>NW_028244872.1:0-600000 GCF_964263255.1 Lissotriton vulgaris
TCGTTTGTGTTATTGCTCTTTTGTCGTAATCTTTATTTGCTAGTATGTCATTGTTAGGCGCTCTGATACTCAGGGGTCATGTTTGAGCTATATAAAACTTAGAATAAATAAATAAAATTAATAAGTGACCAGTCGTTCCTGTCCAGAATTAATCTGGAACCCCAATCACTGCAGCATTGGAAAAATCTAGAATGTATTCTGCTTGGAGAAAAATGCTTTGCCGAGGCTGAAGTGCCAGAATTATTTTGCTAGATCTGCTAAACCCTTGGACCAGACACCCCCAATTTAAGTTTCTGACAGTAGAGAAATATGCAGCATACACAACAATTTGATCAATGCTAAATGAGACTTTTTACTGTGAAGGAACCTACAAAAAGCTCCAAGCAGTTTAGATACGCAAGGGCAGATTTACAAGCCCCTTGCGCCTTCTTGTGCCACCATTGCGTCACTTTTTTGACTCAATGGCAACGCAAACAATGTGGCCTATTTACAACATGACGCATCTATGGAGATGCGTCACGTTACAAAGCCCTGCGTCACATTATACCTGTGTCAGGTATAATGTATGCAAGGTGGGCGTTCCCACGCAGGAAGGCCTCATAAAAGTGATGCAGTGAAATCTACAAGATTTCACTGCGTCACTTTTAGGACGCTACTGCGTCAAAACCTTACGCCTACTTGAAGCAGACTTAAGGAGCGACGCAGTACAGTAAGTATAGGCCTCAAAATACATTGCTGGAGTTGTGTCGTGCTTGCGACACAACTCCAGCAATGTGCGACTTTTGGGCCAACAGATGCGTCAGAATTTCTGACGCATCTGTTAATCTTGCGCCATGGTGCGCCGTATTGTAAATATGGCGCATCCTTGGTGGCGCAAGTGTTTCTCAGGGTGGCGCAGGGAAAGTGACGCATCTCGACAGATGCGTCACGTTCTTGTAAATCTGCCCCCCCTAAGTTTTTTTATGGACCACTTTTCTCCTCTGACCATCTTCTAGCACCAGACGCCCAGTCAACTCTGCTGGTGTTTAACTAAAATATGATATCTGGGGCCAGGCCAAAAATGGGTCTTCCACTCCATGTCTCCATCTGGGAAAGCACCACCCCAACACTTTCTGAGCCTCTGCGGAACTACAAATGGATGCTGTGTAGTGAAGGCCTTTGCTCAGACAGAGAACCCCCTACCTCTGCAGTGCTTGATAATGCAATGGAGCTGGTTGGTGGCAAAGAGGTGGGAGGCTAGCAAGCTCTCACACTTTGAGTACGGCGAGGCCGCAGTCAAAGTGTTAGCCTGGAAAATTAAATCAGATCAGGCCAAAAAGTATATCAGGGAAGTGAGAGTGGAGGGGGAAGCTACAGCCAGGACCTCACATATCGATATAGGAAATGCCTTTCAGGAGTTTTTCCAGAACATCTATAAAGAGGAAACTATGGAAGACCCAATGGCTAGAGAGGTGTGGTTAGAGAAGGTCGGACTTCCTATGCTTTCACTAGAACAAAGCGACCATCTGGATAAGGAAATATCAGAGGCAGTAGTCAGTAACGCTATCAGACAACTGAAGCGGGGGAAGGCTGCCGGGCCAGATGGTCTTCCTGGGGAGCTGTACCGCGCATTGGGCCCTGCCATTATCCCAGTTTTGACTGTCCTGTTTAATGACATCTTATTGAACGGTGCGGTGCCACCCGAGTCGTGGGGTGAGGCAACTATCATGCTGATCCTGAAACCGGGTAAGGACCCAGCTGACTGTGGGTCCTATCGGCCGATTTCGCTCCTAAACGATGATTATAAGATCTTCGCCGCCATTTTGTCGGCACGGCTTGGGAGTGAGATCGGCACAATCATTCACCAAGATCAGAAGGGATTTATACGGGGGCGCCAGTTAGCAGACCTCACTCACGACCTGGTTGGTGCGATTGATATCGCTTCGACCTTCACCCTCCCCTTGGCCATTATGACCCAAGATGCTACTAAAGCATTTGATAGGGTCTACTGGCCCTATCTGGCCGCGGTAATGAGGAAGTTCCAACTTGGGGCCAAGTTCTGTCGAGTCATTAACCTTTTATATAGAGACCACAGGGCTAGTCTTCTGGTCAATGGTACCCGCACCGAGCCCTTTCAAATCATATAGGGTACTAGGCAGGGCTGCCCGCTTTCCCCCCTCCTATTTAATATTTATATCGAACCCTTCGTCCAAATCCTGAGAGATGAGCCTAGCATCCCCTCTTTTGAATTTGGAGGATGGGCGAAGAGGGTAGGACTCTACGCCGATGACATTCTTATTTACACCACCAACCCGGTTCAGGCTTTCCCCATGGTTGTAAAGAGAGCGGAGGAATTTGGGCGGGTCTCGGGGTATGAAATTAATGCGGGGAAAACTGAGCTTATGACTTGGAATATAGATAATTCACATCTAGCAGTGACCCCTTCAATCCGCTACTTGGGAGTTAAGATCACCCATGATATCGGCATTTTGGCTCAGACCAATCTAGACCGGGTCTTTCTTGACTGTAAGGCACTATTAACACCTTGGCTGCTAAGGCTTTTCCCGTCGTGTGCTGAGTTATTTAAAAGCCCATAATACATGACGAGCTGGCCTTGTCATTAGCACAGCTCCAGTGTGCTTCATGACGAGCCCAGCTCGTCATGAGCGTCGAAGTGGTTAAAATCTTGGTCCTTCCTCCCTCTGTCTGTGCTTGGGAAAATACATCTAGTGAAAATGTCTATCCTCCCCAAATTTACGTTTATCTTTAATTCCATCCCACTAGCGTTTGACTCCAAACAGATCCAAAAATGTCAGCAGGAAATCAACTCTTTTATTTGGAGCTATAAAGCAGTAAGGTTGGCATGGAAAAAATTAAGGAGGAGGAGGGAAAAGGGAGGGCTACCACTGCCAGACCTACAATATTACACTTGGGCATTCCAGCTGTCCCACTCAAGGATGTTGCTGAAAACTCCAGGAAGCTCCTCAAACGGGATAATGTTTAAGGCCATGTTAATTGGGGCGAACCTTCCACTTGACGGATTTTTATTTAAGTTTGGAGATCAGAGGTTCTTCAAAAAGGTGAGGTTAAAGATCTGGCGAAAGTCTGGGTGCAAATAAATGCTACAGTTCGGTTGGCATATTTTTCCAATCTCGCCCCAATTTGGGATTCCCCGGGGCTTCCCCCCCCTGTCTAAAGGATAGTCTCGCAGTCCCGTTACTAGAGGCAGGGATCCTAAGATGGGGAGAGCTGATGGCAGGAGGTTTACTGGTAAAATGGGAAGTGCTCCATGAGAGGGTCGGCCCAGCCCTATCAAGATTCAAATATATACAATTAGTCAGCTGGTCCCGGGAGCAGATTAGGAAAAACGTTCAAATTGGGAGGAGTAGCTTTCTGGAAAAACACCTTGTAGAAAGGCAAACGGGGGATAAGTAAGTAGCCTTTTGGTACTGGACCATTCTGGAGGAGGCAGATGGCGAATTTAATCTCCCGATGGAGTGTGGGGAGGCGACACGGGGCAGAGGGTGAGGACCTATGGATAAGATCTTTTACTCTCCTGTACAAAGTTGTTAAACCAGCTTGGTTGAGGCGTAACCACCTGTTTACAGTGCATCGAGCATACCTTTCTCCCTTAAGGCCATCTAAATTCCAGCCAGGAAAGTGCTGTAACAAGTGCCACCTCCCAGCAGCGTCTGATATTCACATGTTTTGGGATTGCCCCAATATCATCGCATTTTAGGAAGAAGTTAAATCTACCTTGGAAACAATTCTCAAAATATCGTTATCCCTCAGTTTGCCATTAATTACATTTGGTCTGGATGATAACATCACAGGGTTGGCAAGGACCTTCCTGTTCTATGCAATCCTCCTGGCGAGACTGCAGATATGTAAATTTCGGGTCGACTCTAAAGCACCAACGCACGCAGGTTGGTTGTTATCCCTCTACGAAACATCAAGGGTGGATACGGCCAGAACATGCAGTACTCGGAACCTTGCCATTTAGAATCTGCTGGTTCAGTGGAGACGAATGATTACTAGGGCTTGCGGGGGGTTTCCTCCCCCCCCCCCCGGGTCCGATGATTATGCCCCTACACTGCACCGTCCAGTTTGGGGTCCCGCCCGAACAAGATAATGAACATGGTCCAATAGGCTGGAATATGCCTTGATGGAGTAAGAACTTCTTGAAAGTACCTCCCGCCAATCTGGTACGTCTGTCCGGATGTGGGAAAGGATCTTTTTTTTTTATTGGTCTCTTTCCTAAGGACAAGCAAGGTGGTTGGCGTTTTCTTGGAACGAGGGTTTGGCAAATGAGGACACACAAAAAAAAAATGCAATGGAGCTGGGAAGATTGCCAGAATGGATGCAGACCACAGACCCACATTGCCAGCTAACATTTCTTAGTGAAACGCTTTTAACCTTGAGACCTCTCTGAATCTCCTTTTGATGAATTTGATCTCCTTGTACAGTAGGAATAGAGTGGTTTTCAAAGAATCTCCCATAAAAGCCAGAAACTGAAATGTCTGAGATGGCATCAATATTGATTTCTTTTGGCTGATCCCAAAACCGGAACCCCAAAGAGGGAAACCACCCTTTCCACCTGAGACAGAAACAAATCTCTTGATTGAAAGAAAAAAAAGAACCTGACGTCCGTCAGGATCAGCTCTTAAGGCTTGCCCTTTCAGACTTGGTACCAGATTCCAGAAAATGAATTGCTGACATGAAATGTAAAGTAAGTTCATAGTGTTTCTGTCTTTAACGTACCTATTTTTTAGACTCTGAAGCCTGTGCTGCAATGGTCCTCTGCTGAATATCTTGTTATTCAAAATTGCTGTGCGATCCCTCTTAAGATTGCTATTGTCTGATAAAAAAAATATATTAAAATGTGCTCCTTGTAGTTACATCTGCTTTGGAAATACAGCATTGTCTAGTAATGTCTAGAGAGAGTGACTATTGGCAATGGCGCAGGAGGCCCTAGGGAGCCGCTTTGGCGGCGAGGGGTGTTTTGGAGGCACATCACGATGTTCTGTGGGAGCCCGGAGGCGGTGAGTGAAGGGGAAGCCAGGGTTACCAGCAATACCCCTGGGAAGCCAGGGGAGCGGAGAGAATCCTTAAACATGGCGCCCACCACTTTCACCCCTGAGTGCAACTTTTGGACTAGGACTCATATGTACCCCGCCATTTTGGGACCATCTCCTAAAGACACTCTTGTCCTATCCGCCATCTTAGGGACCTTAGTCCATACTTCCGGTCAGCTGGTCTGTAGCTGGGCGACCTTTGGATCGTCTATCTTCTACACGGATCTACTCATCGTTTGTGAATAACGCTGATGCCCCTGATCCCATCACTCGTGACCCCCTCACCTACCTCTTCTCTCCCTCACTCTCTTTCTACCCCCTTTTCCTTTCCTCTCTCCCCTGAATTTCTCTCCCCTAGCCGGCTTTTTCCCTATGCTTCTGTAACTCATAAATATATATATGTAAATATGTTATATATAATTGTCCAAGCCTAATCGCTGTTAAAATTTAATTATGAGTGAATTTACTATTTGTATATGTATATATATATAGAACTCTAACCACTAGTATATGAAGTAGACCTTTGTACTTATTACCATTCCTATGTGATTTTGAATTTTTCTGTTTGTATCTCTTCCTTGAGTGACTTTACAACTTGTACATTTGTAATTGTTTTCTGTTTGTATCTCTTATGTAACTCATGTAATCCAAAATCCTTATGTTATTTATTTTATTTATTTATGCAATTTTATATAGCGCGGACTTTACCCGAAGGTGTCAGAGCGCTTCACATAAGGACCAATAATGAAATACAAGAACAAAATACAGATGCATACAATACGTTACATGGATCAAAAGTGACACTAGTGAGCAACCAAAAATACATGAGGTAGCAGTCGGTGCATTACATGAGAAAAAAAAAAAGTGAATGGGTGCAGGTTACAAAGATGTACAAAACACAAGTCGAAGAATAGTACTGCAATAAAAGGCAGACACTCCATCACAAGAACAAACGTTACGTAGGCAATGGAGGCACTTGTGCAAGTATCTAAAACAAACAAAATGTGTGAGGTAGCGAACAGTGTGTTATAAAACAAAAGTGACGTGTGCAAGTTCCAAAAGGGTACCATACACAGGTGATTAGGATATTACTAAACATTTAAACTATCAAAACACACTGGGGAGGAAGACCATTCTCCTGGCCAAAAGACTTTCCAGTAATGGGAGGTCTTCCTTCAAACGAAGGCAAGGGTGTGAGTTAGACTTGGAGGTGCCTTTGGAGGAGGAGAACTTTAAGGTCCCGTTTGAAGGCCTGAGAGGAGGAGGTAGTCCGGAGCTGAGGCGGGAGAGAGTTCCAGATTCTCACTGCGCTGCCTGAAAAGGATTGGGCCATCGATATGTAACGCAATTGGTTCTTCTGTCACCTTCGAGTAATGTTCGCGCTATATAAAACATCTCATTAAAAATAAATAAATAAAAATAAAAACGGAGGATGACGTTCCCACTGGCATCCTCCCTTCCCTCCCGCCCCCACCCCGCCCCGCCCTCACTGGTGCGGTCTTCTAGAAGTGCCCCCCTCTCCCCCACCCCAGAGAAAGTTTGTGAGTGCCCAGGCAGGTGGTTGCTGTGTCTGGCACGCGCAACACAAGCCAGGAGTTCAATGCCAAGTCATGAATCCACTTCCTTCTGGGTTAACATCTGGGCAAGGTGTGGGGCTGGATGAGCTGCAGCGCCGCCTCCAGGACCGCCCCGCCAGGCCACCTCCTGATCATTCATGAACCATAATAGAACTTCCGCTGCACGCCAGAGGCGCTTTAAGTAGCCGTGGGCGGGGCAGGGGCGTGGGTGATGCCCCCCTGCCAGCCCCACTGCCCCTCCCACAGATAAAAAGACATGCCCGCGGTGTCTCCGGCGCAGACTGTAGGTGCGCGCTGCATGGACAGGGCGAAGCGAAGCGCTTGGAGTAAAGAGCGCCTACAAACCGAACTCTGTGCGCTATACTTGTGATCTGTCCTCCGAGGCGCTATCTATGGCTGGGCCACTGGTGCTGCTGCTGGTGGCGTGCTGCTGTCTCTACACTCCCTGCTACACGGACGACAGGCGAGGGGACACCTCCAGAGGGGCGCCACAAGGTACAGGCAAGAGAGCTCGGTGGGCTCCATACATGCTGCGAAGTTTCCCCGAGTGTCACCCCTCTGAATCAGCCTTTCATGCTTCCGAGGTAGCTCACTCGGGTAATCTCGAGGCTTGGACCCCAGACCACAGAAGCCAGATCCGATTGCGGTTAGATCTTTGGTCCGCTTAGACTTTGCATTGTTGAATAGAGGTAGCGCTGCTGGCTTAGCAGCGGCTTCTAGCCGCGTTACTGGCTGCAGGCCGAGCCCTGTATTAATACTAAGAAGGGACTTCCCAAGGCTGTCTTTTAAAAGCGTTCCGGGAGTTTACGAAAGTTGGGACGCTCTAAAATGGCTCCTTGATAAAAAAAAAATGTAAGTGTACTGAAAGGCCGACTGAAGTGTGTGTGTGTTGTAAATTGGTTATATAGCGCTTACTAGGGCTGACGAGGTGTTGACGCGCATCACGGCGAGTCGCACGCTACTCCGGATTCCGAATCTATATGTATGAACCCCTTCGAGCCCATTGGGCGTTGCGCGCCTGAGTCAGTGAAGGGAAAAGTGGAACTTTTTTTTCTTAACTAGTCTAAAAATGCATTTATACACATACCCCCACATCTACACACATACACATTTATACTTCGTAATATTTGTGTATAAACCTGTGTGTGTGTGTATATATAAGATTTACCTTGTCAGACATATACATGTATGTTCACACACATGTATGCATGCATTTTTCATCTATACATTCAAATAATGTGACATTCCTGTTGATTTCAACGCCCCCCAGCCTCGCCCTCCTTTGAGGCGTAAAAGGCTGAGAGTAATAAGACCGCTCGAGCTGTCTGCTTCCAAAACTCCTCTCGCCTAAGAAAGAGAAAACTTGAAGCCCGGGCTCTGATTTGACATGATATGAAAATGATCGCAGCAAAAATGACGAAAAAAATGATCTTTATTAGTCATACCATTTAGGAGTGAAAACTACAACCGGTTTGTAGTGGGATTTCTAAATTGTATTTGGTATATAGTTAGTTTCTTTATTCACTTGACTTTTACGGTTGTAGAATGTGTGTGTGTATGCATGTAAATATGTATATATATATATCTGCTGATTGGCTATCCTCAAATTCTAGTTGTGGGCTCCATCTGTAGAATGGATCCCCACCGAGACCAGGAAGACTGTCACCCAGGCACTCGTCACCAGCCGACTGGACTACGGCAACGCCCTCTACGCCGGAACCACCGCCAAACTCCAGAAGAGACTCCAGCGGATCCAGAACGCCTCAGCACGACTCATCCTCGACGTCCCACGACACAGCCACATCTCCGGACACCTAAGAGACCTGCACTGGCTCCCGGTCAACAAGAGAATCACCTTCCGTCTCCTCACCCACGCACACAAAGCCCTTCACGATCAAGGCCCGAGCTACCTCAACAACCGCATCAACTTCTACGCTCCCAAACGACACCTCCGATCAGCCAGTCACGCCCTCGTCGCCGTCCCCCGCATCCGAAGAGCGACAACAGGAGGAAGGTCCTTCTCCTACCTGGCCGCCAAGACCTGGAACTCCCTCCTGACCGACCTGCGCCTGACCCAAGACCACCTCGCCTTCAGGAAGAAGCTCAAGACCTGGCTGTTCGGGTAGCAGCAGCCCCCCCCCCCTCCTAGCGCCTTGAGACCCTCCGGGTAAGTAGAGCGCTCTATAAATGTCTATGATTGATTGATTGATTGATTTCAGTCCCTATTTCCTGGAGGCCGTTATTCACTACATAACATACATACCATCTGGTGAGCAGCGAAACTACGCCTACCCTTTGCCCACAATCCGGGGCGACCTTAAGGACTTTGGGTGCCTTCAGCTGAAGGTATTTTGGGGGCCCCTGTTCAGAACAGCTTTGGATTGGTGATCAACTTTCATCTATTTGGCGCCCTCTTTGGCCGGGTCAGTGACGGTGCACACGCACACTGGTCCAAATTCTAAATGTGTTTACATTTAATATTCAGGGATAGTGACCTGTGTTTTCAATATTGTAACACAGCAGCAGCTCACTAATATTACTGCAAATAATCCCTATGCCACAGTCTCATTTCTCATATTCTGGGTCCTGTTATGATCAAAAAGAAACTTTTTTAATTTATTTTTTATGGATGTTGCATCAAACATAAACTCAACATTTCTCTGTAAAATGTCTATAATAGACTTTAACGCATCACCCACATTAAAATTAAATTAAAGCTAAATAGAATTTAAAATAGTCTGTTTAAGAATTATTCAAGGTAATGCAACACTCTGCAGAACAGAGCTGGCTCTATCAGGGCCCCTGAAAGGCGGGGGCCCACTTCGCCCTTGCCTTAGAACGGCTCTGCCCACAGTGTGCCAAAAGAGTTGGTTATTGTAGTAGGTACTCTTAATATTTCAAAACTCACGCTTTGCATCCGTAGGACATAAGAACAAGAGTGGAACCAGAGTATGGCACACAGAGCAGCCTTCAAACATGCAACCACAATTTGCACCACTTTATGCTACTGATCTCTGGGCCACTCTGCACCACTGTACTCAACACCACTCTACTCTACTCTGCACCACGGAACTGTGCTATGCAACTCTCATCTATGCCACTGCATTCTACGACCCTGCATTGTGCACTGCAGAGTTCTGTGCTGCTGCCCTCTACGCCACTGCACTCTACACCATCTTACTCTGCAGCACTCTAAGCCACTCCACTCTACTGTACGCACTTCCATTCTTTGGCACTCCAATTCACGAGACTCTGTGCCACTCCATTCTACGACAGTCTACTCTTCACCATTCCACTCTGAGACACACCACGCCACTCTCCTCCACGGCACTAACTTTCAGCCATGCCGAACAGCAGGCCCGCTGGTGTTCAGCATTGCTAAAACACATCGGCAAAGCCAATAACTTTTGCATAGACGAGACCCATTGGCTTTGCCAGTGCCTGTTTTTAATGTAATGATCAAGAAACTGCTTTAAAACAGTTGCAGTGCTCTTACATGCTTATATAGGGCCATAGAACAAGTGTGAAGGCACAATAAACATGCCTTGTGAGGGTAGTACCTTCGTTTATTTCAGCTGTGCTGGGCAAGCTTGAAAGCTGTTTTCTAGGAAACAGGAAAGAGAGCGAATGTCACTGCATCAGTAGCTGGATATCAGTGATGACTGATCAGTCGAACCTGTTAACTGTGCTGGGAGTGTGTTTACAAGTGCTTGGTGATGGCAATCAGCCAGCAGAAATATTTTAATACAAACTCTTTCACCGCAGGGCAGATTTCCACTTGTGTTCTGGCTGGAAGCCTCTGTTTTTTCTCGAGTTAGGTTTCATTTTGATTTATCAATCATAACCACTAACCCTTCAAATTAACAGCTTTGCTCATTTCAGTATCTGAGAGTGGCACTTCAGTGTGTTTATTAGCAGAGGATTATAGCACGTCATCCAGTCAACACGGTGTCTAGGCGCTGCTTGACTGACTTCTAGGAGGAAATCGAGAAATGCTTCTAGTAATGCAGCGAGCGGGCACGGTGCCAACCTCCCATACAGTTTCCACATCTTAATGACTGAGCCTGGCGGAGAGAGAACCAAACACCCGCCGTGTGACCCAGCAAGCGAAACACACGCTGCACGTCCTAGCGGCCGGCAGTGGAGCCGGGGAGGGAAACGGAAGTGTACCTTTAGTCGATGTTGCGTCATTTACTTCACACTGTCGCCCAAGTCCACGCCGTTGTCGTACTGTCAAGGCCCCGCCTTGCAAGCATTCCACCGAAGACCGTGCCTACCTAGCTGACAAGATTTCTGTGTGCTTATGTGTGTCATATCCAATTGTTTGGTGTGTTCATGTGACAATTGAATGTTTATGGGTGACACTTTCATTCCATGTACAGGCATTTCTGGGCGTGCAGTGAGAGCTTCTGCCAGGCTGCCTGGGGTCCACGCAGGGGACCCTCCTAACAGGGCGGCCGCCTTAGTGCCACAGGAAGGCACATGAGTCAGCATACCAGGCTCCTTGGTCTAGGGACCAGGGGGTCAGTAGGCCGCGTCACTTCCGGCCGTGACGGGGGGATGGGGGTTACGGGGGGGAAGGGGGAAGGACAATGGTACAAATACCTTCCCCCGCCCACTGTGCAGCCTCTTGCCTGCTGGAGCGACGGCGCCCCGTTAGTCCTACGTGCGGTTGAGGGCCTGAGCAACCAGGGGCTGCCTGGAACGCTCCGCCCCTTTTGGGGGGCGTAAGTGCGTGGACTGGCGGTCCACTGATGGAACGGGTGGCCCTTCCCAATATTGGTAACCACCGATTGGCGACGGCCACTGTGTAATTTGGCTCATCAGGCGGGCAGGCGGCATAAGGGCTGGCCTCCCCTTGGATCGCCCGTAAGATAACCCACCATGTTGGCATATTTGTTTTGCAAATAAACCGGTTGTACGGCATTACAACGTGGGCTTTTTACCCCGCATACCATTACAACACAGTTTTTACAACGCAAGTCGTTACAACGACTTGCGTTGGGGGGCCCTGGATAGCGGAATGGTTTAAGTTCCTATTCCAACTCCAGCCCACGTTGATAGTAGGGAAGGTGTTGGATAGAAAATTAAACTATTCCCTATCCTACAGCGCCCTCCAGCGCAAGTCGTTGTAACAACTTGCGTTGTAATAGCAGCGTTGTAATAGCAGTGCGGGGTAATGCCCGCATTGTTATGGATGTTTCCCAAATAAACCTGCAGCAATTTTCTCCACTAACAAGGTGTTGTGTGGTTTATTTATGTATTTTGCTGTATGAGAACTGAGAAGGTGTCCTGTGGTTTATTTATGTATGTTGCTGTATGAGAACTGAGAAGTGTTGCCGATATTGTCACTAAGACATGTGTCTGTTCTCCCTTGTGTTACAGGCGCAGAAGTAGTGCTTGGAACCAGGGGAGAGAGCGCTTCCTTTTCCGCTGGCCCTTTTACACACTATTGTGAATGGAGCTTTCTTGGTAAAGACAAGTCCGCTCTACAAGGAAAGGACGTGATTTATTCAGACGGACGTACCTGCCCTGACCAAGTCTTCGACCACTACAGAAGCCGCGTGAAACCGACGTGCAGCGGCTCCTTCTTATTACAGAATGTTCTCTCTGAAGATGCTGGCTTCTACAGATTACAGTGTGACGAACAGCCGACTCGTTACTACGATCTACGTGTTGTTGGTAAGTAGGGAACTGTGGCCGTTGAAGCATTTGATGCGCTAAGTGCAGAGTATAAGAAATACAGTAATCCACAGTAGTGTTTCCCTGATTTCTGCTGAATTAATACTATCTGCTTAGTGACCTGAATGCTTTTTACCAACAAAAAAGTTGCACGTTTCTTACCATGGGCCTAAGCTAGGCCCACCTCCATCTTGTATTTTTAAGCCTCCTGTTTCTTCGTGCCGCATAATGTGCATACGCTAAATGCTTTGTTGCTCTGTTGTTCTTAATAAACTCGTGGAAACCTTCCTTCAGCAACTCAAAACCTGGCTATTCTGAAATGAAGTGTTCCGTAGGTAGTAGTAGGGTGATACCTACCAGTACCGCAACACTCTGTGGAGTAGCCATACGCTTTATACATGCTGTTTCATTCATTCATTCATTCAGCAAGTGACTGTACGAGTTTTTTTTCCTGCCTGGTACAGCAAGTTTAGTCATAATATCAGTATGTCATTGTTACAGGGGTCTTCACCTTTTTGTGTGGGCATTGCTGCTTGTGTCAAATGAAGATCATTGCGAGCTACTAATCTTAGTGTTGTAATAGTGACCATATCATACAAGTTTACATTAGTGATCACCTTATGGGAAACGTCGTTTAGGACGCAACTTTTAGCTCGCAGTGCTATTACAACGCAATCTTTAAAACGCATTCCATTACAACGCATTACACTGGGGGGCGCTCTAGGATAGGGAATAGTTTTAATTTACTATCCAATCCCTTCCCTAGTGTCAACGGAGACTGGTGTTGGAATAGTAAATTAAAATATTCACTATCCAACACCCCTTAGTGTAATGCGTTGTCATGGAATGCGTTTTAAAACTTGTGTTGTTACAGCATGCGTGCTAAAAGCATGCGTTATAACAACGTACATCCTCACCTTATGCAAGATCAGTAGTGACTCCTGGAGGGAGCGCTGCCGGTGGTGAGGCGGGGGAGGGGCAGGGTGGGGGGTAGTAAACTCCGGCATACAGCCTAATGGAGGTAAGCACATAAATAAAACAAATCAAATTGCGCAAGCTGCATCGCCATTTGGTATTGTAGCGTGCACAATTTAATTTGTTTTATTATTGTATGTACTTACCTCCGTTCAGCCGTTTGCTGGAATTTACTACCCCCCACCCTGCCCCTCCCCGCCTCATCTCCCAGCAGCACTCCCTCCAGGAGCTGCTACTGTGCAAGATTCCTAGAACCGATCACCTCGGTGCATCAGCCAAGGTTGCCAGCAGTAACGACAAAAAGCGTTGTCAATTTGGAATACCTCTACATGGTTCGTATATAACAGCAACACTGCAATGCCCGTGGCACAAAAGTAATCCTTTTAGTAATGTCTTCCCAAATGATTTAATGCTTGAAAATCGGCTAACAAATATATTTTGGGAAATCTGCATTTTTTCGCCAAACATCAGCCTTTGAGTTCTGAAAAGATGCACTTGTGGCGTACATACAATAACTCAACAAGAAAAAGATTCTATTTTCACAGACGTGGGCTGCACACAGGAGAGCTACTTACAGGCAGCGTGAGCGCTACCAGCAGCTCACGGGCTGCGCGTTGGAGATGGATAAGCCTGGTTTAGAGTGTACTTTGGTTTGTCCTGCCACATCGGATGGCATTAGAACACAAAGGGTGTATTAAGATGCATGGTATATGATGCTGCATTAGTTTCTGTCTCATGATCTGTAAAACAATGCCGCCACCTTATGGACACAGTGTGATTTCCATTGTTTATTGTATTATACAAAGTTCTCACTGTAGAAGTGAGCCATGGAATCTTTCGCCCCATTTCTCTGAGCCTTCCTGCGTTGCCTGACTATATTTTTACCTTCAGATTCTTTATAATCTTTCGTGGTTTCCTAACTTGTACTCCGTCTCAAGACAGCTTTTTTTTTATTGATTATGCCGCCTATTTTATTGATGATTCTCCATCCTCACCAGGCACTCGCCCAGCTCAAAGTATGTTAAATTGTTATGTTATGTTAAATTGGTATTTGTAAAGCGCGCGGCTACTCGAGATTGTCCCAGCGCTGCAAAGCCTCGTGACAGGCTACTGAGCTATGCAGATAAGGAGGGAGGCTTACAGCTGTTGCTGGAATAACCAGGTGTTCAGTCTTTTTCTGAAAATGAGTAGGTCGTGCACCTAAGTGACAGAGGTAGGCAATTCCACAGTCGGGAGGTCTGCACTTGAAAGAGCAACCGCCTTTGCGGACAAGGGAAAATTAAAACAGTTACTATTTACTTGTGTTCTGCAAATCCCCTCATCTTAGAGCTGGATGTGACCTGTTGGGTACTTCTTTTGGTTTTCCCACCGCCGGCGTTGGTTATTTATCAAAACCTCCTATCGACACTGCCCACAAGATAAAGAAAGGAGGGGTTGGGACATCCCATTTTAGCCATTGGCCTGACACCTATAGCTGCCTTTAAGGACTTGACTCCAGGGTTGTCGTTGGCTTTGGTATCATCTCACGGTGTTTTGCTGATATATGCATTTCCTTTGTGGTAGTAGCTTGGAGGATTGTTGGGGGTAAGTAGGTGTGGTTTTGTTAGATATTAACAGCTTGAAATATTAGTGGAAGTCGAGGACCGTAATTTTTGTAGCCATAGATTGCTTGAGAGCAATGAACAGTTCTATCTGCCGTGTATGCTTACTGGGTTTGATCTTCCCCATTTCTTTATTGGTCACTGAGTATCTTGTCTTACTTTGGTGATAATCCACTCTGCTATTTTGGAAATAAAGGTCAAAATGTGAAGTTTCAGTAGGAAACTCAAAGTACCTGCATTTTCCAAGTTTGGGAACATCTGGCCACCAATGTGCAGATTGCTCTGTATGCACAGTGCGGTACATAACGATGTGGACAGAAGATAAATGTGAACAATAAAGAAAGTAACCGACTGGAGTGGTCATGCCCCCAGGAGCATAGTCACGTTTCCACGTGCACACTATTTCACACCAGGCTATAGTGTAAAATTATACCAAACCCACGTTCCACCATTTCCTGTGTTTGCAACGGACGAACACCGTCCTTGTGGCACACAGCCAGAACTTAGTGCCAAAAGGCTGGTGAACGCTTTACAAGGTCAATGACCAGCATAAAGTCAGCGCGTGATAGGAAAGGGAGATGTTTATGGACGCTTTATATGTGATCTATATTGTTGTGTGATGTACTTTGAAGAGGTGTGTCTTCAACTCCTAAACTGGGGCAGCGGTTGGGCTCTTCTCATGGATATGCAGATGTTGCTCCAGACTGTGGGTTTCAAAAGAGTGTAACTTTAGATAATGAGCACCTTTGGTAGAACAACAAAGTACCCATCCAAAGCGACTCACCCTTGACTACCTAGGGCCGGGGTATAGCAAATCTTTGAACCTTTCGATGGCACAGACCAGTATGTATGCAGAAGTGGTAATTGCGGTGATGGTAATAATTGTGGTAAAAAATCTATGTGCACTATAGGCACAACCACAACGATAAGGCATCACTGACCATTACATTGTGGAACCAGGCTTTGCAAGAAACATCTGCTGCTAACTTCCAGATTTCAGAATATCATGGGAGACTATCAAAAGAGTTGAGTCATTGACAGCTATCTTTGTTGAGATAAATATTTGCATATTTTGTCAGTTTGGTCTGCGAGAGTCCCGGCTAGGGTCCCAGAGGCATTGGGGCTCCTCTGTGGCCCCCAGCGTCACTGTGGTGGGCCTGGGAGATGGGTTCCCCAGGCTGAAATTTGCCCGGAGAGGAGGGCGGCATGCCCTCCCTTCCCCTAAAAATGTTTCCGGGCCCCAGGGGATGGGATTCTTGGGGCCGAAATCAGCCCGGCGAGGGAGTCCCGGACACCCTCCTCCCCTTCATAATGTTGCCGGACACCAGAGGATGGGGTCCCTGGGGATAAAATATGCTCAGGGAGGCGGTCCCGCACACCCACCTCCCCATCAAAATGTGTCTGGGCCCCTGGCTACACAGCTCCCCTTTATTTAAATAAGTGACCCCAGGGGATGGGGTCTCTGGGGCTGATAACTGCAGCGCAGCCCCCTTCCCCTATAAAAAAAAAAGAAAAAGAAAGAGCCTGGTGGATGGGGTCTCCAGGGTGGATGGGGTCTGTGGCTTTATCTACTGTGTGCAGCGTGGGGTTGTCTGCAGGTAGGGTTGGCTGCAGGGCCTGGTTGTAATGCCAGACCATGCAGTTATCACCCTCTACCTTCGGGGTTGGATTTACGTATTGTAATGAAATATTACTTTACGTTAAAAAAACGTAGAACTTTATAAAGTAACTTTATAGTCAGATGTGATAAATCTGTTTCATTAAAAAAAAAAACGTAGAAATTCACTGAAAAACCAAAGGTTAAAGTAACATTATATTTGGGTGAAGGTCAGTTTAAACATGAACATTTTGAACTAAAATCCACAGAAATTCACCTGTTCTAGTTAGCACCGCTAACTATAACTTGCACACCCACCATGCACTGCTTTGACCTCACATATGGCATTACTCACAACAAGTTCTATGACATCATTTATGACATCACTGATGACATCTCCTATGACATCATTGATATTTCTGATGACATCATCCAAGCTTCTTTTGTACACATTGCTCTTTAAATGAAAATACCATAAGATCTATGGAAGTAAATGCAAAATAGCTTAATAATAATATGAAGCGTCTTTACTGCTATCATACATACAACCTCCTAGGTTAACACACATTTGTTATTTGCAACATTGACCCTGTACCATACGTAGCAGAATTCAAGTTAACTATGAACCACCTGTTACATAACTAATGCCCTACTACAGACACTTTTTACCTGTATTAAAACCCTGACAGTCACTTAACCTACATTGAGAAATGAAGTGGATATAAATAGAACCACACTGTTTGCAGACAGTGATACTCTAATGAGAAATACATCACAGAGAATTAAAAAATACCTACTTAGAACAGTGTACACTCTGTGCAAAACGTGTTCAAAGAGTGACTTTTCACTTACAACAATCAAGGTCTTAAGGTGCTAAACATCATACCACCTGCAGCCTTCACACTGTTGTGAAACCTTTACAGATAACACATCTTCGGAAGAAAAACAAGCACATGTACATAGGTTAGTGCCTGATGCACTCATTATTCTATGTTAAGTTGATATAGTCATACTTAGACATATACAGTACATCTACACACCTATTATGTATTAAGAGCACACGTGACTTGTAAAAACTTACACCCATTAGCTGGACGAAGGCTGTCGAAATTTAGGAAGAAAAGTAATATGATAGTTACCCACCACTATGTCAACTATAAAACAAATACCCAAACTTATTGGCTGATACCATCAGTGTTGTCATCAGTGATGCCATAAATGATGTCATAGAACATGGCATGGGTGATGTCATATGTGAGGTCATAACAGTGTGCAGGGTTGCAAGTTATAGTTCGTGCTGGTAACTATAACCAGTGAATTTCCATATTTGTTTTTTTTTAGTTCAAAACATTAATGTTGTCACTGACAAATTCACCTAGCTATAACGTTACTTTAACCTTTGTTTTTTTCAGCGAATGCCTAAGGTTTTTTAAAAAAAACTTTCTTATCACACCTGACTTTAACCTTTGTGTTTTTTCAGTAAAAAAAGCAAAAATCTATGTGTACGTAATTTATATGTATATATTAGACCCTGGCCTACGTCTTGTTTATCAAAAAAGATCTTCATTTGCATGTCATGAGGCTGTTTTATAATGCTCATCTAATCTAAATTTCTTGACCTACAAATGCTTATGCTTTCCTCACAAGTCATATGTAAAGTAATCCAACTCCCTTTGGGATAATTTCTGCACTATACAAAAAAACTGAATCCATAAATAAACTGATCACATCCCTACAAATTTTGACAGGGTGTTTAAGTACAATAGTATCCAATCAGTGGAATTTTGTCATCATTTTGAATATCTTATGTCGCTCTGTTAGCAATTTAGGAAGATCGTGCGACTAGGGATGAAAGCTAGACTTCTATAGGTCTTGATTATTTGTTTGAAACTTCCATTGCAAAGAATAAAATACGAGTAGAAAGACATTAATTTTTTTTACAAGAAGACTATACTTGAGCATTTTGCTATGGATACCCATTTATCATCCATTCATTGTTTGTTTTCAGATCCTGTCTGCAATGTCTCCATTGCGGGCATTTCCTCGGAGAATGGGGTTCTTCTCTATTGCAACTCCACCGGCAGTGGGGGTTCTATTGCTTGGACCAGAGATGGATCTAGTTTGCCGGAATCCCATCTATTAACTGACAATCACACACTGAGCATACATCGAGGCGTGGCATGTGGCTGTTACCAATGCAGCGTGGTGTGTGGCGTGTTGGGACAGCGGAACGCCACCATCAATCTGACGTCTCCCGGTGAGGTGCAACATTTCAAATTTTCCAATGATATTAATGCAATTTGATCTTTAAGCCTGTTTTCAGAAAGCATTTGTAGCTTTAGTTTTTTGTGGGCTTGGCCTGGCGCTGCACACGCGACCGCTCTGTGATGACCATATTAACAAAGCCGAGGTATCATCGTGCAACCTGCTGGTGCTGGCGATGGACACCATTGGATAGCTTTGTCCTACACTGGGAGAAAGGGGGCTTCCACAGTAAGATTGACACCAAATTACACTGGAGGCGCCAAAACACAAGGCTGCAGCGAAACACTGTAATTGCTGTGTATTTCTAATTCCCATTGGAAGCCATTAGGATAAGCTCTGGAGTCTAAGGGCCAGATGTACAAAAAAGATGTAAAAAAGTCAATTTGCGATTTCCAAAATTGCAAATTTTTGGGATTTGCAATAAAGAAATCGCAAACACATATGTACAAGTGTGTCTTAGACACATTTTGAGATTCCCAGTGGGTTGCAAATAGGCCTACCTCATTAAAATTCATGAGGTAGGTATCGCTTTGTGGCCTATTGGGAACGGCAGAAATTCACTGAGATGGTGGTCTGCTGGGATCAGCAGACCACCATGTCTGCGATTGCTTTAAAAAAAGCATTACAAAAATACAGCCCATTTTCTGAAAGGAAAAGGGGATGCATTTCAAAAAGAAACATGAAAAGTTTTCTGTTCATTTTTTAAGAGCAGGCAGTGGGCTGAGGTACCACTGCTGAACTTGAAAAATAGGTTTACCAACAAACATTCTCAAAGGGTAAGGGGTCCTCTGGGGACTCTTGTGTCTTTGCAAACGGGTTATCACCTCCTTGATAGAATCGGGTAAATGTGAATGTTTTGCGACTATATTCCGGTTGTAAAACATTCACACATACCATTTCTATTCAGTAATTGGAAGGGACGCCCTAAACACTATTTGCGATTCGGTAAAAGGTTAACAAATCGCAAAAAGAGCCTCTATACATGCAGTAATGCTTTTTAGCAGTCGTAAACTTCCCGATTCTGCAAATTGGACTGTTTGCGAACTCTAAAGTTTCGTACATCTGGCCTGTTATCTATTTGTGCACCGTTTTCACATCAGTGATAAAACAAGAGGATTTTACCCAACTGTAACACAATGGGAAAGTGTATGCTCCCTCTGTTTTTAGTGGAATAATCATCTAAAGATAATTTGCCCACGCACACTGGTATTCTCAAGAACATACAAGGAAATGTCACCATAAATAGATTAGGTTTTTAGTCAGCAAGTCAAGTAACAGAATCAATTAAACAAACCTTATTGTTACCAGTATAACATAGAAACCATGAAGGTTTAATTAAAGACATACGTTAAATAAACGGAAGCAATATATGGGTAGTTTTCAGGGCCGGACTGGGAACACAAACCGGCCCAGGCAATAAAGTGGGACTGACCGCAGGGGGACGAGGGTGCTGGTGGGAAACACTGTTGCTTTTGGTTCAGGGGGCCGATATTGCAGCACTGCTGCAAAGCTGGCTCCCTGTACCAAAAACAGCCCCCACCTCTCCGAAACCAGCTCCCAACCTTCCGGTGCACCAGGGAAACACCCGGTGCCCGCTACGGCCAATCCGGCCCTGGTAGTTTAAAATCATGAATAATAAATCATTTACAGGGAATTAGCATAAGGCTCAAAATAGGTAGCAGAAGTTAAGAACTAGCATTAAGTTAATAGATGTAGTATTCTTTTTTTGTTTGTATATTTATATTGAGAAATACGTCACTATATAAACAATAAATAAAAATAAATAAACAATAAATACAATTATGGCCACACAATAAAATACTATGAAATGTTAATTTCTCAGATTTCTAAACAAAAAACATAATACAGATATCAAAATATACAATATCTGAGATACTCATAAAACCTGGAAAGGAAGAAATAGGAAAGATGGACAAGGGAAGAGATGATGTAGATCGTATACAACATATATTAAACCATATATTATAGATAATTGGAAGATAGTGGAGATAATATCATAAAGATGTAAAATAACAGTGTTAATGGCTAATGGATCAACAGTCCTAATGATAACAGCAACAGCATGAGTTTAAATAACGATGATAATGAACTAATAAGGAGATGAAAAAGAAAGGGACTCCCTTATTGTAGTTCCTAATTAGAAGGAACATCTGAAATACCAGAATTATTACCAGAAATAGAATATGTATTAGCTAGAAAGGGGTTCCACATTTGGATGAAAATTAAAACATTGTCCGGCAATCTCTAACTGAGTTTTTCATATTATGCAGTTTATGCATTTCAATAAGCCATTCATCTTGTGTAGGACCTAGTGGTGTTCTCCAATGTCTTAATATACAAATTGTGCAATAGCTAGTCTTGTATGGTTTGTTAGATCAATAACTCATATTTCCGTTGAAGGAATATATACATGTATAGCACTGTGTAGAGAGGCAATTATGGAAGACCAATATTCATTCAAAATTGAACATCGGAATAAAATGTGTAGCATATCGCAGTCCTCCTGTGGTCACCTCCAACAGGTAGATTGGTATAGTAGATTGGCTGTCTTGAGATTTTGTTATACCAAATACACAAGGGGGTTACCCAAATTACCCTCCTACACCTAAGTATAGAACACTATTGCATGCAAAAAAGATAGGTACGGAGGAATTAATATCTTGTTTTTTATTTTATCATAGGGAACATTTAATTACCCTATCATCAGTTTTCAATCCTATACAAATATATTGTCCAAATTACTTTAAAGCACACCTATGCCATGGGGCTGATCTTTGTGAACAAAAATCATATATAACATTCAAAAGCACAAGTACATACCAAATACATTTATAAACAACACAACAACAATTGTGAACTCAACTTCACATTGCCAATACCCAACTGATATTTATATAACCAATGTTCACTCATTAATTCTGAGTTATACACCTAGAGGTAGTCTTTTGAGCACATAGGAAAAGGAGCCTCTTTTCATTTTGCTCTATTGTGCCACAAACGGTTGAAATCACACTTTTTGTTTTTATAAGGACTCCTCAATCAATTGTCGATGTGTACGCGTTTCAGCCTTTGAATTCTTCTTGGCCTCCTCAGGACATGGGCAATGGAACTAAGCTAAATTATTCCATAAAATATATGTATATTAGTGTACACATCTATCTTTTTAGTTGTACAGAGCATGCTGGATCACCAAACTACTCCAAAAAATAGTGCATCACCACTCAACCGAAAAAGTGAGAAAAATGATAACTGAGGTGCAGGAGAGTAGGATCTGTTTACTATGGTTACCCCCACTTTTTGCTGGTGTTTCACTGTTTTTTGACTTTTGTCTGGCTGGGGCCCTGCTATTCAGGACCCCAGCTTAGCTGCTCCCTCTCTAAAATGATTGCATGTACATTAGGTACACTCCAGATTGGTTACTGGGTTACCCTTGTGAGTCCCTAGTATATGGTACCTTAGGTACAAAGGGCATAGGTACCCCAGAGGCCTACCAGGGGCTGAAGCATGTATTATGCCACCCCTGGGAAGCATTCCAAAATGTCACAACAGGTCTGCACTTGCAGCCTGGGTAAGGTGGTGTACGCACCCCTTACTTAGATATAGGTTACCTATATCTACCTTTAAATCACTGACACATATAAACCTATAAGTCGCTGCTATGGCATGCCTTACCAATCCTGAAGGCAGAGTGCTTGGTTTTGTATGAGAGGGTGGCCATGCATGAGTAGGGCTCCTCTGCAGCTTTCGGAGCCTATTCTCTGAAGCTGTTCTGTGATACAGCCAGACCATATACTCTTAAGTGCATTATAACCTCGTGGTAAATGTTGACTTTAGAATGGCTCCATGGAAACATGTCGTGTTTGGTGTCAAACACTTTGGAATCCTATCCCTCGCCAGTCCTGGCGGCGGGGGTAGAATTCCACCCTTCTAGAGGGAGAGACATGTACACACTAATCTGACCGGTAATAGTTTTAAAAGAGCCCTTGCATCACAAAATGGATGCCACAGACACGGATCTGACCTCCTGCTGCTGGACGAAACTCCAGCAGGGGAGGCCTGGACAATAGGTTTCCTGTCATAGGGAGGTGTAACCACCTCCCAGACAGTCTTTAGTGTATTGGGGCTGGGTGGGTGCATTCAGAGAATGCTTTTCAGACAGTGCTGGGGTGACACTTGGTTTCCCTTTGCATACCCCAGTTCAAACCGGTTGCAGGGACACTCAACCCCTGCTCTGGCGTGAAACTGGACAAAGGGAAAGGGGTGTAACCACCCCTCTACCCAGACCCTCCCATAGGTGGGTCCCCAGAGTGTGCCCAACCCCCTAACCTAGTATAAATATGGGACCCCAGTCCTTAGGACTTTAGATTACACATGGACAAAACTCTGCAACATATATCCTGGAACTTCGACATTCTACACGACTAGAAGACGGTAGAATCTCCGTTGGGGTCAAGGAGTGCAACATGCAGCATCTTGCCAGTCTGCATTTCCGAGGCTCCCTCTGGACCCCGAAGTTTTTTCGTGACTCAGGACATGGACTTCCAGACTTCTCAGAGGCTAACATGAGATCCCAGCAAAGCTGAGACCCGCAGCCCTCACGAGTGACGTGGGACCGGAACTCCTGGACACCGTCCACATTTGCTAGTGCATCGACTTCCCGAGCTTTCCCAAAGTTGTGCATTGGGCTACTTGTAGTCCAAGCCCGAGCACCATCTGCACTGAATATTGTGGGCCTACACTCCTTGAGTGTTCCGTGAGCCCGCTTCTAGCATTTCTGCTTGAGGCCCCTTCGCGATCCTTGGTTTGTCGACTGGTGGGTCCCAAAGAAGTTAACTCGTCTTTCCTTTGGGCTTTCCTGGTTGCTCCAGACGTGCCCTGACTCCCTACCAAGAGGTGAGTCCCTCAGACCATCCTGGTCTGCACCGAAGCCAAGCTTTGCTTTCTGCTATTGTTGCTGTTTCCAAGGCTTGTTGGATCCAATCCGGAAACCGACACCACAGCACTCGGCATCCTTCATCGGACAGCTGAAATCCAGCTCCTGGTCGTCCTCGACGCCTCCTGGTCCTCGGAGCTGAAGAGTCAAGCTTCACCTTCATCACCCAACATCGGTGGGCATCTTCTCCTCGCCTACCTGGTCACTGGCAAGTGACCCAGACTCTGTCCCCTCTGCTTTCAGGTTCTTCACATCTTTGATCCACCCTTGGATCCACCCGGACACTTTTCACTTGGACGCCAGCAGCACTTTGCAGCAGCTCTCCATTGAAATCAACGACGAAACCTGACACAAAAAGACACCTATGCACCCGGCTTCCCTGGGTGAGGTAACTCGAGTATTCTGGTGCTCCTGTGGGTGTTGACTCTAGAACCTCCTAGTTCTAAAGGGGTTTGCTCCAAGTCCTCTTCTAAGTGTCCTTCACCTTTAAAATTCCAACTGCGACTTTCCCTATAGAAGTTAACAGTGATTCGTGGCTGTGTTTAGACACTGCACGCGTCCCCGTTGATCCCCTGTGTCACTACCTTGGGTGGTTCCTGGTGGCCCCAGCTGTTCTAAATGCTCTAGGCCTTATCTCTATGCCAGTCGTGGCTCTTAAACCACTTTCTTAATATATGGTTTGGTACGCCCCTAAGGCTCAACATATATTGTGCTCATTTACTGTGTGCTAAATAAGTTTTCTGAATGTACTTTTGCCTCTAGCCTCATAAAGAGACTAGAGGGATGCGTTTAGAATAAATACATATGTTTTATATATATACCTGGTGTGGTTCTCCTTTCTTTTGGTCATTCCTAAGATTATAGACTGGTAAAACTGCTTCTTTACATTCCGTCAAGACTTAGCCTGAAGGCTGCTCTCCACAGCTACCACTAGGATAGTTTTCTATATAGGTTGTCTTTAAACCTACCAGCAATAAGGGTCGTTTGGACTGGTGCAACGTGCCCACTAGAATAGTGGACAGCATATGCCAGGCCAACTTCTCACAGATGAGAGTCTGGGGGAAAAAAAGGTTTAAGGAGGTGAAAGAAATAGAGCCGTATTTCTCTTTCCAAAATATAAAAGAAACAATCCCATCTCTAAAACTAACAAAAGCAGCAGGGCCACATAACTTACCTGCAATTATACTAAAAAATAACATGGATTGGTGGGCAAGCTTTTGAAATGTCACCTTCCAAAATATTATAACTTCCGGAATTTTCCTGGAAAGGGGCAATAGTTAGACTAATATATAAAAAGGAGGACACAACACAGCCCCAGAATTATAGCCTTTTAAGTTTGCTGGTTGTGGGGGAGATAGTATTCTCTAAGATATTGTTAGGCGTATTAAAGGCCTGGGTAGAACAGAATAACTTGATACCGATAGAGTAAGGCGGCTTCAAAGAGGGCCACTCAACAATTGTCTTAGTTTATGGGCAATAGCAAAAAAGGCAGTTGAATTGCGAGGTAGATTGTTCTGCTGTTTTGTCGTTTTCTGAGCCGCCTTTGATTTGGTAGATGGTAGACTATTGTGGAATATGTTGATGCTGCTTGGAATCAATAAAACGGTACTCTCAATAATTCAGGAAATGCACTTTCTGAATTGGGCCAGATAAAGAATGGATTATTCCAGGGTTGTGTCCTGGCCACACTGCTATTCTCTTTGTTCCTTTCTGACTTACCAAATACATTATGTAAGGCTGGCGGGTTAAGCCCTTAGGTGGGCGGGGGGGGGGGCACATACCATGACTGCTATACGCTGACGATCTAGTGATAATGCACATGACAGAGCTGGGTTTGCAAAAAAACTGGACTTGCCAAGTCTCCTCGCCCTTTTCTAAATTAAAATTGGCTAGCAGCATTGCTAACCATTGTTGAAACGAGGGAGCCAGCCGGTCCAGCTTAGCCCAGGCCATTGCATCCGCCCTCCCTGATGACTACACGTATGTAGGTAAAAACAGAGTGGGGAAAGAGGGTGGTGGCATAGCCATAATTTTTAACAGACTCTACTCCTGCAAATGGGAGGACCTTGACATACCGAACAGCGAAGCGGGCTACTTTAAACTACTGTTATCTCCAAATTTCACCTTCTCTGGGATACTCATTTACCGCTCGCCTGGCCCTGCTAGCTTTTGGGCCACGGCCTTTCCTGAGTATATAGCCCCTCTACTTCAGGACTCCACGAATTTCACGATTATTGGTGACTTAATTTACATTTTAATGACTCTTCTTGTCCGATTAGCTCCAATCTTCTTCAGGACCTCGCAGCTCGTAATATCATCTTACACAACTCTGGCCCCACCCACAAAGCTGGGAACCTTCTTGATCCCATCCTCTCCAACCTTGAATCCATTGTGTGCAGCCTATCCCCACCCATTCTATGGTCAGACCACTACTTGGTGACCTTTTCTGTCACTCTTAGCTGTCTGTCCAACTTCCCCTCGACCCCTACTGAATTTAGACCTTCCAGAAAATGGAAAAATCTGGACCCTATAAAATTTAACTCTTGTCTTGAGAATACCAGGCCCCTCACTGAAGTCACCAACATTAAAACGGAGGCTTCTATTAACAGCTGGTTGTTGGACAGGCCTCGTGGAAGGCCCGCTCCCTCTCCGCATGATAGGGCCCGGACACCGGCTCTCCCTGTATCCCCAGAAAGAACCATCCCGGCAACCCACCGAGGCAACCCGCAACCCGTCCCCAACGGGACTCCAGCTCCCGAACACCCCAGTATCGGCTGGCCCGGGCCCCCGTCAGCACCATTGCCCCGGCCCAGCCGCCATCTTTGGACACTACATCACGAGGCCGCGTGGCCTCGGCTCGACCCCAACCCTGGGCCTGGCCAGGCCCCGACATCGAGGCACCACCATCCACCCAGGAGGTGAAGAGACCACTTGGCAGGTCAATGGGAGAAGGAGTGTCGATGGCTCTCCCCCGCCAGGTGTCGATCGCCCCCGGCCTCCCCGGGCGCTGGCTCCACCCCCCTGCTGGGTGTCTGGACTCCCTCATCCCGGACCTCCCGACCTCCAAGCGCGAGGGTCCGGACATCAAAGGAGACCAGACCTATAACTGGGGCAGCTCCAGAGCAGGAAGGCAGTTGTATCCTGGAGTCGAGAGACACCGAGAAGAACTCATCCTTGACGGACTGCTGGCGCTGCCGCAGCCCTGCCTTGTGAACCCATCTCTGAAGCCTGCTGGCGCTGCCGCGGCCCTCTGCAACGTGCACCTTCGTCTTGGCCTGCTGGCGCTGCCGCGGCCCATCCTTGTGAACCATCGCCTTGGCCTGCTGGCGCTGCCGCGGCCCCTCTGCAACGTAAACCCTCATCCTAGCCTGCTGGCGCTGCCGCGGCCCTCGTTGTGAAGCATTCGTCCTGGCCTGCTGGCGCTGCCGCGGCCCTCCTTGCCGAGAACTATCATCCTAGCCTGCTGGCGCTGCCGCGGCCCGACCTTGCAGACCCCTAAGCTCGAGGATTGTGAGCTCCTTCTTGCCGCCCCTGTACCAGACCGGTACCAAGACTGTCCCGCTACCCCTTTCCCTACAGAGACTAGAATTGGGAGGATCCTCGTGTCCTGACCAATGTTCCCTCTAATTTTTTTCCTCTGTGTGCGGCAGTGTAGGGTCTCTGTGCGCTTCAGCCGTGGCTATGTGCGCCAGGAACCACACCGCGCATGTGTGCAGTACCAAATATCACTACAAACGTTTGCTTAAAACCCTAGCAGCCCAGCTCTGTTGAGAAAATACATTTTATTCCTCTCTCTTATGTAACATTTCCTAAACATTGATTTACACACTATGATTGAGTGTCTCTGTGTAATGTGTATGCGAGGTAAAGTGCTTAACACCTTACACTGGTATGAGTGGCGCTATTAAACAAAATAAATATGAAAGAGAGAGGGATTTTGTAATGTTTGTGTGTGTGTGGAGCACGATAGACAGCTTTTTATCACAAGTGTGTCTTATACGGGGCTTTCGAGAGTATGACCCAATCAGAGTCGGTAATAAAAGGCAGTTGCTTACGAGAATTGATTAGTAGATCGGGACCTTGGTGATCTGCAGGGAGATAGTATAATCTTTTTTCCCTGGGAGTGCTCCCTATGAATGAATTTCTCTGACCCTTATATAGAATTGCTCTTAACCTTGTGCCTTTTCTTGCTATTTCGATTGAGCTTTTGATGTCTTAAAAATTAGTAAAATGTTCAAGTGAAGATATCTTGGTCAAACCGCCTTTAGACTGCTAGGGCGGAGAGGATGTAGCCTTATGGCTAGAGCGGTCGACTTTGAAGCTGGGGAACCGGGTTCGAGTCTCAACAACGATTATGAGGAAATCACTTCATTTCCCCATGCCTAACAAAAATGTGTGCTGTAACAAAACTGGTGCTCATGTAAAGCGCTCTGATACCCAATGTCTCGGGTCTAGTTCGCGCTATATAAAAGTCTTAAAATAAATAAATCATACCTACAAGTAAGGACTATTGGCTTTGTCAATGGTTGTTAGTTGCATAAGATAAATAAGCAGCAACTATGGCCTGTGTGTAATATTGAAAAGGCTTCAACTTAAAGCCATGGTGGCACCACAACAATGTTGCTGCCCCTGAGTTACAAAAAGAGAAGGGAAGCAAGTGTTAGTGAAGAGAATACTCCCGACAGATAGATCAGTCATTTACACACTTGTAGCTGCCATCTGCTCAGACCTGCATCTTGGCAAGATTAAAAATCTTGGCAAGACCTAACCAACCTTCCACCCTTCTTAGTTAGGGACACCTTCCCGCACAGAAACAATTATTAATGGCATTTGGCTCTTTCTATATATTCTGCAGAATGCAGTACACATAGAAAAAGCAAAAACAAGGAGAAATAAAGGTATTTCTCCTCATTTTGCCATTCTAACAGCTGCTCTTGCATAGCCTTATTTTTTGGCTTTGCCTCAGATTTATACCTCTTTGTAAATCTGAGGCAGCGTCAAAAGCAATGGGTATTGCGGTGGAAGACCCACATCAACGATCGTTGCACGGCCCTTTAATGATAAGTGATTTGTGTTAAGGGGCCTTATTTACAAGGCAGCGTTAAGCCACAAAAAGTGGCTTAACGCCGCTTTGTAAATATGTAGAAGGGCATATTTCCACCAGAACGTCGCTAAAAGTGACGTTCTGGTGGCAGTATCCGCTTGTAAATATGTCCCTCAGTATTCAGTCTTCATGGAGAAAAGAGCTGGGAGGGCAAACCGAGCAAGTGAAGGGTCCGAGTGGTCAAGATGAGAAGTGACTTTAGAATTGAGTCAGGTGATGCACACTTTGGATATTCACCCTACCCCAAATTAATGTGGGCACAGGTTTGTTGCCAGTATCCTGCACCCACTGGGTTTTGTTTAGGCACCGCCAAACAAGGCCATTACATATTGTTCTGTAAATCAAATGGGGTGCTACAATAACCAATACTTTGTCTCATGAGTCCCTGCACTTATGCAGATGGATCTCCCATAATTAGAATAATTCTAACTATCTGCCTGTGGAACATGAATTTTTTATGCCAGGAGGTACCTCACTCGGTACACTCTTCTCTGAGGATTTCAATGTCTGGCCTCAAACATCCTTTCCTGGAACTGACACCCCGAATTTGACTGATTTCAGGTGTGTTACATGTCTTTAGGGACCTAGGTAAAACCAATTGTTCCTTATTGCATTCTCTTCACTCATTTTAAAATCTTAATATGATATCCGAGTTAAATTGTGCTTTTTGCAGAATGCAATGTATCACGATCACCCTTTAATTAAGTGGAGAAATGCAGCAACTCTACAAACACAGCGTGTGCTTTTCACGTCGTGTTTGTAGAGATGCTGCATTTCTTTTCTTAACAGAGCTGGGCTGCGGGGTGATTGTGGGGCTTTGTTAAAGATTTCAGGTTAATCACCGACGCCCGTCTGGGGCTGTAATTAACCCGAAAACTTTAACAAAGGCCCACAATCACCCCGCCGCCCAGCTCTGTTAAGAAAAGAAATGCAGCATCTCTACAAACACGACGTGAAAAGCACACGCTGTGTTTGTAGAGTTGCTGCATTTCTCTACTTAATAGAGCGCAGCTGAGGAGTGATGGGCACATTATTTGCTTTTGTTTAAAGTGTTCATGTTAATTGCAGCTCGTGACGGCGCTGCAATTAACATGAATACTTTAAACAAAAGCAAGCATAAAGAAACACCCGGTTTTCGCGCTGCTCGCTTTTTAAAAGCAGAGGCGCAAATGTTGTTGATTGAAGTGCTGTGTGTGTGCGCGCTCATCACACAAGTCTGCGCGCTTCATGATACAGACGTGGGCGCGCGCCCACGCGCGCACGTTGGTGGGAACAGTGGTCCTGACCCCACTGTATTGTTGATAACCTTGCCTCAAGAACCTTATATAAAGTGTGTAGATCTCATCCTTGTGTGGTGTCCATTTGTGGGGGGGAAGTTACTTGTCTGTACGATCGCCGGAGACGGCCCTCACCGGAGGCCTCTCCCCCTGTACTCGGCCAGCGGCGCGATCCGAACCAACGCATAATCGTACAGAGAGTAACTCACCCCACGACACAACCACAATGTCAACAAAAGAGAGCGGAACCACGGAAAAATTCCAGATGGAAAAACTAGAAGAATACAACCACAGAGAACTAAAACAATTCTGCATAGAACTAGGCATTGCTACCACAGGACTGAGCACGAAAGAGGACTTCAAAAACGCCCTGGAATCTTGGGCGGAGACGGGGACGGCCGTACCCCAAAACCAAAGCCTCGAGGCACCCGAAACAAGCACCACACCGACGGAAGAAAGAAGATCGGGTCTCTCCCCAGAGGAGGTCCGAGAACGGGAAAAAAGCAGGCTCCATGAATTGGAACTGGCTCGACTTCGTTTAGATGGAGAACTCAAATTGGCGGAACAAAAAATAACTTTGGAACACTTGCGGCTCCGAGAGGAGCGAGAAGAGAAACAAAGACAGAGAGAGTTAGAAGAGAAAAAGCTAGCCTACGAACATGAGCGCAACCTAAAAGAACTAGAGATTCGGAAACAGAACAAAGATCTCGGGGTCCCGAGCGCCCGAACACTCCTGCCACTACAGACCCCAAGGTCCACATCCCCAAGGACGTCGTCAGAGAGTATTACCGGAACAATGATATCCAGCAATGGTTCAAAGCCTACGAGGTAGCCATGACCTCCCACCGGATTCCCCGGAGCGACTGGGGAGCCGGGTTATGGGGGAGGTTTGTCAACGAAGGGCGAGACGCCCTGCTGCAACTCCCGGACCATCAGATGACATCCTACGACCCCATGAAAGCCGCCCTCCTCACTCGATACGGACTCACGCCCGAGATGTACCGCCAGCGGTTCCGCGACTGCAAGCGGATCCCGGGTACAACCTGGGTGGAGTACGTGAACTTCTTTAGCCGAGCCTTCGAGGGGTGGATCAAGGGAAGCAAAGTGACCACTTACGAGCAACTCTTCGACCTTATTGTGTGGGAGCACCTTTCTAACAACTGCTTCGTCGAGCTCAGGCAGCACCTCCTCGACAGTAAACTGACTGAACCTCAGCAACTCGCCGCCGAAGCTGACCGATGGGAAAGCACCCGAGTTGCCCGAAACGGGCCCAGCGAACAGAACAGAGCCGCCCAAGGACCCCATCGCCCCCGAGGGGGAGGAGGAGGCCAGGGTCGGGGCAGAGACGCCGTCCCGGTGGCTCCCGCCAGCAACGCCCCGCCCCCGGCCGGCAGGAGAAACCTCCCGATGCGTCCAGGTTTCCGGGCCAACGTTACTTGCCAGCGACCCGGCCACTACGCCAATGATCCCAACTGCCCGAAGAACCAGAACCCTATGCCCCGCCAGGTCGCTGTCGCCGCCCTGGGGGAAGAGCAAACCCCAGAAGACCCTGAGGAGTACGAGCCCGACCAGCCCGAGTGGGAACCAGCCGCCATGTCCCTGGTCTGCCTAGGGGAAAGAGACATGATCCCGCGGGCCCCCCTGCCCGCCAACACGCAGAAATACAGCCAGTGGGTCAACATTAATGGGCGCCGGGCTGAAGCCCTCCGCGACACCGGGGCCAGTGTGACCACAGTCCGCTGTCATCTGGTGACCCCGGACCAGATCTGGCCAAACATCCTTTGCCCCGTACGGTCGGCCGACAACTCAGAAAGCCTGTGTCGGATGGCCTGCGTCCCCTTCGAGTGGGGAGGAGTGTCCGGAATGCTGAAAGTAACTGTCCGCGATGATGCACCCGTGGACTGCCTCCTGGGGAACGACCTCGAAAGTTCCCCCTGGGCAGCCGTCAAAAGAAGAGAGCACCTGGGGATGTTGGGCCTCCCTGAATGGGCCTGCGTAACGACCCGGTCCATGGCCGCCCGCGCCATCCCCAGTCCCGAAGAACCCGAATGGCCAGAGCCTCCTCCCCCGATCGTCCCAGAGGGAGCCACCCTAGAAGCCAGTCCTCCAGAACAAAACGAAGAAGGGCTCGATCGGCTCCGGGACCTTCCCGAACTGGCCCAGTGGCGTCAAGAGGGTGGCCCCACCCAGGAACAATTCCGACAAGAGCAGAGGACATGTCCCTCCCTCGAGGGACTCCGGCAGCAAGCCCTCACCCAGAGCGCAGGAGACACCTCGGGGGCCCACTGGATTTATTGGGACAATGACCTGCTCTACAGTGAGCAAAGGATTGCTGAGCTGGGGGCCAGTCGGGTGCTGGTGGTACCCCTCCGCTTCAGAGACTTCCTCTTGAACTTGGCACACGATGTGCCTCTCGCCGGACACCTGGGGCAAGACAAAACGTACAGCCGCCTGGTGACCCACTTCTACTGGCCCAAAATGCGAAATGATGTCTCCAACCACTGCCGGACCTGCCCCACCTGCCAGGCCAGCGGGAAGAGCGGCCGAAAGACCAAAGCACCCTTGCAACCCTTTCCCGTCGTCACCACCCCGTTCGAACGGGTGGGAATAGACATTGTGGGGCCCCTGGACCCCCGAACGGCACAAGGGCACCGGTTCATCCTGGTCCTGGTGGACCACGCCACCCGCTATCCCGAGGCCATTCCTCTTCGGACCGTGACAGCGCCCGTGGTAGGCCGAGCCCTGATGGGGATCTTCTCTCGGGTGGGCTTCCCCCGGGAAGTCGTCAGCGACAGGGGCACGAACTTTATCTCGAAGTACATGAGGTCTCTCTGGCAACAGTGCGGGGTCACCTACAAATTCACGACCCCCTATCACCCGCAAGGAAATGGACTGGTCGAGCGGTTTAACCGCACTCTCAAGGAAATGATCATGGGCCTAGAAGAACCCCTACGTCGCCAATGGGACGTGCTGCTCCTGTGCCTCCTGTTCGCCTATCGAGAAGTCCCCCAGAAATCCCTAGGCTTCAGCCCATTTGAGCTCCTGTACGGACACCCCGTCCGGGGTCCCCTCAGCCTGGTCAAGGAAGGATGGGAGATGGCCCCCCAGAAGACTCCTCCAGATATATATAAGTATCTCCTGACCCTTCGCAACCAGACCCGGCGATTCAGGGAGCTCGCCAAAGCCAACCTTGAAGCCAGCCAGGAGGACATGAAGAAATGGTATGATCAGCATGCCTCCTCCATCGAGTTCGAGCCGGGACAACAAGTCTGGGTGATTTCCCCGGTCGAACCCTGTGCCCTACAGGACAAATGGACAGGACCCTTCAAGGTGATAGAGCGCAAGGGTCCCGTCACCTACCTAATCGACATGGAGTCCTCCCGGAACCCCCTACGGGTCCTCCACGCCAACAGACTCAAACCCCACTTCGTACGCTCGGAACTCAGCCTCCTGATGGCTACCGATAGTGGGACGGAGGAAGACTCCGAGCCCCTCCCTGACCTACTGAGGACCCGTGAACAGGATGGCTCAGTGGAAGGGGTCAGACTCTCCGATGCTTTGTCCCCGGAGCAACGCCAAGACTGTCGAGCTCTCCTGCTACAATTTGCAAACCTGTTCTCCCTCACCCCCGGGGTCACCCCCTGGTGCCTTCACGACGTGGACACCGGGGATAGTCCACCTATTCGACACAGGGCGTACCGGGTGCCAGATCGGGTGCGCGCCTGCATCCAGAACGAAGTCACCAAAATGCTGGCTCTGGGAGTGATCGAGCCATCTGACAGCCCCTGGGCCAGCCCAGTCGTACTGGTCCCCAAGGCTGCCGCCCCAGGCGTTGCCCCCGAGCTCCGGTTCTGTGTGGACTATCGGGGCCTGAACGCCGTTACCAGAACCGACGCTCACCCTATCCCCCGGGCGGATGAGCTAGTTGACCGCATGGGGGCCCCCGCTACCTGAGCATCTTCGATCTAACAGCGGGCTACTGGCAAATCGGCCTCACCCCCGGGGCCCAAGAAAGATCCGCCTTCTCTACCCCAGATGGCCACTACCACTTCAAGGTGATGCCATTCGGCATGAAAAACGTTCCAGCTACCTTCCAACGACTCGTGAACCAGGTACTGGCGGGCCTCGAAGAATTCAGCGCCGCCTACCTGGATGATATTGCTGTGTACAGTCGCCACTGGGCAGACCACCTTCACCACCTCCGAGAAGTCCTGCACGCCCTCCAGCAGGCCGGCCTCACCATCAAAGCCAGCAAATGCCAGATTGGCCAGGGGTCCGTGACCTACCTCGGACACCAAGTGGGGAGCGGTCTGGTGGCCCCCCTTCAGCTCAAGATCGCTGCCATCCAGGCCTGGCAACCCCCTACTACCCAAACCGAAGTCCGGGCCTTCCTGGGGCTCACTGGGTACTACCGGCGGTTTGTGAAGGACTATGGCAGCATTGTGGGGCCCCTCACAGAACTCACATCCAAGAAAAACCCCAAAACAATCCACTGGACTCCAGACTGCCAAGCGGCCTTCGAGAAGTTGAAGACCGCCATGTGCACCGCCCCCGTGCTCCAGGCCCCCGACTACAGCCGGGAGTTCATAGTACAGACGGACGCCTCAGATCATGGCGTTGGGGCAGTCCTCTCTCAACTCAACGCCGAGGGAGTCGATCAGCCAGTGGCCTTCATCAGCCGACGCCTGCTGGCCCGAGAACAGTGCTGGAGCACCATCGAGCGGGAGGCCTTCGCCGTGGTATGGGCCCTCAAGAAACTCCGGCCCTACCTCTTCGGTACCCATTTCCGGGTACAGACAGACCACCGACCCCTGCAATGGCTGATGCAAATGCGGGGGGAGAACCCAAAACTGTTGCGATGGTCCATCTCCTTGCAGGGGATGGACTTCACTGTGGAGCATCTTCCTGGCCAGGACCACGCCAACGCGGACGCCTGTCACGCTTTTTCCGCCTCGGCGAGGAGAGTACCCAAGAGGATGGGTGACTCTCCCTGCCTTCAGCTGGGGGGGACGCATGTTGGACAGGCCTCGTGGAAGGCCCGCTCCCTCCCCGCATGATAGGGCCGGACACCGGCTCTCCCTGTATCCCCAGAAAGAACCATCCCGGCAACCCACCGAGGCAACCCGCAACCCGTCCCCAAAGGGACTCCAGCTCCCGAACACCCCAGTATCGGCTGTCCCGGGCCCCCATCAGCACCATTGCCCCGGCCCACCCGCCATCTTTGGACACTGCATCACGAGGCCGCGTGGCCTCGGCTCGACCCCAACCCTGGGCCTGGCCAGGCCCCGACATCGAGGCACCACCATCCACCCAGGAGGTGAAGAGACCACTTGGCAGGTCAATGGGAGAAGGAGTGTCGATGGCTCTCCCCCGTCAGGTGTCGATCGCCCCCGGCCTCCCCGGGCGCTGGCTCCACCCCCCTGCTGGGTGTCTGGACTCCCTCATCCCGGACCTCCCGACCTCCAAGCGCGAGGGTCCGGACATCAAAGGAGACCAGACCTATAACTGGGGCAGCTCCAGAGCAGGAAGGCAGTTGTATCCTAGAGTGGAGAGACACCGAGAAGAACTCATCCTTGACGGACTGCTGGCGCTGCCGCAGCCCTGCCTTGTGAACCCATCTCTGAAGCCTGCTGGCGCTGCCGCGGCCCTCTGCAACGTGCACCTTCGTCTTTGCCTGCTGGCGCTGCCGCGGCCCATCCTTGTGAACCATCGCCTTGGCCTGCTGGCGCTGCCGCGGCCCCTCTGCAACGTGATCCCTCATCCTAGCCTGCTGGCGCTGCCGCGGCCCTCCTTGCCGAGAACTATCATCCTAGCCTGCTGGCGCTGCCGCGGCCCGACCTTGCAGACCCCTAAGCTCAAGGATTGTGAGCTCCTTCTTGCCGCCCCTGTACCAGACCGGTACCAAGACTGTCCCGCTACCCCTTTCCCTACAGAGACTAGAATTGGGAGGATCCTCGTGTCCTGACCCCACTGTATCGTTGATAACCTTGCCTCAAGAACCTTATATAAAGTGTGTAGATCTCATCCTTGTGTGGTGTCCATTTGTGGGGGGGAAGTTACTTGTCTGTACGATCGCCGGAGACGGCCCTCACCGGAGGCCTCTCCCCCTGTACACGGCCGACCCTTCGGGTCCCCGTCTAACACTGGTTAACTGAAGCTGTTAACGTATGCCTACCCCAGCAAAAGAAAAAGCACAACCAGCACCTTCCCCCCGCGCCCTGGTTCACAGACGCACTGAAAAAAGAAAAAACTTTATGTAAAAACCTTGAGCGCAAGTGGCGCATACACTACGATACAGGCTCTAAGCAAACCTATAAGACCGCCTAAAATAACTACCACCTACTCTGTAAAACTGCCAAAAGAGAACTTGTCAATACTACCATACTTGAGGCACAAAATCGCCCCAAGGCACTCTTTAAGGTTGTACACGAACTTTCAGGAGCAGCATGTCAGCCCAAAGCGCCTTGCTTAGACGCCTCACAATGCAACTCCTTGGCTGAATTTTTTATTTCCAAAATCCATGCCATTTATGCTGATTTTCACAAGCCCATCCCCCTCCCCTCCCCCCCAAAATTACCTGATCCAGCTACTCTATGCGATCCTGAGGCTTCTGTGGACATGCTTCCCTCACCCTCGCAACAGAATAGCTCGCCTAAAAGACTTGATACTGTGATCTCTCTCGAACCCGATGTCTTAGAGGAAACCCACCTTTCACCTGTTCAGCAAATCTGGACTTGGGATCTCCTCAATAGCTCTACACTCATCAACATCATCAGCAACATCAAATCTGGCTCTCCACTGGATCCACTGGATCCACTTCCCCCTCAAATCTTAAAAATTTTGGACACCCCCTCCCTTAACCTTATTCTGGACCTACTTAATTCCTCCCTCAGAGAAGCCAAGGTACCCTCCGCATGGAAACACGCCATGATTGTGCCCTTATTAAAAAAGGCCAACGCTGACCCCAATAACCCTTCCAATTTCCGCCCCATTTCTCTCCTCCCTGTTCTTTCAAAAACATTGCAAAAGCACATCAACACACAACTTACCCTGCATGTTGAATCCAGTAACATCCTTCATCCATCTCAGTCAGGTTTTAGATCCGGTTTCTCGACAGAATCTACCCTGCTGGGGGTCTCTGTAACTATTCGATGCCGAGTGGATGGGGGGGAAACCGTGGCACTCATTCTCCTCGACTTGAGTGCCGCATTTGATACGGTTTCCCACCCCATCCTTATCAATGCCCTTAAATCATCAGGCATCACCGGCCAGGCCCTCAACTGGCTTGTTAGTTTTCTTTCAGACCGTACTTTCCAAGTCTTCTCTCCCTCTTCTGTCTCCCAAACCTATAAATCGGCGCATGGTGTCCCCCAGGACTTCATTTTGAGCCCCTTACTTTTCAACCTGTATGTCAGATCTCTGGCTACGATTGCGGAACAAGCGGGGCTAACCATTTACTCATACGCCGATGATACACAGATCATCTACTCTCTCTCAACCGGCTCTCAATCCACTCCCTCTTCCCTCTGTGTTGGCCTCAGTAACATCGCCAAGTGGATGAGCGAAAACAAACTTAAGTTAAACGGGGGAAAACAGAGCTCCTTCTATTTGGTAAGAACATTACTCTGTGGGGGCCCCAACATTGGCCCACACAAATGGGTACGCCCCCCGTTCCATCTAAAACAGCACACAATCTTGGCATCACTTTTGATGATCAACTTTCCCTGAAACACCACGTGGTAAAAACCTCTTCCACCTGCATTACCATCATCAAGTGGCTCCGTAAGATCATTTGGATGCTCCCTCAGGAGACTCAGAAAACCGTAGTCCAGGCCTTAATCGCCTCCAGATTAGACTATGGCAACATTCTTCTCCTGGTGGCGTGCAAAGAGGTGACCCGTAAATTACAGGCAGTCCAAAACATGGCGGCTCGACTGCTCTGTAAACTCCCCAACCGATCCCCCACTTCCAACTCTCTTCGTGAATTGCACTGGCTACGCATTGAAAGCAGCACAAAATTTAAGGCCCTCTGCTATATGCACAGAATCAACGCAGGTCGAGCCCCATCCTACCTTAGTGCTTTAGTGCATCGATACTGCCCTGCCCGCACTCTCCGATCTTCCAATCAGTACAGGTTTCAAATTCCCAGAGTTAAGAGAGCCAGAATGGGTGGTCGTTCTTTCTCCGTCCTGGCTCCCTCCCTCTGGAACTCTCTTCCACCATCTCTTCGCACTGAATCCTGTTACCTGAAATTCTCGCAGAGAAATCAAAACTTGGTTATTTAACCAATAACTCTGCCTCTTTTTTTTTTTCAGTCTGCTCTTTCCCTTAATCTGGTCCTTAGCGCCGGGAAACCTCCGGGTAGCTGCGCGCTTTATAAGCTTAAATATAATAATAATAATAATAATATACAAATTCTCACAACTGCTTTAATCATAAATGAAAAATATTTGCATGCAACTTGTTTTTCGCCATTGCTGACCCCGAGGAGCATTAATTCAGGGGTTAGCATTACCATTATCTTTTGGGAATGATCTAAAAACTTTTCTATTTCCTTATTCAAAGTTTCTAAACTGGGGCAGGTTGAGAACATCTGATCCCTTCCTGTTCCCCCCACTCCCATTGCGCTAATTTGGCTGGGGTGTGATACAGTGAGAAGAGTGTTTTAAAATGTTGTGCTTGCAGCCCAGCTGAGCACAGGATGGTCTGCCCTAGTTCAAGAGACTGGAGTACCGGGTTTTTATGGACCCGGCGGTGCCAGGGAATACACCTGAAAACTCCTGAGTCCTTTCTGTTTCAGACTACAGAAACACAGAGTCTTCTAGGTGAAATCAAAGATCGTATTTATTGGCTGCAGCCAGTAACAGATATCCTAGAAGTACAACAGCATGAAGCGCATGTATGTTCTCAGGAGACTGCTTTCTTTTACGAAGCCAGCCTTCTTCTTTTATACAAGATAATGTGCTTTAGGCAAACATTCCTTATTTTACAGTTGACCATCCAAATATTTTTACTACAAAGAAAAAGCAAAGTCATGATGACAAGCCCACATTTCTGTTCGTCCAGCTCATAATTGATTACCCGGCAAGGCCCAGTATTTTCATCAGATATCGACGGACCCCCAATAAAATCTGGCACCTCCTCCTCGTAAAGCAAGTCATAAAGCAAGAAACAGGGACAGGTGTGTGTAAGATTAGGCATGGTTTGTATGCGATGAAAGGTTTATGACATGTTGTGCCTTGATTCTGATCTCGCTCGGCCACTGGAAAAAGAACTGCCCGGACAGGTTTGGCTTTAGGCAGTGAAGTTAGCTTGCCCAGGTCACAGCGGAGTCAGCAAAGGTGGACGTGTCCTTCAGGTCGGTTTCGGCCTTAAGTCATTGCCTTATGTGAGGGCAATCACAAAATGGCCGCCGATCACAAAATGGAACCCGTGGGTTCCGGACGAGAAATCCGATTTCAGGGTGGTTCCGTCACTCGAACATGACGGAAATGCTTGTGCATAGTATTCGAACCATTACCGGTCTGCTGATGCCAAAATCTTCATGATACGACCATGTATCTGACACGGGTCCAGAATTTTCAGTACCACAGACCCTCCTTTTGCCCTTACATAGGCAATAACCTATACTCATGCTAATCTGAGTCCAGGTCTATATTCGCAAAGTCATTGAGATGTTGCTGTAGCATCATCCTACTACTTAGTTTGTTTCTTGATATATGTTTCCTTACACACGATGTAGCACAGAGGCCACATATTGCAGGAGCACATTGTATACACAGACAGAACAGGAAAAGAATGGCTAAGATCATCCCAACGACTATCAGAATCTTCCATCCCCAGGCAGATATCAGTTTCCAGAACCACCCCATCAAAGACCAGTCTCCCTTATCCACGTGAATGAATTCGGAGATCTTATGCAGTTTGGAGATGGCATGGTATACTGTCGGAGCGTTATCTGGGATGAAAATGCAGCAACTTGATTGCATCACCTTACACACCCCACCTCGGTCTGCAAGTATGACGTCTAAGGCGACCCTGTTCTGAAGAGTCATAATGCGGTCCGACTGGATCTCCGCAGTCAAGTTACTAAGGGCACCGGCGGTTTCGACTATGGTAGATTCAACTACCCTCGTCAATTGGCGAATGTTCCTGCTGTTCACCATAGGCCCCCAGAACGGCAGAAAACCTTTTACGAAGTCTCCAAATTCTTGTCCCGTAGTGTCGTCTTTACTCACAACACCTCTAACTGTCCTTGTACTATGGTAATCTGCCGCGGCCGTGTAGGTGGGAGGCAACAGGAACGAAATAAAACATGTGCCCGAGAAGTCGGGGGGTAGCCATGTATACGCTCTATCATGGCAGATGAAGTAGGTGTCCTTAGCTGCTAGGAATGAAGGGGAGGTCTGAAACGAAAAGGCATATGTTTCAGTACAGACACTCTTCCCTAACTGGGCTCCGGGATTCCTGCCATTACCTTGCAGACAAAGGTGACCCTTATGGGGTACAATCCAAATCGGGGAGGATCTCTTTGCTAGTTTGTTCTCATTCAGAGCAACTCTATATCCGGTCATGTTCCATCTAGTGTACGCTTGCAACTCATCTCCAGGAATGGTTCTATACGAGTCAATGTCTCTACTCATATTCGTGATTCCTACCACTAATGCCTTGTTGCTCGAGTTACTTCTCGTGGGACGTGGTGGATATGGTTCGATGGCAAATAGGAACATCGTCTGAAACGCCCTCAAAGAACCATAGTAGCTGAATGGCAAGACACAAAATATGGCATACCTTTATCCGTCGTATGTGGCATAAGACCGCACACCCAACAATTAGTCGTGTTCATTACTAACTGGTGTTGGTGTAAAAGCTGAACGAAAGAGTTATTTGCAAATTCTGATCTTCTAGTGGTCTCGTGTTTAGGCAGAGGGTGAAAAGAATGTGAGGAAACAGTAGGAGGAGGTATGGGCTTGTAGTGGGTGTAAATGACACTTGAAAAGTGAATAAAACATATCCTATAAAAAATGTCATCACACTAAGCAACATACAAATACATAATATCAGAAATCGTGTTCTTGTCATTAATGTACACATTCTTGCTTTAAAGTTCATTTGTCTGGCAGGTCTCTCCATCTTAGAAAACTCCATCCTTTCTAAGTTGCTGCCCGCGGTGGCAGGGTGTTTCTGCTAAAGAGTGCTTCTGTCAGTCCAGGGTGACTCCCTTAAACCCACAGAACTGTCAACCTAACGTCTTCAGCTGCACTCCAGAGACTTGGGCAACCGCGACCCTAGCAGCGGAACCGGATGGCGGTTCGAAAAAACAAAAATGAGCACGTTTCTCAGATGAGAGAGCTGCACAATCAAAAATAGTCAAAGAGTAAATTTTTATTTGTCCATAGTCGTAGTTCTCGGCCTCAAATTGTAGCGTGTTTTTCCGGGGATTGTCTGGTTTTCAAACAACAGTTCAGGTTCTGTAATATTCAATCGCATTGACGATGGTACAGATCCTTGCAGAATGTCGTCGCTCTCGCGTACAGAGTTTGTTCCTTTTACCTGTGCATCACTGAAGAGCAGGAAGCGAGGCGAAGTTTCAGTCTCAGAATCAGCAATCCCCTCCTGGACCCACCGGTCGTGAGGCAGGGGTAGAGGGACCCTTTTGCAATGGGCCCCGTGGATCCAGTGTTTCTTTCCTTCTACGCGAACGGCCGATCTCGTGGAGAGAAGTACTAGGTGGGGACCGGTCCAGCGGTCTCATCATTCTTTGTCCACTGAAAATTCTTCATGAGTACATAGGTTCCAGGGTCGATAGGATGTCCTGGAGCTTCAGTAGCTTGGGGTAGAGTATCATGTACCTGTTGGTGTAAAACACGCAATTTAACCGTCAATTCGTACAAATAATCAAGCAGTACAGGGTGCTCTAAGTCGCTGAACCTGGCTGGCCTTGGCACTCCCCATATGTTGGCCGGACGGCCGAACACTATTTCGTAGGGACTAAGTCCCACTCTCGAGTGCACAGTCATTCTTGTGGATAGGAGTGCCAAGGGCAGAGCGTCAGGCCAAGTAAGACCAGAACTCGCTTGAATTTTGGCCAGTTTTAGTTTTAGCGTGCCGTTATAGCACTCTACTAATCCAGCTGATTGGGGGTGATTTGCAGCGTTGAATTTTTGATGAATACCTAACCCTTCACACACTTTCTTCATCACTCGACCAACAAATTCACTCCCATTATCACTCCAAACCATTCTCGGCATTCCGAATCTGGGGAAGAACTCCTTGATAAGGGCTTTAGCTGTTGATAAGGCACCATTGTCTTTCAGGGGGTATGCTTCTATCCATCTTGAAAAGGCACAAACAACAACGAGTACGTATTTCAGATTGTTGCACCTTTCCATGTGGATGAAATCTAGCTGCAAAACCTCGAACGGGTACGTAGGAGGAGCGAAATGACCAGCTGGAGTTGGGGTTCCCCTACCAGGATTGTATTTCAGACACAACATACAGTTCTTGACTATATTCTCTGCATACTTAGCGATTTTGGTGTTCTGCCATACTGGAGCCAGTAACTTGCAAATTCCCTTCACACTGATGTGCGCCATTCCATGCGCCATTGTAACCACTGCAGGCACATACGCATCGGGTAGCAACCAACGCTGATGCTCCGACAATTCAACCCAACAACCATTCGCGTCCAGTTTACCTGTGCTTTCTCTCCATACCTTCAGTTCTCTCTCTGTAGCTTCAGCTTGGATGGACTTCACACTCTCAATCGTATCTTCACACATCCCAACGTCACCCATCCATCGTGCAGGGCCTGCAACATACATTCGACACATTATATTCCATGCGGTTTCTTTCGCAACCTCATCCGCAAATGCATTTCCACGACCAACATCATCTGTAATCTTTTTGTGTGCACTGCATTTCACAATCGCCACTTGCAACGGCAAAGTCAGTGACTCAAGAAGCTCATTCACCAACTGACCGTGCTGGATCTTAGCACCATGCGAAGTCAAGAAACCTTGTTCACGCCACAAACGTCCAAAACAATGGGCAACACCAAAGGCATACTGACTGTCAGTGTACACATTCACTTGTTTTCCTTTTCCCAACACACACGCTCTTGTTAATGCAATCAACTCTGCTGCTTGCGCTGAGTTATGTGGGATATGTGCAGTTTCAACAATCGTATGCAAGGTCGTAACAGCATATGCCGTAGTCGTATCGCCATTCGGCAACTTGAAACATGAACCATCGACCCACAAAGTGCCATCACATTCTGCTAGGGGAGTGTCCCTAAGGTCTATTCTCCCTTTCGTTTCTTCCTCAGTTCTGAGGAAACAATCATATGACTTTTCAACATTCTCTGTCTCGACTGGGATCAGCAACAACGTAGCTGGGTTTAATGTATTACACCTTTTGATGTGCACATGACTCGCTAGGAGTGTTAATTCATAACCTGACAATCGAGCACTAGTTAAGTGCTGTGTCTTGGTTCTGTTTAACAGAGTGTCCACTGCATGCGGGACCATCACGGTTAACATGTTATTCATTACTAACACAGCAGACTGTCGAATAGAAACAGCTGCTGCGGCTGTGGCTCTTAAACAACTTGGCAGCGGTTTAGCTACAGGATCCAAAGTCGACGAGAAATACGTGGATGGACGTTGCTTGTACCCAAAAGACTGTGTCAACACTGACAATGCACAACCTTCTTTCTCATGGACGTACAATGTAAAAGGCTTACTGTAGTCGGGGGTACCCAATACAGGAGCCGAACACACACAGTGCATCACACAATTCTGAAAAACTTTTCTGACACTCTTTAGACCATGGGATGGGATTCGGTGTATCTTTACAAGTTAATGCCACCAATGGTTTGGCCAATAAGGAAAAATTCGGTATCCATTGCCTACAATAGGATATAATACCTAAGAAAGCACGCACTTCTCTCTGTGTTCTTGGCACACTCAACTTTGCAATTGCCTGAATTCTTTCTGGGGTCAGTTTCCTTCCCTCCTTCGATAAGAGGTGACCTAGGTAGGTCACTTCTTGTCGGCAATATTGCAGCTTCGAGAGAGACACCTTGTGATGCAAATCAGACAAATGACGCAACAACGACAAGGTGGCTTCTTTACAACCCTCCTCAGTATCTGCGGCAACTAACAAATCATCAACGTACTGAATAAGGGTAGCACCATCAGGGAAAACGATTGTATCAAGCTGTGTTTTCAAAGCCTGGCTGTATATTGATGGACTTTTGCAGTAGCCTTGAGGAGCGCGTTTGAAGCGGAAACTTCGGCCTCCTAAACTGAAGCCAAAAATATCCCTGCTCTCCTCAGCAATTGGAATGCTGAAGAAAGCGTTCTTCAAGTCAATCACTGAGAACCAAGCCGCTGAAGCTGGAATCATAGTCAATAGGGCAGTTATATCAGGGACAACCGGGAACTGTTGCACAACGATCTTATTCACCTCTCTAAGATCAATCACAAACCTGTAAACAGGTGGCTGGGAAGGATCAGTGCGCTTCAGAACAAGCAGAACAGGACTGTTACAAACATTGCCTTTCGTCTCTTCAATTACATCTTTACCAATCAGGTCATAAATGATCGCTAACAATGCCTTTTCACCTTCGCTAGAGATTTTGTACTGGGGAATGCGCGGCATTCTAACATTGGCTTTCAATGTCACAACGTATGGTGATATTTCCAAAAGGCCCACATCATTAGGATCAGTAGCCCAAAGAATATCCGGGAGAGAAGACAATTTTGTTGGGAGTTTATCCTTTGACAAATACATCGGAGAAACCACTCTCTTACCCAGTGTAAGTTGTACTCCTGAAGGAGAACAGTACAAAGTCGCATGCAATCTTTTCAACAGATCCAATCCCATCAAATTTTCACCACAACCTGTCGTCAGAATGAGGGGTGCTTCCAATAGAAAGTGACATAGGACTAGAAATCGGGTTCCTAACCGGGGCGCCAGAAAAACCTACGGAAACATTCATTTCGCCAGACAAAGGTGCGCCAGGGAGTTTTGAGTGCATAATAGAACTCTTTGTAGCACCAGTATCCAACAGAAAAGGTTCTGACACACCTGATGTAATCACCTCAACATAAGGTCCACTCTGATCTATTGGAACTGAAACAACTCCCTCTCTCTGTCCATGGCTGTCCTAGCAACCATTACCCACCATATTCTCATATTCTGCATAGTAGTCATCAGCATAGTACTGAGCTGTTCTACCAGACGCGTTATTCTGCTGGTCAAAACTATTCATTGAATTCTGAGGCGGGAAGGAACGTGCGTTCTGGGGAATATGTCCACGTCCCCTTCCTCTAGGGGCTTGTTGAACACCTCGATCTCTCGCACCAGAAGTACCATTCGTGCGCTGTAACAAAATCGGACAGCTACTCTTAAAATGACCCTCTTCTTTACAATACGCACACTGATTTGGTCCATACGGTAAACGCTGTTGAGAAGACTCGTTTATTTGCGAGTTTCTCGAATATTGCTGAGGCTGCTGATAATCGCGCTGACTATTAGTACGGGGTGGATAAGCTTGCTACAGGAGGACTTTAGTTTTCAATTCCTTAGTCTTTTTATCCGCTTTCTCCAATTCATCTTTGCGCCTATTCTCATAGTACTGGGCCGTCGCTAAAATCTGTGCTGACGTGGAAACAGCCCAAGCACTCTCGGAATCCTTCAACTTAGCACACAACTCGGGAAGAAAATTATGCACAAATTTGTCGACGAACAATCTCTGGCCACCTTCATTAGCCATATCATGACCGCTATGATCTACAAAAGTCTCTTCAAACCGCGTGAAAAAGTCAGACACAGTCTCGTCCGTCTTCTGCTTACACGCAGACAACTTGTCCCAGTTGATACGTAATTCAGGCATTAAAGTCTTCATATAAGTTATTATTTTACCAGGGAGTTCCGCAATTAAAGGTTCGGGTTTAGCACCACCAATTTGTCTGCTGTCTACAGCGGCAATGTTAACCCATGTATCACCTAACTCTTGATCGTGATCGGCGTGGCGAATCTTTCCCCATAAAGGCCGTGGAACCACGTTCCCAAACAACATGTCTATATCGGCTAAGTTCATAATGCATGAGCTTACAGTCTGTGATAACTCCTTATAATACCCTGCAGGGTTTTTACGGGGGTCAGGTAATGTCTGCTTGAGAGCCAAAACTTCAGATCTCTTCCAAGGAACATGCACCGATACACGCTGAAAATGCGGCGGAATGGCTGGATTGGCATTTGCGTCCCCTTCCCTCCATTCCGGCGGAACCTCTCTCATGGGATATTATCGCGCCTTTTTCCTACCGGGTGTGTCACACTCAAATAGTGATCGAGAAGTGCCCCCTTTACTTCGATACGACAGCAATGTCGCAACCGCTCTCTCAACATCGGCGCCTACGATCATGCCCTCCGAGAACTCGAACCGCACACGGCATAATTCGGACATATCGTGTTCCGGATCATTTCCCTCCAAATCTTCACAGAGAAATACACACATTTGCTCAAAAACGTATCTTTGCTTCGATGCTTCCCATTGACTGAAGACTTCCACGACAGACTGTACATCATATCTCACGGTATCCACAACCCATTTACGCGCTAACCGATTCAATAATTCTCTCTCTTGATAGTCAGGCAGTTGACTCCGCAACTGTCTCCGTTCTATGCTAGGGGTCGTATTAGGAGACCCAAAGAAGGGTGAGGAAAGACCAGCAACAGTGTTGGCCATTCTCCGTCGAACAGAAGGAGAAACTGACGGAAGGACAGAAACACCGGGAAAGACGTGTTGAGGTAAAGCAGGGGTGAAGGCAGTAGCAGAGGTAGTGTTAGGATAAGTAGTCGGAGCAGTAGGCAAAGTCGTAGGGAACATAGATGGAGTAGGTAGCAATGGCGGCGGCCCTTGAGGGGGCTGCGCCGGAGGAGTAGGAACCAGCTGAAGAGGAGCTGGTGATTGCGGTAGAACCTGTGGCCCAACAATGGGGGTTGCACAACCAAAGGTTGCTGAGGCGCTGTAGCATTCTGTTCATAAGGAGGTGGTGAACTCAGTAAATGAGACATTAAAGGATCTTTATCAAGTCTTTCCTCTGATTCTTGTCCTTTAAGTGGCAAAACTGGGTAGCACTTATCTACCGCTAACTTCCTACTTCTAAGAATTTGTTCACTCTCTCGCTCTTCCTCATTATCTAGGAACGCAACGGCAGCTTGTACAATTGACATACCTCGTTTAATTTTCTTCGCTAATTTCATTTCTTTCTGTTTTGCTGCGCCATAGGTGAAAAGAGTCAAACATTGCCGGCCGGGCTTTCTTTTTAAAAAGTTTTACCGCTAGATTATCTAAAATCTCTGTGTCAAAACTACCATATTGGGGCCATTTTAGAACACCATCGTTTCTGGTTTATCGGATCCATACTTCATTATATGTGATGGGGCCTATGCCGTGTTTCACATAGAGCTCCTATGTTGGAGTTCCAATCGGAGGAACCGGACACAAATCCTCCAACTGGGAATCCCTATAACAACCAGGGCAAAACAAATTTCCAAGTCTGCTAAGACCAGGCATCTTCGCTCTTTAGTCTAGCTTCAAACTTCGAAGGATTATCGAATACGATAGTCTCGTGAATACACGAGTCCTTCGGTTTTGGCACTTGCAAGTTCCAAACAAAACGATCCCGAAGGATACTCAAAAACTAAGAACCAAACTAAGGACTGGGAGACGCTCCACTTATACTTAACTGAGGTATCGATGACGTCACTAGAAGACTCGTTTATCGTTTCGCTCTACAAATCATCAAGGGTCCAAAATAGGGCGCTAGTCAGGGCAGCAGTCCTTCGTAGCCGTCGGGACGCGGGTAACCTCGCAGCAAAGACCTTCGGACCACGTCGACATGCACGGGTCGCTGAAGTGGTTGGCCGTCCTCCGGAATTTTCACACGAAGCTCCTCACGAACCTCTGGCTTGGACCGGTACCGCTGATACCGCCCCACGTTGGGCGCCAACTGGAGTACCGGGTTTTTATGTACACGGCGGTGCCAGGGAATACACCTGAAAACTCCTGAGTCCTTCCTGTTTCAGACTACAGAAACACAGAGTCTTCTAGGTGAAATCAAAGATCGTATTTATTGGCTGCAGCCAGTAACAGATATCCTAGAAGTACAACAGCATGAAGCGCATGTATGTTCTCAGGAGACTGCTCTCTTTTACGAAGCCAGCCTTCTTCTTTTATACAAGATAATGTGCTTTAGGCAAACATTCCTTATTTTACAGATGACCATCCAAATATTTTTACTACAAAGAAAAAGCAAAGTCATGATGACAAGCCCACATTTCTGTTCGTCCAGCTCATAATTGATTACCCGGCAAGGCCCAGTATTTTCATCAGATATCGACGGACCCCCAATAAAATCAGGCACCTCCTCCTCGTAAAGCAAGTCATAAAGCAAGAAACAGGGACAGGTGTGTGTAAGATTAGGCATGGTTTGTATGCGATGAAAGGTTTATGACATGTTGTGTCTTGATTCTGATCTCACTCGGCCACTGGAAAAAGAACTGCCCGGACAGGTTTGGCTTTAGGCAGTGGAGTTAGCTTGCCCAGGTCACAGCGGAGTCAGCAAAGGTGGACGTGTCCTTCAGGTCGGTTTCGGTCTTAAGTCATTGCCTTATGTGAGGGCAATCACAAAATGGCCACCGATCACAAAATGGAACCCGTGGGTTCCAGACGAGAAATCCGATTTCAGGGTGGTTCCGTCACTCGAACATGACGGAAATGCTTGTGCATAGTATTCGAACCATTACCGGTATGCTGATACCAAAATCGTCATGATACGACCATGTATCTGAAACGGGTCCAGAATTTTCAGTACCACAAGACTCAAAATATCTACCCTGATCTATGCTAAGCTTCTAACCATTTGCACCCTTGTTTCTCATGTTCATCCTGTTTCAACTGAGAAAATTCTGAGTACATTTTTCTTATGGTGCAGCTCTCACTACCCCTAACCACCTCAATAATATGGACGTCACCAAATCCGTTCGATCCCCCTTTCTTCACTCCTAAGAAGCTACGTATTTGCAGATATTTGAAAAAGTCTCTTTTGTCAACTCCAAATTTAGCTTGTACATCTTTAAATGGCTGAATTCCATCCGGCCCCAAAAGATCTCCTATCTTCTGGATTCCCAGCCCCTCCCACCTAGCCAATATATTATCTTGAAAGATTTCCAGGAATCTCAGATTTCTAAAAAGCTGTCCAATTTTCTTTTGAAAGGCTGCCCAGATCTGTAATGCTGCTGCCAGAGTTTTAAATCTAGTTTTTTTTTATAATAGCTGGGTTCACTATACTTTATTTATTTATTTATTTATTATTACATTTATTAAGCGCGCAGCTACCCGGAGGTTTCCCGGCGCTAAAGCAAACTGAACGGAGAAAGAAAAGGGAGGGACATTAGTTGTTAAAAAGCCATGTTTTTATTCCTTTACGGAATTTCAGAAAGCACGATTCTGTGCGCAAGGGTTGAGGAAGAGAATTCCATAAGGATGGGGCCAGCAGGACAAACGAGCGGCCACCCATTTTGGCTCTGTTAATGCGTGGAATTTTAAATTTGTTTTGTGACGAGGACCTGAGTGTACGGGGGGGAACATATCGTTGGACCAGAGCAGCAAGATAGCGTGGTGCTCTATCAGTCATGATTTTATGCATGTAGCAGAGTGCTTTGAAGTGCACTCTGCTTTCAATGCGCAACCAATGCAGGTTACGCCTGTGCTGAGTGACCGATGATCTTGCGGGAAGTTGGCAGATCAGACGAACTGCCATATTTTGAACCACTTGATATTTTCTGGTTACCTCTTTGGCAGCACCTAAGAGCAGGATGTTCCCATAGTCCAGGCGAGAGATGACAAGGGCCTGGACCACGGTCCTCAAAGTGTCTGTAGGCAGCATCCAGGTGATCTTCCTCAGCCACCTGATGATAGTAGTACAGGTGGCCGCGACTTTCACAACATGATGTTTGAAAGTGAGTTGGTTATCGAAGATCACACCGAGGTTGCGCGCAGACACTGATGGAATAGGTAGAGGACCCATCTCCGGGGGCCAATGGTGAGGGCCCCAGAGAGAGGAGTCGGGTCCAAACAGCAGCAGCTCTGTTTTGTCCCCGTTGAGCTTTAGTTTATGCTTCAACATCCAGTCCGATATATGCTTTAATCCAGTTTGTAGAGAGGAGGAAGGGAGGATTTTGTTAGTGGAAAGTGAGTAGATGACCTGCGTGTCATCAGCGTAAGAGTAAATTGTAAGACCAGCCTGTTCTGCCAGGAACGCAAGAGGCCTTACGTACAGGTTAAAGAAAAGGGGACTGAGGATAGAGCCCTGGGGAACACCGTGAGGAGAAGGAAGGGTGGAAGATACAGAGGTAGAGGAAAAAACCTGAAACGTGCGATTAGACAAAAAGTTAGCAATCCAGGCCAGGGCGGTGCCCCCAACACCAACTGTCTCCAAGGTGGATAATAAGATGGAATGGGAGACGGTGTCAAAGGCGGCACTCAAATCAAGTAAGATGAGTGCCACCGTCTCACCATTATCCACTTGGCGCCTGATGGTTTCTGACACGCCAAGGAGAGTGGTTTCCGTGGAGAAACCAGCCCTGAAACCGGACTGGGATCCATGGAGAAAATTGGAGGACTCAACAAAAGAACTAAGTAAAGAATTGACATGTTTCTCCAAAATCTTGGAAAAACAGGAAAGTAAAGAAATAGGGCGGAAGTTGGAAGGATTGTTCGGGTCAGCATTGGCCTTCTTTAATAGTGGTACCACCATTGCGTGCTTCCATTCATTCGGAACAGTCGCTTCTACCAATGAGGCGTTGAGGACATCCAAAATAATGTGGAGAGGAGCCGGGTCAAGGGAACCTAGAACTTGAGGGGGGAGGGGGTCAAGGGGAGAACCAGATTTGATGTCTTGAAGGTATTTTTTAAAAAGCACCAGGGAGATAGGATCCCAGGACAGCAATGGGGGAGTGGTAGGCGAAGAACAGGGAGGAGTAGCCAGGGGCACGTCATGGGTAGAAGTAGCAGAAGTGGAATTAAAAATGGCATAAATTTTGTCTATCTTTTCCCGGAAAAAATTAGCTAGAGCATTGCACTGTGCAGTGTCTAAGCATGGGTCTTTCGGAACTGCAGAAGCACCAGAAAGCTCTTTAACAATTTTAAACAGGGCCTTAGGCCTGTTTTGAGCCGTGAGTATGGTGCTATTGGCAAAATTGGCTCTAGCAGAGTCACATGCCGCATGGTAGGTTTTAAGAGCGGATCTATAATTAGCTTTGTGCTCAGGATCATACTTTGCACGACAGATACGTTCAAGTTTCTTACAATGGGATTTTTCCAGGCGTAAAGAGTCATTGAACCAGGGCGCCGGGGGGTGGTGAATTTGAGTTTTATTTTTTTGGGTAGGTAAGCAGGAATCCAGGGCTGTAGTTAACCATGATGTAATTATGGGTAGCTCTTTAATCGTAATATTAGAGCCCGACGGAATGGAGTTGGCCAGAGAGGAGTTAAATCTGTCAAGGTCTAGACGTTTCCAGTTTCTACTAGTTTTGTGGGTAAGGTCTGGCCTAGGAATGTCAGCTATGCATATTTTAACAGAAAACTTAATTAAAAAATGGTCTGACCAAAGAACAGGGGTAGAGGATTGATAGGAAATGGTCGACAGATTGGAAATAATAGGGTCTAAAAGGTTACCGGCCTTATGGGTAGGGTCGGAATTGTAGAGATGCAGGTCAAGAGCTTCGAGATCTTGTAAGAGACGTTGAGCAATAGCACACGAGGCAGAATTAAAATGAATATTTAAATCTCCGACAATGGTAAAATTAGTGGATTGTGCTAATAAAGGGGCAATGAGTTCGGGAAGTGCAGTAGCCCAACCGCTCACTGAACCAGGTGGACGGTAAATCAAGATGCCTGTTAAGGTAAATTGGGGGGAGAGAGTTAATTTAAACAGGCCCGCCTCACAGTCAGGGAAGTCGAGATTTTCCCATTTACAGGAGAACTCTCTTTTGTAAATAACAGCAATTCCTCCACCGTTAAACAAGCAATTCCGAGCCAAGTCTCCCAAAAATAGCTCATATGTATCTGGTGATCCTGCTCTGCTCCAACGGTCTTCTACATTGCCTCCCATTAATCCCCGCATATATTGTAGAGCAGTGGCCTAATCAGGGGCGGCTCTAGGCTCATGGCGGCCCTGGGCAGGGAGCGTAGGTAGGGGGCCCCGGAAGAGAGGGCCCGGGCGGGGCGGAGCGCGGAGGCCAGTGAGGAGGGGTGGGTCAGGGTGTTTGGAAGTGGAACAAAGCCGGAGGCCACCAAATCCCTGCCAGGGGCCGCCACGCAAATATGTATCCATCCTCAGAGGATTATTATATTAAGGCTATATATTGGCGAGGTGGCCCATGGGGTTTGGTGGCCCTGTGCAGGTGCCCAGCTTGCACATGTCTAAGGCCGCCCCTGGGCCTAATAGTACATTCAGAGATCCGGCACTGCCCAACTTCCCCTCTCTCTTGACAGTGTCATGTATCTCAGTGCTCTCCTTGTCCTGCCTTGAGCCCAGAAAAATCTATTCAGCATATTGTTTAGTGCATTCAGGGCTGGACTGGCCGTAGCGGGCACTGGGCAATTCTCCGGTGGGCTGCTAGGGTGGGGGCCGATTTTGGGCTCCTGAGGGCCTTTTTTGCAGCATAGCTGCAAAATCGGCCCTTGTAACAAAATCGGCCAAAACCAGCCCTGGCAAATAGCTCGGCCGCTCCCAGGGGGGCCGGCCGAGCTCTTTGCCAGGGCCAGTTTTGATACCCAGTCTGTCCCTGAGTGCATTAACCATTGGTTCCCAAATTCTAAGGGTATAGTCCTAAAAAGGTAAAGCTCTTTGGGTAGGAAGACCATCTTAATAATATTACACTGGCCTACAATGGATAGATGAAGGTTATGCATTCTTTCATAGTCCTTCATTGATTTTAAATAACTGGGGCTATATTTCTCTTGACCAATTGCCCCAGTTTGGGGGTCATATAAATACCTAGATAAGTGGCTGCTTGCATCACCGGGGGATCGTCCAGATCAGATGTCCTATTCATAACTATCTGTGTCTTCTGCTGATTAAGGGAGTAGCCTGAGATTGTACCAAATACCTGGGCTTCCTCCTCAATTGCCACAAGTACTGTTTGGGGATTGGGGGTTACCACGGCCACATCATCAGCGTAGGCCAGGACTTTGGTTTCTTGCCCTTGAAACCTCATTGGCCTTATATCCTTATTAGCATCGATCTTCCAGATGAGTGGGTCAATGTATAAGGCACAAAGAAGGGAAGAACATGGGCATCCTTGCCTAGTACCCGGTGTAATCGATAATAATTCTGTATACCCCCAATCAATCTTAATTGAGCTACTGGAGCCTTGTAAAGGCCCTGGATTGCCTTAATTAAACCCTTTCTGAAACCAAACCATGCAAGGACCGCCCAAAGGTAGTCCCAGGAGACCCAATCAAATGTTTTCTCAGAATCCAATAAAATCACGGCCATAGGGTCTCCTGAGACTGCTGCTGCGTAAAACAGAGTTATGACCCTACGTATATGATCTGTGGTGCCTGCCCCTCCCAGGTATAAACCGATGCCGGACGGGGGTGAATCATTTTGCCGATAATATAACTTAAACGTGTCGCTAAGGCCTTTGAAAATATTTTCGCATCACTATTCATAAGTGTGATAGGTCTATAGGAGCCAGCTTCTCTGGGTGGCTTCCCCTGTTTTAGAAAAATAGTAATGGAGGCCCCAGCCCATGATTCAGGAACAGAGCACCCCTGTTGTCCCTAACCTCATCGGGTCCTATGGGGGAAAGGAAGGTTTTGTAGAACTCAAGGGGTATCTGATCGGGTACCACTGCCTTACAAGAGGGGAGGTCACTTAGTGCACCGTAGACTTCCTCCTCAGTGAGTCGGTCCTCCAGTGATTCCGCACCTTCGGAGGTGAATTGCTTTGTTTTAATACTACTTATATATTCTCTGATTAAACTCTCTTCTCCACTTTGTTCCTCATGATACAGTTTCTCGTAGTATTTACGGAATTCCTTCCGGATCCTTATAGAGCCCTTTACCAAGTCCCCCCCTTCATGTAAAATATAGAGTATCTCTCCTGATAAATATTTTTGCCTTAAAAGTGCTGCCAATACATGCACTACACACTCATTAAGCTCGTAGCAATTTTGCCGCCAGACAAGAAACTTTTCAGCTGCCTTGGTTGCTGAAATATCTCCTATATCGGCCTTGGCAAGGCGAGTCTGGGCAATATATTCTTTATGGATATACCTGAAGCCAAAGCACCAGCGAGCTCTTCCTCGGCATCCAGACAGATCTGGTATAGTGTTTTTACCCATTGGGCCTCGTTCCTCTGGCGATGTAGACTATAGCTAATTGTCCCCCCCCGCACCCCCCAACCATCTGACTTAAACACATCCCAGACCACCCCAATACTTGCACTGTTCCTGTTAATTTCCATAAAGTCCATAATCCATTTATTCATATGTAGAATATAATCCTGGTCTTTTAAAAGACCTCTTTCAAATGTCCAAACCCGCTCTGGTCTCTCCACTCCTGCAAAAGTGACCACCAAAACTATGGGATTATGGTCTGATATTACTTAGGGTTGCTTTTTGTTGTAAAGTGTTTCTTAATCTCCTTATCTGTCATATGTCTTCTCATGCTTTCCAGCTTCTCTGTATTTAGAATGCTATGTATGTCATAGAATGCTGGCTATGAAATGGGCCTTCACTTGGTGATGGAAGGCTGAGTGTCCAGGAGGACAGCTCCTGGTGGGGCTAGCTAACTTACCTACTTACTTGACCATTTAACTACCATCTTGGTTCACCTATACCATCTGTAACTTCATCTACAATAAATGCTAACTTGGAACTACACCTTGACTCCATGAAGATTATTACATCATTTCATTGGCGACGATTTGGACTTCAAACCCTGCGTGGATGCTATTTTAAAGGATTTCTACATTCAAAGTCTTAAACTACATCTAAGAACTCTAACTCTACAACTAAGAACCCAAGCACTTACCTGCAACTATACATTGTTGGCTGCCCGCGCCCCACCAGTGACCAACTGTCAACGGTCAGCCTCACCTGGGCTTGCCAACATCAACTTAAGCTTGGTGAGTTCTCTACTTATTTCGAAGTTTTTAATTATTTACTGCTGCACCTGATTTTAAAGCCTCTGCTCCTGTTTTAAAATTCTTTCTCTTGATTCAAAAGAGACTGATTCAAAAGAGACTGATTTAAAAGAGACTGCCTGCCTGATTCAAAAGAGACTGATTTAAAAGAGACTGCCTGCCTGATTCAAAAGAGACTGATTTAAAAGAGACTGCCTGCCTGATTCAAAAGAGACTGCCTGACTGTCCTTGACTTGTTTGGACCATGCACTGTGCTAATTCATAAGCCTTCACTGTGTTTTATGTCCATGGATTCCTGCAACTTAAAGTGTTAACTGCCTGACACCGTCTTAATTTTCTAAAAAGGAAAGGTTTCATTTCTGCACCCCAAGTTATGGGTTTCATCTGTCACCATCTCTTGTGGCTGTGCCCTTTCCGACCCTGCTTGTCTGGTAATTACAGATTTATGGGGCAGCTGGGCGAAGTGAAGGCATTTGGAGAGCTTCCTTCGTATTATCTATTTTCTATTTGCAGCGTAAAATGGAAAAATGAATGTGCACTTCAACCATTTGGATGACGATTTTTTTTTTTTAAGTTGATAAATGAAAGAATTATTTTTACCTTGCCTCTAACGCAGCAGTTCAACGGTCTTATTTTCATTCAAAATCGACTAGAGCGTGCAGCCAGCATGTTCAGTAAGTCCGTGCAGCCTCAAAGTAGCGGAACATTCTTTCTTGTCTTTGTGTGGTATGACGCTAATACTACGTCGAAGACACTGCGCAATAGCTTTGGGTGCATATGTGTGCCTGTAACCACCCTGCACAACGCTAAAAACGTGCCTCCATCTTTATATGGCACATCACTTCAGAGTGTTATTTTTCCATTCAGCACGACTTTACATTTGGTCATCTTCTCTACCGGATGTTTCTTCATCAATTTCAGCACTTCTGCGTAGTTCCGTTTTAAATCTTCCTAGTTTTAGTCCTGTCTACACGAAATAAATTAAATAAGGTTAGCGCTACATATGATCTTCAAACTGAAATGTTGTGCTGTTTCTTCAATGTGTTTCATGGTTTTCACAATCACATTCCTTCACGAGGAAAATTCAAGGAGTGCTCTTATGATCGTCATATTTAAGCGCAGGTACTGTTTCAATTCTACTTGATCTACACTGGCAAGCACGTTTTCCGTTTTTCAGTTTACAGTTGTCAAGTTCTTTCAGCACCAATTATTTATTAATATCATGACTCCACTGTGAATCCTCTGCGCTGATTCGCACAGCTTGCATCTTCATTCAGCTATTTATTTATGTTTTATTAGTGATCACTATTGGTTTACACCTATCAGCTTATAATGATATGTTCTGTCATTGTTACATTTATGCATATTTGATGAGTGGACACTATTTGTCTACAGTTACAAGTTTTAAAAATGATATTTACGTTATTATTCAATGGATGCATGTTTTATGAGTCGACAGTCTACAGTTACAAGTTTTAGAAATGATATTTACGTTATTATTCAATGGGTGCATGTTTTATGAGTCGACAGTCTACAGTTACCGGTTTAAAAATGATATTTACGTTATTATTCAATGGATGCATTTTTTATGAGTCGACAGTCTACAGTTACCCGTTTTAAAAATGATATTTACGTTATTATTCAATGGATGCTTGTTTTATGAATGGACAATATTTTTGTCTACTGTTACCGGTTTGAAATACGTTTTTCTGATGTCATTCCTTCAATTCAGTACTGTTTATGATAGTTTTGCTCGAGCTCTATTAATTTATTGTCTTCTTTTTGCGCAAAATAGCTTTACTGATTGTTTCCTGTGCGTAGACGTACGTCACATGGAATTTTGTTTTATTATATTCGTGATACTTAAGTTTTATGTTTTTCTTACATTGCTTTATTTAATTTTTCTTGCTGATATGTTCTTGTTAGGTGTTATTCTTTCACCTTTACTTGAATTCCTTCTTATATTTATTCATTCTTGTTCTATCTTTCATTACTTGGTTTCACAATTACGCCAATCTGGCCAATTGGTGTGGTTAATGATCCCGTGGACTTTGTGTTCAATGTTCATCTTCTTATTAATGTTTTTTCTCTTCTCTTGTGTAAGGAAAGGGGATGTGTGTGTCTTGTGTCTTGTGTTTTAATTCATTATCTTTTTCTATATCATTCCATTTCTAGACATATCTGTTCTTGATTCTTACTAGTTCTATTTTTCTACATTATCATTTCTTCCTGTTATTTGTATACCGTTATTTACATTTCTTATGCTTCATTCTTTTCTTATTCCTTCTTTGTTTCTCTTCTCTAGTGTAAGGAAAGGGGATATGTTGTAAAGTGTTTCTTAATCTCCTTATCTGTCATCTGTCTTCTCATGCTTTCCAGCTTCTCTGTATTTAGAATGCTATGTATGTCATAGAATGCTGGCTATGAGATGGGCCTTCACTTGGTGATGGAAGGCTGAGTGTCCAGAAGGACAGCTCCTGGTGGGGCTAGCTAACTTACCTACTTACTTGACCATTTAACTACCATCTTGGTTCACCTATACCATCTGTAACTTCATCTACAATAAATGCTAACTTGGAACTACACCTTGACTCCATGAAGATTATTACATCATTTCACTTTTCTATATTACACCTCAAGACTAATTGATGTGAAACAAAAAAATTACCTAGTTGTGCCACAGATTTGTGAGGGGCAGAAAAGAACGTACTGATAGGATTGGATGGTTTCAGATACAGCCAAACATCTGTTAACCCATTATCTTGACCTAAAGAGATGAGGGCTCTAAAAACCCTCCTCTTTCGTCCTGTATATTTGCCGCCTTGTCCCCACCCCCCCAGAGCCCACCCAGGCTATTGATATTAAAGTCCCCACACAATATAACAGGAGAAGGCCACAGTGCTAATTCAGTATCCAGAAATTCCAAGACTTCAGGATCGTCCCCAGTGGAGCCATATACTGAGCATGTAGTGAAGACAAGATTATAATAATTACATTCTACTAACTTATCCAATTGGCTGTTCTTGTAAGTTATATCTCTCCCCGGGACAAGATGGCGACCCCTCTAGTTTTAGCCCCTTGCCTAGTGTTAGTGACACGTTTAAACCCCAGCTGTTCCATTACATTCCCTCTTACACCCTCTATGTGGGACTCCTTTAGGCATAAAATATCAGCCTGTAATGTTTTCAAATCTATTGCTGCTCTCTGTCTTTTAACCTGATCATTTATGCCACATATATTCACTGATACAATTTGAACACTCATTAGCTGCAATTATACAGGTTTCCTAGAATGGCGTAAAATATATATATTTGGTTCTCATTCCGGTTATGCCTTACTTTAGCCATAACTCCTTTCTTCTCACATTCTTCGTTGTTTTTCCTCTTGTACCGTGTTCCCCCCACCCCTTCATGCCGCCGAGACCCCACCCTAACCCAACCCCCACTCTGAGCCCTCCCATCTCCCCTCTCTAGCCCAAGCCCCACATCCCCCCTGCCCTCACCACTCCCGAGTAAATAGGTCAGCAATGACATATTCGAGGTAGCCTACACCACCCATCTCAAAGTGTCCCAGTGTTTCAACCCCTATCCCCTGAATACACCAGTCGGATATAGCACCCAATATCATCCATAAAACATAAATCAAAAAGAAAGATTCATCCTATTTAGCAAAGAAAAACGTCAAACAGCCCTAAACAGGGAGACAGAAAAGAAAGAGTTCCCTCGAAAATGAGGCCTAGTCCGTCTGATGACACCATTGCATCTCCCAAGTAGGTTTAAGCCTACTATGGGCTCCCTTGCGCTAGTCATGATGTTCCAGCCCTTCCTTTGGTTTCCTTCAGCTCGTTCAGGTACTCCTGGGCTTTAATTTCAGTTGTAAACATTTGTACCCTCCCATTCAGAATAACCTTAAGCCGGGCCGTGTTCAGTAAGTATGCCTCACAGCCATTTGCCTGGAAGGGCAATATCATTTGTCGTAGCCTCCATCTCCTTTCGACAGTGATATGGCAGAAGTCTGGTTGAGGAAAAAAAAAGTATGGCCCTCAAAAGTGCGTTTAGCTTCTGGCCTTGCTTATCTAATTTGACCTCCCGTAGAAGAAAGTTCCTGAAGAAAACTAGCACTGCCTAGGGTTGCTTTTTCTCTGCATCAGCGGGAAGCGATGTGCCCGTTGAACCTCGGTGTACCAGCTCCAATGAGACAGGTCAGGAAACGCGCCTTTTAATGAATGCTCTCATATCATCCCCTTCAATGTTCTCGGCCAGCCCCAAAAATCTGAGGTCATTTCTACGCTGCCAGTTCTCGAAATCTTCAAGTTTCCTCATCACATCCGCAACCTGCTTATCCTATAGCTCCGTGTGTCTGCAGTTTCTCCACTTTTGGGTCAGCAAAGCCCTTCAGCAGTGCAGATTGGCTCTCCACATCCTCGTTGTAAACTTGGCTGGTAGCTGAATAATCCCATTCCCATAAGCCCTTCTGTGAGCCTCCCACTTGTGAACGAGATATCAGAGTCAACAGTGAGGGAAAAAACTTCTCTCCTCCTTCTGGGGATCCAAGTGGGTTTTAGACCAAGGTGGCAACAAAGTTTCATGTCTTTCAGGCCCCCCCTAGTGGTACATTTGCAGGAGGATGTATGAGAAGATTACATTTACCTCTCAGCGGGGGTTCTGCTGCTAGGCGGGATATTGACTGTCCAGAAATGCAGCCCTCCTCATCTGCAGTTCCTCCTGGAAAAGCCTGCTGTGTCAACTAAGAAGAATCCGTTCCATAAAGCCCTAGCCCAGGCTGATGCTGCAACAAAGTATCCACAGGTGGGGCCTGCCCATCTCCACCGCTCCCTCTGATGCAGGTTCCGCCATAATCACGTCAGTTGTGCCTGGGTCTGCCGACGGAGGCCAGGGAAAAAACTTCAGCCACCGATGGCTGTCTCAGACTGCCCTCTGCGGTCGTCCCGCGCTGCTTGACTCGAGCCTCTGCCTCCCCCATGGCAGATCGTCAGTCGGCCTCCTCAGTTTTCCTTGCCTGGGCACCGCGGCGGGGGTGAGTCCCACTATGCCCTGCCATCCCACCGGGCCCGGCGGCCTCTCTCGGGACCTCCCTCACTGTTTTGATGGCTTTGGGTCTCATCACGATGATCCGCAGCAATGTCCTCTGCAGTACACCAGCCGCAACGCCGACCTCCCACAGAGCAGCAGCAACCACCACCAAGCAACCCAGACTGTGCCGGCAGAAACTCCCCTGCCACCAAGAACTCAGCAACTCCACAAGGTAGGTGTGCTTCACCATAGCAGCATCATTGAGGCCAAACACCGGGGCAGCTCTCGCATCCGCCATCTTGCTCCTACTCCCTCCGTGAGTGCTCCATTTCTAGTGTGCAAGAACAATACTGATCAATCTAAGCCCAGAAGTGTATTGATCTTGAACAGTCCCATATGATATTGGTCCAATTTCCCCCTCCACCCCTTCCCCATAGACCATAGGGGTCTTCTTAAAAAAGGAATACCTTTTCCTTTTTTAGCCCTCTCCGTATCTCGTTGATTTCTTCTTTCTTCGGGGTATACTCCTTCATTTGTTTATTGCTTTAAATGCCTCCCAAACAGTCTCTGCCCATGCAGTGTTATTATTGGTCTGGAAAAAACATGTTATTTCACTATGCAGTTCATTACACCAATCTTCATCCTCCAGATTAACCTTTTTTTTAAAAACATCTCCCAGATGTTTATGGTCCAACGAATCCCTGATTCTTCCATCTTTACCAAAGCAAGGTCTGAAAAGCCATTCTGGATGTGCGTGCAGCTAATTAATTTCAGATTGTGAGAGGAGAGGAAATAATCGAATCTAGCGATGGATTTATATTTTGACGAAAAACAGGAATGTTCTTGCTTATTTGGATGTTCTGCTCACCATAAGTCTATCAAATCCAACCCTTGTATACATTCCTTCAATGCACTCTCCATGAAACCAGGGATATTCAACAATGCCTGGTATAGTTCTAATAGGGGTACTAAATTTTCTAAGATCAGTGCATACATTGTGGCTACTGTAAGTCTATTAATTAAACCCCATTTGCCTTTTGTGTCCGATTGAGGAATAAGTAATTTATCTATAGCCCGAGCTTTTCTTTAGTTATTAAGGCCATAGGCATTTCAGGTGACTATTCGTATGGAGTCCATATGCAGCTGCATTTAACATCACCACAGCAATAAAGGCTTAAAGTATAAGACAGATAATAATCAGGAGCATATTATCTTTACACTTGATTAAGCCCTATTCCAGATTACCAGCGAGCATATATAGTAATAGTATTGACCTTTATTGTAGTTTCTCTCATAGTCAATATAAAATTGTCTTCCTAGTATATTCTGTGATTTACATTGCAGTATGCATAACAACGTGCCTAATCATTCCAGGAATAAAGTGCATTGAAAGATCTTAAGTGTAAAAAATAAATGGCTGTGTATTATATTGAGGGCATAGGAATAACCTAGGATAACACCTAGTCTAACAAGCATCGGGATGTGCACCCATATCAATTTTTCCATTTAACATTTTTTCTTAGCCATTTCTCTAGATTTATAGTACATAATATAATCTTCCCAACCTTTACTACATCCTTAAAGTGCTGCATCCATAGGAGTGCCTAATCCAATGAGACATAAAGTGCATTGTTTCTCATAAATTATAAAGAAAGTGTCTGGGTGCATTCATTCCCATAAGATACCACCTAAGCTAACAAACAAAAGTGGATGATATAGTACATCATATATTTTAATCTTAATTTGTTCGTTAACCACTCCGCTTAATTGGTGGTCTAATATGTGACATTTTGCAGACCTGCAAGCTTAATTAATTCTTCCCAACCAATCATTTCTCTGCAATTGCAGTATTTTGAGCTTCTTTCCGGCATATCCCACCTGTAAAGCTTAATAGTGAACTCTCTCATTTTTCTCCCCTGCTATTTCGCTTGACCCCACCCCTAGCCAATAAAAACGACCCCAGAGTGTGCCCTGAGAGGATAGCCCACACTTCCTCCCCCTCACAGTTGAGTCTCCTAGGTGCCACGGCTTTGCACCCCTGTACACTCATGTTACCGGAGAGACCTAAGATCCTCCGACCCGGACCACTTACCTGGATGATGCTACGATTGCCCTTAAAAGGCTGTGTGAGGAACTGTTTATCATCATCTTAAATGACTTTGCCGAATCGAATGCCTGACACCCGAGAGCCCTAGGTCTAACTCCAGAGTTACAAAATACCCCATAAAGCCTACTTTAAATCAATATTTTTTGTTTTTGTTTTTTTAAAGGACTTTTTTGTTATTCAATTACAGCTTTATTCAGATCTATATTTCTTTTGGGTTAATTAGCCAAACTTTGCAACAGCGTCTGAGCCTTTTCTACATCTTCAAAGAGATAAAGCTGGCTTTTTGCTAAAACGTTGAGTTTGGATTGTTGCATTATAGAAGCTTGTGCCCCCTTTCTGTAAATGGACCAATCATACAACAAAGTCTTTTCACCTTTGTGTTGATACAGCTGTCATATCCTAAACAAATTCTAAATTGAGGTACTTTTTGCATTGAAAGAGTCTTTTTTTCTATGGGCAGAATATTCTCCCTAACTCGGAAGTCAGCAAAATGAACTAAAATCATGCAATGGTATTTCGCATTCATTGGGCGCTGAGTAGGTACCCTATGAGCTCTCTTAATAGTTTGATCTCCTGTTAACTCTGGGATTGCAATCTTCATCAGGGACTCCACTCAGTCTCGCACATGAGGTCCTTCACGTCCTTCAGGAACGCCTACTATACGAAGATTTGAGCACCTATTATAATTTTCCAAGCCCTCTATTTTACTTTCAAGAGGTTCTTAATATTGACTGATTTACTTGACTACTAATTCCATGGATAAATCTTTATCCTCTAAGCTGGAGACACGGCCTTCCGCCTCTGTCATTCGCTCCAGCAGTTTGACCATGGCTTCCTTGATTTTTGTCAGTCTTGCATGTAATGCTGCGATTTCCAGAGACTGTGTTGCTCGTAGTTCTTTCATTTCAGCAAGGGTGAGCTCAAACATGCTTTCAATACACAGACCGGATTCCAGTTCTGTTTGTAAATCTTGACAAATGCCCTCCTTCCATCTGCCATTGTCACTGGGGAGAAGTCTGCCCGCGCTACTGTCGCTTCGCGAAAAGCTGGCTGTTTCGTGGTCTCAATTGCTTGAGATATTATTGTGACCTCCAACTGGGCTCCTGTTGATGTCAATAATTTATGCGCTTTGAAAAAAGAGAGGGTACTATTTGCGTGCTGTGGGACTTATGTTGGGCTTGGCGGCAGATACAGCAAAATTGTCCCCCAGCATGCTGCTGTTTTTCATTTTTTCAGAGTGGAGGGGGTACTAGACATTTGCAGATCAGAAATTTCTTCACCACTTTGATTCTCTGGAAGTAGTCCTATGGGGGCATAGTGACCCCGGGGGTCAGTAGCCCATTAGCTCCGACCCTACACTCCCCTGATGCCTCTAAATTCAGTATTTAGCAGAAACAGAAGACCCAGCAACCGACTTGGCGCTAACCTGCCTGCTGATTTCGATGTTTGCACCAAATTACAACTTGTCCTACAGATGCTGTGTCTCCAAAGCCTGTTAGACCTGCCAGCACTTCACCCAGGAACCAAGAACTCAGGCACCCAAAGACAGCTCAGAGGACTCCCAAGACCTCGAAAACCCGACGCCTAAGGACGACACAGCATCGTTGGTCCAAGCCCGAGTTAAAGTGGGCCAACGGTGCCAGCGTGGTCACCCCAGCCCTCCAGAGACAGAGTCCACTTTGGTTTCAGCCCTTGTGAACTCCCCGACTTCACCTGCAGCCTCTGTTCGCAGGCGCCCTCTACCGTGACTGCTCCCGGTGTGGAAAACCCGATTCCTAAAGACACCTCTACACCGTCAACCCTGGCCCGTGGAGAAGAGGACCAAAGGTGTCTCCATGTACCCAAGCATCATGAGGCCTGAGCCCCCCTTTTTGGTTCCACCTAAATGGCCTTCCAGATAAATGCCTGCAGCCTTTTTATGCGAAGACAGATACCCACCCACCGCTATATTGCACCCCTGCACCCGGCTGCCCTAGTGCAGCCCAGTGTGAATTCTTGGTGCTGCCTTGGACCTTGCCCCATACTCACCTTCAGTCCAGGAGAATGATCTTATAAGTCGCTATACTCTATCTAAATGCTGTACTTGTGTTTCCTCCGATAGTGCATTTTTCAGAAGCTGCAATGTTATCCTAAGTGTCGACTTTTTAAATTTAAAAGTATTTTCTTTTTAAACATACTTACGGATTGTTTTTAAAATTGGTGTGGATCTCCTTGTTGAGTTGTGTGTATCATTTATTGTCTATTGTGTTGATTTGAAGATGTCCAACACTCCTCTCTGATAAGCCTAAGGCTGCTAGACCACATTACCCCCCTAGAAGAACACCTTCTAGGCCCTGTCCACTAGTAAGGGATTACTTCGATTCTTTAGATGATACTTCTCTTTTTGGTATATCATATAAAAAGCCAGCTTCCTACATTACGCTGAGTGGATAGTCCTCTGATTTATGATCTGCTGTGCACTGGTCAAGAAGCAGTCTCTGGAAGATCTGAGAGTTCACTCCACGAGAGCCATCACTACTGGCACTGCATATCACTTGATATCTGCCAGGCTGTGATGTGGGCTTCATTTCACACATCCAGGAAGCACTGCTGCCTTAAGAGCAGGTCAGACGGGAAACGCCTTTTGCCCGTTTGGTCCAGCAGGTTCTTGGAAATTGGGTTACTGGTTGAGGGGGGTGAAACCTTTCCCAAGTAGATATCCCCAATTCCTATCAGGGTGAAGTAACAAACCCCAATATACCTGTGCTTAACCCTCTCGTCGCTTGACACAAAATCACTCGGGCTTAACCTAGACGCAATGTGTAACATATTTATGCAGCACTTCAAACAGTAATAAAGTGAAAACACAACACACGAAACAATCTCACACCAATTTAGAAAAATGGAGTAAAGCGTAATCCATTGTTTAAGATCAAAACAACAAAAATCCAATCAGTAGAACAATGGAAATCCAATTTTAAAGACTTAGAATAAAATAGTGCCAGAAACACAAAGCACCAACTCTGGTCATCGGGTCACGCCAGACCGTGACAAAGTCACAAGTTCAGGCCAACCCAGATGGAGCACGGGTCGAATACATGGACCAAGGTAGGCCCACTGAATAAAGTATCTTAAATCATGGTTAGCAGAGCTTTGCGAGATCTTGCGTCATGCAGCGTCGGTTCAGACGGAGCTGCAAGGCTGTGATGCGCAGTCCTGTATCATTGCCGACGATGGGCTTTGATGCAAAATCCTGCATGGAAGGCTGAGTGTCCAGAAGGACAGCTCCTGGTGGGGCTAGCTAACTTACCTACTTACTTGACCATTTAACTACCATCTTGGTTCACCTATACCATCTGTAACTTCATCTACAATAAATGCTAACTTGGAACTACACCTTGACTCCATGAAGATTATTACATCATTTCACTTTTCTATATTACACCTCAAGACTAATTGATGTGAAACAAAAAAATTACCTAGTTGTGCCACAGATTTGTGAGGGGCAGAAAAGAACGTACTGATAGGATTGGATGGTTTCAGATACAGCCAAACATCTGTTAACCCATTATCTTGACCTAAAGAGATGAGGGCTCTAAAAACCCTCCTCTTTCGTCCTGTATATTTGCCGCCTTGTCCCCACCCCCCCAGAGCCCACCCAGGCTATTGATATTAAAGTCCCCACACAATATAACAGGAGAAGGCCACAGTGCTAATTCAGTATCCAGAAATTCCAAGACTTCAGGATCGTCCCCAGTGGAGCCATATACTGAGCATGTAGTGAAGACAAGATTATAATAATTACATTCTACTAACTTATCCAATTGGCTGTTCTTGTAAGTTATATCTCTCCCCGGGACAAGATGGCGACCCCTCTAGTTTTAGCCCCTTGCCTAGTGTTAGTGACACGTTTAAACCCCAGCTGTTCCATTACATTCCCTCTTACACCCTCTATGTGGGACTCCTTTAGGCATAAAATATCAGCCTGTAATGTTTTCAAATCTATTGCTGCTCTCTGTCTTTTAACCTGATCATTTATGCCACATATATTCACTGATACAATTTGAACACCCATTAGCTGCAATTATACAGGTTTCCTAGAATGGCGTAAAATATATATATTTGGTTCTCATTCCGGTTATGCCTTACTTTAGCCATAACTCCTTTCTTCTCACATTCTTCGTTGTTTTTCCTCTTGTACCGTGTTCCCCCCACCCCTTCATGCCGCCGAGACCCCACCCTAACCCAACCCCCACTCTGAGCCCTCCCATCTCCCCTCTCTAGCCCAAGCCCCACATCCCCCCTGCCCTCACCACTCCCGAGTAAATAGGTCAGCAATGACATATTCGAGGTAGCCTACACCACCCATCTCAAAGTGTCCCAGTGTTTCAACCCCTATCCCCTGAATACACCAGTCGGATATAGCACCCAATATCATCCATAAAACATAAATCAAAAAGAAAGATTCATCCTATTTAGCAAAGAAAAACGTCAAACAGCCCTAAACAGGGAGACAGAAAAGAAAGAGTTCCCTCGAAAATGAGGCCTAGTCCGTCTGATGACACCATTGCATCTCCCAAGTAGGTTTAAGCCTACTATGGGCCCCCTTGCGCTAGTCATGATGTTCCAGCCCTTCCTTTGGTTTCCTTCAGCTCGTTCAGGTACTCCTGGGCTTTAATTTCAGTTGTAAACATTTGTACCCTCCCATTCAGAATAACCTTAAGCCGGGCCGTGTTCAGTAAGTATGCCTCACAGCCATTTGTCTGGAAGGGCAATATCATTTGTCGTAGCCTCCATCTCCTTTCGACAGTGATATGGCAGAAGTCTGGTTGAGGAAAAAAAAAGTATGGCCCTCAAAAGTGCGTTTAGCTTCTGGCCTTGCTTATCTAATTTGACCTCCCGTAGAAGAAAGTTCCTGAAGAAAACTAGCACTGCCTAGGGTTGCTTTTTCTCTGCATCAGCGGGAAGCGATGTGCCCGTTGAACCTCGGTGTACCAGCTCCAATGAGACAGGTCAGGAAACGCGCCTTTTAATGAATGCTCTCATATCATCCCCTTCAATGTTCTCGGCCAGCCCCAAAAATCTGAGGTCATTTCTACGCTGCCAGTTCTCGAAATCTTCAAGTTTCCTCATCACATCCGCAACCTGCTTATCCTATAGCTCCGTGTGTCTGCAGTTTCTCCACTTTTGGGTCAGCAAAGCCCTTCAGCAGTGCAGATTGGCTCTCCACATCCTCGTTGTAAACTTGGCTGGTAGCTGAATAATCCCATTCCCATAAGCCCTTCTGTGAGCCTCCCACTTGTGAACGAGATATCAGAGTCAACAGTGAGGGAAAAAACTTCTCTCCTCCTTCTGGGGATCCAAGTGGGTTTTAGACCAAGGTGGCAACAAAGTTTCATGTCTTTCAGGCCCCCCCTAGTGGTACATTTGCAGGAGGATGTATGAGAAGATTACATTTACCTCTCAGCGGGGGTTCTGCTGCTAGGCGGGATATTGACTGTCCAGAAATGCAGCCCTCCTCATCTGCAGTTCCTCCTGGAAAAGCCTGCTGTGTCAACTAAGAAGAATCCGTTCCATAAAGCCCTAGCCCAGGCTGATGCTGCAACAAAGTATCCACAGGTGGGGCCTGCCCATCTCCACCGCTCCCTCTGATGCAGGTTCCGCCATAATCACGTCAGTTGTGCCTGGGTCTGCCGACGGAGGCCAGGGAAAAAACTTCAGCCACCGATGGCTGTCTCAGACTGCCCTCTGCGGTCGTCCCGCGCTGCTTGACTCGAGCCTCTGCCTCCCCCATGGCAGATCGTCAGTCGGCCTCCTCAGTTTTCCTTGCCTGGGCACCGCGGCGGGGGTGAGTCCCACTATGCCCTGCCATCCCACCGGGCCCGGCGGCCTCTCTCGGGACCTCCCTCACTGTTTTGATGGCTTTGGGTCTCATCACGATGATCCGCAGCAATGTCCTCTGCAGTACACCAGCCGCAACGCCGACCTCCCACAGAGCAGCAGCAACCACCACCAAGCAACCCAGACTGTGCCGGCAGAAACTCCCCTGCCACCAAGAACTCAGCAACTCCACAAGGTAGGTGTGCTTCACCATAGCAGCATCATTGAGGCCAAACACCGGGGCAGCTCTCGCATCCGCCATCTTGCTCCTACTCCCTCCGTGAGTGCTCCATTTCTAGTGTGCAAGAACAATACTGATCAATCTAAGCCCAGAAGTGTATTGATCTTGAACAGTCCCATATGATATTGGTCCAATTTCCCCCTCCACCCCTTCCCCATAGACCATAGGGGTCTTCTTAAAAAAGGAATACCTTTTCCTTTTTTAGCCCTCTCCGTATCTCGTTGATTTCTTCTTTCTTCGGGGTATACTCCTTCATTTGTTTATTGCTTTAAATGCCTCCCAAACAGTCTCTGCCCATGCAGTGTTATTATTGGTCTGGAAAAAACATGTTATTTCACTATGCAGTTCATTACACCAATCTTCATCCTCCAGATTAACCTTTCATCTGCCATTGTCACTGGGGAGAAGTCTGCCCGCGCTACTGTCGCTTCGCGAAAAGCTGGCTGTTTCGTGGTCTCAATTGCTTGAGATATTATTGTGACCTCCAACTGGGCTCCTGTTGATGTCAATAATTTATGCGCTTTGAAAAAAGAGAGGGTACTATTTGCGTGCTGTGGGACTTATGTTGGGCTTGGCGGCAGATACAGCAAAATTGTCCCCCAGCATGCTGCTGTTTTTCATTTTTTCAGAGTGGAGGGGGTACTAGACATTTGGAGATCAGAAATTTCTTCACCACTTTGATTCTCTGGAAGTAGTCCTATGGGGGCATAGTGACCCCGGGGGTCAGTAGCCCATTAGCTCCGACCCTACACTCCCCTGATGCCTCTAAATTCAGTATTTAGCAGAAACAGAAGACCCAGCAACCGACTTGGCGCTAACCTGCCTGCTGATTTCGATGTTTGCACCAAATTACAACTTGTCCTACAGATGCTGTGTCTCCAAAGCCTGTTAGACCTGCCAGCACTTCACCCAGGAACCAAGAACTCAGGCACCCAAAGACAGCTCAGAGGACTCCCAAGACCTCGAAAACCCGACGCCTAAGGACGACACAGCATCGTTGGTCCAAGCCCGAGTTAAAGTGGGCCAACGGTGCCAGCGTGGTCACCCCAGCCCTCCAGAGACAGAGTCCACTTTGGTTTCAGCCCTTGTGAACTCCCCGACTTCACCTGCAGCCTCTGTTCGCAGGCGCCCTCTACCGTGACTGCTCCCGGTGTGGAAAACCCGATTCCTAAAGACACCTCTACACCGTCAACCCTGGCCCGTGGAGAAGAGGACCAAAGGTGTCTCCATGTACCCAAGCATCATGAGGCCTGAGCCCCCCTTTTTGGTTCCACCTAAATGGCCTTCCAGATAAATGCCTGCAGCCTTTTTATGCGAAGACAGATACCCACCCACCGCTATATTGCACCCCTGCACCCGGCTGCCCTAGTGCAGCCCAGTGTGAATTCTTGGTGCTGCCTTGGACCTTGCCCCATACTCACCTTCAGTCCAGGAGAATGATCTTATAAGTCGCTATACTCTATCTAAATGCTGTACTTGTGTTTCCTCCGATAGGATAACATTGCAGCTTCTGAAAAATGCACTAAGTGTCGACTTTTTAAATTTAAAAGTATTTTCTTTTTAAACATACTTACGGATTGTTTTTAAAATTGGTGTGGATCTCCTTGTTGAGTTGTGTGTATCATTTATTGTCTATTGTGTTGATTTGAAGATGTCCAACACTCCTCTCTGATAAGCCTAAGGCTGCTAGACCACATTACCCCCCTAGAAGAACACCTTCTAGGCCCTGTCCACTAGTAAGGGATTACTTCGATTCTTTAGATGATACTTCTCTTTTTGGTATATCATATAAAAAGCCAGCTTCCTACATTACGCTGAGTGGATAGTCCTCTGATTTATGATCTGCTGTGCACTGGTCAAGAAGCAGTCTCTGGAAGATCTGAGAGTTCACTCCACGAGAGCCATCACTACTGGCACTGCATATCACTTGATATCTGCCAGGCTGTGATGTGGGCTTCATTTCACACATCCAGGAAGCACTGCTGCCTTAAGAGCAGGTCAGACGGGAAACGCCTTTTGCCCGTTTGGTCCAGCAGGTTCTTGGAAATTGGGTTACTGGTTGAGGGGGGTGAAACCTTTCCCAAGTAGATATCCCCAATTCCTATCAGGGTGAAGTAACAAACCCCAATATACCTGTGCTTAACCCTCTCGTCGCTTGACACAAAATCACTCGGGCTTAACCTAGACGCAATGTGTAACATATTTATGCAGCACTTCAAACAGTAATAAAGTGAAAACACAACACACGAAACAATCTCACACCAATTTAGAAAAATGGAGTAAAGCGTAATCCATTGTTTAAGATCAAAACAACAAAAATCCAATCAGTAGAACAATGGAAATCCAATTTTAAAGATTTAGAATAAAATAGTGCCAGAAACACAAAGCACCAACTCTGGTCATCGGGTCACGCCAGACCGTGACAAAGTCACAAGTTCAGGCCAACCAAGATGGAGCACGGGTCGAATACATGGACCAAGGTAGGCCCACTGAATAAAGTATCTTAAATCATGGTTAGCAGAGCTTTGCGAGATCTTGCGTCATGCAGCGTCGGTTCAGACGGAGCTGCAAGGCTGTGATGCGCAGTCCTGTATCATTGCCGACGATGGGCTTTGATGCAAAATCCTGCATCGAAGATGCATCGTGTATCAGTGGTTCCGAAGAAGCTGATGGGCTGTGATGTGGAGGCCTGCGTCATCGTCGAGGATACCATTGATAAGGGATTTGCAATGCGAAGTCCCGTGTCAAAGATGTGTCGTGCAGCGGTGGTTCTGAGGAAGCTACGCGCAGCAATACGAGTTCATGTATCGGGGATGCTTCACACATCGGCAGTTCCAAAGCAGCCGCGAGGAGATGCGTCAGTTCCAAATACAGCACCACAGATGGGCTAACAGAGCACCTTCGGACCCATCTCCAAGGGTACAGGACTGGGGTGGCACCAGTTGGAAGGTAAGACTGACAGCAAGTAGAATCCAGGTGCAGGGTTCAGGTGGGTTGGAGCCTTTTCTGTCCATGAGGCTCGGATAAGGAGGCCAGCCAACTGTCCACCTTAAACTATTCGATGGTTCTGTAGGTTTCCAACCCCAAAGGTGTTTGAATTTCCTGCCTCCCTGTCCTGGCCCCAACATGTGTAGCATCACAAAAAACTAGTATCAAAATCCTTTGTGAGTGTGCTGGGCATAACCTTTCTAATGTGCAAATGTGGTACGTGACAGCTCCTCCCCGACACCAAGTAAAGATGCCCCATTCTGCCAACACCTATTCCCCCTATGTCTCAATGGCTGAGAGCAATACACAAAGGCAATACACAAAGGCAATACACAAAGGCAATACACAAAGGCAATACACAAAGGCAATACACAAAGGCAATACACAAAGACAATACACAAAGACTGACTGCCAGCTGCACCTAGTAATGTGACCCAGGATACAGGCATTAGGCATCAAATGGTTGGAACAAGAAAATATCAACTTTCTGAAAGGGCAATTGTCAGAATTGTGACATAAAATCCGACTTTACCATTTAAGAGGGTTTTACATTCTTTAGAAACCAAACTATACATTCCTACCTGTTCCCAATTGAAAGTTACCACTTATTATATTTAATAAGTCAACCCAATGTTATCCTATGGGAGAGGAAGTGCTAGCAGCAGTGAAAGCGAATTTAAGAGTTTGTCACTGCTAGGACATGTAATAGGTAAAAGTACATGTCCAACTTTTTAAATACACTACACCCTTCCCTCTGGGCTGTGTTTGGCCTACCCTAGTGGTAACTTATATGCATTAAAAAGGAAGGGGTAGACCTGGCAAAAGGTTTATTTTTGCTAGGTGAGAATGGCAGTTTAAGACTGCACAATCATGATGCAATGGTAGGCCTGAGGCATGTTTAAAAGGCTGCTTAAGTGGGTGGCACAATAAGTGCTGCGGGCCCACTAGTAGCATTTAATTTACAGGCCTTAGGCATATGTAGTACCAGTTTACTGGGGACTTATAAGTAAATTAAATGTGCTATTTGAGTGTAAGCCAATTTTATCATGCTTAAAGGAGAGAGCACATGCACTTTAGCACTGATTAGCAGCGGTAAAGTGCACAGACTCATAAGGCCAACAAAAACAAGATCAGCAAAAATGGAGGAGTGAAGGCAAAAGGTTTGGGGAATGCCCACCCTCAGGATGACAAGTCTAACTTGCCCCCGCCCCTTTGGAGACACCCAGCTGAAAGGGGGATAACTACCCAACCTCCTGGGAGTTTTATTCACTAGATTGGAAGAACGGGCAGACAATCAGCACTGGCATGGTCTGACCCTGGACAGTGTTCCTGGGTCAGGAACACTGAGCGAGGAACACTAGGTCTGTTCCCTGTAGATGGACCAAACTGGGGTGTCGTGGTGAGCAGGGATCTGGGTTAAATCCATCATTCTTTTGGACTGAGGGTGAATGTATGATTCATTCAGCATTCTGCCCATCATTTGGTTCTGTAGCACTTTTCGCCCTAAGTGGGAAGAGTATGCCCAGACCTGTGTCCCATGCTCACTGTGCCACTGGAGTCAAGCTAGCCTGGCTGATATGGGGTGATACCCCGAAACCGGTCCCAGTATGCTTGTTTCTGGTCCAGGCAGGACCTGGCTTTGCAGTTCGCACTGGACTGTTCCCAGGAGGAGCAGGGTCAAGACTGATTTGCATATGGCTGGGTCCAAACTGGGGTGGCGTGGTGAGCAAAAGAACGATGGATTAAACCCAGATCTGTCGCAGGGATCCTGCTCTTACAAAGAACTGTGCATAGAGACTTGGAACCTCAGTGAATTAGGGTGTGCCAAAACCCCAATGATTAGACAACCCAGAACATGGACTTAGAACACCACAGGTAACGTGGAACACATGAACACTCTTTCGTTATACTAACATATCAGTCCAGAACGAGGAGTAAGTGATGGCATGTGCAAGTTTGAAATATTTATTTCTAATGCAGTGTTCTCAAGCACAGTATCTTAGCTAATACAAGCAAACATATTATAAGGAACAAGATTATCAGCATAGTTACTATTCCATAAAATACAAAGGGCGAAAGCATGTTAAAATGCTAAAGGGAAAAGGTCTAAATAGAACCTCAGTTTACCTTCCCTTGCTAGTATATTATATTATATCTACAGAAGGTCTCTTTGGGTTTAGAAGGGCCGTCTGATACCTCTGGTCTTAGCAGAAATGGATCACATCATCTCCTGCACCAACTCTCTGCATGCGAATATTCATCAAGTGTGTGTTTCATGCTCTGTGCAGTGCAATATTAATCATGCCTAAAACCCAAAGTTGGCCACAGCTGCATATGTATTATGTCTAGACCGTGCGCTGATCAAACCGAACAACAAGCACTGTGTTGAAATAACCTTGAAGGCCGCAGCACTCACTGTACAGACATAGCTTACCAAGCAAGGCTGATATTATAAGCAAACATATTATTCTCGTGTGAAGCAAAATATTCTACTAGGCGAAAAGCTTTAATAACAAAATGTGTCGTGTGTAGAGGCTGCAGAAAAGGAAAATGGCGTTTAAACTTCTAATAAGCTCATTCTAACATAACACAGTACGAAGGCAAAACCAATCCACATGACACCCTCCCTTTGATCCGAGCACGGAGAGGATATGTAAAAGGGGCAAATTTAGGAATGCAGAGTTCAAGATCGATAGTCCGAACACAAGTCTCCAATTTGGTACCTCAAGAGAAGAGATAAAATAACCATAATTCTGAAAGGAAAAAAATCTAGCCTTTGGACATTGATAAAGTAAATAGTTTAGGCCCCAAAAAGAAAATGTGTGAAAAATAAATCCGATCATCCAATGAAAGGTGACGGTCAAGGAAGTGAGACTGCAAACACATCTCATCCTAATAATGAATATGCAAAACATGCAGCAACAGCCTCCAACAGGAAGTCACTGTTCTCATCCGAAAATAATTTGGCCATCCAATTTAACAAAGGGAAAGAACATACATGTTCTTCAATTACCAGAGCCTCTAGCACCATCAGAGGACAACTCGGTGGGTTTTCGAGGAAGCTGCGAGCCAAGAAATCTTGCGCCGCTGCGAACACATTCCAACGACCCAGTATTCCATGCATCGCTGCAAAAGCCATAATCCCTCCATCAGAACAAAGCAATTCATGAGCAACTAAGGGGCTCATAAGTTGATTATAATCCGCATCGGGAGACTCCGTATTGCAGAGACACAAATCCAGGGCCCATTCGAAGTCGCAACTCAGGCAATGAAAGACAGGCTGGACGCATGTAAAGTAGGAAAATCGAAACGATAATCCATAAGCTGCACTCAATGTAGCAAGAGGCAGCGCTCCATAGTACTTCCGGGCACGAAGCAGCCCTAGCCGAGACAGCTCGTCTTGTAACACAGGATGTGCATCCATTTTGAAACCAGTAAAACAGCAATAGCACTCCAGTAGCAAGAGCCAGTAGTAAGGGAAATACACCGAACAGGCTGGAAAAAATAGAATGGAAGAAATCTGGAAAGACCCCGAAAATCGTTTGAAAGGAAGTCACCAGGCCACTGCTTACAACCTTAAAAAAGTGAGCCAGCCCCGATGTGGAGGGTGCATTGAAGATTCTGTGAATTAATTCACCAAAGTGCAAGGGCAAATCAGTATTTAATAAGGCATGCACCTCAGTGCGGGTGTTAGCCACGTGAAGGACAAATGTTTCACGAGCAGATGGGAGAGCAACCTCTTTTTGGGACAATAGAGCTCTTATGCGACTCATCTTATTGAACTCTGCTTTCAAGGTCGGAATCTTGGCCCAGATGGAAACATCAAATTTTCTCATGCTGGGGTGGATATATTACATTTTTGCAGCAAACCACACGCTCACTGACGGTAACGACATAAGCAATCCCTTTTATTAAGCCACAGCAATCTTCATTGTTTAAAAGTAAATGACTCCCATTTGCCATAACGTGAATGTGGGAACGATTGCAGGCACGGGGTACCTTTCAAAATACAGGCTAAATTTGGCCCGTTCTGATTACAGGAGCCGTGTAATTGGATATGTCTACACATTAATGAATGATCCGGTGTTTCAGTTCAATCTTCACCATTCAAATAAACTTCTTTTCCCTCCCTAAGGCATCTATATGTAAAAGGAAGCGACCAAGCTTCATGGAGATAAGAACTTCCAAGAGGCTCGTATCTATCAATGGCAAAGTACTTCATACAGCCCTTAAACTCGAACAGTGGGAACGGGAGAGTTATTAAACCGTGAATAAGCCATGTTGCAGTATTGGCCTCTGCCACAGAAAATGGTAAAGGCTCCAACCTCTCAATGTGTAACATAGAAAAAGAAGCATCTTTCATCGACAGTAAGCGCTGCTTGTCAGTCCAATTAAACGGGGCAAACAATGATGATGTATTCATGTAATGCCATGGCACTTTTCCGGCCTTAAGGGTCTGCGATGTCCATGCAAACTGCATAATAGAACGCAATTGATTTTGACCGTGGTACAAAACAGACACTTCACCTTGCACAATATCTACAATAGATGACACAATGTTATCTAATGTGTAAATGGCGGGAAGAGAGCGTGTTTATGCTATTATCTACAACCGCTAGATCTTTTTCTAAATTAGCTTGATCTATAGCTCTAAGGCAGGTAGCTGCCTCAATCTGGGATGTTTTCCAGAATTCGTTATAAACAGCATATATCCATCTTTTAGGTCTACCTTTAGCCGCGCCTTTTATAAAATCATTCAGATCAACATCGCCAGTCAGTTTAGATAAATGCAGTTTAACTGACGCCAAGGTAGAATGTCTGAGCCAATTCTGACATAATTTGCCTACTGAATAGGTAGTCACAGAATGGCCACTCTCAAAACGGGGATCCACCCTCACCTGTGTAAAGCCATGAGCTAAACCCAGAAAACTATGCTGGCATGAGTCAGCACTTCTGTGCCAGAGAAACCAGCCTTCGGGATCCAAACTGGATATGTTAAAGGAGGAATTCAATAACAGAGATTGTAACTCTCTCATGGAAAATTTAGTAGTATTAATCCAACCGGAATATTCCTCTAAGTCAGGAAAAGAAGGAGCATTTAATCTTTTAGGATTAGCCAATCCAAAGCATGTTGTCTGTGAAATAGTAGAATTCAAAAACAACATATGGTTCGGGATGAGGCATGCGCGGTGCAAAGCCTCAGTGCCTTGCACTTGCCAGCTTTTAGAACCCCAAACTGATTTAAGGTCAATGGTATCCTTCCACAACTCGTAGCCCCCAACAGCTAACTGGTCTAGAAAGGACTTCGAATACAATAATTTAGTATCAGTAAGTCTAACTTTGGATGTGGACTTTTCAGTCATTTTAAAATAAAATGCATTGGGATTAGACTGATTAAAATCTGTAAAGTAAGTAAACTTTTTCAAAAAGGAAGCAGAACTGCCTTATATAGGAGCTGGACAGTGTTCCCACTGGGTATAATTTACAGTGAGCCTCCTAGTATTAGTTTTATGCATGTAGTGATTGCCAAAATGTTGATAACAATACAAATCACCGTGATTAACAGACTTCAAGTACAAATCTTCAGCATCAAAGGCAGCATGATATTTCAAATCAGAAAACAATGATTCTACGGCCTGGACATCCCAATTATCAGAACGTATATTTTGTTTAACTACATCCACCATAGACACTCTAAGCACATTAGGGACATTTATAACCTCAGTGGGCCCATGGATTTGAAATCGAACAGCATCCCATACAATCCCATCTAAGACAGGCCAAGCAGTGATATTAACAAAAGCCAAGTCTCTCTTTAATCTGTGTGATCAGGAATGGGGAGCCAATGTTCCATTGATATGTCGAATGCATGTTCTCTCCTCGACATAGTGGCCATTGACGAGACGGAAAAAATAAAACACAAAACAAATTGACATAAAAAGGTAAATCGAAAAAAGCACCATCCAAATAAAGGTCCAAGGGGGAATCAAAAAATGTTTTTTAAACAGTCTTGCCAGAACCAAAATCTTTGAAGGCTTTTTTGATGTGTGGGAATCAGCGTCAAATGAAAATCTGGATTCTGTAGCTAAGCGAGTTTGCAAATCAGGCATCGATAAGTCAGTTGGGTAAGTGTAGTCAGTTTCATCATGTTGAGCACCAGGCAGTGTACTCAATAAAGGACTGGAAATAGCAGGCATCTCGAGAGCAACATCAGGCACAGGATTGGAAACCGGGGCCAAAACAGAATTTCTCAAAATCGAACGACATGAGACTGCCAGTGTCATCCTAAGAAGAATCGGCCACTCTGTGTATCATGACATTGTCAATGGAGATATACCTTTTCTCCTTACGACCTGGAAGTGGTGGTAAAATGACTGTTCTTGTGCCCTCACACCAAGCACTGGAACAGGAGCTCGATAAGAGGGACCAAATTCTTTCTTGCTTTCGATCTTCTCACGAACCAGTTCTCCAACTTGGGGCAGCCAGCCAACTACCGGGATCTGCAACGCATCATCCGAGGTGGAGGGCAAATATTCCTTTGCAAGATTGTCTCTTGTCTTTTGTAGATCCTGTAAAACATTGCAATGTTCATCTACGTCAAAGGAGGCAGCAAGAGCCACCGAGTCTAGGCCGTCAAGGTCCGTGACATACATCTTGATATCAAAGAGCATCTCGTATGGGGTCCGCCCACCCAGAGACCTTCTAGGGAGATTATTAAGAGCACGCCATACGCTATTGAGGTGGGCAAGCCAGTTCCTGCCTGTGCCTATAACTCGAGCTGTCAAAGACTGCTTTAAATCTCGGTTCATCCGTTCCACAACACTATTACCCTCAGGTCTGTATGGAGACGAAAACTTGACTTGGACCGCCAACGAAGTCATTGCATCCTTATACGCCTTAGAGGCGAAAGCCGGACCCTGATCTGAATGGAAGGTACCACAGGCAAAAATCCCTACAAAGACAAACAAGTCTCTTATGACAGTCCGTGAATCAGCGCAGCGTTGTGGCCAGACCCACACAAAGCGTGTGCATGAATCAACTGCTACTAAGATGTACTTATACGCAGTATCAGAAGAAAAAGGACCGCAGTGATCTAAATAAACACACCCAAATGGTTTAGTAGATATGTACAACTGTGTCTGTGGGGGACGCACAGCAGTCGAAGGCTTAATATGCTGGCAAATGTCACATTGAAGGACATAATCACGCGTTTGTTTGTACAGCCCCCCCACCAGAAACGTTGTTGTACCTGAGCTACTGTAGCCGAAATGCCCGCATGCGCAGACGCAACACCTTCATGGGCTGCAGTAATCAGTGTGGGCCTGCGGTCCGCGTTGGGAATTAACCTCTCACCAACGTCAGGTATTTTCACATAAGGAACTTTATCAGGACTTAAGTGGTATGAATACTTCAAAGGGAATCCTTTAGGATATTTACTTCCCTTCTCAGTTGCAGCAACTGTTGCCAAGATATCATCATCAATCTTACTTTTGGAACGTGTAACATCTGCAACCAAATATGTCGATACTGCTGATTTTGCTGCCTCATCGGCAAGCGAATTGCCAACAGCGTGAACTCCTACACGCTGAGAGTGTGAATCACAAACACAAGGGGCAACTGCTCTTTAAGCTCAGCCACTCGGACCCAAATCATTTTTTGTTTTATTGTGCTACCCTTGGAATCACGAAAATCATTCTGAATCAAAAAGAACAGGTTCTATTGTAAGACTGGACACAGTAGTAAGAATCACTCACAATAAGAGTTGTCACACTAGGATCAGCGTACTCCAATGCAAGCATCAGAGCACAAAGCTCTGCCAATTGTGCGGTGCAGTCCCTAAGAGTCTGCGTGTGCACGACTCTGGACTTGAACTCATCGTTCACCATGGCACCGACCACAATGGCGCATGCGGAAACGTATGCGTGCCTAGACCCATGCGCAACCTGCACTGAACCATCAGTGTATATGATGCAATGGAAATCCTCCAAAGGCCGCATAGCCAAAGGCGCAGGATGAACAAACTCATACAGCAAAAACTCCTGCGCCTGTAAGGAGGCATCAAAAATAAACGTGAATCCGGAGAAGTCAATGATGCCGCTCATTGTATCCACCGTGGGTGCAAAGCTTTAGAATTAGGTACACTGGCTTTCGTCACAGCCTCTAATGCAGGAAACGGGGTAACAACCAACATGCGTTTTCCCTGCGACAGTGCACGTTCCTTAAGAATCGCCATTTGCACTGATGTCACTGATGTATAAGTGTGACTTGGAAGCAATAGGTACTGTGTCTCCTTTGTTAAAAGTAAGGTACGAAAAACCCACCGCCCCAGGGATGATTCTTATCACCAGGTTGGTGTGGTTGTCACGAGTCAGTAAGAATTTAGATTCTAGAAGATCAGCCTGCTAAGATTGCAAAATAGCTGAATGTTCTGGCAGCCAGCAATATTTGGTAAAAGTAGGTTGTATCAAAGCATGCAAAGGTTTGATACGCTGGGCATATTCGGGAATATAAGTACGCCCGAAATTCAAAATTCCCAGCAAGGGCTGTAATTTTTTCAGAGTTGTAGGAGCGCGCAGTTGTGCGCATTTCTCCAAGAAGTGAGGAGCCAATCCTCGACCTTCATTGTTGTGCTCATAGCCCAGGAACAACACTGTGTACTCTGCAATGTGAGACTTTGCAAAGTTAAACTTGTAGCCAAAGTCCGCAATATTACAAATTATGCGGTCAACGCAACATAGATGCGCCCAAAGCTCTTCGTCTGTGAGATATATGTCATCCACATATGAACACACATCTGTGTCTATCCTCTCTAAGAGAGAGGCAATAGGGGCAGCAAACACGCCTGGACTATTCTTATAGCCCATCACTAGGCGTTTAAATTGGCGTTCTTTGCCGCCACAGGTAAAACTGGTCCATTGGGAACTCAGTCCATCCAAATTGTGGGCAAAAAAACTTGGATATGTCAAGTGTGGTTTTAAACCGTTTTCGCACAAGAGCAGAGCAGTGGGTATTCTGTACTGCACAGGTACGGCAATGCGAGTTTAAATGCTGGTAATCCAATACCAAACGGTACGAGCCGTCAGGCTTGGTCACAGTAAAAAGAGGGTTATTCATCGGTGAAACACAAGTTTCAATCACACCTTGATATTCCAATTGTTCAAGGATTTCCGTGACGGAAGCCTTAGCTTCACGTCGGATAGGATATTGAGGTTGAGGCTGTGGCAAAGACCGCAAAGGAATCTCGTGGTGTGGGGAAAATTTATCCCAACCACACTGTGTACGGTACAGAGCCGGCGCAAGAGCCTTAGCCCACTCTTCTGCAAAATTCAGCGCATGCTCTTTCGAGACTGTGGGCTCGAAACTAGGGAGGATTACCTCCTCCCCTCTCGGAGCTGCGAGCACAAAAGGTGGGGGCCAGTCAGCCTCCGCTAACAAAATGTCATAGGTAGTTGTAAGATTCTCCCAAAATACCCCTTTGATGGTACGCTGTATGTCACCTTCAATTAAAAGGACTATGTTATAAAGTCTATCAGGGGGAGCTACTTTAGTATCAGCTGTTTCCACAACAACATATTGGTCAGTCGCTGTCACCTTCAGTAGCGGACGCAGGGCCTCTCGCACTATGGTAATCTCCGCCGCACTGTCCAGCAAGGTCAGAGCCCATGTCTGATTCGAAAGCTGCGTTCTCACTATCTGTGGCATATCTCGCTGTTAAAGCAGCAACTTTCTATTTCTGAAACTGTGGTCTTTTCGGTGTTGAATGGTCCTGCTTGCCTTTACTGTCTTTCGGGCGGGGCTGGTCGCGTCCCTGCGGGCCACCCCGACCTCTGCCGCCTCCTCCACCACCGGTCGATGAGGCCGATGAGTCCTGAAAAGAACGAGGAGAGCGTTGTTCAGAAACCTGAAAACGATCAGGTGATTTTATCGTCGCGCGATCGCGCAAGTCATAAACACGTTCTGTAGACGCAGGCCCTGGAGATGCAAGACGAGACTCCTGTTTCTGCTGTTGTTGTTTACCCTGTTTTTGTTTTTTCTGCCAATTTTGCTTTTTAGACTTGGGATGTTCGTCAGTCTCTGACTTCAGCCCTTGTGGTTGCTTTTTCTCTTTAGTGGAAAATGGCTTGACTCCCAAACTATTGCGGCCCACGGTCTTATAAGCCGCCACAATAATTCTCGGTAACTGTCGGGGTTTATCGGCATCGGGTACAGCCTGCAAAGCATTAGATACCTGAAAGCTCACTGCATCTCCCTTGACATTTGCAAGTACGAGATCGGAAACTACGTCAAAACTGCCGCATAGGCGCATACCCAATTCAACCTCTGCATCAGGTCCATGCTCATCTTGAACACGCTTAACGACCGTCGGAAGGACAGTCATTGACGGTGTGCCGAAGCACCTCGTATACACTGCGGCAAAGATCTTACCCCATGACTCAGTCACCAGCTTCTGGGATCAAGGGCCATATGTATCAAGCCGAATTGACTTCGCAAACGCCGAAATTCGCAGAATTTCGGTGTTTGCGAATGCAATTTGGACTAATGGAATGTATCAAGGAAATCTGCTTGAAAAATAAGGAATCGCAAAATTTGCGATTCCTTACTTTGCAATTGCATTTAAGGAATCGCAAATTTTGTGATTCCTTAAATGCAATGTAAGAAGCCAAAATAATTCGCAAATTGGCCTTAAGGAATCGCAAATTACCACAAACTTCTAGTTGGTGGTAAGTTGCGAATTCCTTGAAAAATGCATATTTTTGCATTTTTCAAAGTGCCATGTGACGCACATACATGCCCTTAGGGCATGTATGTGTGCCACATGTGCACCCATGTATATTTCAGGGGTGCAACAGGGTGTTCTTTGGACACCCCTGCACCCTTGAAAATATTCTCAATTTGCGATTAGCAAATTGCGAATCGCAAATTTCCCATTCATTCCTATGGGCCTCCTGGCCCATAGAAATGAATGGGAAAGTATTCCTTAATTGCGAATTCGCAATTTGCGAATTCGCAATTAAGGAGTATCAAGAAATCGCTAAAAAATTGCGATTTTCTTGATACATAGCAATTAGCGATTCTGAAATAGCGATTTCTTAAAAATCGCTATTACAGAATCGCTAATTGCTACCTTCATACATATGGCCCCAAGTCTTTAGGCATGCTACTTGTCAGAATCCTGTGTTTTTCACTAGGAGTCGTGTTAGGAAATACTGCTTCCAGCTGGTCAAACTTCTCGGCAAGCCAGAAAGAAAATCATCCCTATTCTGGGGGCGCTTGCCCATCACTGCGTTGACCATCACAGGACCAAGCTTCATTCAGCCCTGTCCGTCTGGAAACGCCGCAACACCTGGGGACCCCCCAAGAGATTGCGGGTAATGTATTGTACTAACGACCTAATCACGCTAATTGCAACTACATGTAGTCGTCTGATATCAGCAAGGGAACACGCCCCGTGTGGAGGATGAGGTGTAAGTCCAGCCAAAACAGGCCAAGTCGTGCCTGGAATGGACAAGGGACCTAACCTCGGTGCTGTCAAAGAGTGGGGTAGGACGCCATTAAACCAAACTAGGTGATGCGAAGCATTAATCAGAACTTCCTGTGTCCTATATGGAGCATAGTCCTCCGGCACGGCAGTGGGAGTGTACGTGTCGAACAAAGTAGTATTTGCGTTCACAGTCGGGAAGATCACCCACGAATAAAAATATTTCGTATGGGTAAGCCACCTCGGGACTCACTACCATTATTACAGCCATGCCATCCACGGGGACATTATAAGTCTGCAAGTGATTGCACACCGCAATGCGACTATGTTGCGGAATGTCCACCGCGGCCATAGTGACAGAGAAAGAAGAAGATACAAAGAAAAACTATGTAGAACAACTGGGTAGTAATTCAAGGAAACTGTTTCGAAAGATTCAAGCTTGAAAAGACCTATGTAAGTATAGGTAGGTTTGTCCGACACCACTGTCTTTCGGAAACAATAGTGAAGGGTGTTAAGGACTGATACAAGTACTACTCAAGTGTCATGTAATAAGACCACCAACGGTTGGGCGCCAGGTATCCTGCTCCTACACAGAAATGTGCATAGAGACTTGGAACCTCAGTGAATTAGGGTGTGCCAAAACTCACCTTAGTATCCAAAATCCCCTACCAGACTAGCAATCAGTGTCTCATTGGTTCGTACAACCCCCCAATGATTAGACAACCCAGAACATGGACTTAGAACACCTCAGGTAACGTGGAACACATGAACACTTTCGTTATACTAACATATCAGTCCAGAACGAGGAGTAAGGGATGACACGTGCAAGTTTGACATATTTATTTCTAATGTAGTGTTCTCTAGCGCAGTATCTTAGCTAATACAAGCAAACATATTATAAGGAACAGGTTATCAGCATAGTTATTATTCCATAAAATACAAAGGGCGAAAGCATGTTAAAATGCTAAAGGGAAAAGGTCTAAATAGAACCTCAGTTTACCCTCGCTTGCTAGTATATTATAGTATATCTACAGAAGGTCTCTTTGGGTTTAGAAAGGCGGGCCCATACCTCTGATCTTAGCAGAAATGGATCACATCATCTCCTGCACCAACTCTCTACATGCGAATATTCATCAAGTGTGTGTTTCATGCTCTCTGCAGTGCATTATTAATCGTGCCTAAAACCCAAAGTTGGCCACAGCTGCATATGTATTATGTCTAGACCGTGCGCTGATCAAACCGAACAACAAGCGCTGTGTTGAAATAATCTTGAAGACCTTGGCACTCACTGTACAGACATAGCTTACCAAGCAAGGCTGATATTATAAGCAAACATATTTTTCTTGTGTGAAGCAAAATATTCTACTAGGCGAAAAGCTTTAATAACAAAATGTGTCGTGTGCAGAGGCTGCAGAAAAGGAAAATGGCGTTTAAACTTCTAATAAGCTCATGCTAACATAACACAGTGCGAAGGCAAAACCAATCCACATGACAGATCTTTGTGACTGGGGGAGAATGTGTGCATTGTTCAGCATTCCGTCCATCATTTGTCCTTTCAACTTTCCAAAAGTGACATTTTCGGGATTGTGACTTAAAATCTGACTTTAACATTAAAGAGAGTTTTAAATTACAATTCTTCAGACACCTAACTTAATTTTCCTACCTGCTTTCAATTGAAAGTTATCACTTATTAAATGTAACAATTTGACCCAATAATATCCTATGGGAGGGGCAGGCCAGGCAGTAGTGGAAAAACAATTTTAAGAGTTTTTCACTACTTAGGCATGTAAAAGGTAAAAGTACATGGCCAACTTTCTAAATACACTGCACCCAGCCCTCTGGGCTGTATAGGCCCTAACCTAGGGTGACATATGTATTAAAAGGGAAGGTTTGTCTTTTAAAATGTTTATTTTGCCTGGGGTCGAAATGGCAATTTAAAACCGCACACAGAGCCTGCAATGGCAGGCCTTAAACATGTTTTACTTTGGATACTAAAATTGGTGGCAGAATTAATGCAGCATGCCCACCAGTATTATATAATTTGCAGGCCCTGGGTGCATGCAGTACTACTTTACTAGGGACTAATAAGTAAATTAAATGTGCCCATTGGCTGTAAGAAAATATCAACATGTTTAGAGGAGAGATCGCATGCACTTTGAGCACTTTACCACTGCTAACCAGTGCTAGAGTCCTAAAAAAAACTAGATCAGGAAAAACAGGAGGAGTAAGGCTGACAGTTCTAAAGCAGGTCTTCGTGGTCTGAGTCTACTCCACAGATTACACCTTGAAGCAGTACTGCTCTGGTATCTATTCTTAGGTATGGAATATGCAGTTAGAAGTATCCATCAAAAGAATAATTTACTTGCCTTTGATAACACTTTCTCTGGTGGATACTCTGTCTAACCGCGGATTTGTCACTGCCCACCCACCTCCCCATTCTGTGGAGTGGCCCCTCTTTAACATCTAAAAACGTCCCATGTAAGAAATCTGCACACTGCTACTACAAATTGTTCAAGCTCCGCATCTGGAGGCATGGATAGAGACCAGCAAGTAAGTGACACCAGCGTCCAGGGTTGGCACTTGTATGCAGCTCGGCTCAGTCACTTCTGGGGTGGTATGCAGTCTCTGCAGAACCGGACGGTGCCACCTAGCAGCATGCAGGAGCATCGTTGCTGAGTGCTTTCTGGATCCTGTCTGGTGCCTTGGGAGAATTCCAAGGTAAGAAATCTGTGGATAGATAGAATATCCACCAGAAAGAGTGCTATCAAAGGTAAGTACATCTAGGCTCAACTGGATTAAGGTCGGAAAGGGATAGAGGAAAGGGGGGTCTACAGAGATTGGTCAACAATTCCACCTTTTAACGTTCTTCCTCCTTCTCTTATTTTGCCCAAACAGCATCAGTTACATGCCATAGTGGGATTCCATGTTCGCAATTGCAGATGTCTGCTGTGGATCCACACCCTGTGGCTCCAGGGGACTAATCCTGTACACATGCTCATTCCCTATAACAGGATCTCCTCCATACTCTTAGGGTTTAAAAAGGAAGAGCTTCATTATCTCCAGGAAAACACCTCACTGTAGTTGGAAAGTAGAACACCACCTTGAAAGAGGAATGGCATCGCTCAATATGACAAATATAGCATTTTGATAGTGGTGAACATTTTTATGGCAATAACATGCCAATCAGACCAAAGGGCAAATGTGAGAATTTGAGTTATTGATTGAGGGAGATGTGAGCCCTTCTCAAGCAACAGCCACAATCCTTGACAGGGTGTACCACAAAAAGTCACTTAATTACCCTTTGCTTAACCCTCCGGTAGCTTGGCACAAAAGCAGTCAGATTTAACTTTGAGTGCTGCATAAATACTTTACACATTGCCTCTAACAGTAATAAAGTGAAAACACAGAAGAACAAAAAACATCCCACACCAATTTAGAAAAAAAGAGTAAAATCTAATAAATTATTTGACACCAAAACTACAAAACTCCAAGTGGTAGAACCAGAGTTATACATTATTAGTTAAATCTAAAACCTGAAAGATCAAAGCGCCAATCATGGACATCTACGCGAGACTGGGGAAAAGTGAAAAGTTATGGCAGACCGTGATGAGGCGTGGTTCGGATACGAAAAAGTGGATTGGGCCTGATCTCTGCTTAGCTTCAGACTTAGACGAAATGTCAGAGTAAAATATCTGAGTAGGTAAAGTGGGGCAAGGCAGCCTGCGGTGTACAAGGAGGCGCCGTCAGGGACCCGCTGGACAAATGTGCGGTGAAAATTTGTACATTCAGACTTGGGGCCAGATGTAGGAAGCCTAATTCCGGTCGGTAACGGCCGAAATTACCGAATTTCGTCCATTACCGACCGGAATTAGGCTTTTCCTATATAGGTGTGTACATTTCGGTAATTTGGTAATTCGGTAATTTACCGAATCGGTATTTGAGAATTCGGTAAATTACCGATCCTTAAAAATACCGATTCTGTAAATTACCGAATCGGAAATGTAGGGAGCACTCAAATGAGTGCTTTTCCCAGTTTAGGATTCGTTATTTACCACCAACTATAAGTTGGTGGTAAATAACAAATACCTTTGAAAATACAAATCTGTGCATTTTCAAAGGTGCCAGACATACATGCCCTTAGGGCATGTATGTGTGCCACATGTGCACCCATACACATTTGAGGGGTGCAACAGGGTGTCAAAGTGACACCCCGCCACCCTTCAATGTTTTCCCCCTTTTACTGAATCGGTATTTACCGATTCGGTAATTACGATTCATTCCTATGGGCCTCCAGGCCCATAGGAATGAATGGCAATTACCGAATCGGTAAATACCGATTCGGTAATTACCGAATTGTACCGATTCGGTAATTTTTAACAAAAAATTACCTACATCTCATTTACCTATTCGTAAATACTGAATCAGTAAAATTCGGTATTTAAGAATAGGTAAATTGAGATTACCTACATCTGGCCCTTGGTCTCTATTTTTGGAAATCAAAAATCTCCAGTAGGACGAGTCTGCGGGATGTGTCCAACGAGGGCTCCAGGAGGCTGGATATCCTATGTAAGAGTGTCCGCTAAACAGGACTTAATGTTTCGGAGAATGTAGCAGGAGCTGCTGATGGGTCTGGCCAGCTGGTGAGGCACCTTGGGCTGATCGACAAAAAAAGTAGGTCCCAGTCTCCTGTTGGTTCTCAGTGCACAATTTGGAAGAACATTTTCTAAGTCTCAAGTTTTGAGTTTCGGCTATCGGGGCAACTTTTGCATCGCTTCCAAGGGTACAGGATTGGAGGGGCACCACTCGGAGGGTCAGGACTCACTCAGGCTTGTCCAGGTTGTGAGTTCCAGATGTTTGGTGCCTTTTATATCCCTGCGGTTCTGATCAGGAAAGCAGCTACCTAGCCTTTGGCAACACTCTGGTAGTCCTGGGTACAAGCAGAAAAGCAGGCTGCAAGTAGCATGACAGTCCCTTGGTGCAGCAGGGCCGTCTTCTGAAGTACACAGCAGGCCAAAGTCAGTACAGCAGTCCTCCAAGCCCTTCTGAAGGTCCAAAAGTGATCTGAAGAGTGGGTCTGAGGGTCCTATGTTTATACCTGATGCGAGCTGTGAATTGGGTGAAGCTTCTGGAGTTTGACCACACAGATGTGTCTGGAATTTACTGCCTCCCTTCGCAGGCTCCACGGGGTCTGGAGTCACAAAAGGCTAGTATGAAATTCTTTGTGTGTGTGCTGGGACAGGGTCTTTGAAGTGCGAGTGAGGCTGTGCTCTGCTCCTCACTCCCCACCGCTCCCATCCTGCTAGAGATGGCCCATCCTGCCAACTTCCAGTCCCTCGATTGTGTGGCTGTCTGGGGGGGTACACAGAGGCCAACGACACCTAGTCATGTGACCCAGGAAACTAGCTGCAGGCAACAAATGGCTAGGACAAGAAAATGCCAACTTTTTAAAAGTAAAAGATTGCCCCCCTCTCAGTTTACTTAAGGTTGGGGACCAAATAAACTGTTACGTTAAATCTGGTCCGGTATATTTATTTATACCTTTTAATCACGTTCTTTCATCCAAAAATTATTTCAAATGGCAGAAAGAGAGTACACAATACAAACAATTATTAACAAAACCTATTAAATAGACAATTAACACAAAGCATATTACGAAAATATCAAACAAATAACATCAACATTACATCCAACAATCAATATAAATTGCAGTGCAACAGTTTTGCAATATATTCAGTTAATTCAATGATCAGATAGTTTTTTACATAAAAAAAGTTACTACATTTCAAGAGCAAATAGAAACATGTATCACTATTATCCTGAAACACACTAGTTGTTGCAATTGGCTCTTGCTGGGGTAGCCGACGCGTTTCAAGTTCGGACCATGAGTGTCCAAACCATCATCAGGGCTGTGTTTTATTCTGTTAGGATGCAGAAAAACGTAGTTTTAATACAACCAATTTGCCTCTTTTGATAAAACTCAACCGTTTGGATAAGTAACAATTGTACCTGTGTGATACTATGTAGTTGGCCTATGGTCACTTCTATCACTGGACACAATTCTTTTCTTCAAGTATCCAGTGGGGCGCTTTATTCCACATAAACAATCTGGGAAACAAACAACATACCGTCTATATTTACTAAACACAATATTTAGGGGTTTACAACCACCTAATATTGTTTTTATGGGGATTTCATACCTTAGTCTGCGCTATCTTGCGACGCACGAGGGAGCGGTGGAAGATAGCACAGATTCGACTTTTTTATTCAAAAAGTCGAATTCTTTACTCCCCAAAAAGCCTTCCTCTTTCCCTTGCGTTAACACTTGAGTTATCAATCCTTGGATCTGCTTGGTAGACGGGGAGCGAGAGGCTACGCCTCGTTCTACCACAAGCACAGGTACGAAAATCTGCGCAATCAGGCAATTTGGGCTATAAGAATTTTTATATAAGAATTTTTTTTAAAAAATTGGAATTTCTGGGCACTCACAAGTGTATTGTATAAACAGGTATACGCAGCAGTATTTAAAGAAAAAACAAAGTCCCTTGAATGTGACCAGCATGTGAACCATAGGTACGAGATGGGTTTTATATTCACAAGTACCTATAATTTTACTAACAGACAAAGGGTATCTAAAAGCAGGTTATGTGTCTTTTAATTAGGATCACAAGAAAAAGAAAAAGACATTCCTCCGCTCCCTCGTGCGTCGCAAGATAGCGCAGACTAAGGTATGAAATCCCCATAAAAACAATATTAGGTGGTTGTAAACCCCCAAATATTGTGTTTAGTAAATATAGACGATATGTTGTTTGTTTCCCAGATTGTTTATGTGGAATAAAGCGCCCCACTGGATACTTGAAGAAAAGAATTGTGTCCGGTGATAGAAGTGACCATAGGCCAACTACATAGTATCACACAGGTACAATTGTTACTTATCCAAACGGTTGAGTTTTATCAAAAGAGGCAAATTGGTTGTATTAAAACTACGTTTTTCTGCATCCTAACAGAATAAAACACAGCCCTGATGATGGTTTGGACACTCATCGTCCGAACTTGAAATGCATCGGCTACCCCAGCAAGAGCCAATTGCAACAACTAGTGTGTTTCAGGATAATAGTGATACATGTTTCTATTTGCTCTTGAAATGTAGTAACTTTTTTATGTAAAAAACTATCTGATCATTGAATTAACTGAATATATTGCAAAACTGTTGCACTGCAATTTATATTGATTGTTGGATGTAATGTTGATGTTATTTGTTTGATATTTTCGTAATATGCTTTGTGTTAATTGTCTATTTAATAGGTTTTGTTAATAATTGTTTGTATTGTGTACTCTCTTTCTGCCATTTGAAATAATGTTTGTATGAAAGAACGTGATTAAAAGGTATATATAAATATACCGGACCAGATTTAACGTAACAGTTTATTTGGTCCCCAACCTTAAGTAAACTGAGAGGGGGGCAATCTTTTGCGTATTATAATTATATAGGGTCCAGCCCTCCCTCAGCCCCGCCAAGGGCATATCTCCTTTTTTGTGTGCAACTTTTTAAAAGTGACATTTCCAAAATTGTGACTTAAAATCCAACGTTACCATTAAAGAGGCTTTCAAATTACAATTTCTTTGACATCAAACATGACATTTCTACCTGTTTCCAAACAAAAGCTATTACTTATTAAATATAATAGGATAACCCAATTTTATCTTATGGGAAATGCAGGCCTCACAGTAGTGAAAAATGAATTTGTCAGTTCTCCCACTACGAGGACATGTAAGACTTAAAAGTACATGCCGAACTCTTTAAATACAATGCACCCTGCCCTGTGGGCTACTTAGGGCCTGTCCTATGGGAATGTATATGTTTTTAAAAAGAAGTGTAAGGCTTGGCAAAGGGGTTATTTTGCCTAGTCGAATTGGCAGTTTTTTAAACTGCACAAAGGCTGCAATGGCAGGCCTGGGATATGTTTGGAAGGGCTACTAAGTGGATGGCACAATAAGTGCTGCAGACCCACTTGTCACTTTAATCAAGCTATACAGGCTGAATAGGGCTGAAAGCCTTTAACCGGTCCTTGGATGCTTGTTTCCAGTCTAGGGAGGACCTGGCTTGGCAGTTCAGGCTGGACTGTACCCATGGGGCACAGGGTCAAGAATGATTTGCATATGGCTGGGTTCAAACTAGAATGGCATGGTGAGCAAAAAATCGATGGATTTAGGCCCAGATCTCTGTACTGGGGTGAATGTATGACATTGTTCTGCATTCTGTCCATCACCTGTTGTTTTTGCATTTGTCACCCCGAGCGGGACGGGTATGCTCAAACGTGAGTCCCGTGCTCTCCATGCCACTGGAATCAAGCTATCCAGGCTAATGAGGGCTGAAAGCCTGAAACCGGTCCTTGGAATCTTGTTTCCAGTCCAGGGAGTACCTGGCTTTTCAGTTCGGGCTGGACTGTACCCATGGGGCACAGGGTCACGACTGATTTGCATATGGCTGGGTTCAAACTGGAATGGCATGATGAGCAAAAAAACGATGGATTTAGGCCCAGATCTCTGTACTGGGGTGAATGTATGACATTGTTCTGTATTCTGTCCATAACCTGTTGTTTTTGCAGACCCACTTGTAGCATTTAATTTACAGGCTCTTAGTATATGGCATAGCACTTTACTAGGGACGTATTAGTAAATTAAATGTGACAATCAAGTGCAGTGTCCTAAGACCATCAAAACAAATTCAGCAAAAATAGGAGGAGAGTAGGCAAACGGATTGTGGGGAAAACCACCCCAAGGCTGACAGGGCTAACAGCAGAGCTTTATTTTAGAAGCCCAGAATACTATACTAAAACTTTTAGCCCAGATGTCCCGTGGAGAACACTGTTTACTTTTCAATCACTTTTGTGCTATTAGTCTTCTGTGTGCTAGTTTGAAATTTCATACTATTTTTTCCTTAATCTTATAGATTTTCCAAAATGTGAAACCTGTCCCTTGATTCTTACAAACCAGCTCCACTACTGTCCTTTAAGCTCTGGGTGGAGTAAAATTAGCTGCTCCTTTAAAATAAAATGCTAGTATAAGTGAACTACAACAGCCATAATGGGTTCCACATATGAATTAGTACAGTTGGGATGTAGCTGGTGAACTGTGAAATCTAAAAAATGTAAGCTCCTCAATCTGCAGGTAGATCTGAAGACAGGAAGGACTGTTAGAGCCCCAGTTCACACCTAACACTATCAAACCACATCCGAAGGACGTTATGACTCCTGCTATTGAGGCGCGCATGCCTAGAGAGTACAACTGCTGCACAAAAAAAGTTTTACATACTATCATAGAAATAAAGCTCTTTTTTTGACCAGTAAAGTTAGTTCTCAAAAATAACTCTTTTTTTATTTTATTTTTTTAGCTTGTTTAGGTTGATTTACTTCAGACATTTGAAACCGTTGTTCTTCTTATTGCAGACCCTTCGTCATTGATCTACTGCCCTCTGATGATTGAGATCCTCGCCGTGGAAGGCATCTACGCTGCTGCCTTTGGGGTGCAGTGCATTCTCAGTAAGTTTAGTGTTGCTTGAATGTACTCACAGGTGTCTGAAACAGTGGGGCTTGTTGTTTGTGTGCATGTATGAGGACCCTCAAAGTGAAAGGGAAATGGAAAGTTTATAATCACAGAATCTAGACTGTGACGTGTGATCCACTTGGTCCAATGGAGCAGAGGGCCTGATGGACTTGTCCTCTTGAATAAGTGTAGCAATGGGATGGAGAAAGGGGAGGAAAGGAGAGGGATGAGAACCCAAAGACTTTGGGAACTCCCATGAAGTTTCTTTTTTCTTCAAAATAATCTTTATTAATTTTCAATATACAACAAAGGCAAAGGAAAATGCACAGAAAGGCACAATAAGTCTGAAATAAAGAGAAGGGAACTGATTTGGGACCCTGAGCTCTAAAGACGCCCTACGGATATTAAAATCAGATGCCAGACCTCTCTTCGCCTGTGCCACTGAAACATTTCTAGGCCACTCCTGGGCGATCAGAAGGAGGGCACAGCTCATAAAGCCAACTGGCATGAATAGATAAAATAGGTTGTGCTGACCAATTAAGATTGTTCTAATCAAATAATGCTCCTTTTTAAATTTCTAAATCCTTAACATTGTTTTAGGACTCTATTTTATGCATTAACCAGGTTTCTATGATTAGTCTTGGCACCTTGCTTTTTTTGATTAAGGGTTTAATGCATAGGGTATCGATTTGGAAATTGAGTTGTATAAATATTAATGACACTTTTCCCAAATAATTATGTTAGTGGGTTGGTGTATATAGATTTAAAGGGAAGAAGGAAAAGCAGTTATACATCAATTAAGAAAATAAACCTGACAGCATTCGCATACCTAAATTGAAAAAAATCTGTACAAAGACTGCCAAGTGGAGAGGCACCAGAGGAAAGCAGGAAGGCAGAGGGGTCTGTTTTCTTGCTCGAGTCATATGTATCGCTCACAGGGATGCACATACAATACAGCCATACTGGAATTCCCATGAAGTTTCTCTTCCAGGAAATATTCATTAATGTTCCAGGGTGGGTAAGGAAAAGGGTCACACACAACTTTAGAGGTATATATAGGGGACAACACCATCTAAAAAAATATTATTCAATAGAGGAAAACATGAAAGCATAGTTCAGTTACACTATCATCGAATGGGTGGGTTTGCAATGGCAGAATATGTACTTGGTGCACGTCTAGGGCTTCCAGTGTGGTCCTAGATATAGGATTTTTCTTTGCCAGTCGGGCCAGATAGTTGTCCAGCTAGCCTCCTGGTTACATGGGAAGGAAAGTGGCAAGCAAGACTTAGGAGCAAGGTGTGCATGGTAAATAAAGGTGTATATATAGAGCAGTGGCGTAACGAAAGTTGAGGGGGCCCCCCTGCAAGATACATGGAGGGGGCCCCCCACTCCGGATTTAATCCAGAACTCTCAGGCCAGAGTACTCTGCTGAAGGGGCCCCCTGCTGCTCAGGTGCCCCCCTGCGCTGCAGGGGCCTGTGTTACGCCACTGCAATGGTGTAGTATGTAGAGCAGTGGTGACAGCATAGCATGGTTATTGGTTTGATAGTTAAATATGTGGCCAGACCTTTTTAGCTCAGTCACTGAGTGGAGGCCTCATCTACTTGTGTAAAGCTCTGCTTTTATGCACCCAGTCCTTTCCGCTAATATCTTGCATGGTGTGTCAGTGAGCAGAGTAGTGAAGGCCAGTTTGATCCGTTTTGGGTGTCCAAAGAGGCGCCATGGTATAACCCCAAATTGAAGGAGCTAAAGCAAAGTTGTCGAAAATTAGAGAGGACTTGGAGACTGTCCTTAGGGGTGCAAGATAGGAATTACTATAGGGAAGCCATTAGGAAATACAAGGCCGAAATCATTCTGGCACAATCTGTATTCTATGAACAAAAGATAAGGATGGCAGCCAACGCCCCAAGGGAAATCTTTTGAATAGCCAAAACTCTGACTAAAACTCCATCCATCTCCCCTGACCTAAAAGAAGCTCAAAACCGCTGTGTTAAGCAGGCAGAGTACTTTTTCCAAAAGATCCAATCCATCTCCCTCTCCTTCACCTCTAACCAGCAGAAACCTTCGGACGCAGGATTTGCCTCTGTAAAACCCCAACTGCCAGCTAGTGGAAATTCCACTGCGTAATGAAGACTCCTTGAATGCATTGATGTTAAAAGTGACATCGGGCTCTCCCACTGATCCTGCCCCTCCGCGCCATCTGATGAAGGTGGCGGATACCATCAGACCAATTATCCTAAACATCCTGAACACCTCCATCATCACAGGAACTGTACCAAAGGCATGGAAGTGTGCTCAGGTGAGGGCACTACTGAAAAAACCTAATCTTGACCCTGCAACCATGGCCAATTATCGCCCAATCTCCCTTCTCCCGTGGGTGAGTAAGCTGCTTGAGAGGCACATCAATTCCATCCTGGTTGAGCATCTGGAGTCTAACAACTTACTCCATGACTCTCAAGCAGGCTTCCGCCCAAAGCTTGGGACGGAGGTTGCCTTGCTGACAGTAACAGAGCTAGCCCGGAAGCACATGGATTAAGGCGGCACTACGGCAATCATGTTGCTTGACCTAAGTGCCGCCTTTGATACCGTGGACCATAACATCCTAGTCTCTCGCCAAAAACATCTCGGAGTAGCAGGCCAGGCTCTTACCTGGTTGCGACCCTTCCTAGAGGGCAGGATGTTTCAGGTGTCAGAGGGTGCCACCCAATCCAAAGCCTAGCCCCTCAATCGCGGAGTGCCCCAGGGCTCCTCCCTAAGCCCTACCCTTTTCAATGTATATATGAAGCCTCTGGCAGAGATTGTGCAACCCCATGGCTTTGAAATTGTAACCTATGCAGACGACACCCAATTAGTGGTGGCTCAGAACCATCTTGGGGGCACATCCAACAATCTGGGCAGTTGTCTAGAAGCAATAACAAAATGGATGGCCCTGTCCCATTTAAAATTAAATGGGGAAAAAACTGAGCTGATGTTTTTGGGATAACCCGTTGTTCCCAGGACCACCATTGATTGGCCGACTTGCATGGGTGCCCCTCCAGAACCAAAAGATCAGATCAAAAGTTTGGGAGTTTGGCTGGATAACAACTTGAGTTTCAATCAGCAAGCCACCAAACTCTCTGCCATATGCTTTGGTCTGATGAGAATGCTGAGAAAAATTCTACCTCTCCTTCCCTTCCAGGCCCGAAGGATAATGGTACAGGCTATTGTCCTGTCCCGCCTTGATTATGGGAACGCCCTTTATTTGGGTGCTCCGGCTAGCACCATTAAAAAACTCCAGGTCACCCAGAATGCGCAGCGCATCTCCTCCTCGGACTTCCTCGAGGACACTCGGGCACTGCCGCCATGAGGAAACTACACTGGCTGTCCATACAGGCCAGGATAAAAATCAAGGCAATGTGCATAACACACAAAGCTATATCGCAAAAAGGTCCCGCAATGATCTGTTCCCTGGTTACTCCATACTACCCACGGAGATCGTTACGTTCCAGCACAACCTTTCTAGCCGCAACTAGGAAAATCAAACGAGCTAGATGGGGAGGCCGCTCTTTTTCGTGGAATGCGGCCTCTGTCTGGAACTCCCTGCCTCTCACCATGCGCAGTGAACCTGATCTCTTTAAATTTCGCAAAAACTTGAAAACTCTCTTCTTTCAATAACCCTTGGTTTGGTGATCTCTCCCCTCCACACGTCTGCAGCGCTACGAGGCCTCCGGGTAGTAATGCGCTTGATAAAACTCCATTTCATTTCATTCATTCATTCATTTCATTGGGTGTCCTTGGCCAGGCCCTTCACAAAATGAAAAAGAGGACTCTGTTCCTAGACAGTGAAAGTGTATTGCTCACCATCCTGTAGGTAGAGAGTGGATCCCTAGATATTGAAGATAGGGGAGCAGAGAACAGTTCCCAAAGGAGTGCCCCCCAGTGAGTTTTCTTCACCCTTCTGGCTTCAAAAGCCCCCTCACAGGCTGTGAACCATTTGGTGATATCATCACCTTCCTCAAATTTAGGGACAATTCCTTTGGGGATTTTGGGATCACAGGATCCTTTTTTTCTGTGTCTTTTAAATTGCTACCAACATGGATGGGTCCTAGGCCCATCTCTACTCTTTCTTTTTCAAGAGCCAGGAGCCTGGTCTCTAGGTCCAATCTTTTGGCCAACCTGGCTAGCAGGATGTCCTCCTCCATTGAGGCTGCCCTCAATGTTCTCAGTGGTACCTGACCCACCTGTGTGGGATCTAGGTACTGAGAGGTTTAATATTTGAGTCGAGGATACTTGGACCATTTTCTCCCTAGGAAGTGGAGGGGGTTGATCTACCTGGTTATCCTCTTCCCCTCCTTACTCATCTGATTGGTCTTCAACATTTCAAATGGGTGTCCTTAGCATACCCAGCCAACAGCTCCTGGAGCTTTTGTTTGGTGGGATGGGGACCCATGGCTTTGTTTTTAATTTTGCATAGGGACCTTACCTTCTTGAAAGACACGTGAAGGTAAGGGGGGAGGTCGAGCTCCTCAACCTGGTCTTCTATGCCATTGTGTGTATCTTCACTAACAGATGGGTTCTTGCTTTGAGACATTGTTAAAACAAAATTCTAACCCCTCTAACCCTAGCTAAAGTGACTTTTAAGTTGGTCTAAAAGTCTGAATGGACTTAACCAAGGCCCTAACAAGACTTTTAGTAATTTTGCAAAATGCCAATATGAAAAAATCAGAATTCTAAAGACAATTTAAGAGTTCTGTTGTGTGATCAGGTGATAACCAAGTAGTCAAACAAATGCAAAGTTGTATATCCCACCGCTGATCCACCAATGTAGCCACCAATGTAGGAAGCTGGCTCTGTATATACTATACCAATTTGAGGTATAGTGTGCACAGAGTCTAGTGGAACCCCAAAGGTAGGCAGAGGTAAAGTTAAGTTAGATAGCACCTCACTCTCTATTTGTGGTAGTGTGGTCGAGCAGTAAGGCAGTATCAGATGACGGTGTTAAGCATTTATTGTACACACTCAGTCAGCAAATGAATTTACAAACTCAAAGACTGAACTTCAGACCAATTGTTTTTGTATAAAAATATTTTGTTAGTTATTTTGTTTTCTAGAACCAAGCAAGCCTGGCACAGGTAAGTGATAAGTACTTTGTAGTAAATATACAGATTGTAACACAGTTTGAATTCGCGTCAGGAAACAGCATCCACTTCAGTCACACAACGCAACCACCATGGACCGACCACCACTGCCTACACTTTACTATTGACAAACCAAAGGCACCTAAACCAGCCCTACACACACCACAAAGGAATAGGAGCAAGGATACTGATGACCAACTCATCTCCACCCTCACTCGACACAACCTCGCTTGTGCATCTGACGCTAACGTCGCAGCCAGAGGACTACACACCTGGATCTCCAACTGCGCAGACACCCTCGCCCCCTACGCAACCCCGACAAACAACGCCCCAGGAAAGCTGTCTGGTTCACCACCGCTCTCCAAGAAGCCAGACGCACCGGAGGACGCCTAGAAAAGAACTGGAGGAACGCCAAGACAACAGAATACTACACCATCTACAAGGACGCCATGACGGACTACCATAACCAAATCAGAACCACCAAGAGGAACTTCATCCACAACAAAATCCTCGCCAACTCCACCAACTCAAAGGAACTCTTCAGTGTTATCCAGGAATTCACCAACCCATACAGCGAAGCCACAGACATCACCCCATCCCAAGAACTCTGCAACAAGCTTGGAACCTACTTCCACCTCAAGATCAAAAACCTCCTTGACAACTTCCCCACCCATCTAGCAGACACCTTAGCGAGACCCCCGCCTCCCAGAGACACCCGCCTGCCCACCATCGCCAACTAGACTCAGGTCACGGCCGAAGACACCACCTCGACAATGAAAGGCATCCACTCTGGGGCCCCCACCGACCCCTGCCCTCCTCACATCTACCACAGAGCTGCGGCCACCATCACACCCGAACTACAATGCAGCATCAACACCAACTTCAAAACAGGCACCTTCCCAGATGACTGGAAGCGCGCAGAAGCCAGGCCCCTGCTAAAGAAACTCTCAGCTGACCCAACCGATCTAAAAAAATACCGGCCCATCTCGCTCCTCCCCTTCGCAGCCAAAGTTGCAAAGAAAACAGTCAACAGGGAACTGACTCGATTCTTCGAAGAGAACGCCATCCTCAACCCGTCCCTAACCGGATTTCGAACCTACCACAGTACCGAGACCGCCCTACTCGTTGCCACAGATGACATCTGCTCCCTCCTGGACCTCCTCCTCCGCCCTTATCCTACTCAACCTATCAGCAGCTTTTGACACAGTCTCCCTTGGAGTGCTGTTAGGTGCTCCATCCATTCCAGGAAGGTGGATGATTTGTGGGGGGGGGGGGGGGGTGGTGATTAGGAGGAACTTGGTTTTGAGGGCGTTTAGTTTCTAATGGTTTTCAGCCAACCATGTTTGAGTTTTTTGTAGCGTTGTGTTGAGAGCTTTGATGTCCTTAAGTGAATGGATCTTGATGTAGAGTTGGGTGTCGTCTGCATACATATGGAAATGGACCTCTGAGAGACTGAGAAGTTCGGTGAGAGGCTCCATGAAAAGGTTGAATAGTGTGGGTGAAAGGGAAGATCCTTGTGGTACTCCTAACGTGTCTGTCACGGGGTTGGACAAGGTTTGATTGACCTTGAATCTTTGAGATCTATTTTGGAGGAAAGAGTTAAACCAGGTAAGCGTAGACCCAGATATTCCCATTCGGAGTTTCTGGAGTTCTAGCAAGTTGTCGTGTTTGACGGTGTCATATGCCAATGACAGGTTGAGTAAGATTAGTAAACAGGCTTCGTTTTGGTCAAGGATTTTTAGAGCGCCGTCAATTATGTGTGTCATGGCTGATTCAGTACTGTGGCCTGCACGGAAGCTAGATTGGTATTGGTTAAGCAGGTTGAATTGATCGATGTGGTTGCTAAGCTGAGTGTGAACACATTTTTACAAGAGCTTGGCTAGGGTGGGGATGTCGGTTATCGGGCGATAATTATTTAGGTCCGATGGGTCAGCTGTTGGTTTCTTTAGAATAGGGGATACCTTCCTTGTTTCAGTACATCTGGGATGGTACCTTGACGGAGGGAGGTATTTATAATCTTGGTCCAGAGAGGTAGTAACAATGGGATGACGTTTTTTAAAATAATGCGTGGGAAGTGGGTCTGTGAAGTGGTTGGAGTGATTCAGGGAGTTTAGCGTCTTTAGTATAGAATCTTCACAATAAGTGTTGAAGTAGGACCAGGATGCGTTGTTTTTCAGATTGAATTTTGTGAAGCATTTGACTGAGGCACCTTTCAGGGGCGGTGCGACGTTCTTTTGCATGACCGTCAGGGATAAAAGTTCATTGAGTAATTTAGTTTTTATGGAATCTGATTTTGTAGTAAAAAAGGAGGTAAGTTCCACACAATTGGGTAAAGTCTATGGGATAGCCTTGGGGTGGATGGATGCACTCTTGGTGTGGGCTTTGATTAGATCGAATATTTTTTTGGGATGTTTTTTGGCTTGATCTAGTTGATTTCTGAAAGTCGGTTGTAGATCTTCTGATGTTTCTGAAGTAGGCGTTTCTGGTGATTCTTAGTAGTTTGCGTTGGTCAGCTGAAGGAGCGGATCTCCATCGTCTTTCAATCACTCTAAGTGAGTGTCTGTCTTCATTTAGCCTACCATCATACCAAGGTTTTGAGTTTGTTGTGGTGGTTCTTTTCCATTGTAGAGGGGCTATTTTGTCTAGTAGGCTATTCATGGAGTAGAAGTAGTGGTTGGTTACACCTTGTACATCAGCAAGGTCTTACGGGGACATAGGATGTTTGGAATAGAGGATGCTAGTAGGTCAGAGACAACTTTTTTCAGATTTCTCTTCCATATTTTTGCTCTTACAGGTTGTGTTGGAGGCCTTTTAACTGATACCATGACTTTGAATGTAATGATGTGATAGTCAGACCAATCACAGGGGAGGATCTAGTCGAGCTGAATGGAGTCAACTTTGGAGATGACTAGGTCGAGGGTTGCGCCTTTGTCATGTGTGGGACTGTTACAGATTTAGTTAAGATTGAGGTCAGATAGGAAGGCTTTGAGGCTGTTGACCTCTGGGTCGTTCAGGTCGTCCCTGTGGAGGTTGAAGTTGCCCAGGAATATTTGAATATTGTGTTGGCCATCGTTTGTAGCAAGAATATCCATGAGGTGTTCTATGAAAGTGATGTTATCACCTGGAGGGTGGTAGAATGTGTGTAATGAACATATTTGTTTGTTATTACTAAAGATGTTTAAGCAAAGGTATTCACAGGAGGATGTTGCTGGGGCATTGGAGTTGATCACTGTTATATTGCTCTGATGTATGCAAGTGATCCCACCACCCGGTCTATCAATTCTGTCAAGTCTGGTGATGTTATAGTTAGGGGGCACTAGTATGTCCAGGACGGGTGTAAATGATTCATTTAGCCATGTTTCCATCAGGAATAGGATGTCTGGTTCGTTTGTGAGAAGGTCAGCTATATCAGTTGTGTGTCTAGATGCGATCCTGCAGTTTACGAGTATACATTTTAGCCGCGTCTTGTTGGGTAATATGGTGGGCTCGGATGTGAGAGGGATTTGGGTGAGGTTGCTTTCAACTATGCCTCTGTAATTGAGTCTTGTATCTCTGTTTGTGTTGATAGGGATAGCCTGGATTAAGGAGTCTATATGTAAGTTATCTGGGTGCCCAGAGTTATGTGGGAGGTAGGACTGTTTGTAGGAGCGAAGTAAGGCACCTAATTCTTAAGATAAGGAATTTTTCAACCTGGTTGGGTGGGATAAGGCATTGGGGTAAGGCACTGTACTCCATTTTGGGGGCATCTGCTTTTGGGAGCGTTCTTTTAGATAATGGGTGCCAATAGAATTTTTGATGTGTGGGTATGTTCTGGAATCATCATGTCTAGGGCGCACATGCTTTGGTTGCTGTAGAATCAGATCGTGTAGAGTTTGGATGTCAGCTTTGACTTGTTGCAGAGATAATAATATCTTGTCTAGTCTGGTGTCTGTAGTGAGAGTTGCCATAATTGCAGGATGGGCTGTGGGAGAAGGAGGAGTAGTTGTGCATTGTCTGAAGTTTGAGCAGGAGTCGAATTCAGGCTCCTTCTGTTGAGATCTTTCTGTGATTAAGTCGATGGAGAGGGGCAGTGAAGAGGTAGGGTGCGGCAGGTCTGGGTGAGGGTTATGTGAGCGACTGTGGTGGTATGGGTGGGGGTATAGGGGATAGTTGGGATTTCAAGCTGTTGGGAAGAAGGGGTTATATGTCCGGTTGGGACCGTGTGGCTAATGTTGTTGTTAGGGAAGGAGTAAGAATGTGGAGAAGAATGGAGCTATGAGGATCAGTGATGGACTGGCTAAGAGGTGTGTGTGGGGCACTTGGAATATTATTGTGGGTGGGGGTGATAGGGTGGGGTAGGGGGAGATAGTGTGTGTAGTGGTGGTGTTAGGGTGCGAAAAGGGCTTCTGATGGTATGGGTGTCGGTTAGGTCTGGGGGGGTGTCTGTGCAGAGGGGGACAGCTGGGTCTCCTGACTTGAATGGGAATCAGGTTGGGAGTTGGTAAGTAAGCTGTGGTTGGCTGCTTTTTCCTTGAAGAGTGGAAAGATGTTATCTAGTAGGTTTAGATTGCGGTCCGATGATTGCATGAGGATGATCCCAGTATGATGGATAGAAATTGTAGCTGCTGCTTTGTAGAATGGAGAAGGGAGGATAGATAGCGTGAGGCTGTGCGCTGTTTTCCTCATGTTGGCGACATTAAAGAGAGTGAGAAAGGCTTTCCTCCATTGAGCTTTTCTTTCAGTATAAAAGATGATGTCATTAGTAATGTGACCTTTGTTCAATGAGTAGTAGGGATCAGAGATTGGGGTTTCAGGGTGAGATTTTAGGAAGTTGTGTTTAAATCCTTTAGCTGCTTTTTTGTAAGGTTGGGGGGAGTTGTTAATGGAATAGGTGTGGTTGTATGTGCGCTCCATATTTAAGGCTAAAGTTTGTAAGGAGGGGCCGATTGGGGTGGTGTGCCTGAGATGTAATGCACTTTGGAGGGCTAGGTCTGTTGTGCGGGACTTTCAGCTATCTATTATTGGGTTGGGAGATGGGGCTGTTGACTGTTGACACCCATTGCGGTTGTATCAGTCTAAGATGGCCGCCCTAATTTACTATCTAGACCTGCACTTGTAATGTAGTCCTCTTTCTATTTCCATTGTGTCCTCAGGGGTGAAGTCCTTTTTCTCTGTTTATCCCAATAGTGGAGATTGCTCCTTTTTTTATTTCCAGGTAGTTAATGCTCTGGAGAAGTCCTCTGTTTCTTTCCATTTACACAAGATTAAAGTCTATTATCCCTGACTGATGCGGCCATTTTGTGTATTTTGTAGGGCAGTTGAGGTTCATCCACCGATTAAAGTATATGCGTTTCTAGAATGGATATCATGGCTTTTGAACCAGCCTGGGCCCCTTGAACAAATCCAGCCTACATACGCTCCATGTAGTATGTGTTATTATTTCAATCAGGCATGTCTCGAGCACGTCAACGTGGCGCCGCCTGGCCTCTCTGCCTGGCCTCTCTGCTGAGCTGTTTGCTTGCCTACCCCTTCGTGGCTCCATCGCTGCCGAGAGGAGGCCCAGGAGGTCACCTGGTCACAGTTCTCTCGTGTTCGCTGTCCTGCTGCTGGGTCCTCCTGATGGGTCTTCGCCTGGGGCTGACAGGGAGGGAGCGCTGCACATCATCCGCGAGCTGAATCACGGGCTCAGCACTGGTTCCGTGGGCTCAACCTCCCAACCTTGTCCCCTCTTCACCCTCTCTCCTGGTTCACGAGAAAGAGTGATGGGAGGGAGGGTCATGGCGGGGAACCCACCCGGAGATCGTAGTGTGGGCCGCCTGGTTCCTCAGTCCGGCTGCTTCGCAAATCTGGTGCTGTAGCCGATAACTTTTCACTTGTCGTGCTCTCCACTCCTACGGAGGGTGACCCAGTCTTCGATGCGCTCCATCTATTCCTGCATGATGGACGGTTTACCATGTGTCCATCGCCCTGCTCTCCTCAGCAAGCGTCGCCCTCAGTTTGCAGTCAAATGGGGAGTGTCATTAGCAACATCGCCATCGGAGCAATGTCACTGAGCTCCAAGGTTTGTGGAGCCGCAAGATGGAGACTCTCGCTGATTGCGGACCTTGCAGTCTTCACCGCTGTTGTAGAGGTAAATAATTATGATGTTCCTGTTTCTTGTATTGTTAGTTCCTCTTGGCCTAATTTCGGTAACGTATCTGATGGGGCTAACAGGGATTTCATGGAGAGTGATCATCCCAAGCAAGCGGAGCTGTCCTATCGAGCTCCTCTCCTGTCGGCCATCTTAGTTGGTCATTGCCTCCACAACAACGGACCCAAATACCTCAATGACAGAATCAACTTCCACAGACTTAAAAGAAATCTCCGATCCTCTAACCTTGCTCTGGCCGAAACTCCGCGCATCCACAGAGCCAGAGAAGGTTGGAAATCTTTTGCCCACATCGCAGCCAAGACCTGGAATGACCTACCAGCAGACATCAGACGTGCCCCCTCCCTGAACACCTCCAGGAAGGCCCTCAAGACCTGGCTTTTCTGCTAAACAGATGAGCAGACCCCCCTCCCCCTCACGAGTGAGTAGTGTGCTTACAATTCCCCTGATTGATTGATTGATTGATTGATTGATTGATTGATTGTAAATGTACTTTGGTTTGATGTACGGTATGGATGCAGAGCAAATGCAATACTTAGTAAATACTGTACATAGACTTCGAAAGGATTTTTAGTACAATAGCAGGTATGTAACTTTTGAGATTACTAGGCTTACACAGAGTACTATACCTAGATACTACTCTGGGACATTTCCTATAAACATGTAAGTAAAATCGTTTTGTTAGATTATGCAATTTTAAAGAATTTCTTTAGTTTCTCAAACTCCACACAGAACTTTTCACTGAAAAACATTCAATGTTATCCTATGGAGGAAAATAGAGTTATCGGTTTTGAGGTAAGTATTTGGTAGTGGGAGTTGAGGTTCTGGGGGTAGACTCAGGGGTCCCCCAGGGTCAATGATGCATTCCCGTTAAACCCTCAGTGGCCCTAGAGTGGCCGGGTGCAGAGTGCTGAGGCCCAATGTTATTGAACGGGTGTTAAGGGGCCTTCGGTTGGTGGCTGCTGACGAGCAGGCCAATTGGTTGTGGGAGCAAAGCACCTGGTGTTAAGCTCAGGGCAAATGGGGAAAAAAAGTAGCACCAAAGGTTCACCCTCAGCGGCACTGGGGCGGCTGGGTGCAGGGTGCTGTTTCAACGTCAGGCGCCCTGTTGTCTGGTATTAAGAATCTACGGTTTGCAAAAGCACTGCAGGCTCGGGAACGAATGTCTTCTGGGTGCGACCACCACTTTGAAAGGTAAGTTGGGAAGTTAGGGTTTGCTTAGGCACCGTCGACTTAGCCATCCAAGGCTGTGGGGCGTCACGTGCAGGGTTGTCTTTTGGGGTCGGATCTTCCTACCAGCTCCCGGTCGCGGTTTGGTGGGACCTTCTGGATTTAGGCTGCAGGCATCGGTTTAAGGCTTGAGGCAGGTCTGGGGTCACCGGTTGTTGGGTCAGGATCGCCGGGGAGACCTCTTCATGGTGTTTGCCCATTCAAGCTCGAGCCGTGGAAGGTGGATGCAGAGTGGGGCGGATCCACGGTGTCCGGACGGAGCCAGAGGTTGCAGATGAACAAATCCGGTGTTCACAGGAGGCACAGTCTTTGGAGTTAAAGGCAGGCAGGTCCTCCGGGGTTTTCGGGGTTGCTGGCTGCAGGACACACCAGAGTTTCTTTTGATGAGGAGACAGGCCGGTAGGGCTGAGGCCAAGTCAGTGATGTCTTCCACTTGTTAGCTGCTGCACGGCTGTTCGGTCCGTCTTCTTCTGTTCTTGTTGTGGGTACTTGTCTGCTTTCTTGGTTCAGGGCTGCCCCCTAAAATCCTGTATTTAGGGGGCGTTTTAGGGGTCTTGAGGTCAGTAGCCAATGGGCTACTGACCTTAGGGTGACCCTTGGAGTGCTCACCCCACGTGGGGGAGTGAACACAATCCCTAATCCTAATTGGGGACCGCCTGCCATCTGCAAGATGGTGTGCACTGAAGAGTGGGCTCCACCTCGCCTCCCCCACCTAAGGAGTGAAGTTGGCAGACGTGGGCACACCTTCTGGGCTGGCTAGTTTTTCCTGCCAGTCTTCCCACCGAAAAGGATTTGGCAGACAGGAATGGGGTCTGCTCCTGATAGCAGGAGAGGCTGGGGGTCGCATTACAAAGGCTGCCTGGCCTTTGAAGCTCCCCTGCCACAGATGGATCTTCCTGGCCTGGGGGAGGTGTGAACACCTCCGCCCAGGAAAGGCTTTGTTTCTGGCTCAGGGAGGGAAGGCTCCCACCCTAGGGGTCCAGAAAAATGTCTTGTGGTGCCAGGTTGGTGTGTACCAGTCAGGGAACCACCAGAGGTTGGTCGTTTTTCAGGGGGCATCTCTAAGATGCTCTGTGTGTGCATTTTTCATTAAATCACACACTGGCATCAGTGTGGGTCTAATGTGCTGAGAAGTTTGATACCAAACTTCTCAGTTTTCATTGTAGCCATTATGGTGCTGTGGAGTTCGTAATGACAAGCTCCCAGCACCATAAATTCTTAATGGAAGCACTGCACTTACAATGTCTAAGAATGGACTTCGACACTGTAGGGGTACAGGGCTCATGCATCTGTACCCTCACCACTGGTATAGGGCACACAGCTAGAGGGGTGACATGATATGCCAGAGCAGTGGGTTGTAAGCATGGCACCAAGGGATGTGTGCCATGTCGACTCTTTGTTTGTTCTGCACCATAACACGCAACCTGCAAAGGCAGTATGTGTGTGTGAAGGTACAGGGCCTCTAAGGGTGGCACAATAAGTGCTGCAGCCCTTAGAGGCCTTCTCTGGTCACAGTGTCCTGGGTACCTATGGTCCCATTTACCAGGGGCTGACCTGTTGCCAGGGATGCCAATTGGGTTAGGTTTGGGAAAAAACACAAGCCCTGGGAACCTGATTGTCAGGGATCCAGGGCACATCAAGTAAAAATGCATTAGTAGTCTGGCAAAAAGTGGGGTGGTTACTGCAACTGAAACCCGCTTTCCTACAATACTCCCTTACTTTTTTTCTTTTTTTAGCTCAACCATCCAATCAGCATGGCACATCAAGGAATGCCATATGGTTTCTTTCAACACTTTGTTAAAGCGCTCAATCATGGCATTGGTTTCTGGATGATGCAATGCTGTTTTCTCATGCTTTATACACCTTACAATAAAGAACTCCTCCATCGCTCCTGAAGTAAGTTGCACTCCTTGATCGGTTATCGTTGCAGAAGGAAAACCCTCCCTTTCAAACAGTTCTCGAAGGACCTGTATCACATCACGAGATTCCATGAACTTCACAATCTTCACTTCTGGCCAACAAGAATTCATATTCATGCATACTAGCACATACTTGTCAGACCATGTTATCTTAATAAGACCAAGAATATCGAACTCTATATCCACCCACGGCCCGGATGTGGGTCGCGTCATAACCATGGGCTGGGCCCTAAATGTCAACACCTTATCACTTTGCATTCACTAGACACAATTTATCACTGCACTGTCATTCATCAAGTCCAATCCAGGGCATACATATCCTTCCCTGACCGTTTCTTTGGTCTTGGAAATGCCCATGCGACTCATATGAGCAACATGCAACAATGTCTCAACGGGAATCAATGAGGGGAAATAATTTAAGGAATAACTTAATTATGCAACATAAATTAAATAACAACACTTAGTCCCAAGAACATGGTTAGATGCATTGATGATATCAGTAAAAAGATGCAAATTAACTTTAACAGATCAAAATGCAGAATCAACCATGCTTTTTAAGTTGTGTACTAAATGTGTACGTGAACACTTTGTAGTCAACAGTCAACAGTGCAAGTGATACAAGTGAAAAAAATGCTACAGCATACTGGACCAAAATTCAAATGAAATTATACATGAATCAATACATTTATGAGAGAGTTTTAGAAAAACTATGTCATAACTATGTCATAATTCATTCCTGTTCATGGGAAAGACGCCCATCTGTCAGTCAGTCCTTGGCCCTGGGTGGTGAGCCTTGCATCCAACCAAGGGTCAGGCATTTCCTGGCTAGGAGTAGAAGAACTCCTATCAGCCTTCCAGTCGGTTGTGGCAGTTTTTTTTGTGTATCTCAGTAATGCAAGTGTGGGAGTGCTTCCTATCGGGGTTTCGACTATCTCTTCAATGAAAAGCAGACCGCATATACACACGTGAGAAGCGCTTATCATGGTGCTCCTAGGAATCAAGCAAACGTTTATGTAACGAACACACGGCTTGAGGATGCCCATTTGAATTGCTAGCAACTGGCTATGAGTGCTGGAATATTGGCGATAATACTAGATGTTGGCCTTATATAAAATAAAGCCTTGATGAAGTTCCAGAAGTGGTTTTGGAACGAAACGCGTTGCTGCTTTTTACGTATTTGAAGATTGACAAATAAAGGATTCTTATTGCAAAATATTCAAGATTGGACTTCTTTTCCTGGTGCACCTTCCTATATACAACAAGTCTGGGATCTGTCAAACAGTGGCACTAAACTGCAGCAAGTGCCGTAGAATTTGTGCACCGGGCATCGAAAAGTTCATGAATTAGAACGTGAGGTGCAGCCTAGATAGTCCGCCACCGGGCCTTGTTTTCGTATGATCTCTTCAATGAGGCTTATTACTATCTTCCAGTAGGTTCTGACAGGTGGACACCCCAAGCCAAATGGCTGAAACCAGTAGGTTCACATGGGCAGATAGTACACTGCACGTTTATTCCTGGATCTAGTTTTCTGTACTCTCTTAAACCTTGCAGAAAATGCACTTGTTAGCATAAATAGTTAGTTTCTGCAGATCACTGTTCATTTAAAGCAAAATAGAGAAAAAAAAGGAGGAAACGCGAGTTCTTGTTTCTATTGATTAAACTGCAGCCATAATTATGCTTTTGAACTTGACTGCTAGCCCTCACAGCAGGCACTATGAAGTTGCAACTAAAGTATCATAACTTATTACTGTTGAGCAACTACATCATTTCTTTTTTACAGGAGACAAGAGATTTTATCAAGGAGCTGTAATAAGGAAGTTAGAGATTGGCTTTTATGCAGGGATTGCAGACTTCTATGTATAATAGCATAGCTACTATCTGCTAACCTTTTGGTTACAGGTAAGTACATTGTTTCCTACCAACTTGTGATCCTCTTGTCGTTGTTGATTTACAAATTAGTGAGTATTTTTTTCTGTACTTTATGATGTGCAGGTATTAATGTATCTGTGACAGTTCTTCATGAACTGCTTGTGCATGGTGACATTGTGAATAAGGTGACAACTTTCTTTTCCAGCTGTAGGGAAGATCTTGGTGAAGGCTAAGGCAGTATCCGGGGATCACATGGGGGTGCAGCGAAACACAATCAATTCTGAGACCACCTCGAGGACGCAGGGAGCGACTTGCTGTGCTGCTGGTGAGTTTGCAGCAGGACTTCTGGTCCTGCCTGTACTTTGACCTTCTCTGCATGAATAATGAATAAAGATTGTTCCATAGACCAAGCAGGCAGAGGTGTTCTGGTTTTCTGTGCCCTACTAATAATCGCAGCGGTTTCATCCCTTATAAACATACACTGTATCATGTTTTTTTGTGATTTTCTTTCCTATATAGTATTATTTGATATGCATTACTTTTCTCTTCAGACTTTTCATCTGCCCTGCTGACCCAAAAAGAAAAGGCCTGCATGATTAAAACATCTGAAAGTTACATAACTATAACTGGGGCTTAGTGCTGGCCTCTTGAGCTTTATGCAATAGTTTCCCCTCGGTAAAGCCAACTTTTCCCCTGTGATCTAAATGTCAAGGCAGGGGGGCCAGTCTTTTCCCCACCCACAGTCCCAGTTTGCAGCCTTTGCAAGAGGCCTGGGCTGCCATAGGATAGGCTTGATCTGTTTCCCGGATTCTAATTTCCATTATCCCCTTGATTTCTTCCCTGCACTGCTTTTCTTTGTTCCATCACCCCTCTAGACATTGAAGGGTATCAGTGAAGGTTTCAAACCAAAATGTCATGCTAATATGTTAAGAGTTAATCTGAGGGATTTTCCATACAGCCCTAGATATAAAACCCATTGTTCCCAAAAAGGAGGGTCAGAGGAGGAAAGTTGCACCAATGGCGGGAATCAGAAAGAAACATTTGAATTGGGCATGCAAGTTCTATTTAGCCCCTGCTCCTACCCTCTGTATATTTCCACCATAACCACAAGCTGCAGGCTTGGCTTTCTGCTGTCCATGCTACAACTATTCTTTCTGTGAGGGAAGCTTGTATTGCTGTTGTTCAGGCTGTACGTTATGTGTGTAAGTAAAGTTCACACTGCGGCTCCCTCTCCTGTACCTGGTCTCTGTTTAAGGCAGGGTTTATACTGCACCTGGCCAGCCACTCCCTGTTCATCGTCTGTTAAGGAATCTTGCAGTGCTCCTGCCTGTGTTGTGCATGTCCAGTGCACATGAGGGAAGGTTGCAGTGGCATTGCTGTGTGTGCAGTTACATTCAGTGTTTGGTGGGTCTCGGTGGTTGGGTGGGCGTAACCACCACTGACCGTGCTCTCTTTGTTTGCCCATTATCCTCTTAGCCTTTGACGTGCAATGCCAGCAGGTAGTCGGTGCACAGCAGATCACAAGCAGAGGCGGCGCATGGTGATGTCTGCTTCTAGCTGAAAGCCTCGTTTGCAAGTTTTCTACGTCATTTATTGAACCAGTGACGTCCACCGTGACAGAACCATCCTGCTCCACATCCCCAGATGACCAAACAAAACAGATGCTTGCACTTGTGGGCACTACCTTCCTTCAAATCTTTAACAACTATATCATATAATCACATTACTAATTTGGAAGCAGTGGTAATACCCAACTATTATGTTATGTGTATTTGTAAAGCACATTATCACCCGCAAGGGACACCTGGCACCGAGCAGGAGTGTGCTCCTAGCCCTGCCTATGGTAAGTTGATTCATTGAAAAGCCAGCTTCAGCTTCTTGCGAAATTCATGAAGAGATTAAGAAGGTCTGATGTGGAGTGGGTGGATGTTTCTTGCTTTAGGAGTGATTTAAGAGAATGCCCGTCCAGAACTAGTTTCGTGTATGCGTGCCATGTGTGCGAGTAGAAGTCTTGCAGAGCTATCTGGGTGATTGGTAGAAGGAGATGTGACTGTTTATGTAGGTGGGGCCTGAGTTGTGTAGTGCCTAGAATGTGTGTGTGAGGAGTTAGAAATTAATGTGTTTTTGTATCGGGATTCAGTGGAGCTCCCTGAAGGGTGGTGTAATGTGAGTTCTGAGTTAGGAGTTGAGGATGAGTCTTGCTGCCAAGTTCTGGATGGTTTGCAGTCTTCTAGTGAATTGCTTGGTGATCCCAGCGTAGGGGGTGTTCCAACAGTCCAACTTGCTTGTGACTAGGACATGATTGACAGTTTTTCTAGTGTTGCTCGGGAGCCATGTGAAGATCTTTCGCAGCCTCTTCAGTGTGTTTAAGCAGGATGCAGTGACGCCCTTGACTTGTGCGGTCATGTCCAATTTGTTGTTAACTGTTCCCAGGTTCCTGTATGGATTCTGGGTGTGGGAGTAGGTGAGAGGTCAGCCGGCCACCACTTGGAGACACATGGGGAGGTGTTCTTACTGAAGATCACTACTTCTGCCTTGTCCATGTTGAGCTTGAAACAGTTGGCTTTCTTCCAGTTATCGACTTTGGTCATGCGAACAATGACATTGTTTCTTGAGTTCGAATTGTGTCCGAGTGGGAGAGTATGAGTTGCTCGTTGTCTGCAGGCGAGAGGAGAGGATGTTGATTTATTTTGAAAGTTTTATATAGCGCGAACAAGATCTTTGCAGATATCAGAGCGCTTTACAAAGCCGGGAATACCAACAAGAGAGTGAATAGCAGGTCATTAGGTATAGCGAAATTATAGGTAATAAGTGAGATGGGTAGGTATGTGAGGGAGCAAAGTAGAACAGGTACATCAATAATGCAAGTATTACAGATAAATGTGTGCATAGATAGTCAGGTAAGTCAATAATACAGGTAAAACACATAGTCGTAGGGATCGAGTAGAACAGGTACATCAATAATGCAAGTATTACAGATAAATGTGTGCATAGATAGTCAGGTAAGTCAATAATACAGGTAAAACACATAGTAGTAGGGATCGAGCAGAATAATACAGGTAAAACACATAGTCGTAGGGATCGAGCATAATAATACAGGTAAAACACATAGTTGTAGGGATCGAGCAGAATAATACAGGTAAAACACATAGTCGTAGGGATCGAACAGAATAATACAGATCGGTGCAGAGTCTTTACAGATTCACGTTAATAGGTCAAGTGTATTTGGCCATGAGAATAGCTTTTACTTCTTTCTTAAAAAGTGTGACGGAGGAGATGAGCCTGGTTTCAGGAGGGAGTGAGTTCCAGATCCTGGGTGCCATTCCTGAGAAAGAGCGTTTATAAGTTTTTTCCTTCCGGAATCTTCGAGGTTTTAGCAGAAGATTGTTTGTGCCTCTAGTGTTTCTAGAGCCGCCAGAGATTGACAGCTTCTGAGTGAGGTATCCGAGAGAGCTCAGGTGTACAGCCTTGTGTGTCATGCAGGCGATTTTCAGATGTATTCTGGCTTCAAGGGGCAGCCAGTTCAAGGATTTCAAGTCAGGGGAGATATGCGAGTGTTTTTTTGACCCAGTGATGAGTCTCGCTGCAGCATTTAGAGAAGCTCTTAGGGGTGCAATAGTGGTTAACGGAAGACCGCAGAGGGCGATGCTGCCGTATTCAATTCGCGGGATTACTAGTGCTTGTACTGCAGTTTGGAAGTCTTTGGCTGGCAGGAAGGGTTTAAGTTTCCTCAGGGTATTGATTTGGAAGTTCGCTCCCTTAGTAGCCTTGCTGATATGATGCTGCATGTTGAGATTGGAGTCGAGAGTTATGCCTAGAGATTTTGCTGAATCCACTATGGTGGGTTGGACATTGAGTGCAGTTAGCTGTTTAAGCCAGGTTTGAGTGGTAGAGATCTTCGCGGGAGGTGAGATCAGAAGGAACTCTGTTTTCAGAGCATTGAGTTTGAGATGATCATCGGCCAGCCAGGATTGGGTGCTTCTGATCGTTGAGTTCAGGAGTAAAATGTCATTGGGGGATTGTAATTTGAGATATAGTTGGGTGTCATCTGCGTACATGTGAAAAAGTACATTGGATGTTTGTAGCAAGGTGGTGAGAGGTTCCATAACTAGGTTGAACAAAGTTGGTGATAGGGAGGATCCTTGGGGGACGCCTAACGAAACAGGTATTGGCGAGGACATCAGGTTGTTACTCTTGAATTTCTGCGACCTGTTGTGTAAAAAGGAGGTGAACCACTTGAGAACAGTCCCAGATAGACCCATTCTTGTGTTCAAAAGTTCGAGTAAATTCTCATGTTTAACAGTGTCGAATGCTGAAGAGAGATCAAGAAGGATGAGGAGGCAGGTATCATTTTGATCTAGGATTTGAAGGGCGTCGTCAATTATATGAGTCATAGCAGTTTCAGTACTGTGTCCTGCTCGGAAGCCTGATTGATGAGGGTTGAGGAGATCAAACTGATCAATGTGTTTAGTCAGTTGTAGTTGTGCGCATTTTTCCAATAGTTTGGCGAGAGTGGGAATATTGGTAATGGGACGGTAGTTGTTTAGGTCGGATGGGTCGGCAGTAGGTTTCTTTAGTAAAGGTGTGACTTGTCCAACTTTGAGGGAGTCAGGGATGGTTCCTTGTTGGAGCGAGCTGTTGATAATTTTAGTCCAGAGTGGAAGGAGCAATGGGGTGAAATCTTTGACAGCGTTAGCAGGGAGGGGATCCGTGACGTGATTGGAAGGTTTCAAGGTGCTGAGTAGTTTGCCTATTTCTTCTTCGGAGTAGGTGTCAAAGGATGACCATGTAGCATTGTTTTTTGGTTCGGTGGGTGTTATGCAGTTGGGTGTGGTGTAGAGGCTTGCGTCAGTGCGGAGATCACTCTTTATGTTGTCAGTTTTTTGGGTGAAGAAAGCGGCGAAGTCTTCACAGGAGGGTGCTTCGCACAAAGTACTGAGAGGTTGGGGTTGTTCCTTGGCTTGTGTTCTGATTAGCTCAAACAGTTTTCTTGGACGTTTTTTTGCTTGGTCGAGCTGGAGGCTGAAGAAGTTTGCTTTTGAGCGCTTTATTTTCCTGAAGTAGTCGTTTCTCTTTTTCTTCAGGGTTTTCAGGTGCAGTGCAGAGGGAGCTGTTCTCCAGGTGCGCTCTGCCATTCGCATGGCTCGTCTATCTTCATTGAGACTCCCGTCGTACCATGGATTGGAGATTTTAGCGGAGACTCTTTTTAGCTGCATGGGAGCAGCCTCATTAATTATTGAGGTCATGGCATTGAGATAGTGGTCAGTCAAGGATTGGACATCTGTAGCGCCCGTAGGAGGGAGCAGGAGGTCGCGGCTGTTCAGGGGTAGAGAGTATGGGTTGATTTTTTCAGGTCTCTTTTCCAGACTTTAGGTCTGGAGGATTGAACCGTGTTGAGTTTGACTTTTTCATTGATGAAGAATGTGACAATATGATGGTCTGACCAGTCACAGGGTTGGATAGACTCAAGTTGAATAGCGTCCTCTTTGGCGATGATAAGGTCGAGGATAGAGCCTTTCTCGTGGGTCGGGCTGTTGCATAATTGTGTGAGGTCCAGGGCGTTGAAGTTTTTAAGACTATTTACCACCGCATCATTGTGATCGTTCCAGTGGAGGTTGAAGTCACCAAGGTATATTTGGGTGAGCTGTCGTCCGGCGTTGGTTGAAATCATGTCCATGATTTGTTGGGCGAAGGTGAGGTTGTCTCTGGGTGGGTGGTAAATGCCGTGAAGAGAGCATATCGGTTTGCCCTCACTGATAATATCGAGGCAGATGTATTCGTAGGAAGTTGGGGAGGGTAGGGAAGGTGCGGAGACTTTCAGAACAGAAAGGTTGTTCCTGTATATGCATGCGATTCCACCACCTATCTTGCCAGACCTGTCAAGCCTAATGATGTGGTAGTTGGGGGGAACCAGAATGTCCATTATAGGTGTAGAAGATTCGGTTAGCCAGGTTTCAGTCAAGATGATTAGGTCAAGGTCCAATGTTAGGATGAGATCAGCGATGGCGGAGGAGTGTCTAGAAGCCGATCTGCAGTTTAGGAGAGTGCATTTGAGACGGGGTGTGTCAGGGGAGGTAGAGGGTACTAGAGAGAGGGGGACTTTTCTAAGGTTATTCGGGACGGAGATTCTGTTTAGTGTGGAGGGTCTACGGGGATTTGAGTGTATCGTGGGAATGGGGAGGTGCGAGGCGGTTGTGTGGTTTAGGGGAGCTGGGTCGTAAGAGCGGAGGAGGGTGAGCGTGTCGAGATCCGAAAGAGGGTTGCATGTGCGACGGGGGCGGTTGTTGCGATTGTGGGCAGGGATCGCGGTCCAGTGTGGGCGGCGGGTGCGGTTGTTGCGATTGTGGGCATGGATCGCGGTCCTGTGTGAGGGATGTAGCTTGGGAGCGTCATCAGGACGGGTGGAGAGCAAGTTGAGAGGGGTGGTGGTGGTGAGTGAGGTGTGTCTGGGGGGTGTGATGAGTAGCTCTTTGATGGTGTGAATGTCTTCTTTGATGGTGTGAATGTCTTCTTTGAGCTGGAGGAGGGAGGACATAATCTTGTCCAGCGTGGGATAAGTGTTAGTGCTGGGGGTGGAAGTCATGGGTGAGTGGCTGACATGGGAATTATCGTGCGGGTGGGGGGGTGGGTTGGTGTTCATGCAGGGCTCCGTGGTGTCGGCGTACGGGTTGGTGTTAGGGAGGAGAGAGGGTATGGGGGCGATGGGAGTGGATGAAGTACGGAGGAGGTTGGTGGCGTAGAGGAGGGCATTGGTGGCAGGCGGAGAGAGCGGGGTGGAAGTGGAGTGTATGTTGGTGGTGATGGGGGAGCCTGAAGGGTAGTGAGGGCTGAGAGTGGGGTGGGAAATGGGGTTGGAGATGGTCCTGTCGTGGGCAGGGGGAGTTATAATAATAGATTTGGTGTGCTCTGCGTGGTTAATTAGCGGGTGGTAGAGGGGACTGAGAGTGGGGGGGGGGACAAAGGGTGGGATTTGTCGTTATGCGTGTCGTTCTGGTGCTGATCTATGTTAGAGGGGTTGTGGGTGGGAGTTGTGATGTCAGGGGAGAGAGGAATGGGAGTGGTATGTGTGGGGGTCCAAGGGTTGGTGTTAGAGGGGCGGCTAGTGTATGAGGGGGAGAGATTTGTGACTGTGATTGAGGAATGTGGGGTGGTAACAGCAGGTGGGTGATTGACTAGGGTGCTGGGGGTAGAGGTGAGGTGCGTGTCGTTCTGATGCTGATCTAGGTTAGAAGGGTTGTGGGTGGGGGCTGTGACGTCAGGAGTGATAGTGCTGGAGGAGTTATGGGTGGAGGTCCGAAGCTTGGAAAGGTGCTCTTTGAACTTGGGGAACAGGTTGTCTAGTAGTTCCAGGTTCTTGTCTGTGGATTGAATTAGGACAATCCCGTTATTGTAGATAGTAATGGTGGTTCTGCCAGGGAAGAGTTGGGATGGTGTGATGGAGAGAGTTAGGCCATGAGCGGTTTTCCTGGTGGTGGAAACGGTGAGTAGGGTGAGGAATGCTTTTCTCCATTGAGCTCTGCGTGAGGTGTGGAAGATGATATCAATGTTCAGGGCTCCATTGACCGGTGAGAAGTAGGTGTCGGCAAAGGGGGTTTCAGGGTGGGACCTCAGGAAGTTGTGTTTAAAGCGTTTAGCGGCTTTTTTGGTGAGAGTGGATGGATAGTTGATTCTATATGTGTGCTTGCCGATGAGATCCATGTTGGGATGGCTGTATAGGTGGGTATGGGAGGAAGAACGATAGTAATACACATGTGCAAAAAACAACTGTCAACCGTAGGTTACAAGGCACAAAAGTGACACTAGTGAGTGGCCAAAAATAACCAAAATATAAGAGGTAGCAATCAGTGCAGTCCAGGAATAAACAGTGAGTGGGTGCAGCTTACAAAAATGTACAAGATATATGAGGTAGCAATCAGTTAAATGGAACCAAAGTGACACTAGTGAATGGCCAAAAATAACCAGAATTTAAGAGGTAGCATCGGTGTAATCCAGGAATAGAAAGTGAATGGGTGCAGCTTACAAGAATGAACAAAATATATGAGGTAGCAATCAGTGCATAATAGGGATAAAAGTGAAATGGGTGCAGCTTACAAAATATACAGTATACAAATAGGAATAAAATACTGAAGATATACTGGAACCAATATAGGTGCAAACAGAAGGCTACAATAGACAAATAAGACACTAGTGAGCAACCGGTAAAATAAGAGGTAGCGATCGGTGCACTACCGGTGAGGAAAAAGTGAAATGGGTGCAGGTTACACAAAATGTATAAAATACAAGTAGAAGTATAATACTGCAATAAAAGGCAGACACTTAATCACACGAAGATTTAGATACAGAGCTATGTAAAGTCTGTGGTAGGTGAGATTGGTCTAAAAAGGCCAGCTCTTAGGGTATGTTCAGATAGTGGGAATGACTAGTCCATGATGGCCGCCAAAGCGAGAGAGAGACCAGACCAAGATGGCCGCCAAATAGGGGAGATCGAGACAATACTCCTCTTTTAGGTGTTGTTGCTTTTAGAGCAGGGGAGGGCAGTTTCAGTTTCTATTTGAGCAAGCCCAGTTCCTAGCTTGCTGGGAGGGAGTCTTATCTCTGTTTTGCTGATTCCTGACCGCGTTGGTATGTAGCCTCATGGTCATCTGTTGGGCAGAAGGCGATTTATGGCTCCAGTTTATGGCCCCAGCCATATTGGCCAATGGTGAGTGAAGAGACCGCAAAGCCCGCGAAAATGCAAAGCCTACAGTGCATTCCGGGCATAAAGTGAAAAACCGGCATGAGTGTTTAAAGTAGTAGTTTTGCGTGCAAAATTCCTGGCAGAAAGTGAGAAGCCGGGATGAGTATATAATGAAATAGTTTTGAAATAGTTTTGCGATCAGTTACCTTCCGAGTCGTCAGGCTGCACTAACGCTGCTCAAGTCAGGCACCTCCAAAGCAGAGCTGCGCCGTGGCCGCCCAGACTCGCAAACAGGGCACACCGGAGACGCTCTAAAAGCCGATTGCTCCGTTCGCGATGATCCACTGGGAGGGGGGAGGGATCCAGCCGGAACACCCTCTATCACCCGCGCTGGGTCGGTCCGCACCAACTCCCGTCCGCTTGTCTCCCGCTCCGGCGGCTTCAGTGGCACTGATTGTGGTGGGGGGGGGGGGCGATGAACCCTCCGTTGCAGCAGGGCGCCACCCTCTCCGTGAGCCACCGGGGTGCGAGGGATCCAGCCCCCGGACCGAGAAGACAGCCACCCAGATCGCCGGTACATGCAGGTCCAGGCACGCTCAGACAGGCACACAGACCACCGGGATAGCCACACCGACCTCCCGGAACAGCGATGACAGGTCTTCCCGCCGCGGTCCAGCACGGGGTCCCCGGGTAGGGCGGGGGTCAAAATGCAGGCGGAGAATGCAGGCAGGCAGGGCACCTCCGCACTCACGCGGGCAGTGGATTCTGTCGTCCGTCAGGAGCCTCCCAGGCGTCCGCAGCAGTGATCCGGGCTCAGGTTCATGCCCCCCTAGTCCGGTGCAAGCGATGGTGACTTCAGGCTGGTCGGACACCTCCGGTGGCAGGGATCAGCTCAACTCCAAATGCAGGCGGAGAGTGCAGGCGGTCAAATGCAGGCGGAGAATGCAGGCAGGCAGGGCACCTCCGCACTCACGCGGGCAATGGGTTCCGTCGTCCGTCAGGAGCCTCCCAGGCTTCCGCAGCAGTGATCCGGGCTCAGGTTCATGCCCCCCTAGTCCGGTGCAAGCGATGGTGACTTCAGGCTGGTCGGACACCTCCGGTGGCAGGGAACAGCTCGACTCCAGTCGTCCTAGGCTCCGCCGATGCTCCGCTGAAGGCTGCAGGGGTCCAAGCCGTCAATGTCACAGGTACGTGTTTTACATCGATATTCCAGTTACTTTTATCATCCAGTTACTTGTATTTAATCCGGTTACTTGTTTGCAATCCAGTACTTGTTTCCTCGCCGAAGATGATGCGTGCTATCAGGGATAATTCCAAGAGAGGGATCCCAAGCACTAGGACCCCCGGACTAGAGCTCCTACCAGGCGGCCATCTTGCTGTTGCCATATTGATATTGATGTTGTGTGCACAGATTACATTGGCCAGAGGAATCCTGTATCCATTGGAAGAGGGTGGGGATTATCAATGAACTTTGAGGCACTCTGCAGATGAGTTTGCAGCCTTCCGAGGAGTAGAGTGTCAGGCTGACAACATGTGTTTTATCAGTTAAGACAGAGCAGATCCAGCAGAGAGCAAGTCCTTGGATGATCTTGTGCTGGCTCCTAATGAGGATGGGATGTGGGACCATGTCAAACGCTGCACTCTTCTGTATTTTAGCAGGCTTGTTAAATTCGGAACCGCTGTGATCCGGATTTGCCATTGGTGCTACAGGTTCATTCTGGGCATTTACCAAGTTTGTTAAGTAAGAGGCTGGTCAGCTTCTATGAGGTTGCGTGACAAGTTGACAATGTCCTCCTCCACCAGGTGTAGCAGTACGGTCCGCTTCTCTTCTGAGAGTCCTGTGGCTGAAGAAATACATCAGGACCTTCACCCCTCTAGTGATGGGAGGCATACTGGCATGGAGAGTGTGCCCCTGGTGCACAGTGCTAGGGCCTGCTCTTCTTACACAGAGTTGCAGTTCACACATGCGCTCTCAACCGTGCTCCACTGATGTGTACATTGTGAAGAAACAGATTTGGTCAGGCTGGTTACCTCGTTAAGTTTATATTTGCACAATGCAGCATAAACTGAGATGGCATACAGTGATGTTAGCTTCTAGTCCCCTTAAAATGTGTATAGGAAGTTAAGAAACTCACAGGTATATTTTGGCTTTATGGTAAGTAGTATGATTGTGCCTAGTTTCATTGTGGAGACCAATTTGTGAAATAGGATTCACATTGCAAATTCTTTTATCTGCACAGTATTTACTCAATTTAATGACGAGAAAATCAGTGGCTTTAGGGAAAAAAACTTTCCAGTCAATAAAATCTCTGTAATTATCTTTACAGTAAGTCTTTGGCAGAAACTGGAGTTTACCTGTCAGTATTGCTGGATAAATGCTCTCTTAAGAGCTCTCCCCCTCATGTAATTACCTTTGCTTGTAAATCTTAATGAACAAGAAATTGAGTGATTGAAGGATGGAGAGTAAAAAGCTGTGTACCTGTAGCAGCATTACGCTGCTTCAGAAACTAAAATTGCACGTTTGAGAAAGGCTGGGGTTTTAACCTATACATGGCTTCCTCATTTACCCAAAGACGGTCCTGCTGACTACAGCAATATTCAACAAAATGATTTTTTAAAGAAATTATTACACAATTTGAATAATTATCAATTAAATAATAAGTAATAATTATAAAAAATGGTGTACTAGGACCTCCATACCCGCATAGATTATTGGTTAGCCGCAAGACGGATCCAGGATCGGGTCCGACTTTGTGAAGTATATCCCCAAACTCTTTCGGACCACTTCCCGTTGTTGCTGGTGTTCGATACCCCACAGACATCCATTCCCCCTTTTTCGTGGAGGTTCTCACCCTATTCACCGCTGGACGCGGTTTTTAAGGAAGAGTTAGCGGAAGCAATCGAAAAATTTTATATATAGAGTATAGGATCGGTTGACAGTTTTCAGGTCATTTGGGAGGCATTTAAGGTATATATTCGTAGCATTACGATGTGCAAGCACGCTGGGGTTCTGAAAGCTATTTGCAAAAGGTTGTCGGATCTGAAGCGCTCTCTGATGGCGTTTGAGGGCCGACTCCAGGACGGACCGAATGATGATCTTACGTCCAAGCTTAAAGCTCGGCTGGAGCAATATCAGGACGCCGCCGATGCAGAAATTAAACATCTAGGTAAATATGCCCCTGCGCATTCATATGGCGAAGGGGAGAGGCCGGGAACGGTTCTAGCGCAACTATTAAACAAGCATTTGCAATGCAATAGGTCTCGCAGTTGTTAGAGTTTGAGCCTTTGGCATTGTAAATGGCAATGCTTTTTATTTATGTGTTGGTTTTTAAAACATAAATAAAAGGCATTGCCATTTACAATGCCAATAGGTTAAACTCTCGCAAATGCGAGACCTCTTGCATTGAAAATGCTTGTTTATTATTGTCAATGATACATAATATGTACTGTCGGCCTGTGCAAGGGACTGTTGTTTTGGTTTAGCTATAAATGTTATTTTCTAAAATAAACAAGCACCAGTTGCTTACACAAGGACACGTTCATATTTTGTAGGCTCGGGCAGATTATGTGATTTGCCCAGAATCACAAGATGGTGAGTGAACGACACACTCGAACCTTGGTTTCCCTTACGCCATATCCTCCATTAATAATGTTGGCGCTATATTTGCTTCAAGCCGAGTTATTAGCACAAGTGTATCTAAATGCGCACCAATGTTACAGTGAGTCAGCTTGCTGAAATGGAACATACACTTGACCTATGTATATCCTTTCAAGAATTCATTACAAAAACACACCTTGCATGCTCTTATTTCTCTCCTTCTGTGTGTTATACCCCCGTCCTACTAAAAGGTGGATACATTAAATATGAACCACTGAGCTCTGTTGCTCTTACAAGGAATTGTCTTACTCAAAGAGAGGCGCGGAGTCATTTTATTCCAATTGCAAGTAACTGCTACCGCGACACAGTTTGGTTAAGAGAGGTAGCTGGGGTCACAGTTCGCTTGTTTTGGAACCACAACTGACAATTAATAAACTAACTATACATCCAGTACCAGTACATTAGGTTTGGAGATAGTTATGCATTTGTCGGTATATTAGAGATTCTTCTTACACACATGCAGACACTCACTCAAACGTACATACGTTCGTGCATATACCCTTTTATTTCCTCAGGTGAAGAACTTGCAAACATAGTCAATATACAATTTTATCCAGTTCGACCGGAAACGGCCTGACTACATTTAAAGCAACAGGTGCGTCAGTATCATCCTCCTCAAATGCTACTTACTCACTTGTATCGACCCCAGGAGGATGAAAGTCCGAGTCAGCGCGCGCGGCCTGATTCCACATACATTTCCAAGCCGTGCACAGTAGTAATTACCCAGCCTGATGTGCAATCAGATGGTCAGAAAACCTCTGAGGCTATAATAACCGAGCCTGTCTGCGAGAGTAATATATTTTATTTTTTGCCTACTGACGAGATCATACAAAAACAAGCTCTAACCTGGTTCCCAAGCTATAAAGTAGGTAGCTCTGACTGTTAGGCCACATCCTCTCTTTGTCACATTAAGGGGGTTCACTAGAGTAGGCCCATTTCTGCCTTCCAGGAGGTGGGGGCGGTGTGTATGGAATACACCAAATCGCACCGCTGGTTTACACAATTTTTACTTTTTCAAGCACATGGATATGAAGTGATCTGCCCTGAATCACACGATGTGCCCGGCTAAGTGGCAAAGCCACGATTGTACCGCAACTCTTTAGGTTCCCAGCTCGGGCTCAAGACACTAGCCCACGTTTACCATTTAAAGCGACGCTGCCATTTTACAAACCTCGTGACAGAGAATTAACAAGTTAGCTCCCAATACTAAACACCATTTCCTCTGATGGCCAGGAACGTTTATGTTCTGTGAAAGTTAAGTCCTATCCAGCAAGAACAATCCTGTACTACTTTTTTCCGATTCTAATTCTCTCGCTGCGCTCAAGTGCACCTTTTGTAATATATTTATATTTAAGGGGAGAGGATGTGGTCTGTCGGCTAAACGCAACCCGAGGCTCGAAACCAGCGTTCGAGCCTCGGGTTGCGTCCACATTCTGTGATTCAGTGCAAATCACTTAATCTCCCCGTGCCTGATTGTGTAATGTAAATACGGTGCTTCTGTAAAGCGCTCCAATACCTTCGGGTCGAGTTCGCGCTATATAAAATATGCAAAAAAAAAAGGAATAGCGCTTCTTCATTTTGCGCATACCTTCTGAAACAAACAGAACTCAAACTTAGACTTTTTTGTCTCAATGCATAAAAGCTTTCTTTCATTTCATGGGCCCAAATTACATGCACTGCCTGGGTGGTACAGATTTTTACTGAGGCGCTATTTTACATAAGTGCCATATTACATAGGTGCTCTATAAAAAAATAACGCACAAGGTAACAATAAATAGTGACTTGGCCCTGCCATTAGGTCAAGAGCGGCTGCCACAGATCACTATAACCCCCCTTAAATCAATTCAAACTTTTCAATTGTTCTGCCTCGCACAAGATCACACTATTGTGTTCGAGAGGGGATGCCGCAATTTGAACTCAGGTGAGGTCTCCCGTTACCACTCCGATTCACTATAGCCCAGCGTTACATGAGACGAGCATGTGCACACAATCACACACAGCACACAGGCTTACCCTTCGTTGTTGCTCGTGGATGCAGGGCTCCCATCATTGGAGTTAAACTTTAACCCGGCACACCCAGGCATTGTATTTGTCTTGGACGGCAGGAGATAAGGGCAGCACAGTCTTTTTATTCAATGACGCATCAACATTATGGCATGGTATTCGCACGAAAAATATGCCCGTGTCCATAACGCAGTGTTTCATTTAATAAATCACATGGCTCTTTTCTATAACAGAAAGCGAGTCTAAGTGAAAACACAGAAGGGATCTTTCTTTCATCGGGGCAGGCTGTGGCTCATTCGTCCTTCTCCTCTTAGAGTCACTTCATTTTGCACCGTTTGCAGAATCTTCCAGTTGTTCAAGGCCTAACCCGCAGAGTTTCCTGTTACAGGTTTAGTTTAAAATATGTGTGGTAAAGGTCACTGATCGTTGTTTCCGTGAGAGGCGCCTTCCAAAGAATCACTGAAACAAGAAGGGCGTGTCAGGTAATTAATGAGAGGATGTCTCCTAAGTTTCAGAGCTGCCGACTGGGGAACCAGGTTCGAGGCTCGGCGTCGACTAAACATCGTGTGATCCTGTGCAGGTGATCACTTATTCTCCCCGTGCCTACCAAAACTGAACACGTGTATTGTGTAAAAATGAAATGCGTAATGTAACTTGCGCTCGTGCACAGCGGTCCAAAACCTTCGGGTCGAGTTCACGTTATAGAAAATTGCAACAACAACAAAACAAGACGTGAGCGAAACTGAAACATGTTGTGGGGCGGGACTTCCGTCTACTGAAGCCCGCGCCCACGGAGTGCCTGGCCTGAGGAGCAGTGGTGACGCGGGGCTCCCATGCCCGAGCGAGAGCCCCGCGGAGGCTGCAGAAGTCCGGAGTGGAGGTGAGTGGGGCTTAGTTGTAGGGGGGAGGATGGGTGGCGGGGTGAGGGGGGTCTCGGTGCGCTCGTGTGTGTGTGTGTGCGCGCGTGTGTGTGTGTATGTGTGCGGTGGCGGGGGGGTGTCTCTGTATGTGTGCGTGCGTGTATGTGCGCTCATGTGTGTCTGTGTGTGCGCTCGTGTGAGTGTGTATGTGCACGTGCATGCGTGTGCGAAAGCAGGGGGAGGTATGGCTGTGTGTGTTGGAGCTTCCCAGGAGACAGGAGATGTGCACACGCGCGCGTGGCCCGCTCCGATCCCATTCTTGAAGATGCGCGTGGCCATCTCTTGTCTCCTGGGAAGCTGAGCCGGTGACTATAGGTCTCTGGCGAGACCGCGCTTTCGCGCGGTAATCGCCACGAGACCTAAACACTGTGGTGACGCCGGAGAATACGATTACTTTAGAAGTGTCTTAGATTTCCTTTTCCAACCAGAAAGAAAAAATACTTTATCCCTAATATGGTAATTTGATACATGCACTACGATGGACCTTGGTGACCTGACAGAACGAGGGCACTCAGCTAAAGATCTGTGCATGACCTCAAAATACCTTGAACCTGGAAAAGTAAACGCAGAGGGACTGAAACAAAACCGTCCATGTTGGTGATTTGTTTGTTCTCTTCCGTTCACAGAAGCAGATATTGTTCCTCTGGCACTTCAGATCTTCCAGCTTGGCCTAAGCTCCCAATGTCTGCTTAGGTAGTTTGAGAACAATAACTGATGCTGCTGTATCGGTGCCTTCCAAGTATGGTATTCTTATTTCAGTTTGGTCTATTCTTTTGCTGACCTCATCTTACCTCATTTATATCTGTTCCACCATTCTGAATAGCAAATTCAGCTTGGTGTTAACACCAATCAGATTTTCTTTTTTTTGTTGTGCAAAACTTGATACTCATCTTTGTTTTCTAGCGAGAACGCATCTAGCAGTCTCAATTACATTATGGATAGAGGGTTTGGTTACCTTATTTGTATCTTTCCAACCACAGAAGTACTACGTCAATTTCTGCTTTTCCACCTTTCCCATTGCTATCGAGAACTGTACATGCTGTTCATACTTAGATTGGATCATGTATATCCAGCTCTATACTTGTGCACTGCGATGATCTCCTGTAAAATGTGCCTCAAACTTTGAAGTGCTACGCTTACATTCAACAATTTAATCTACAGGATGCAGCCTGGCAGCCAGTCTCACACCACTGTCCCTTTAAGACTCACAAAACTTAAAATTGGCCATGCCCGCTTTCAGAGCCGCGTGTTGGCTGATTCCATAGGTGCCTCTGCATTGCAGAGCTCCCGCAATGCAGATTCCCAGGCTCACCAATCTTTAGCCCAGATACGCCATCGCGGAGCACACGATTGCAGGTGAGAGACAATGTCAACATCGTAGATCCTAGGCATCGCCCCACCTACAGACTACCAGCTTCAGAAGTATAGTGATTCCAGTCTGCACAATTACACACAGTGAAGTTGAGCAGAAAGTCTCATCCGTCTAGGCATGCTCACCTATACATCTCCAGTCCAGTCCGTAATGTTGGTCTCCTTTCTGTAGAGACTAGGACAAAGGTGCCCAGCCTTCCAGCATAAGATGACCAGTGGGCTCTGTGGTGGCAGGATCAATGCTAGCCCAAGTACTCAAGTGGTGTCCTCTTGCCACTACAGTTTAGAACGGAGAAGTTGAGGCGCATTCAAGGAAGAGCACAACATCATCAGTAGATAACTGGGCACTTCAGGTGCCCAGTAAAAAGCACTTTCGAGCAGGATGGCGAATCATTTATGATGGCTTGCCAGCTGCGCCACAGAGATTCCATAGAAACAGCCATCTTGGCACGTGGCACTTTAGCGCCCGTCTGGAACTCTTAATAGTAAACCGCACAGATAGTCCATTATTGCTTCTAAATTTGCTCTGAATTGGAGATTACCATTGGGTGTAATGCTCCTGAAATAAAGGTGGCATTTTCAGCATCACTGCAATTCTTTTCTCACTACCTCTTTCCTTAGCCTCAGGAGCCATGATTTGCTTACATGTCTGCTATGTTCATAAATTAGTGTTGTACTCTTGCCCTTACTTTAGAAACCACAGCCTCGCATTCCATCTTCATTTCAGCGCTACTTCAATGGTCTCTGTGCCGAGGGAAGAAATCTGTAGCGGAAGTGTAGTGTCCAGTTACTTCCAAAGTAACCCTTAATTTTCAGATTGTTGTTTTTTCCCCAGATTCTGTAACGAGCTATTCTCACAGAGAATAACATTTAAGAATACGGCCTAAAAGATTAATGAATCCATCATTCAAGGTTACAAATTATTGAAGAAAAAAAAATTGTGCCTGTTCTTGACATTTTCATTCATACAGCCGTTTATCAAGGTAGGTCATGTAGTTGATAGGTCCTTGATATTAGGTTTAACCAATGCCGGGGCTGAACATCCACCAGTGGACAAATGTACATTTCATCTAAAGCTCAGACAAACTAATGTAAGAAATACTGTTTAAGCAGGATTTGTATAAGTGTGTTTCTTTTAAAAAACAAACTAGATATTTTAAATATAGCTGCTGGAAAGTTATGGGCTTGGAATTGGCAGCACTAAAGTATCCGTACTTTAAGTTGGGGAATTCAGACAACAATAAATGTGTTTCCTTGACCCCTGAGCTCACCTGTGCTAGGCCAATAATACAATGCAAGAATTAAAACGATCATATACAAGCATGCAAACGTTATGATCCAGAGGCTGTGCCGATCGATTTATCGTTTTAAAAGCATTACACTATTATTGCCACTGCTCTGAAAGAGGGAATTTCAGCAATTACTAATTTGTGGCACATATATGTGGGACTGAATTTCCTAAAACCAGCTGAAAATACCATTCCATAATGACTGATTTTTCATGACTTTACTATTTTCCTGTTTTAAGTTCTGTTTTTACCAATTCAAGACATTCAGCACTAAAGACTAACACTGAATGAGGGTAAAGTAAAAATAATAATAATAAAAAACAATAAAAAAAAAACATTTGAGTGAAAATCAGGGACTTGCATTTTTTTGTGTGTTCAGGTTCCGCGAGCTAGTTTATGGTTGACTATGATTTTACATCAACCGAGATCTACGCATACTTCATTTCTAGTCACCAAAAAAGTAAAGCCCTGAAAAAACAAAGCCCTGCTTTTCATTCAGACATTCCCACAATTCCCATCAAAAGCACTTCATTGTAATATAAGCTCTCTCTGAAGTGCTGGAATTCCTCATCAGCCAAAGACGTCTACAAACTCCTGAAAAGAAAAAAAAAGAAAAAGTCCAAACAAGTTACAATGACAAGCATTTTGCCTTACGGACAACACTATTTCCCGGTTAGGTGGGCTCTTCAATACAGGCAACGACCAAAGAACATATCAGGTGCCTATAGGTTTAAATACTTAGAAGGTTGAGCATATAATGCTGTGGCGGCACACTGATAAGAGGTCGATTTACATGTGCCTCGCACAGTCACTACAGATTGGCACAATCTCAAATAAAGCTGCATTGTATGATTCCAGCGAACCACTGTAGCTGAATGATCCCCTTATCCACTGTGTCCACAACATCTGTGAGCTGCTGTAGCAGCCAGGCTGCTTTTAACACGAAGGACATCAACATCGTAGGCTGCTGTGACTGTAAGTAGACGTAGTATTGCTGTTAATTGGCACAGCAAAGCTGTACTTTCTTGGGGGACAGTATCTTTCACTGTCCAAGGGAACAACTATGTATTCAAACTCCACAGTTGTGATCTTAAAGATCATTTGTCAAACGTAACTCGTTTTGTTTTCAACGCACAAAAGCCCGAACATTCATCAAAACACCTCTTAAAAGCCAACTTGTCTGTACAATCAAACGTGATAAAGAGCCAGGCCAATTAATTCCACACCAAGAGGCTGATGGCAGAAATTTGAAGGAACACATTGAGATTATTACCCTAGCATCTCCTTGCCATCAGGTCATTTATTTGGACTTTATTGTAGAATTGTTACTGATAAATTTGAAAGCCTAACAACTATACACTGAAGGTTACAGTTGGGGTCCAATACAGACGCGATTTCTATACCCCTCAAAATCACATCTCTACTAAACAATTCAGTCCTTTTCAGTCTTTCATTAAGAAGATTATGGGATAAGCAGCCCAAAACTGGGAGTCAAACTTTTATTTCAATGGCAGCTGTCTACAACATGTTCATACTTACCAGACAGTATAGCAGTCTAGTTAAAAAAAGACCTGTTGTGGGCTTACCGTGAGGTTACCTGGGTTTACAGACGGCCACTGATTACCTTTGTAACCCTCTTTCCCTTTCTTCTATATAGAAGAGAACCCTACCTTTAAGATCAATCAGACAATGATACTTCATGTTTTACCTGAATTGTCTTTGTATTGAATTAAATGATTAGAGACTTGCAGAGTTATGCGGTCAGCATGCTAATGAAACTCGGGAGAAGCGCGGCTTTCCCAAACCGGAAGTGGGCGTGGCAGAACAGAAGTGTCGTGAAAGAAGCAGCTTCTTGCAGTAAACACGACACAGCACCAGCCCCTCTCTGTGCCGCTCTGAGTACTGAGGGCGATCTAAAGGGACATGCAGGTAAGTGATCAGCAGGACTTTGTACCGGAACACCATGGGTGTCAAGTCCCACAATAGACCTCCGACTGCGGCGGGGTGGGGGGGGGAGGTGTGTGTGTGTATGTGTGTGCGTGTGCATGTGTGTGTGTGGGGGGGGCTGGCTGTGTGTGTGTGTGGGGGGGGGGCTGGCTGTGTGTGTGTGCTTGTGTCTGTGTGTGCAGGGGGGGCTGGCTGTGTGTGTGTGCGCGCGCACCGTTACGGCATGCGAGCCAGGCGTAAGCAAAGCGCGTCCACAGACCCAAATCGGCGCGTGCCCCGGTCTGTCTCCCTTGAGAGGCATTTCAACCACAATAGGTCTCGAGAGCGAGACCTAAAAATAGGCGGGAAAAGACGATAGTGACAGAGGTTAAATTTGCGGAGGGGAACTCACTGATGGAAGATGTAGAGATAGTGGGGAGATTTCAGGACTATTATTCAGAGCTGTATTCAACTCAAAGTAGCAGCTCCGAAGCGGGATATTACACTATTTGTCGTATATTAAACTCCCATGGCTTACGAATACACATTGAGAATTCCTTATGAGACCTGTGGAGAGAGACACAATCTTACTGGCACTGTCGTGCATGAAGTCAGGGAGCGCACCGGGAGTGGATGGCCTCACTGTGGCCTTTTATAAGGCGTTCACTGACTTATTAGTCCCTCATTTGGCTACGCTTTTTGACGATCTGTGCGTCATGGGAACTATGCCCCCATCGATGAACGAAGCAAGTATAGTTGCTATCTTGAAACCAGGCAAACCACCGGCTGAGTGCTCATCCTACCGTCCGCTCTCATTGCTTAATGTGGATACCAAACTCTTCGCGAATATTTTGGCTAACCGATTGGTCCCGCTCGTCCCGCTATTGGTAGCACAGGAACAGGCAGCTTTTGTTCCAAATAGGAACTTTACTTACAATATACGAACTGTGTTTAGCACTATGCAAGATACTAGGCCGGAGATCCCGTTGGTGGCGGTATTCCTGGATATGGAAAAAGCGCTCGACTCTGTGGAGTGGCCATTTATGCGCCAGGTCCTACTGAGGATGGGGGTGGGGGATGTATTCCTGCAGTTGCTAGCAATATTATACAGTGCACCTACTGCGAGAGTAAAAATTGGTAACTTGGTGACAGACCCTATACGCATAACTAGAGGTACGCGGCAGGGCTGCCCAATGTCACCTATTCTTTATGCACTGGTTGCTGAACCCTTGGCCTGCGCACTTCCAGAATATCACAGATTTAAGGTCATCAGGTTTCCGCAATATGAGTTGATAGTCTCCACTTACTCAGACGATGCGTTACTACATGTACATGACCCTGCACAGCACCTTTCTTCTGTGCTGCGTGAGGTGGTACGGTTTGGAGCTTTATTGGGACTGAAGGTTAATTGGCCAAAATCCATGATATTTCCCGTTACACCCGTTTCGGTCCCATTTGAGCCTGACTATCCACTACAGTGGACTACTGAGGCGGTAAAGTATCTTGGGATCAAAATTCATACGAACTCGGAGGTGATGTTCAGGGAAAATTACGGGGTGGCTATAGATAGGTAAGAAGATGACGTAGAGAATTGGATCCACCTGCCACTGTCTCTGTTAGGCAGAGTCTCCATAATGAAAATGGTAGTCCTCCACCGTTTTTTATTTCTATTTCATAATATTCCAATGGTTCTCCCGGATTCTTTCTTTCGCTGACTCAAATCTCTGATGATTAGACTGGCTTGGGCAGGGAAGCAAACGCAGGTTCGATGGGATGTTCTCACGCTACCATATCATTTGGGAGGGTTGGGTGCTCCAGATCTGGATCTGTAATATCGGTCAGCCCAAAGTGCGCACGTTTACCAATGTATACATGGCCAGTCGACAGCCCGCACTTGCCTATTGCAAGGCTGAGGCTTCCCCTCAACCTCTGCCAGTTTTAATATTCCTTCCTCCAGATCGCAGAACTGGAATATTGGACTCGGTGAACACCACAACACCTGCTTGGCATTATCTCCTGAAGCTGCAGGCAGGGCTATACTGTGTTCTACGCATGCTTTGATAGAATGGTGTCATTAGCTGCCCCCCTGCAGGGAGAGAGGAGTTACAAGGGCGCTCAATTCCATAGGAGTTCTGACGGTTGAGGATTTATTCGCAGGGGGCACCGCAAAGAACTTCGAAGAGGTAGCGACGGGAGATATAGCTGAAACTCACCTTATTAAATTCCAGTTTCACAGGAAACGGCACACGTTAACACATATCCTGGGTGAGGACCTGGCAGAGCCGCCAGAATTACCCTCTTTATCATATATTATCAAGGCCGAGTCGCAGCAGAGAATAGTTTCCAGGATTTATAGGCTTTCCATGGATGATAGTGCAAATCACTACACTAAAGCCCGACTGGCGTGGCAGGATGACCTGGGCAGGGAGATAGACGATGCAATGTGGGCCTATTGATGTACTAGTACAAAACACATATTACTGAATGGTAGGCATAAGCTCATTCACTTCAAATACTTGAATAGGGTATATTACACCCCGAAAAGACTCAGTAGATACGATTGAGGGATGGGGCTGAATGCGATGGATGTAGCAAACAGAGAGCTGATTTTATACACCTGACGTAGCTGTATCTGGGGATAAAAAATTTTGGGACTTAATATTTAAGGAACTGGAATGGATCGTGGAGATACCGCTCCCTCCAGAACGGCCACTGGCGCTATTGGGGTACTCCAAATTGATACCTAAAGGGGGACACAGACTGGTGGATATGGGGATCCTGCTGGCGAAGTGTAGAGTGGCAATGTGTTGGCTACGGGGCCCAATCCCTACGATTGCACAGTGGGCGAGTGATATGATGTACTGTAGTACGCAAACGGAAAGTTTTAGTGACCTGCTGCCACCACAAAGTCGACCCAAGAACTTTTGGGCTTTGTATAAGACATACATTGATACGAGGAGGAATGTAACTACCTCTACAGCAGCTGAAAGTCAGGGAGTACGTGAAATTGACAAGGGATCTCAGGCCTAAACAGATACTGGTGGTTGTCTTAATGGAAATGTGGCGTTGTATATGATTTGGCTGGGTGGATGGAGGATGTGTTTCCGCACTACCGAAAGATACGAACTCTTGTCATACTTGAAACCTTTTAGTGATGATGTTAAAAATGCTGTAGGATAATATGTACAATTATTAATGATATACTACAAGATACAGTCTCGTGTTGGTTTTTATATGTAAACCTTATTAAAGTATTTAAAAAAGTAAAAAATGTACTTCCCACCTTATACCCCTACTATCCCGCCAACCTGCACCTAAAAAATGTAATAAAAAAATTGACACAATTAATATAATTACTTAGCAATTACATAACTAAATAAACATTACATATTAATTATAATTATTGACTTCCCACCCTATACCCCTAGGAACATCACAACCCGCTATTGGACTAAAAATAACATTACACTAATCAATTAAAATTAAAAACAACTGCAAATGTAACCAAGTATATTAAAAAACACATTAACAATATTACACAAACAACTTATAACATATACAATTAAAATATATACTAAAATACAAAAAATAATTAAAGAACAACAATATTAAAAACTATATTTTTGTAAACGATATTGTGAACATCAATATTAACAATGAACAAAAATTTAAACAAAGGAGCATCTATTGTACCAAAACAAATCCAGCAAATATTTTTGCCTTTAGTTAATAATCCAGAACAAGCGATGAAAGAATATTCAAATGCAGGCTTGCGTTCTTCTTATAATACATTTTTAATATTTCATATGATGAAAGCAATTTGATATGTTGATGTTCATTAGCACATTCCAAATCAACGTAGCAAATCAACGTAGTATATTTTACATAATTTCCACTTGATACAGACTACGCGTTTCATCCCATCAGGGACATCATCAGGGAAGAACGCAAGCCTGCATTTGAATATTCTTTCATCGCTTGTTCTGGGTTATTAACTAAAGGCAAAAATAATTGCTGGATTTGTTTTGGTACAATAGATGCTCCTTTGTTTACATTTTTGTTCATTGTTTAGCAGCATTTGCGGTGGGCTGCTCAAAGTTGAGCATCTGCCTATCTTGAATTGAAGGTTAAATACTGTATGTAATATCCCGCTGTGCACACGATTCTAGTACCCTCACTGTTCTTTTCCTATAGTTAATATCAATATTAACAACTTAGATATTTTTAACAACGATATTACTTACCATAAAATCTATATTCTTGTCCACAATATTCTTACATCACGATATTCACAGCGTGATATTTGTGCCTCAAGATATTTCATTTTCTATATTTTGTCGGAATACCGTTATCCTATCAATCCCATCCAAGTGTATTGTTTACAAAATCAATACTGTAGCAACACCTAACTCCCACCCAGGACAACACCTGCAACATTTCCCAAGTGTCCTGGTTAGCTGTCAGGTTCTTCATTTAAGAAGATCCCGCCACCCTGGCACCCTCTGCATTGCAACCATCTTCCTCAGATCTTTACTTGCGGACATCCTCTGGTGTCGTATACAGACCTCTCCATGGCACAGCATGAACTAGGCCAGCTAGCCATTTTTAGACACCAGAGGCTGCTGGGTTTCTTTAGTTTGGAGCTAAGTCTCCTTTACCAATTGTAGTAGTGGGCCTCAGCAAGGCCTACCAGTGCTAGGGGTTCGCCCTTCTCTGCACAGAGTCCTCAGACCATAGAATAGAAGTTGTCACAGAAACTGGAATAGAAAGTACAATGTTTATTAAACCTCATGAGGTGGAACTACACACAACACCCTTCGGTAGTGTATGAAGTAGCACCCCGAATGGAAGGAGCTTGGTCCTTTTATACCCACACAGGGGCTCAAATGAAGGTGGTACAAGTACAAAATGCTGGATGACCAAATATGGTCATCCAGAAAATGCACACTCAACAAGTGGGAGGAGCGAACAGTGGCTGTTTTTGGTAAACACATCCTGACAGTTACATCCTAGTGGCAGCTGCAAAGACAGCTGCAAGATCAACTGAGCATGTGCGAAGGTGGAAGATGCTAAATATATCTCGTCTCTAGGCAGATTTCAAGAGCAGTTAACAGAAAGGTAGGACAGAGCACATGGTGAACACGAGGTAGCACATGGCATACAAAATGGCTGACAGAAATACAAAATGAATTCCACAAAACGGGCAAGATAGCCTCTAAATACAGGATGGCTTCTGCTAACGCTAACCCGATCGCTGCCAATTTACAACACAATTACTAAGCCCAGCTCAATGATTTTTTTTGTGTGTGTGAAATCTTCTCCTTCCTCTGTTTGGCACCTGAAGCAAGTTGGGTTCGGAGTCGGACAGCGCTACATCTGCCATAGACGACGTACATTTGAGTTGTATCAAGCGATAACGAGAGGCTATTTTTTCTCTGTGCCATTAGTGGGAACGTCCACTCTTCATTTTCAAGTAGGCTATGTCTGTCTCCCATGCCAATATTTGTTTATCGAAGGTTCCTGGGGTATTTGTAATGTGAGCTCTATATAGGGCAGATATTCGAGCCAGCGGGGGCATTTGGGACATAGTTTGACTTCAATGGAGCTAAAGTCGAGACTTTGCTCTGTTGGTCCGGTGTGTTGTCATGGCATGTCTTAATTGCAATTATCAGAAGAACTGGGACTTCTCCAGAGTTAATTCCTCTTGTAACTTCTCAAATGATTTCAATACTTTGCTTACCGTTGCGTTCCTTAGTGTCTAGATGCTGACGTGAGGCCACCCTTGAAGCCGTTTAATGCCGATACCCGTGGGAACTGGTTAAACTGCCATAACGGTTAGACCTTTGAGTAGCTGCAGCTTTCCATGAAGCTAGCGCCACCTTGGTTGCAGGGGTGATTTGTATAGGGAGTTTGACTCCTCCTATATAGTGTGTGTGGGATATATTGTGGAGTTCAATTCTATATGCCATGCCCATATTGGAACTGTATATATCCAATTTTTTATAACCAGCAGGTGTGCTGCTTTATAGGGCCATTTTGAAGTTTATATATATCATTTTGGGAAGCATTATTTTTTCAATAAGGGAAATTCCTCTTTGTGTAGAGACTGGGAGTGTAGACCAGTGGAGTAAATCGTATTCTATGAGCTCATGCGTGTGTTGTGGAAGTTCTAGCTGGACTAATCCTTCGTTGTTGCCAATCTGAATGCCAAGGTATGTGGAACATCATGTGTTTGTTTGTAGACTTGCTAGAATAGATGATGACATTTCATTATCTTTCAGACAAAGGGGGAATAATCCAGTCTTTCCCAGTTTGCTCTCAATCTGGATCATTCTCTCAAATCTGTTTAGAGTGTGTGATCCTAGGTTTGGGCAGGTCTGGCTTACTGAGGTGTGTCAAAAGGGTATCTGCATGGTAAGAGTCCTTACCTTCTGTGATAACTATGCAATCAGGTTTTCCTGTGGAACAGTTAGTCTTAGGGTATATAACGTTTATAAAACACTCTTCTGTTTGGTAAGAGTGACAATTCTTTTATTGCAGTCTTGAATGCGTCTGAGATGTCTGGACGCCTGCTGTCTGCAGCTCAATCAGTGTAATCATTTTCCTGTTTTATTCCCTGGATCTAAAAGTCTACTTTGGGATGCCAGCCATGTTGTTGCTGTTCAACTATGGCAGCTTAAGCATCTGTGTATTTTCTTTGCTGTTTTCATTTCCAAGGGTGACTTCGGCTTTGTGTGCTTTAGGTTCTAGAACCGTTTGTTGGCTTTGTTCATGTTTTAGCCTCTTATAGAAGCTCTGTATGCTTCCCACGAGGTTGATGGAGCTTAACTGCATAGTGTTTGCAAGAAAGTAATGTTATGTTTCCTCTCTTTGTGTGTCTCTGGATTGAGGTTTGGTCACACACCACAAATTCACCTCCTTTTCAATATTGTCCTTCATCACATAGCAGTGCAATCACTGCCATCCAGACGATTACGTCACCCCATGTTTGCATGTTTTAGCCTAGAACGCTGTAATCCCCCCATGTTGTAACAAGCAACATATGGGTATCATTGTAAAGACCAATCTCCATGTAGTTTTACATTTGGTTGGTTACCGTATGAGATTGTTTGCAATTTTGAATATTATATCTAAGCAGATGACTTCTTCTAGGAAGAAAAGGTGTGAAGGGCACTGTACATTTAGGTAGGAAAGTATTGGAAAGGGTTGGAGAATTTGACTTCTCAGGGATCCATTTGGCAGATCTCAGTTCGTGGGCTTCACAGATCTCCAAAAGCTCAAATTATAAAGCAGGGGCAATTCTCAGGTTTGCTAAGAAGGCCCTAACTGGTTTAGGGAGGGGAATTCTGTTGATACCACTAACATTGGAACTCGCTTTTAACCCTACGCTAAGCTGATTGCTTTGAGGCTGTTACTTTATTGGGTGCGTATTTGGGCTACCAGTGAACTACGTGACTTATGAGAAAAACATCATTAAATTGCAGTCCCCCCTCAAAAAGAAAAGTGGTTGGCCTATGTAAAAAAAAAAAAAAGCTTGAATTGGGCTAGGCCTTGCCAATTGTTAGGTCTCGCCTGCATAGTGTTTGCGCCGTGCTTGTGAAATCTATTATATTTCATATATCTTAAAAGGGGCTCTTATCAGTTCCCATGCCGTGTGTTCATCCGCTTTTGTGTGAGACTTTCTTTTGCAAGCCTGCTGCTTGTTGGCTGCATGTTTTTCCCCTCTCCTTCACCCCCCCTCCTCTTGCTTGACCGCTTGAGGAGCAGCTGGCCTTGTAAACTCTGTGTGAGGATGCGGCCTCTTGTTTCAAACTGTTAGCCTAAAACTACTTGTATATATCATATTCAGAGAAGGGTTCACCTTAATCTGGCAGAGGCGACAGAAAGCCAATGCGTTACACAGGATGGCCAGCAGATGAAGGCAGAGGGCACGTTTAATCAATCCAACCATGAAAAATCAATGAGATAGGCAATAAAGGCCCTCGGGTCCTCCTTGTAGTGAGCCATCCGGCCACTACATGAAATTGTTGCAGTTTCACCCCCCCCAGCCGGGCGCGGACAGGAGGTTATAGATAAAGAAAGAGCCAATCGCTCGTGGTTGTCACCACTACTTAATACTGGTGTGTCGTGTCCCCTTATTGTATGTCCTCCATAAATGCCGCTACTGTACCCTGGCCCTAACCTAATTACCCCCTTTGGCCACTCACCACATTGATGACGAGGCGGTAGCTAAATCCGCGACGTGCTGGGCTGCCGTGGTGGGGCAAGCGGCGAGCTGCATCGGTGCTGTGTCCATGTTGCCGGTTGAGTGGGGAGGCACGGAGTGAAGCTGCGACCTCTGGGAGTGCAGCAAGAAAGGTGAGGAGGTCGTGGGGGCCAGTACTGCTGATCGATCCACACACCGGCGGAGGCCGCTGTGAGAAGGCAGCAGGGAGAAGCGGCCACTGCGTGTATGGCAAGGCTGGGAAGAGGAAGGCGTGTCGGCAGGTTGGCGCTGAGGAGTTGCTCTCAAGGCCAGCTGGGAGCAGCTGGAGTTGCGCGGACACATGTAGAGCACCGGGGTAGACAAAGGCAGTGCGCGGGCAGAGTGCACACGTGAAAAGAAAGAAAGAAAAAAAAGAAGGATGGATTTATAGCAGCCGGACCACTGCTGTGCGCAAATTGCTCTCAGGAGCAACTGGAGGAAATACAGTGGGACATAAGGCCGTGCAAGTAAAAGAGGACACCTCCTGCAAGGACTATACACATTTACAGTGCTTGTTGACCGGTGGCAGAGGCAGGAAGGTCGATCAGGGTGAAGAGGAGCGCAGGAAAGGCTGGGCAGGGTGCGCCAGGGACAAGCAAAAGGAATACCACAGAAAGGAGGATACAGAGAACAAGAAGTCTGTGCAGGCAGGAGATGGGGCAGGTGCTGCTGGTGGGGGAGAAGCACATCACTCACACCCCACCCTGGCGGCGTTACCCCCATTCAGCCAGTTGGCTGACCCTGCCACAGCAGCCGCCCCGGTGGTGGAAATGGATTGGTCGCCTGGTGAACTACTTTGAACTACTTTGAGGCAGCAAGGGAAACTAACGGAGCCATCAGGTGATCAATTATGCTCCACATGGGTGGTGATGAGCTGTTCGAGTTATTTCAGGATTTCCCCAATACAGGGGACAAGGCAAATTATGAGGCAGCCGTGGCTGCACTCAACCACCACTTTGACCCACAGCTGAACCCCGATTTCAAACACTTCAAGCTGGGGCAGGCAAAGCTGCAGGAAGCGGAGATGGTGGACATGTTTTTTGCGAGACTGAGACGACTGGGGAGCTCATGCACCGGCATAGACAGGCAACTAGAAATCAGGGACAGCTCATACAAGGCTACAGATCATCGGACCTGCGGAAACTCATCTTACGTCAACCTGGTATCTCTCTGGATGACATACTTATCCTGGGACTGTCTCACTAGCTGTCAGATGCCAGGGCAGGAGAGATGGAGTCAGCACTCGCCCGGAAGTCGGTGGACACCAACCAAGCACACCCGGTAGCGGTCAAGGTTGCACGGGTGGAGGCAGTACAGAAGAGTGGCGGACGTGGCAGAGCTTACCCAAGTACACAACAAGGAAAGCGAGGATGCGGCAACTGTCTGTTCGAGAACCACCCACAGAGAGGTTGTCTGGCGAATGGGAAGGAGTCCATGAAGTACGGGAAGACCGGGCACTTTGCAAAAGTATGCATGGGTGCAAAAATGACAGCGAGCGCAAGCGTTCGGGGGAAGAAGCCCGAAAGAGTCAGCAGAGCGACTGGGGAGGCAGAGGAGCTGGATGCCTTTTGCCAACGGTTCCAGGCCATGGATGATGATGAAGTGTGGGTGATCTCAATTACAGGCAGGAACAACAGGAAGAAGCGGCCACCGCCAATATGCCAAATCGTAATTGGTGTTAACCAAGTGATGGCACCGATCGACACAGGGGCATCAGTGAATGTGTTGGATGCCACCCAGTATGATCAACTTGAACCTCGACCGCCTTTGATGCCCACCAAGGCAAGAATTTTCACGTATGGAGGGGACACTCCCATCCCACTGCAAGGGGTGATTGTGGTGGAAGTGAAGCATGGAGAGATCACTGCGCAGACCAAATTCCATGTGACAAAAGACAGTGCTGGTACCCTGATCGGTTGCCATTTGGCGGAGGACTTGGGGCTGGTCATGTTTGTGCGCCAAATTCACCAGTCACACGCTGCTGGCATAATGGCGGAATTTCCGTCGCTGTTTCAAGGTTTGGGGTGCCTCAATGGGGTGAAGGTGAAGCTACATATCGACAAGGCGGTTCGGCCAGTTGCTCTGCGACACCCGAGGGTTTAATTTCATCTGCGCACTCTGGTTGAAGCCGAGTTAGACTAACTCGAGAAGGCAGGATTTATTGAAAAGGTGTCAGAGCTGACTCCATGGGCGTCATAGCTCCTAAACCGAAACAGCCAGGAGCGATCAGATTGTGTGTGGACATGCGTCTCCCTAATAAGGCCATCAAAAGGGAGAGACACATCACACCCACGATCGATGAGATAGTGGCCGACATCAGCAGGGCGAGATGGTTCTCGAAGGTGGACCTTAACTCCGGCTATTACCAGCTGGTGTTGGATGAAGCCAGCCGGTACATCACCACATTTTCTACCCACGTGGGGCTGTGCAGGTTCAGATCTCGGAGCTTTGTAGTGTCGTCGGCAGCTGAAGTTTTCCAGGATGCAATTCGAGAAGCGCTGTCATGGTTGATTGGGGTGATCAACGTCAGTGACGATTTGCTGATATACTCACATATGCTTGTAGAACACCACGAGAGGCTGTGGGCAACACTGACATGGCTACATAAGGACAAGTGTAAGTTCTACTCCACGGAAGTAGCGTTCTTCGAATACAAGTTCTCGAAAGACGAACTTCAGGTGGATCCGGCGAAAGTAGAGGCAATCAGAGAAGCGGCCATTCCTCAGAACCCAACGGAAATTAGGAGCTTCCTGGGGAAGGCGAATTATTGTGACTGATTTATCCCGCATTTAACAACGCTTGCAGAACTGCTGAGGGCACTCACAAAGAAAGACACTAAGTGGGTCTGGACTAGCAAGGTTGCACAGACGTTCCAGGATGTCAAAGGGGCCCTCCTGAAAGGAGCCACAGTGGCATACTTCAAGCCCGGCAGTCCCATAGAACTCATAGTCGATGCCAGCCTGGTGGGGTTGGGAGCTGTGCTGCTCCAACAAACAGATCAGCAGGATTGGGTGCCCATTGCAAATGCCAGCAAAGCACTGGCAGCTGTAGAGACTCGGTATGCTCAAGTGGTAAGAGAGGCACTTGCAATTAGATGGGCGTGCCAGCATTTTGATATCTACCTATGTAGACACAGGTTTTGAGTCATAACCGACCACAAAACATTAGTGCCACTCTTTGGAGGGACTGCGAGGAAAAGGCTCCTGAGGATTGAGCGGTGGGCGGTGCAGCTTCAGCAATATGGCTTTGAAGTGCAATACTGACCAGAAGTTAACAACCCGGCCGATTACTTGTCGAGGCACCCAGTGGCTGCTGATCCTCACACACCGACAGGTCGATGGTGGAGTGGAAAGCTTTGTAAGACTCATCACTGAACTTCCGTGCCCCAAGGCCCTGTTGGTGGAAGAGCTGGTGGATACCACCAAGGAGGATGACTGCCTGGTGGATGTCAAGGAGGCCCTCAGAGGTCACAACTGGAAGAACTTCCTGGACAGAGTGGGGAGAATGACAGATGGAGAAAGAGAGACAAAAACTTGCTTGTGGCAGTGCAGGGACGAGCTGAGAGAGAATGAAGAAGGGCTGGTACTGAGAGGACCGCTAATAGTGATATCCAGCAAACTGTGGAGAAGGACGGCTGAGCTAGCGCACCAAGGTCACCAGGGAATAGCGAAAACAAAAGCCAGAATCAGGACCAAAGTCTGGTTCCCAGGAGTGGACAGACTGATTGAGGACATAGTACGGGTATGTCATTCATGTCTCATAACTGGAAGCGAACCGCCCTTGCACCTCATCATAACTGAGGAGTCTAGTACAGGGCCATGGACAGCGATCAGTATGGATTTCGGCAAGTTCCCAGATGGCCGCGCCACGCTAGTACTGATGGATCAGTATTCAAAGTTCCCAGTGGTGGAGGTGGAACCGTCGACTGTGTTTGAGAATATCAAGCCAGCTCTGGAAAAAACATTTGCGATGTTAGGGCTGCCACAGGAGATTCGGACAGACAACGGGGCGCCCTTTCTGGGAGAGTTTCTGCACCACTGTAACATAAAGCACAGAAAAGTGACCCCTCAATGGCCGCAGGCGAATGGGGAAGTGGAACGCTTTATGTAGACCCTCAATAAGACTCTGAGAATTGGTGTGGTCTCTAAAGGGGGAGTTGTGTGTAAACTGCAAGTACCCGCATGTGTACTCGAGGCAGCGGGTCTCTGCTTGGAGCTGGAGGTGAGGGTCTGGGCGCGCAGTACCTGGCACTAAATAGGGACGGGGCAGTGGTGGGTCCGGCTCCCACAGGCCACCGACCGGCAGCACCCAGTTATCTTCTGCTGTCAGTGGTCAGACCACCAGCATCCGAAGCTGGGATGTGTAAGCGTCTGCGGCTAACGTAAAACAGGTGGCCAAGAGCTGCATTGCGCAGAGACAGCGACCAGCAGCGAGGAACTGGAGGATAAAACAAAAAAAGAAAAAAACACACACACACTTCTCCGTGAGGGCTGCGATGAAGTTTCTTGTGAAAGGGAGGGCAGCGCTGAGGCAGCCATGCCTGAATCATTCCGTTTCCGGTGAGTACTTGACACAGCATTCAAGCTCACCCGTAAAGGTGCGTTTCCAGTATGTGTACTAATAATACTGTGTTTTAGTACCAACATACATACACACTCGGGGTGTGTAATTCTAATGTGTGCTTTCATACTCCCACTCAGGAGTGTTATTCCAGTTTGCGCATTGCTTTATTCATGCATACATACACCCAGGTGTGCATTAATACATTCATGCACACTGTTGGGTTGTCCCAGTGCATTCACATGTTCGGGGTGTTCTATCCACGGAGTGCATTTACACATGCACACAACTGGAGTGTATTATGCAAGTCTGCACATTCATTCATACGGCCCCTGCACACTCAGAAGGGTACTTCAAATCCATACATACACACGTGCAATTTATTCCATACATACAGGTTTATATACAAGATCGTGCGATGCATTTGCACTGTATATGTTTGTTAACTTATACATAGCAACATATGGTATACAGAGATATGCTAATTTTAATGCAGTATGAACAAGCACTGGCAAAAACCACAGGTTCAAGATGATGTATTTGGTACGATTTCTTTCAAGCATGTGCAAGACACATTCAATGAATACAATTAATAAAAAGCATTTGCAATGAAATAGGTCTCGCATTTACGTGAGTTTTAGCTATTGACATTGCAAATAACAATGCCTTTATTTGTTTTTGTTTTTAAAAGATAAATACAAGGCATTGTCATTTATAATACCAATAGCTGAAACTCGTTTTACATGTAACAAAAGTGCACGTGAATGCAAGCAGCAGCTTTCTCTTAAACGGCTAGAGACTGGCTATTAGGAAAGGAATGCCCCTTCCTAATAGCGAGTCGCAAAACACTATTATGTGAGTCGCAATTTTTTTGCATCTCGCAAAATAGTTTTTGTGCATGGCCATGTTGGTTTTTGGTGCGCAAACGGGTCGCAAACCCAAAAACTGGTCGTACATCTGGCCCCTAGTTCCTAGGCTCCCCTCTGCTTCCAGTCCACCGAATGCTTCCTGTTCCTTCTCCTTGTGCTGCGGGTCATCCAGTGCTGTTAACTGGCCTGTTACCATGGTTGCGATCTTCATGAGGTATAGTACTGTGCCAATAATTTGCTGATCTCCAGATAATGGTACTGGTGCTCCGAGCGGCAGCCATGCTCCACTCTAACTGGATGTACCGTGCTTCATCAAAACCTTTAATAAAATCCAGATTTTCTGCCCAACTGGCTATGAAAAATTTTAATTTTCTATCTGCATGAGCAGCCTTACAAGGCGCCTTTTATTGCATAAATCTGAGCCTAAAGCCGGGGATTTTTTTTATTATATTTGTCCGGTGCGCCAGTTCATTGTTTTTGCACTATATGGGACCCTTTCAATTGCTGCTAATACTGCAACGTGGGATTCTGTTAAGCCCAGGCATTTGCAATGCTTTTATTGTATTTTCCTGGACAAGAGAGAGGTATATTTGTTTTTCAGCCAAAAATATGCTATACTCAGAAGCAGCTGGATTGTCCCCTTACGCCTGTACAGGGCCTGATAAATCCAATACAAGCCCTTAGGATGTGCAAAAGCGATTCTATACCTGTATCGAAATTCTTTTAAGCGGCACAATCTATTAGGCAAAAACTGTTAGCTAAATCTTAGAGAATTGTTGTGTGTGGAGATTGTTTGTCTAGGTATTTAGCAAATTGTATTATTTTTAATGTACTATTGTCTATCTATTGAATTATTGGTGTTGTACTTATTTATTAACATCAATTGTTCTGTTTTTATGATATATATTTGATATTGACACATTTTGATGTTGAAATTATATTATCAATCAAACTTTGTACGTAGAAAATGCCGCAAAATACAATAAACATTCAGTTATTGTGTGTACCTTGAATTGTACTCTGCTTTGATTGCCACATTGGCAAGTTTCTTAAATGTTATGGTAAAATAAAGTGAAACATGCACCAGTCACTTATGTCATCCTCAAACAATCTGCCTGAATCGTGTTGTGTGGAGACATGTGAAGTACAAAGAAAAGGACAAATTAAACAACTCCAGTTGATCTAAAAGCGGTTGTGTGTTAAAATGTCATTTTCATTTAAACCAATCACAGATGCCTTCAATAGCTGCAGGTATGGCTGATGTTCCGGATGTGTCAGTTGAACATCTAAAACAAGTTTCTCTGTTGTTGTCATTAGAAGGCGATATGGAAACCTCACTATAGGGTATTGCCCAGGAGTTAGACATACATCAAGATCTCACCTTAGATAGTGGCTTATGCCCCAAAAGTAATTTTACACCACAAGGACCACACTTAACCAGCTTTGACTTGTTTCATAAACTAGTAACTGATGATCTGCATAGATTGGAGGACAAATCAGTGGAAGGTAGAAGTAGGTGGAATATGGAAAATGTAACTGCTGCTGAACATAGAGCGCTATATGGTCTTAGTAGCGATCCCTCCCTTGTCATCTGTAAGGCTGACAAGGGAGGGAACGTTGTCCTTATGCATAGATCCGATTATGAACAAGCGGCTATCAGACAACTCAGTAATGAAGATTGTTATAGGAAGGTGAGGGCAACCCTTGTTCTGAAGCGATGATGATGATTAATATGTGTCTAGCGCATTGGAAAGAAACAGGGCTCTTATCAGAATCCGAATACCTTGAGATTTCACCTGCTAGGTTTGCCTGTCTGTATCTCCTGCCGAAGGTACATAAAAAGGAGAAATTTCCTCCAGGTCACCCAATACTATCTGGAACGGATCTCTAACTGAGCATTTGTCCGAGTTTGTGGACTCATTCCTCAAACCTTTGGTGCTTAACCTTCCATCCTATATTCAGGATACAATGGATATACTGAATAAGATAGATGATGCACAGTGGGATGACACAATGTGGTTGGTGACCATGGATGTCGAGTCTCTCTATACATGCATTAAGAAGGAGTTTGGTCAGATGGCAATGGACCACTTCTTATCGACCAGAAGAGCAAGTTTCTTGGAATACAATGGCATGATTTTAGAAATGATTGACTTAATTTTAAGTAACAATTTATTTCTATTTAATCCAGACTGGTACCATCAACAGCAGGGTACAGCGATGGGATCAAAATTCGTGCCTTCCTATGCGAATTTATTCATGGTGAGGAAAATCAGCCCAGATTACAACCGATGCCCAGGCTGCTGGCACAAGACGCCTCTTAGTTCCCATCTTGAACAGTTACCAAATAAAGAGACGGGCGCTGGAAGCAGGAACACAAGAACAGAGTTTTATTTCTCATGAGGAGAGCCTGTCATTTCGGACACGCACATAGTGTCTTCGGGAGGTGCTCTAACAAGTTTCTCTGAGGTTTCGTCTTTTATACACAGGTTTATGATGCACAAACATTCCTTATTGCAATAAAGACACTTTGAAGTAGGCAAAGGCATGTTTGGAATCCCAGCTTCAGGCCTATTCCCATACCAGTCGCTCGGATGTCATCCCCCCCTCCCGTATGTAACAAGAGATTGTGATCTCTCAGCTGGACATTCCTACAGGACACAAGGGCAGGAGGGGTTGATCAGATCAAAGGTTAGGCAGGCGATGAGATCGGGCACTTTGGTTGGTGTATCACGGTTTTGTTATGCTGGGCAAAAAAGGGGGGTATACATCCACGAGGCTTGGTCTTATGACTTGGGACCGGGTCGAGAGGCCAGGTGCAGCTGGGGGGGGGGTTCGTCAGCAGAGGGAAGGGTGTTCCTGGGAGGAAATGGGGGGTGTGGGTCAAGCAGGAGTGTTACTTCTAGAGCAGGGTCACGCGGAGGGAGAGGGTTTTATGGTCTATGCACGAGAGAGAGCGGGGGTGTTCAATGCGCGCGGGAGGGGTGCCGGGAGTTTAACAAACGGGCAGAGAGGCCATGGTACCTAAAATGGCTGTCGTGTGCGTGAGTGCATGGGTCTATGCTGGCGGGATGATGCGGTCAGTGTTTCGTGGTATTCGTTCTGCTTACAGCGAGGGGTATGGTGAACACAAATGAACGCCGCTTATGTACATATACATTGCCATTTTCCACAGTCGCCGCTTTTTAACATAAGTTAGTTCATTTCCGTGTTTTACCCCAACTGACGGGGTGTACATATAGCCATGTGTGGTCAATGAAATAGCGTTTGTAAATACTGGCGGATTGCGTATAACCATGTATAGTCAATGCAATAGACGAGATACAGTACATATGAGTTTTACATTTGCTGGGTTATACATACAAGCCTAGAGATCGGTATAATACTCAGTCGGGGTCAATCAAGAAAAAGTTCCGACACATTATAGAATCATGTTCTGACTTTCTCTCCGGTGGTATCAACGTACAGTAAAAAGTGACCGATAAAACATGTTGGAAGCAATACAAAGTGGTTTGAGAGAGGATTTTAGTTCAATACAAGCAATCAGTCAAAGGGAGAAAAAGGGGGTGTCTTCGTCACAGTGTCTTTTTAGAAGCGAGCCATCACTGGTAGGCTCTAGTAGTCCGTCTTCTTCCGTTGGCGCTGTTGAGCACCGGCGGTGGAGCTATAGGTCCAGCTCGGATCCAACCTTACGCATTGCAGGGTGCGATCTGTCCTCTGCTGTTAGACCACAGTCCTGTTTCCTAACTAATCTTCTTAGGGGCGCCTCATGCTGGGCACCTGCATTTCTTTCTTCTTCCGTAGCAAAACCCTATTCTACATAAATGTTCTTCTTTTCTGAATCAAAATTCATGCGGAAAAAGGTGGTGTTGTTGGATAATCGAGGGAAGAGAGGGCGGAGTGGGATCAGATCTTTGAACACACCAAGGGACCAAGGGAGCAAAGGATAACAAGCAGGCAGGCCCATCAGTCGGGCTCAAAGGGACGGGGACTTCAGGCACGAGTGGGTCAGCAAATCAAGGGCTTCAAGGCAGCCCTTCATCCTTTCATCTTCCGAGTTTGAGAGTGGTGCCTCGTCCCGCGTCTCGTTGCTCTGCGATTCCACCTTTGGTCGAGGTCACACGTGCTTCATGATCTGTGGCCAGGCTGTGCGTCACGTCCAGCCCCTCTCCTCCGGTGCTTGTGTATCTTTGAATAGGTACAAAACAAGTTTTAGAAAACTGGCAGGAGAAGACATTTATACATCTCAATTCCGCCCCCAATCCTAAGTAGTTGGGGGATAGGTTCATCGGTCACAGTCAGAAGTCATCACTATGGAGTATGTAGGAGGGCATTCCCACTGAATTCGTAAGCCTATTTGGCGTTCATTCGTGACGTATGTGGAGAGAAGTCAGACTCCCATCGACAGTGTATTCTATCAAACTCGAAATCGAGTCCTTAGGTAGAGACTCGCCTTTTTAACCCAAGTACTGACAGTCTTACATTTCCCTTTGGGGTCGGCTAACTCTTGCAAACAGGGGGGAGTGTTATCATCATGAGAGGGGGGGGGGGGTAAACATGCTTTTCTCGGAGAGCGACGGTTAATCAGGGTCATCAGTTATACTTCGGGGACAGCTGATATGGAGCTGGGGTCAATCGGGAGAAGCGAGGACGCTTTGGACATCCGCACTTGAGTGCAGAGGGGTGGGGCAATCTGGGCATTGGGGATTGCGTTTCTAACGAACTGAATAACAGAAGGCCATTGACATATAGTCCCCCTATAAAAGGCCAGATTAGGGGACATCAGTCGTCTTACCTGTCCTTTCGTTCATTACCAACTCGGGTTCCATCGTTTTGCAGAAAGGAGAGGTAGTAATATGGCAAGTTACAATCGTTTTAGTTCCTGTCAATTTTGCCGAACACCTTTGTGTTCGAAGAGATCCAATTAGGCTTGTGCCGGTGGGGCACAACGTTACCACACAAGGGAAGAGGGAACAGGGGGACCCTCAGAGAGAGAGTCGTCCGCACTCTAAACGAACCATTCGGTACACGTACGACATGGAGAGAGAGAGAGGGAGAGAGAGAGAGAGAGAGAGAGAGAGAGAGAGAGAGACGTGTACAATAATAGGCCATTTAGTGCGCACACAACACAGAACAGCAGGGGTCAAGTAATATGGAAACACAGGCAGAGGGACGACGTAGATCCATACATTACGTACACACAAACTCAGGCGAGGGAGACAGTACATGTATTATATACAAAAATCCAAGACAAAAACATAGAACAGTTGTTGGCCAAAATGATCTCTTCCTGCATGCTGCGCATCCTTAGTATCCTAAGGCCATCTGGGGACTGAGCTCTTTTTACCTTTTTCTTCTTTCTTATCGTCGGCTGCCTTTGCTGGTGGCTTTGGTTGCAAATACTTACACCTTTGCCAATTGGTCGGGAACTAACCTGGTCGGGCTAATACTCAGGTGGGATCTTCGAATCATTTTTAGCGAATGGGTTTCCAGGCTGAGGCAACGGTGGGTGTCAGTCGGGAGAACAATGGGGCAGCTTTGAGTTTCATGTCTATGAGGGTGCGAGAAGGAGGTGATAAATCTTAAACATTGGCAATCTTCCTAGTCCTCCAGACGGAGGGTACTTGGGTAAACCTCACCTCGGAATATTCCTTAAACTTTCCCTATTTAGTTAAACGTAGGAATTTACTTATTGGTGCACGTCATTCTTGGTTGCATTATTCGGGGTGCCAAGCAAAGTCATATTTTGTCATCCTGTAATAACCCGTCAAGTTTCTGCTTCAGGCTGCCCTCCCAAGCGCTGGGTTCAGAGAGAGACATAGTCATTGTTTGCTCGTCGTGTATAGGTACCATATTCAAACCCTTTTTCCCATCCCATCGGCCGTTAAATCACCACTTTTCCGTACTTTAATCGACGTTCCGAAGTGACCTGCAGAAAGAGGGAAAAAGAAGGGGCGGGGGCAGCGTTTTAAAACACATCAGCGCGCATAAACCCGAAAAGGCTTTTACTTACTACATACTCGGCCTATCTCCACGGGATGCAGTCCCTACCATCTCGGCGTTTAAGCCCATGGGGGGGGACCGGTAGTGTGGGAGAGATAATTATCAGAGGCCTGTGGGTAGCATAGGTCGCCCAAGTGTGGCATTACGGATCGTGTGCAGGGGAGGGTCAAAACAAAGGGCAGTCGGTGTAAAGTGGGGGTGAGCTCGTGCTCTCCTTTGAGGAAGAGGGATAACCTACAGTGGTACGGGGTCGTTTTCGTTCGTACTAGGGGGGCCAGGTGGCATTCCTTCGGGGTGGCCTAGGGGCATTTTAAAACAACTTCCCTGATACATGTAGCATATAAAGTAGAGGCTAAATACCAGGATCTTTATCGATTGCTTTATGCTGTACAAAAATGAAAAAACACATACAACAAACCTGGACCATTCATATTTGCAATGTTTCTGCGTACTATACTTTTTAACCCTTAACTAATCGAGCTGCTTCATTTCACCTGTATTTTACTTATATCGGAAACAGTGGCCATTTATTCGAAACTTACCAATCTACGCGTTACAACTACGTTTGCTTTTTCAAAAAACCTTTAATAAAAATGTTGGTGCACAAATACGGGCCTACAACCCCGTGGGCCAGCCACAGAGCGGTCTGGAACTGTACATGAGGGGATATTTATTAGTGGAAAACCTAACGGAGTCGGTGGTCGTTGATTTCATAATAAAAGTGCGACAAGTGCAATAAAATCATATCGAAACTTCATTGTGAGCAAGTATCATAAGTGTTGAAATTCGAACTTTCAATAATCATGATGCGTCAAAACTTAACATCAATTCATTTTCCGAATGTTCAATCAGGACCCATCCTATATCAATTCATTGTCCGCTCACATAATCAGTACCCATCCCATATCAATTCATTGTCCGAACATATAATCAGTACCCATCTCATATCAATTCATTGTCCGAACATATAATCAGTACCCATCTTCTCCCGCCATGTGCTAAAAACTGCATACATATCTCATGATATCAAGGCTGAGCAATCGGGGCGCAACAAGGAGTTGAGAGTTTCATTTGTATCGGCGCCATTTCGGGTGAGGTCAGGCAGGTCCAAGTAAGGTCAAAATGTCTCCACCAACTCGTGGTTGGACCGGAACCTCTTTCGGCAGTCCAAAAGTTTTCGTCGAAGGGTAGCAGAGGGGACTGGCGACATGAACCATCAGTCAAAGTGGGGTGGGGGGCAACAATCTCTCCTACCGGGTCATACTGGTGTCCCACCGGAACTGATCAAGTTGGTAGTCTTGCAGGATTTTGGTCATTTCAAGACTGAGGCCAGCGCCGGCATGAGCGCGCCGACGTCCCGCGGCTACGTCGTGGTCGTTCCGTGGGTAATCATGGCAGTCATTCCCCATCGGGGGTGTCTGCGGGGGTCGGGGGCCCCCGTGGCTCTTATAGAATCTTCAAAGTCTAGGAGAAAGTTTCTGGACGCAGGACTCATTTTCTAGCTGAACTCAGAAGCGCCGCTGCACCGCAACAGTGGACGAGACCCCCGCTGGGTGAGCGGAGCATCATTGCCTCGCAATAGTGGACGAGACCTTTTGTTGGGTGAGTGGAGCGTTGGGGGTGCAGCTGAGGGGCCCCCACCTGGGGGGGTGGGAGAGGCTCATTCGCGCCGCCTCTCCCTCCCAGCGCACCCCACGCCGACACCTGGCGTTGATATCCGTGATGTCCGGACCAGGCGATAAGAGAGGGGGGGGGGTCGGAGGCATATGCAAGACATCCCCCCCCCCCCGTGGCCTGCAAGGCGGCAGAAGAAGGGAATGGGAGGACCATTACATCCCGGGCCATCCGCCCCACGGCCTCTCCGGCTGATGGCGGTTAGCCGGGCTCCGCCCTGCACGTGTCGAGGCCTCATCTTCCGGATGGGCGTAACCGTGGGCCTGTTGCACTTCGGGAGCTTCCGGAATGGGGGTAGGTATCTACTGACTTGTATCTTTCTCATGTTACCGTTATTGGGCGTGGCGGGCGGTGGGACAGACATGTTTGGAGCAGTAAGGGGTGGCGGAGCCTAGCTACCTCGTGGCTGTCGTGATGTCACGCTTGGCTTTTCTCACCACTTTCATGTTTCTTATTGCGGGCTATTTCTAACATTTCTTATTTCTTAGCGAAGTCGAAAACTCATCAGTGGCCTACTGATTTTGCTTTCTTATTTCCTTTTTTCTTCCTTTTCTAGCGTGTTTCATTTTTTTTTTTTTTTTTAACGTCATTTTTATTGCATCACCAATATAAATGTACAGACAACATATTCAGCAAAAATAATATAGCATGTACAGACTTAATTTGAGATATTCAGTCTCTGCCCGGGGGGATCACCTCGCCCGTGATGCGGGCGTCTTCATCTCTGTCTTGGTCTCGTACTTTTTACAATGTCCGACCGCTTCATCGTGCACATAACCCTGGAATGCTTTTGTGATTTACGCCCCTCCCCCTCCCCAAATTTCGGTACCCCAACATCCCTCCAAACTAGCTTCCTACCCGTCCTCCCCCCGTGGTCGCGCTGCGCTTGAGTAACCATGTAATAGTGCCCGGTGTGATGCAGGAGGAAGTAGTCATTCGCTAAGGTGTGTTCTCCTGTGTAGTGTTAGGGTCTGCTCCATCTAGTTCGCTCTCACCATCCCGCCCCTCATCGTCCACATCCCGGAGCGCCTGCACCATCACCTCCCATGCAGTCGCCCTTTCCAGTGCTTTCTCGTCATTCGACCTCCAGGCCATCTGGTATCGCAGGGTACTTTCACACGCGGCCCATCTCAGACACTCCCCATACCATCTTTTATACGTGGGCCCCACTCTGGACTTCCAATTTCGTGTGATCTCCCGCTTGGCCAAGATAAGCCCTAAATCTATAAACTTACTAGACATCTTATTTCTAGGTGTGTGTGGGAACCAATGAAGGATGCCAACTGCTTTAGTAAACTGGATATCCCTATCCGTCGCGCCGTTAAGGGCCCGCCCAACTTCCTGCCAATAGTCGCCCAAAGAGGGGCAATCCCACAGCATATGACACAGATCCACCCCCGCTGTATTACATCTGGGGCAAGCAGCGTCGGTCACCCCAAAATACTGTTGGATTTTCCCGGGCGTGAGGTATGCCCTGTGAATAACATAAAAGTGGATCAATTGGAACCTGGCATTCCTCGAGCTCTTCCGTGCCCGCCCCAGCAGTTGGCCCCAGGCCGTGTCTGGTATCTCCACCTGGAGGTCCAGCTCCCACTTGGCCTTCAAGGCTGCCAAAGGTTGCAAGGCCTCCCGCTGCATCCTCGAGTACAGGCACGTGACGGCCTTAAAGGTTCCCGCCGCCATCATGGCGTACTGGCAAGCCATCGAGGTGCCCGGTTCCTGCAGCCCTTCCCCCCAGTGGGCTCGCATGGCGCCCGTGACTGCCGCGTGCAGCAGGTAGTCACCCTTCGGTAGGTCAAATCTCTCCTGCAGGTCCCGAAACGGCAGCAACACCCCATCTTCGTAGAGGTCACCCAGCATGTGTATTCCCGCCTCCTCCCACCCTAGCAAGCGTGACCAGTCACCTCCATGTGGGAGGGCAGTGACCATTCCCAGCGGTATTTCGGGGGCATACATAAGGCGGGCACCCGCCCGCTTACGGGCCCGGTCCCAGCATAGCCGGAATGTCTGCTCCTCGACCGTCAGGTCTCCCACTCGGAGTCTCTGGTGCAGCGTAATATAGGCCAGAACGTGTCGCGGGGTGCCTTCATCTCTCGCGTCCTCGGGGCCTCTATATACTCTTGCCACCTCCTGAGTAAAAGTCTGCAGCTGCGCGGCTAGGTAATATCCTTCGAAGTCCGGCACTGCCATACCACCCTCATCTTTGGGGCGCAACAGCGTGTCGAGCGCTATGCGCCTCCTACCCGTGCCCCATAGGAACGCTATGATCAGTGACCTCAGGCGTTTGAAAACAGAGCTCGAGACCCATACCGGCAGCGTCCTAAAATAATACAAAAGCCTGGGCAGGGCTATCATTTTAAGCAGGGAGATTCTACCAGCCAGGGAGAGCGGCAGAGTCGCCCAGAAGTCCATGGATCCACGCAGGGCGTTAATACAGCGAGTGATGTTGCCATCCAGCAGGTCGGACGGGGCGTGGTAAACATAGACCCCCAGATAATGTAGGCAGCGCGGCTCCCACCGGAGTTCCTGAGCAGTGAGTGGGCACGGTTCCCCCGGCCTCAGGGGAAACAGACAGGATTTAGGCCAGTTGACCCTCAGGCCCGACAACCTACCGAACTGCTCCAGTAGCCTCCGCGCCCCCTGAAGTTCGGTGCCCGCGTCGGCCAAAAACATCAACAAGTCATCTGCGTACAGGGAGATGAGGTGTGGCCTCCCCCTAAAAGACAAACCTGCGTAGTGGCGGCCCAGTCTGGCTACCGCAGCAAAGGGTTCCATTGCCAATGCAAACAGTAGCGGGGATAGGGAACAACCCTGTCTAGTTCCACGCCTAATCGGGTATTGTCTCGAGATCAGTGCGCCCACCCGGACCCTCGCCACCGCCTCAGTGTAGAGGACCTTGGTCCATTGTATATATCCGTCTCCCAACCCGAAGCGACGCATCACCTCATACAGGTATCCCCATTCAAGGCTGTCAAATGCCTTCTCAATATCAATGGACAGGACAAATGGGGAGACGGAGTCTGGCCAGTCCGCACCCATCAGTCTCGTGAGTCTACGGATGTTATGAGTGGTGTTGCGTGTCGGTATGAAACCGCACTGATCACCGTGAACCAGACCCGTCATGTGCACTAGCAATCTGTTGGCCAAAATTTTACTGAGGATCTTGTAGTCCGTCGTCAACATAGACAACGGACGATACGAGGACAGCGCCGCACCCTCTCTGCCCGGCTTCAAGAGCGGGATCATAAGGGCCTCGCACATAGAGCCCGGGAGTCGGCCCTTCTCCTGCGCCTCATTATATACCTCGCGCAGCCGCGGAGCAAGGTGCTCTAGATATTTGCCATAAAATTCGATCGGTAGACCGTCAAGGCCCGGGGTCTTGTTTCTAGCCATCTGTTTTACAGCACAGCCTATTTCTCCGAGGGAGATGGGCCGCCCTAACTCTTCCGCCTCCGAGTCCTCCACTCGTGGCAATTGTAGCCCGTCCAAGAACTCCTCAAGCTCCTCCGTCCCTCCCGTATCACCACTCAGATAGAGCCCCTCATAGTAAGCACGAAACTTGTTCAGGATCCCGGGTTGGGAGTGGCAGGGCTCCTCCCCTGGCTCCTGGATTCTCATGATCGGCCCTCCCCCCCGGATAGGATTAGCAAGCCAAGCCAACAACGCCCCCGCCTTATCACCTTCCGCATGCGCCCTCGTCACGTACGCCTTATGGTCGAAGCTACGCAGCCGCTCTAGCTCTACCGCCAGCCCCTCCCGTGCCCCGCTAAGCCCCTCCTGCAGTTCAGGGTGATTCGGGCGCCTCTTCTCGAGATCCCTCAGCCGTGTCTCAGCCTTATCTAAGTCATCCAACAGAGTCTTCCGTGCCCCTGCCGTGTGTCCAATACAGTGTCCCCGCACCACCACCTTGAAAGCATCCCATTCAACCGCCCTCGTGGAGGCCGAGCCACTGTTCTCCTCAAAATACCTCTCAATACGTTCACTCAGGGCCTCCCTGAACAACAAGTCGTCCAGGGTGTCAGGTTGCAGGCGCCATGTTGGCACGCAGTTAACAGTCACCATCCATTCCAGAGACATCAACAAGGGGTTGTGGTCCGATATCGTCCTGGCCAAGTATTCCGCCCCTCTCACCGCGGGGAGCACACATTCCGAACAAAGAAACGCATCCAGCCTCACATGCAAATCATGCAGGTGCGAGTGAAAGGAGTAGTCCCTAGTGGTGGGGTGCAACGTCCTCCATGCATCCGTGAGGGCCCAGCTCTCCTGCCACTCTAACCTACGCTTGGCGATCCTATGCACTGGGGACGCGCGCAGCGGGGGATGGGACCTATCTAGTAGCACATCCTCAACTGAGTTGAAGTCCCCCCCCAAGAGGACCGGCCCTGCCAAATATCCCGCCAATTTGCCCGAGATGTTAGACAAGAAAGCGGGCAGGTCTACATTGGGAGCATACACATTACAGAGAGAGATCATCCTGCCTCTCAGCCTCCCTTCCACCGCCACATACCTGCCCTCAGGGTCTATCGATGTCTTCGAGACTTGGAAGGGGACCCCCGCCCGTATCCAAATCAATGCCCCCCTTGCGAATGCTGAAAATGTCGTGTAGAATAACTGCCCCCTCCAGCGCCTTTGCAGAGCCGCCCCTTCCTGCTTATTTAGATGCGTCTCCTGCAGGAACGCTATATGAACCCCCCTACGCTTGAGGTACGCCTGAACCTTATGTCTGCGCGTCATGGACTGCATACCCCGCACATTCCAGGTCACACATTTCAATGCCCCAGTACTAGCCATTCCCCCCTACACAACCGGCCCATACAGCAAAGAGCAATGTTCGCATAAGTCCCGCGACCACGGGCCCCCCCACCCACCCTCTCCAAACAGGAAGCCGAACCCCCCCAGCAACTACAACCCCCTGAGCAACCCCAACTGCTCGTAACTCCCACCCCCCCAGGACAGGCCCCCCCGCAACTGGAAGTACCCCCATCCAAACCAACACTCCCGACCACCCCTCAGGGAAAGGTGGTAATAATCGCAGTCCCCACTGCGATGACCTTAGGGGCCAGTAAGGCGCGGCTCAATGCTATAAGACCTCAGACAAATCAGCCCCGCGCGCTCCACCCCACAACCCCCACATTACAGCTCCCCAAAAACCTCAATCAATATCGTTCCACTGCTGCGGGCCCAGTGCCCCAGTGTCCAACCAGCGAGTCCATTCCGCCTGATCAGTTCAACATGCCTCCAGTATCTCTCCCGAAGTCTGCGGCGTCACAATAGGGCCCCGGGCTCCACCAAATTCCGATTGTCCTGTCTCTGAGCCCGTGCCCGGGTCCTCCGATTCTGTACCCTTCCCAGACTGAGTCCTGGCGGTTCTAGATAAGTCCACCACCGCCTGTAGGGCCGCCTGCCTCTCCGCCTCCGTCTGCGACATCGATGGTTTCCCTGTTCTCTTGCGGTTCCTCCTGATCCGTTGGGACTGCCTGATCGGCCTCGCCACCTTAGCCTCTTCCTCCCTGGCCTTAGCACCGTCCGTTCCCGCTTTATAAGTGTCCCACCAGTCCCATGCGTCCGCGGAGGTCGTGAAGAATAGAGACTTCTCATCCACCACCACTCTCAGCTTGGCAGGAAACAACAGGGAGTACTTGATGCCTTCCTGGCGGAGCTCCCGCTTGAGGGACAGGAAGTTTGCCCGGAGTCGCTGCGTCTCAAATGTATAGTCTGCGAACATGGTGACTCTGTTGTTGTCCACCTGAAAGGGCCCTGCCTCTCTCGCCCTCTGTAAAAGCCAGTCTCTGTCCCGGTAATGGAGCAACTTGAACACCACCGGGCGAGGAGGAAGGCCCAAGGCTGGCGGACGCGCCGGAACTCTATGTGCCCGTTCCAGGGAGAAGAAGGGGGACAGGCCTTCTGGTGCCACCTCCGTCCGCAGCCAGTTATCCAAGTAGCCCACCATGTCGTCGCCCTCAATTTTCTCCGGCAGGCCCACTAGGCGTACGTTGTTGCGCCTGTTCCTATTTTCTGCGTCCTCGGCCCTCCTTTCCAGCACCTTCAGGCGGTCCATCACGTCGGCCATCTGGGCCTTCATCGTTGCCTGGCCCGGGGCTAAGTCCTTAACCGTGATCTCCACGGATTTCACCCTATCTTTAAGTTTGTCGTGGTCGGCCTTCAGGAGGCCCAAGCCCGTCGCCACCTGAGCTATATCCTGCTGCAGGGCGTCCTTTGTGGTGGCGATGGCTTCCAGGATACGATCCTGCATCCGCTGTAATGCCGCTTGGTCTCTCTCCGCTCCTTCCGCCGCCTCAGTGTCGGTTGCGCCATCTCCCTTCCCCTTCGGTTTCCCCATCTGGGCCGGGATGGGCGGTGGTCCTCGAGTGTGTTCTTGGCCGCCCTCCGAGCGTCGCCGGGCACCGTCCTCCGGCTGGGTTCTCAGGCCCAGATATGTCACCAAGAAGCAGGAAGCACCGAGCGGTCGCAGTCCCGCCGGCGCCAGATGCGCCAGAGGTCCGGGGCACTCGTCTCCGGATCACTGTCGCACCGTTGTCGCCCCAATCAGGAGGCAGTCCTCAACCACCGCCCAAGGGCGCGCCCAAAGACCATTCGGCTCCTGGGGAGAGGCGCGATGCGGCCACCAACACCTCTAGTGTGTCCGGGAGCAGTCCTCAGTGGGTCTCCGGGCAGACGTCTCCGTCGCAAGCGATCTCATGCCCTCGCCGCCATTTTGGGGTCCGCGACTTCTCGCCTGGGTTCAGCTTTCAAAGTCGAAATACTGCTGTGGGAAGGCTCGGTGTCGTCCTCCGTGGGCCCCGGACCCTCCGCAGTACCGTCCAGTACCGGATAGTATCGGTTATCTCGGGGTTCGAACGAATTTTCAGGATATTTTCCGGGATCGGGCACGGAGCTCCGGGCTCACGCTGCCTACCTCCTCGGCATCCAAGCCACGCCCCCTTCTAGCGTGTTTCATGCTAAAGTTTCTGTTAACAGGATACGGTGGTTACTTCGTATTTTTACATATGTCCTTTTTAGGTCTCGCCTGTCGATGCGCATGCGCATCGAGCAAGCGAGAGTATTGGGACTTATCCACTCTTTCCCCAACTTGCAAGGAATCGTGGCGATTCCTTGCAGTGCCCGTGACTTTTAAGCTCAATGCGCATGCGCATTGAGCTTAAAAGCGCGTGCACATCAGTTCCCTCAGCCGCACTCCAGGCCCCTGCTGCTTTCACACCCCCTCCCCGCTCCGCCCCCTCCCCTGCCCGCCGTCTGTTCCCTCAGCCGTCTGTACCCTGCTGCTTAACACCCTCTCCCCCGCTCCGCCCCCTCCCCGCCATGTTGCATTTCTCCTCCCCCCTCCCCACAGCAATGCCCTCCTAACAACACACACACCCTCTCCCCCGCTCCGCCCCCTCCCCGCCATGTCGCATTTCTCCTCCCCCCTCCCCACAGCAATGCCCTCCTAACACACAGAAGCCCACCTCCGGCCCGCCTGCCCAGTCACGCAATGCCCTCCTAACAACACACACACCCTCTCCCCCGCTCCGCCCCCTCCCCGCCATGTCGCATTTCTCCTCCCCCCTCCCCACAGCAATGCCCTCCTAACACACAGAAGCCCACCTCTGGCCCGCCTGCCCAGTCACGCAATGCCCTCCTAACAACACACACACCCTCTCCCCCGCTACGCCCCCTTCCCGCCATGTCGCAGGTTTGCCGCACACGTTGTGTCCTCAGCCTCCCTATACATGTAAATATTCTCTCATGTACGCATTCTATCTTCCTCTAAATTCAAATATTCTGTCAGGTCCGCCTTAACTCTTCCTCTAAATTAAAATATTCTCTCAGGTAGGCGTTGTGTCTTCCTCTAAATTCAAATATAGTCTTGGGTGCCGTCTCTCGTTATGAGCGACAGGGTCGCTGTCCTTTGCCAGGAAGATTAGCGCTGCATTCAATAACGTGAGACAGGTGCGCAGTCCAGCTGCTCCTTGATAATTGCCAATCATCTGACCCTGGCAAAAGCAATGCAAGCTGCAGGAATTCCAATTATTACCTGTCATAACAGATGCAGCCTCCCTCCCAAGACAAGCAGCCCGAGCGACATTTCGAACACAGATATAAAGAACGCAAATAGGATGTTCGTTCTGTGCAAACATTCAGCAACTCAGGATCTGCACTAACCACATTTACATATTCATAATTTTACAGAAGAAAAAAAAAGCCAGCAGCATTTCTACATAGTTTTTTTTTTTGTTTTTTTTTTACTGAGTTTTATATAGCGCAAACTTGACTCTGTATCGGGTAACAGAGCACTTCACATAGCACCAGTTGCATTGCACAGATCAGAACATTTTTTGAAGTACAATGTAGCTTCCCCAACCCCACTCTACTTACTGTTCATACTCTAAATGTTTGAGTTCCCAGAAGCTCAGCGAAAGTCATAGATGATTCTGTTTAAACTTCTGATGGCCATAAACCTAATGAATTATATACCAAATAGTCTCTAATGTATCTTTCTTTTCTAAAAAGGGATAGAGAAGGAACACAAAATGGACATAAACTTGGCCAACTTGCAAATATTTTTAAATTTGTGAAACAATATAGATCTTTGTTTGGGGTCACCAACACATTTTGGAAAGCGCGTAGCACTAAAGTAGAGCACAATATCAAATTTGTGTTTATCGTCCAGATAAAAAACGTAGCCCCATGTCGCATTTCTCCTCCCCCCTCCCCACAGCAATGCCCTCCTAACACACAGTGCTCCCTGATGCAATGTATCTTTTGTTAGTCGCTCGCGCCGCATATGCAACCTATGGGCTTTATTTATAGAAGGTGCAACCTTTTTCGTCATTGCGCTGATAATTACTGAGACTTCTTTTGGCATCATTGCATATTGGGCATAGATGAAAATTATGCCCATCTTACGCTTTTGATCTTTAAAATATCCTAACAATAATTAGGTTTGGACATAATGACTATCGCCACAATATGGCCGCTATGAAAAGAGCGAACTATATGACCCGCAATGGGCACGCCCCCTCCAATTGACGCAGGTGTTCCGGTTTCTCTAGGCTCGCCGCGTTATTTAAACAAACCCAATACCATTGCGGTTTCCTGCCCGGCTCTCTGTTGCTGTTACGTGCACCAGCGCTCCAGCTAACCGCAACAGTCTTATCTCGGTAAGTCTTACGTTGGCAAGCTGACTTTTAGGCAAGTTCATTCTGTCGGTTTTTTTGCTTCTTGCCGTGACGGGTGGCCCTCTCATTATCTTCGCTTCATACGACATGTAGGAATGAAGGGTGTTCTATGATGGGGGCTTTATTATTTATGACTGCTTGCACTATGCGGATTTGCTGTTTTTTCTTCTCGTTACCTTTGCAGCTTGATGAAAGTATATTGAGAATTCTGCTACTTATCTTTATTTATTGACATTAATATGTAGCTCCCCACAAAAATACAATAGAGCACTTTCTAGCAGGATGTACACATAATAAATATGTAACATATAACAGTAGGCACCCTCAACCCCTCACCCTCACTCACCCTCACCCCCTCACCCTCACCCCCTCACCCTCACCCCCTCACCCTCACTCACCCTCACTCACCCTCACTCACCCTCACTCACCCTCACTCACCCTCACTCACCCTCAACCCCTCACTCACCCTCACTCACCCTCACTCACCCTCACTCACCCTCACTCACCCTCAACCCCTCACTCACCCTCACTCATCCTCACTCACCCTCAACCCCTCACCCTCACCCACCCTCAACCCCTCACCCTAACCCACCCTCACTCACCCTCACTCACCCTCACTCACCCTCACTCACCCTCACTCTCACTCACCCTCACTCACCCTCACTCTCACTCACCCTCAACCCCTCACTCACCCTCACTCACTCACCCACCCTCACCCTCACCCACCCTCACCCTCACTCACCCTCAACCCCTCACCCTCAACCCCTCACCCTCACACAGTGCAATAGGTCTCGGAGCATTTGAGTTAGAGCTTTTAGAATTGTTTATGGCTTTTTTTATTTGTAATTCTTTAGCATTGGCTACAGGAAACAAAAATGCTAAAGATTTACAAAAAAAAACCATAAACAATTCTAAAAGCACTAACTCTAATGGTGCGAGACCTATTGCATTTCCAATGCTTGTTATTAGGGGTGCCCTCCGGTTGAGCCAGATGATCTACCTCTAATAAATGGTCCGGGTGGAACTAGTTTACCAATCAGTGGGGAGTAGATAGGCACGACAGATTACAACGGGGGACAAAGGTCCGCATTACCTACCCTTCCCTACTTGCAAAGATTAGACAGAATATTTCTATTCTACGTTATTTGCAAACAGAGAATGCCTCGAACGAACTATTCCTTGAACAATAAAAAATGTCCAGACAATCAATCAATCAGTGGGGAGAGAAACAGGCATGACGGATTACAATGGGGGACAAAAGTCTGCATTACCTATCCTTCGCTATCTGCAAAGAGAGAGGAACGTTCCTATTCGTCGCTGTTTGCAAACAGAGAATGTCTCAAAGAGAACCAATACTTCAAGTAGCAACCAAGGCTAAATGAACCAATCAATGAACAATACCAGTATTTAAATACCGGTTTCAATACAAACAATCAATCAATCAATCAGATGGATAAAGCCATCCTACCAATCCGACGTAAAGACGTCCTACTTAACCTTACCCGGACCCGACCGTGTGGTCAGTTCTTTGCCTTCCCTTTCCAGCGCCCGATCGTTCTCTTACTCCATGTTTTTACCGCAGCATTCCTGTGGGATTCCAGTCAGGACAGTAGGTCACTTGAGAGAGGTCCGTTCGGAATCGGTGAAGTTCATTCAATCGGCTGCCGGACGAGGGCCCTCTCAAGGCAGGTATACTCCAATCGTTTAGATGTTCACCCCATCGTCTGGACCTCTCTTACCGGACCTTATGTCACTGATGGGCCCCGCGTTGGGACGCCAATTGAGGAAAATCAGCCCAGATTACAACCGATGCCCAGGCTGCTGGCACAAAACGCCTCTTAGTTCCCATCTTGAACAGTTACCAAATAAAGAGACGGGCGCTGGAAGCAGGAACACAAGAACAGAGTTTTATTTCTCATGAGGAGAGCCTGTCATTTCGGACACGCACATAGTGTCTTCGGGAGGTGCTCTAACAAGTTTCTCTGAGGTTTCGTCTTTTATACACAGGTTTATGATGCACAAACATTCCTTATTGCAATAAAGACACTTTGAAGTAGGTAAAGGCATGTTTGGAATCCCAGCTTCAGGCCTATTCCCATACCAGTCGCTCGGATGTCATCCCCCCCTCCCGTATGTAACAAGAGATTGTGATCTCTCAGCTGGACATTCCTACAGGACACGAGGGCAGGAGGGGTTGATCAGATCAAAGGTTAGGCAGGCGATGAGATCGGGCACTTCGGTTGGTGTATCACGGTTTTGTTATGCTGGGCAAAAAAGGGGGGGTATACATCCACGAGGCTTGGTCTTATGACTTGGGACCGGGTCGAGAGGCCAGGTGCAGCTGGGGGGGGGGGGGTTCGTCAGCAGAGGGAAGGGTGTTCCTGGGAGGAAATGGGGGGTGTGGGTCAAGCAGGAGTGTTACTTCTAGAGCAGGGTCACGCGGAGGGAGAGGGTTTTATGGTCTATGCACGAGAGAGAGCGGGGGTGTTCAATGCGCGCGGGAGGGGTGCCGGGAGTTTAACAAACGGGCAGAGAGGCCATGGTACCTAAAATGGCTGTCGTGTGCGTGAGTGCATGGGTCTATGCTGGCGGGATGATGCGGTCAGTGTTTCGTGGTATTCGTTCTGCTTACAGCGAGGGGTATGGTGAACACAAATGAACGCCGCTTATGTACATATACATTGCCATTTTCCACAATGGGATGGTTCGAGAAAATCTAAGTTTGGTCTCATCATGCAGGAACCTGGACAAAGGATGTCCTTTTTTGGGGGCATTACATAGATGATATTTTTATGATCTAGACAGGTTCTGAAATCAACAATATTTTTAATATTCGAATCAAAATCCATTCAATGTATGTTTCACTTTAAATAGGTCAAAAACCAAAATTCAATTTTTGGACTTGGAATTATATGTTGAGCATGGGAAACGGCAAAGCACTATGTACAGAAAAGAAACTGTTGTGAATAGTATGTTGCATTTTGATAGTGCCCATTCAGTCAGTACCAAACGTGCCATACCTTTTTGATCTGGGTTCGTAGAAACTGTAGTGATGACATACAAGTTTAAAAACAAGTGCAAGGATCCCTGCAACGCCTTAAAAATAGAGGCTACAGCGATCAAGATCCTAACCAAGCATTGAGACGGGTTAGACGTGTCAAGAGAACAGACACACTCAAAGTAAAAACCAATAAGGCAGTCCCTAACAAAGAACCCTTGGCATTCATCACTACACATTCACAGCTGAATCAAGATCTTTTCAAAATATTACAGAGACATTGGAACATTCTTAAAGGAGCTCCAGGTGTAGGTTCCCTGATGTGTGATACACCTACAATCACTTGTAAAAGATCTGGAACCTTGAGGGAGGTATTATGTCCAAGCTATACGACAATAAGACCCATTGCCGTGGGTACATGGCTTAGACGTTCAAGGGACTTTTTTATCTGTGGAAATTGCAATGTGTGCCACATGGGCATAAATAAAACCTTGTGCTTTACATACAATCGCAGATATACACATGAGGTGAAACAATTTATAAATTGTCAATCCACATATGTGATTTATGTAATTGTGTGCAACTGTTCAAAAATATATGTTGGAAGCACAGTGAGACAATTGCTCGTGCGTATCCAAGAACGTCGAATAGCCTGTTCAAAGAATGACAGTACCAATGCCCTAGGGGCCCACATCTGTAACTCTAGCATCCCAAAAGTCAACTTTAAGTTTCATGCGATTGTTTATGTCCCTCTCGATAGGAGAGGTGAAAACAGAGAATTACACCTGAGACAGCTGGAGGCACTTTGGATATGTAAATTAAGGGCAGTGACATCTGGATTAAACTCATACAAAGAAATGCATTATCTGGTGTGATGAGTGCCTCGTACTGATATGACTCAAATTGGCCATACAAGTATTGTGAAAATCTAGGTAGACGGCAATCTGTTTATACTAACCATGTACTTGTGTATGTTCACTGGAGTCTATTTGTTATTGAAGATTATCTGCTTACCCTTCTGTTAGATTAAGTAACATTCCCAAACTGGTCTGTTAAATTTATGAGTTGGAATATGAGTTAGGAGGTATTTCCCCCTTTTTCCTCCTTCATTATGCGTTGTACATTTGTTTTGCTTTTAAACTATCATGTCGATTTAAGAGATGACCAAAAGTAAATCAGGACCTAATTCTGTTTTAATATATGCACCGAATGTGGTGTTGTAGTGAAAAGGGTTAAATGCGTAACAGTATTAAGTTTATTATCACGTATGTTGTGATGTGTAATTACAAAATCTGATTCTGATATCACGAAAGTTGTGGAAATGAAGTATTTATTGGTATAACCACAACCAGATTTTTTAATACTTGGGAATATTCCTTTTAGTACTCACACAAGGGTGGTCTTACTTACTTCTTACTTTTTTCTTCGTCTCCTACTATCTGTCAATTTTAAATAGACAGTATTTTATATAGTGATATAGCCATGTTAGCAAGTTTGTGAAAACCTCGGAATAAAATGACCTAGAACCCGCTAAATAGAGTATCTGGGCATGCGTCTCTGGTAGCAAGGGAGTATAGGCTATCGACAAGTACACCCTAAATTAATACCGTGCACGTAATTCTGTTGTGTACGAGCTAACTCTAGATGTGTTTGGATGCACCGTAAGATCGGGAGGCTTCAACGTCTTGGTTAAAGAACATGCTTAGTAACAGTAGAGACGGTGATATGTGTAGTTTATATGAGCAGTATGGTGATATGTGGAATTAGTATTGGCAGGTACGGAACTGCGTGAAATGAATCATGCGTAATGAATAAAACGTTTGAATTGAAAAAACGTATTCTTTCATTTTAAATTAGTATCTTAAGGAGTTTCAGTTGAGGCGGTCTTGGCATGATGTTTTGACAACTACTATCTTTATATGTGATGCGCTAGATGACACTAGGACTTGTGATGTTGGCCACGTGAAACTACAATAAATTTGCGTGATATCACAAATTGACGTATGTTATTGAATGCGAACATGACCTGAATACGTAGTGACGAAGAACCACATGGTTGGCTTAAAGAGCCATGTGATTCCTGATGTTTTTCCTTAATCTTTCAGTTTGACGGTGGGTTCAAAGATACCATGTCCTCTGAGGACTGTTTATGGAGTGACTTTTATCGTAATGGAAAAAGTGAGTGAATGCCCGTAATACGTATTGCTGCTGGCAGCGGGAGGAAAGATGATAATTGCGCTAGTATGCTGAATGAAGCAGTGAGGTATTTAGCTCAGGCGAGGCCATGTTGTACCGGTGCTGACTTATATGTGTACGCTGGCTAACTAGAAATGGGTATGAGAACGCTTTAGTTATGGCGGGCTTATTTCATTTTATTTTATTTTAGTTTGTTGTTTCTTTACTTTTCCTTACAAAGCCCTTTTGCAGGAAATGGGGCTTTCGTGATGATGCGCAGTGGGCGTTCTTGCAAAATGGACATAGCTTAGTATGTGTGCAGTTAAAGTATAGAAAATAATACATTAATTAGGAATATTGTCATGGTATGATGGTCTGTCCTAAACGGTTGGGGATATGTCTTGAAATAGTTGGGATGATGTAATGTGGGCATACTGGTGTAAATGTTTCGACCATTTTGACATCCAGGTTAAGGTGACAGTTTACAATCAGCGAAATTTTATAGCATTTCGTTATACTTACTTTTTTACAGCCATGGATGCCTCACCTATCATAGTGAGCACTTGACAGTCTAATCAAATATAAAGCCATGAACTGAATTTGACTGTGTATTCTGGAATTCAACTTCATCATTTTGAGGTAATGATAGTTGGTGCCCGTTTCCATAATAATGATTGCCAGTTGAGCCTCTTTACTGATTTAGCCGCAATAATGAAACGCGGTGTGTTTTATTGTAGCATTTGTGATTTTATGAAAATTTGGGTACAAACCAAAGCGTGTGGCTGGGAGTGATTTCATTTGTGGAAGGAAACTTCATTAATTTGAAGGTAATGTATAGTGATGCTTCCTCAAGGATAGGAATTGATTGCGAAGTTACTGTATAGATTTAGGCCATATCACTGATAATATGTGTGATTTTTTTTCTTGTAGTAAATTTGGAAGATAAAACAATCTGGGTACATTCCCGATAACCTTCTAGATTGGGAACTTTGACTACTGGGAGGATTAATCCGAGTTGTGGTTTCCGATTCAATTTGTGGACACTAGTGGGTGCACAACATCCGTATGCATGTTTGTGTCCATCTTTTTTACCCCTTTTACATTAACACCTAATTTGCGTGTGTTAATTTCTGATCTTTATTAGATGGTTCGTATTGAGGTGCTTGTATGGCACTGGTTTCCTTGTTGGGCTTTTCCGTTGAATTCTTTCAAGACTTCACTGGGTGTCTGTGAACGTTCTATTTTTTCTTTCCGGCTCTTGTCACCTATAGACAAATTTGAGTATTGCATCTAGGTTAGAGTACGTTACAGTACCAAATGGCATACTCAAAAATCACAGTTAAATAATATTACATGGAGACAGGAATTCCACTGTTGGTAATAATGCGAATCATGGCATGTTTCAAAAATCGTTTATGTTAATGTCTATGATGTGTGTATATCTTGTTACCAATTGATTATATGATTGCACCTATGTTATGCTTGCAGCCCTGAGGAAGCCCTATTCAGGGCGAAATGCGTTGGCTGCCCTTTGGCTGCATTATCTCATCGCCTCACGTCATGTGTGGTTCGAGTATCCATTAAAGGATCAGATATAACATCACTGAAGAGTCTGGATTGATTCCCTTGTTTTGCATTTGTGCATCTTAAAACACTTATGTTGCCTCTCTGTGCTTTTTGTTTTATATTATAGCGGTGTGGTCTTATGGCAGTGGACCAGGGAGGTGGGCAACAGTGACTTTGTGCAATTTTGGAAACGTTGTACAGCTAGGTAGTGCGGCTTTAATAATCCCAGCCTGCTATCTTTGCCATTTTTCGAGTTGTTGTTTGTTTCTGGTAAGTGTCCATTCTGAAATAATGTGTTTGCTTCTTTGCAGTGCAAATTGCTTTAAAACTCTGGCATTGGGTTGTCATGGTCCTCAGTAGTTTGTGTTTTTGGACTCAAGAATCTCGGCGAGGTAAGTTCAGATATGTCTATTTTTCTATAAATGTCTCTTTTTCTTATACTTAGAATACTGACCCTAGGTCCCCGAAGCCTGCTGTGATTGGTCAGCGCTGGTGTATAGCGGAGACAGGGATGTATTCAGCCATTTCTTCCTTTTAATACATAATATGGCGTGTTCCAGGTACAGATGTGTACTGCACGTTACAAGACAGTATGTAATAAGAGTATAATCTCTTGAAGCAATGCTAAAAAAAAAACTTTCAACAAGCAATGGCAAAGCCAAGAGGTCTGGCGCTGGTCTCCAGCCTTTTGGCCATTTGCCAGGGGTAGCGCGGAAGAGACACCATCCAAATGTTCAGCCACTAATGACATCACAGTAGGTGACATCACCTTCCCTTTTGGCCTTCATGATGTTAGAGAGGGTGTTGCCGCAACCTTTGAGACAATGGCATTCAGGTAGTGACACCACTGAAGTAACAACAAATCAAAGATTAAACATAAAAAGCCAGATTTATAAAATAATGTGTGAGAAGTTGGCCTGATATATAGTGCTCACTATTCTAGTGATCACTGTGTATCATTCCAAACGACCCTTATTGATGATTGGTTGTAAGTCAACCTTATAGACCAGCTATCCTAGTAGCGTGGACAAAAGCAGTCTTTAGGCTAAACTCTAGAGGGCGTGTTAAGCCAGCTGTTTTACCATCACATGTACCCCTTGAACACCAAGTGAAAGGACACCACACAAGTTGTTATGAAAATAAAGGATATTTATTTATAACAAGACTACCCTGAACTCTTTATGAGTCAGGGAGCTAAGCACAATACAAAACTCTTACGAAAATACTTCAAGTTGCACAATTTACACAAATGCCCGAGGGGCACGAAAAACCATATACACTAAAAGTGGAATGCGAAATACTAGCAGGTGAGTAACACGATCCAGAGGCTTCAGGATCGCTAGGACTACACTACTGAACCCTAAGGTTAGGAGCAGGAGGCCTAGGGAGATCGGGTGCAGAGTGTGCACTCTCTCGCGGGATGCGGGACAAAGTCTATGGAGGCTAGTATTTCTAAAGTTACTGTTTCCGGACGAATCCGACTAGGTAGACTTAAAACGAAAAAGGATCTGGACACTAGGATAGTGAACCTGCGTTGGAGCACCGAAATGCTCGGGTTACCTAGCACAGGGGCTGCGGCTGCATAGGGTTCAAAAGACGTCGGGAATCCTCGTTGTAGTCTATGGAGCCTGAAAGAAGAAGTTGCTGGCAGGCGACCAGTGAAGATGTTCGGTGTGATCCAAGCCTGGATCGGTGATGGAGACGACCTGAAAGCAGAGGGGACTCAGTTCTTAATCACTAGCCAGTGATTGTGTGGGCACCAGGATGGCACCGGATGAAGTCACCGCGATCAGGTGAGTGGGCGACGCTGGACTCTGCAGTCACACGGGCCAGGAGGCGTTGTCGGCGACCAGGCTGGAGGTGCGAGCTGTCCCACGATGGTCTCTGCTGTCGGCGATGCTGGAACCAGGATTGGAGCAACAAGCCTTGGCAAAGGCAAGCCCACGCGGTGGAGTCAAGATGGCGTCTGGAGAGGACCAGGAGGGTCCGGGGTGCTCCTCTCCTGGAAGGGAGCAAGGGCCAGTCTGGAGCTACCAGACCAGCAGTGAAATCGTCGTGATACGTCGTCAGGAGGGCCACTAGCCAACGGGCAAGTGACCAGACCACGCGGTAAGCAGCAAAGAGCAGAAGGGCCCCACGCAGATCTCGTGGATGCTGGGGGGCTGGACTTCGGTGCTGGAGCTGCTCTGGGTTGGGGCTTCTCAAACCCCAGTGCACTCACTCGAGGATACCTCGGCGGTCGTGCTGGTTAAGCGTCGTGCAGGTATTGAAGATGGCCGGTCCCTCAGGTCTCGTCACACCCACGAATCTCAGCTGGGCTGATGATGCAGGTAGAGATCAGAGATGCCAGGGAATCCGGGTCTCGTTGAGCTGGTCAGTCTTGATCCGGAGGATGGACGTGCAGCAAACCGCGATGCTTAGGTGGTGCCTGCGGGTGCAGGGTGGCTACTCCTTAGCCTAAAGGGAGAGTCTTCAAAGAATGGCAAGAGTTCCTTTCGTGGAAAGTAGTTCAAGATTCAAGATTATCTAATTTGGGAAGGGGGCCCGCTCCTACCTTTATCCAAGAAAGGGGCTGGCACGCGACTAGGTCCTGCCCATGGGTGGGACCAGGAGGGGGGTGGTTACACCCCTCTCCTTTGTCCGGTCTCTCCCCAGCTCAGGGGCTGGGGTGCCCCTGGAACTGGTTTGAGCCGGCATATTCACAGTGAGCACCGGGGTGCCACTTGCAGTCACCTTCCTTTCAGCCCTGCCTACCTGGGATACACAAAACCCTGTCTGGGATGGTGCTAGCACCGCCCCTGACAGGAAACCCTTTGTCCGAGCCCTCCTAGTTGGAAGGACTCCCAGCAGCAGAAGGTCAGACTTGTGTCTGTGGTGGCAGCATCCATTTTGTGATGCTGAGGCTCGAGTTAACTTTAACCGGGGTTCACAGTTACATAAATGTCGTGTCCCTCTAGAAGGGTGGAATGCTAACCCCGTCGCCAGAATTGGAGAGGGGTTAGTATTCCAATTCGTATGACACCTTACTCGACATGTTTTGATAATGCTATGCCAAAGTTAGCATTTGACAGCGAGGTTCATAATGCACTTAAGAGTATATGGTATAGCGTTATCATGGAACAGCTATTAAGACTTGGTTCCGCAAGCAGCAAACGGGCTCAGCTCATGCCAGAGCACCATCTCACATGATTCCAAGCACTCTGCCTTCAGGATTGATAAGGCCTGCCATAGGAGTGACTGATAGGAATATATGTGTCCATTTTAGGGTTAGATATAGGAATACTATATCTAAAGCAAAGGGTGATTACACCACCTTGCCCCAGCTGTCGTGCAGCCAGTTGTGTCAGATTTGGGTGGCCAGCCAGGGGTGGCATAATACATGCTGCAGCCCCTGGTAGGCCCTGGGTACACCTATGCCCTGGATACCTAAGGTATGCTGTACAGGGACTGATAAGGTGGCCCAGTACCAATTGGTAAATGTACCTAAGGTACATGCTTGTCAATTTAGAGAGAGAACAGCTAGGCTGTGGGTCTGATTAGCAGGCCCACAGCCAGGGAAAGTCGTAAACCAGTGAAGCAAAAAGCAAAAATCGGGGGTGACCATAGGATTGCAGACCCCACTCTCCTACATAACCCCCCCCACAAACTTAGGGACATTAAACTAACCTTGACCAGGTGAGTCTATTTGTTCTAAGTGGAAGTACCAGGAGAGACCATCTGCATTACCATGGTCAGTCCCTGGGCGGTGCTCCACTGTAAAGTCCATCCCCTGTAGGGAAATGGACCACCTAAGAAGTTTGGGGTTTTCACCCTTCATTTGATTTAGCCATAAGAGGGGCTTATGGTCGGTCTGAATCTTGAAGTGAGTGCCAAACAAGTATGGCCTCAACTTCTTCAGGGCCCAAACCACAGCAAAGGCCTCCCTCTCTATAGCTGACCAACGTTTCTCTCTAGGGGTCAGCCTTCTACTTATAAAAGCAATGGGCTGGTCATGACCATCAATATTCAGTTGAGAAAGAACAGCTCCCACACCCAACTCAGAAGCATCTGTTTGGACAATGAATGGCTTGGAGTAGTCTGGACTCTTGAGAATAGGTGCAGTGCACATGGCCTGCTTTAGGTCATCGAATGCCTTCTGACAGCTAACTGTCCACTGAATTTTCTTTGGCATTTTCTTGCTTGTCAGGTCATTAAGTGGAGTCACAATGGTTCCATAATTTCTGACAAATTTCCTATAGTAACCAGACAGGCCCAAGAAAGCTCTGACCTGTGTCTGGGTGGTTGGAGGAGCCCAGTCCTTTATGGCCTGTATCTTGCTCTCCAAAGGTTGAACTTGGCCTCCACCTACAAGGTGGCCCAAGTATACAACTTGCCCTATCTGGCACTTGGTGGCCTTGATAGTGAGGCCTGCCTTTTGCAGGGCCTCCAAAACTTTCCTCAGGTGGATCAGGTGATCCTCCCAGGTGGAGCTAAAGACAGCAATATCATCTAGATATGTTGCACAGAAGTCATCAAGCCCAGAGAGAACTTGGTTCACCAACCTTTGAAAAGTGGCAGGTGCATTTTTCAAACCAAAGGGCATCACCACAAATTGGTAATGACCTCCTGGGGTAGAAAATGCTGTTTTGGCCTTGGCATCCTCAGCTAACCTGATTTGCCAATAACCAGCTGTCAGGTCAAATGTACTCAAGAATGTGGCAGAAACCAACTTATCTATGAGTTCATCGGCTCTTGGTATTGGATGGGCATCTGTCTTAGTGACAGCATTGAGACCCCTGTAGTCTACACAAAACCTCATCTTTTTCTTACCATCCTGGGAGTGAGGTTTAGGCACTAGAACTACAGGACTAGCCCAAGGGCTCTCTGAGGGTTCCATGACTCCCAATTCCAACATCTTTTGTACTTCCTTCTTTATGCAGTCCCTGACGTGGTCAGGTTGCCTGTAGATTTTACTCTTTATAGGCAGACTGTCACCAGTGTCCACCTCATGGGTGCACCAGTTTGTCTGACTGGGTGTCAGCGAGAACATTTGTCTGAAGGATTGAAGAACTTGTTTGCAATCCTCTTGTTGATGCTCAGAGAGGCTGTCAGAAAAGACTACACCATCTACTGACCCATCATCAGGGTTCTGAGTGAGCAGGTCTGGGAGAGGGTCACTCTCTTCCTCCTGTCCCTCATCTGTGGCCATGAGCAAGCTCATGTCCTCCCTGTCAACAAATGCCTTGAGCCTGTTCACATGAAGTACTCTGTGAGGGCTCCTGGGAGTTTCAAGGTCCACCAGGTAGGTGACCTCTCCCTTCTGTTCAAGAATGGTGTAGGGTCCAGACCATCTGTCTTGGAGAGCTGTTGGGGCCACTGGCTCCAACACCCACACCTTCTGTCCTGGGTGATACACAGTCAGGACAGCCTTTTGGTCATGCCAAGCTTTTTGTAGTTCTTGGCTGGCCTCAAGGTTTTTAGATGCCTTTTCCATGTACTCTGCCATCCTGGAGCGGAGACCAAGTACATAGTCCACTATGTCTTGCTTAGGCTTTTTGAGAGGTCTCTCCCATCCTTCCTTTATAAGACACAGGGGTCCTCTTACAGGATGCCCAAATAAAAGCTCAAAAGGGCTGTAGCCAACCCCCTTCTGTGGGACCTCTCTGTAAGCAAACAAAAGGCAGGGTAAAAGGATGTCCCATCTTCGCCTAAGCTTTTCAGGTAACCCTTTTATCATCCCTTTGAGGGTCTTGTTGAATCTCTCAAGAAGCCCATTGCACTGTGGGTGATAGGGGGTGGTGAATTTGTAATTGACACCACACTCCTTCCACATTGCAGTCAAGTATCCTGACATAAAGTTTGCACCGCTGTCAGAGACAACCTCCTTAGGAAACCCCACTCTAGTAAAAACTGAGAGTAGGGCCTTGGCCACAACAGGAGCTGTAGTGGTCCTAAGGGGAATAGCTTCTGGGTACCTGGTGGCATGATCCACTACCACCAGTATAAATCTGTGCCCAGATGCTGTTGGGGGTCCATTGGTCCAACAATGTCAATCCCCACTCTTTCAAAGAGTACCCCCACCACAGGTAGTGGTATAAGGGGGGCCTTTGTTGTGCCACCTGATTTGCCACTGGCTTGACAGGTGACACATGAGCGACAAAACTCTTTAGTGTCCTCAGACATATGGGGCCAGTGAAAGTGTGGGACAATCCTGCCCCAAGTCTTGTTCTGGCCTAAGTGACCTGCAAGAGGAATTTCATGGGCCAAGGTGAGAAGGAAACCTCTCAGAGACAAGGGGATGACCAGCCTCCTGGTAGCACCAGGCTTGGGGTCTCTTGCCTCAGAGTAAAGGAGTCCATCGTCCCAATACACTTTATGGGTACCTGTGGCATTCCCTGCAGCCTCAGCAGCAGCCTGCTGTCTGAGGGGTTCAAGAGATGAACAGTCTAATTGTGCCTGCCTCAAGTCTGCCCTGGAAGGTCCCCCTGCCCCAAGAAACTTAACCTGTTCAGGCTCAAGTTCTTCTAGGGCAGTTCCTTCTGGGGTCTTTGGGTCAGTCTCCTGTGAGAGCTGATCCTCACCTTGAGGCAAGGGGGAAGGCACTGCCTTAACCCCACTGTTCTTACTCTTGGGTAGTGTCTGGTCCATTGTTCCAGGATCCAGCACTAGTTCAGCTGGGCATTTCTTGGCCTGTGACCTAGTCACAGCAAGGACATGTGCTGACAAACCTAACATCTCCACATGAGTCCTATACTCCACATCTGACCATAGGGAGGATTCCAAATCATTGCCCAAAAGACAGTCCACTGGGAGGTCTGAACTAACAACAACCCTTTTGAGGCCATTTACCCCTCCCCAGGAGAAATTAACAAGTGCCATACTATGGTTGGTAGTGACATTGCTACGATTGGTCACTAGGTAGTCTGAACCTAGTATTACCTGTCCAGGGTCCACAAATGCTGGTGTCACCATAGTGACACTGGCACAGGTGTCCCTGTAGGCCTGAGCCATTTTTCCATTGATTAAAGGCGTTTGTCTGTACTTGCCCAGATTACTGGGACTTTCTGTAGGGGTCAAATCCATGTCCCCAGTACAAACAAGAACAGCCTGGGTAGGTACTCTGACTAGGTCAGAGCCTGCCTCAGATACCAATGTCAACCCCACTATAGCCTTAGGGGGAACACTACCACTACTAACTGAACTAGGGGTTGCAGGTGCCTTAGGGGCTGTAGTGGTAGGAGCTGGGCCTTTCTTGGTGCACTCACTAAACCAGTGAGTATTACTTTTACAGTACTGGCACCATGGTTTCTTCTGACCATTGTTCTTCTTCTTTTGGGAATTCTGGGACCCACCCTCCTTAGATTGTTGGGGCCCTGTTGAAGACTTCTGGTCATTTTGCTTACTCTCATTACCCTTCTGGTCTGCTTTCTTCTGGCCACCACCCTGGTTCTGCTGCTTGACCCTTGCCTTGACCCATCTGTCTGCCTTCTTTCCCAATTCTTGGGGAGAGGTCAGATCTGAGTCAATAAGGTGCTGATGCAACAACTGATTTTGACAATTACTTAAGATTTGTTCTCTCATAATTAGATTATACAATCCTGTGTAATCAGTAACTTTACTTCCCAGTAACCAGCCTTCAAAAGCCTTAGTGGCACAATCTACAAAGTCAGCCCAATCCTGAGACTGAATTTTCTGGGTGTCTCTGAACAGCAACATGTACTGCTCAGTTGTTAGGCCAAACCCATCAATCAGTGTATTCTTCAGGACTTGGTAATTGTTAGCATCCTCAGCTCTAGTAGTGAGGAGCTTATCTCTACCTTTGCCTTCAAAGGAGAGCCACAGAATAGCTGCCCACTGACTCTGGGGGATGCACTGGACAGTGCAGGCCCTCTCCAAAGCAGTCATCCATTTGTGGATGTCATCCCCTTGTTTAAAGGGGGGCACTATTTTACTCAGGTGTCTAGTATCAAAACTCCTGTCCTTATCTCTAGGGATAATGCTGCCACCAGTGGGGCCTGCCCCACTCAATTTCTGCTCTCTGGCAAAGGCAAGTCTCTGTTTGGCAAGGGCAAGTTCTTCCCTCTCAATCCTCAGATTGACTTCCCTCATCTTAGCTTCATGCTCTCTTCTCTGAGGGGATGTCATCCCTCTGTGAGAAGATGCCTGAGAGCCATTGGTATGAATAGATCTGTTAGAGCCTCTGGAATGAGACCTAGCTCGTCTATTCCCAATGTTAAGCCTGCCTGAGAGTGGGCCTGGGGGTCCCCCAGTTCCATTCTCATGTATGCTTAAGTTGGTCCTGGTGAGCCTACTGACTACTACCTGACCTTTGTCTGCCTCGTCCCCAGATGACTCTTCCTCTTCCTCCTCTTTCCCTTCTGGGTCAATGAGGTTAAGGTCAGGGTCACCAAGGGTTCCCTCTAAGGGGGGCATGATCCCATCTGGATTAGAAGGGCCTGTGTTAGAAGCCCTCCTCGCATCATAAGTCTCTAAGAGACCTATCAGAAAGGGAGTGGTAGGGTTAGAACCCTGTTTTAGTTTCCTGTAGGTACACAACTGTCTCATCTCCTGGAAGCTAAGAGCTGCATATCTGGAAGTGACCTGTGGAGGGTCAACAACCACAAGGGGAGTCTCAGCAGACTCTCCATGGGTAGACATGCTTCTAGTGAGGTGTAAGTGGTGCACTTACCTACACTATTTGTTTACCTACTGATCCCTTGCTAAGAGTTGTAGTCAGGGTGTGCTAAGCCCTGTTACCCTACAACAGCTGGTTCAGTAGAACTCAGAGTATTCTAAGCTAAGTTATATGTACCTTGGTACTTATGTGATCTTTCGAATGATATTCTTAGGATACGTGTGTGATAAAACAACAGCAAGCTCAAATCCCAACCGCTGCACACCAATGTGAGAAGTTGGCCTGATATACAGTGCTCACTATTCTAGTGATCACTGTGTATCATTCCAAACGACCCTTATTGATGATTGGTTGTAAGTCAACCTTATAGACCAGCTATCCTAGTAGCGTGGACAAAAGCAGTCTTTAGGCTAAACTCTAGAGGGCGTGTTAAGCCAGCTGTTTTACCATCACATGTACCCCTTGCACACCAAGTGAAAGGACACCACACAAGTTGTTATGAAAATAAAGGATATTTATTTATAACAAGACTACCCTGAACTCTTTATGAGTCAGGGAGCTAAGCACAATACAAAACTCTTACGAAAATACTTCAAGTTGCACAATTTACACAAATGCCCGAGGGGCACGAAAAACCATATACACTAAAAGTGGAATGCGAAATACTAGCAGGTGAGTAACACTATCCAGAGGCTTCAGGATCGCTAGGACTACACTACTGAACCCTAAGGTTAGGAGCAGGAGACCTAGGGAGATCGGGTGCAGAGTGTGCACTCTCACGCGGGATGCGGGACAAAGTCTATGGAGGTTAGTATTTCTAAAGTTACTGTTTCCGGATGAATCCGACTAGGTAGACTTAAAACGAAAAAGGGTCTGGACACTAGGATAGTGAACCTGCGTTGGAGCACCGAAATGCTCGGGTTACCTAGCACAGGGGCTGCGGCTGCATAGGGTTCAAAAGACGTCGGGTATCCTCGTTGTAGTCTATGGAGCCTGAAAGAAGAAGTTGCTGGCAGGCGACCAGTGAAGATGTTCGGTGTGATCCAAGCCTGGATCGGTGATGGAGACGACCTGAAAGCAGAGGGGACTCAGTTCTTAATCACTAGCCAGTGATTGTGTGGGCACCAGGATGGCACCGGATGAAGTCACCGCGATCAGGTGAGTGGGCGACGCTGGACTCTGCAGTCACACGGGCCAGGAGGCGACCAGGCTGGAGGTGCGAGCTGTCCCACGATGGTCTCTGCTGTCGGCGATGCTGGAACCAGGATTGGAGCAACAAGCCTTGGCAAAGGTAAGCCCACGCAGTGGAGTCAAGATGGCGTCTGGAGAGGACCAGGAGGGTCCGGGGTGCTCCTCTCTTGGAAGGGAGCAAGGGCCAGTCTGGAGCAACCAGACCAGTGGTGAAATCGTCGTGATACGTCGTCAGGAGGGCCACTAGCCAACGGGCAAGTGACCAGACCACGCGGTAAGCAGCAAAGAGCAGAAGGGCCCCACGCAGATCTCGTGGATGCTGGGAGGCTGGACTTCGGTGCTGGAGCTGCTCTGGGTTGGGGCTTCTCAAACCCCAGTGCACTCACTCGAGGATCCCTCGGCGGTCGTGCTGGTTAAGCGTTGTGCAGGTTTTGAAGATGGCCGGTCCCTCAGGTCTCGTCACACCCACGAATCTCAGCTGGGCTGCTGATGCAGGTAGAGGTCAGAGATGCCAGGGAATCCGGGTCTCGTCGAGCTGGTCAGTCTTGATCCGGAGGATGGACGTGCAGCAAACCACGATGCTTAGGTGGTGCCTGCGGGTGCAGGGTGGCTACTCCTTAGCCACAAGGGAGAGTCTTCAGAGAATGGCAAGAGTTCCTTTCGTGGAAAGTAGTTCAAGATTCAAGATTATCTAATTTGGGAAGGGGGCCCGCTCCTACCTTTATCCTAAGAAAGGGGCTGGCACGCGACTAGGTCCTGCCCATGGGTGGGACCAGGAGGGGGGTGGTTACACCCCTCTCCTTTGTCCGGTCTCTCCCCAGCTCAGGGGCTGGGGTGCCCCTGGAACTGGTTTGAGCCGGCATATGCACAGTGAGCACCGGGGTGCCACTTGCAGTCACCTTCCTTTCAGCCCTGCCTACCTGGGATACACAAAACCCTGTCTGAGATGGTGCTAGCACCGCCCCTGACAGGAAACCCTTGCCCTCCTTGCTGGAAGGACTCCCAGCAGCAGGAGGTCAGACTTGTGTCTGTGGTGGCAGCATCCATTTTGTGATGCTGAGGCTCCAGTTAACTTTAACCGGGGTTCACAGTTACATACATGTCGTGTCCCTCTACAAGGGTGGAATGCTAACCCCGTCGCCAGAATTGGCGAGGGGTTAGTATTCTAATTCGTATGACACCTTACTCGACATGTTTTGATAATGCTATGCCAAAGTTAGCATTTGACCGCGAGGTTCATAATGCACTTAAGAGTATATGGTATAGCGTTATCATGGAACAGCTATTAGGACTTGGTTCCGCAAGCTGTAGACATGCTCAGCTCATGCCAGAGCACCATCTCACATGATTCCAAGCACTCTGCCTTCAGGATTGATAAGGCCTGCCATAGGAGTGACTGATAGGAATATATGTGTCCATTTTAGGGTTAGATATAGGAATACTATATCTAAAGCAAAGGGTGATTACACCACCTTGCCCCAGCTGTCGTGCAGCCAGTTGTGTCAGATTTGGGTGGCCAGCCAGGGGTGGCATAATACATGCTGCAGCCCCTGGTAGGCCCTGGGTACACCTATGCCCTGGATACCCAAGGTATGCTGTACAGGGACTGATAAGGTGGCCCAGCACCAATTGGTAAATGCACCTAAGGTACATGCTTGTCAATTTAGAGAGAGAACAGCTAGGCTGTGGGTCTGATTAGCAGGCCCACAGCCAGGGAAAGTCATAAACCAGTTGAAGCAAAAAGCAAAAATCGGGGGTGACCATAGGATTGCAGACCCCACTCTCCTACATAATGCAACAGGTTTCTGAAGCAGATAGATGTCTATTTTTGCACCACACACACACACACAAGTATTTATTGTACAAAACAGCTTTGTATCTTGTAGCAATTCTTGTTTTTTGCTGCTGAGGTTTTTGCTAAACATTATTGTTGCTTTTTTTTTGGTTAAGCTGGTGGGCCCTCATCAGTCTCAAAAAACAGTTGATGGCAAAAATATTTTTGGTCTGGCGCAGAAGAGAACTACTTTGTGTGTGTACGGACTCGTTGTGAAAGGACTGCATGCCATAACTCACAGTGAAGTCAGCCAGTAGCTGATGAGGGCCGACTCGTATCTTCATGATGCATGTTGGAGTGGGTGGAAATCATGTGAATGACATAACAGACTAATAGGTGAAATCTGGCTGAAAAGCCCTATAACTAACTATTACACACATAATTCTAGTACAATCAAAAGCTTTTGAATAACACAGTGTAGTACTCTGTAAACTGCATTGGTACTTGTCCCTTTAATTTACTGTAGAATGTGAGTGTTTCCTAGTGGTTGTAAGAAAGTTTGTGCTGCACTGTGCTTGGAGCTGTCCTGGTTGGAGCCGTCGGGTTGATGGCTCCGTTTATCATGTAGCCAGAATAAAGCTTTCATCACCAATCTACTGGCGTTATTACTACAATCGGACCTAAAAAAGCCAATTGATCATCTACCATTGGCTGCCAGCCTCTTTGCTAATGCTTTAAAAAAAAAGTTTTTGTAAAACTTTATTACAAATGGGTACGAAAGATTAAAAAGCTAGAGAAAAGGGAGGCTTACAAAGACGATAGATATCTAGGTTGATAGCTTAGGTAGAAAGATAGATAGAGTTACGTACAAAAGGTTGCGTAGATAGAGAGAGTTGTCTAGATTGATAGGTACATAGAGGCACACAGCCAAGGTGGTAGATAGTTAGACAGACAGAGCAGACTGAGTTAGACCAGAGAGAGTGTTATACAGAGCAGACTGAGAGTTAGACCGACAGACAGATAGATGCATAAGACAGACGGAGAGTTAGGCATACAGGCAGATAGATAGATAGACAAGACAGAAAGCTAGATAGACAGCCAGAAAGGTAGCTAGGCAGACAGGTAGCTAGGCAGACAGGCAGCTAGGCGGACAGACAGATAGGTAGATAGAGAGAAATAGATTGCTAGAGAAATAGATAGATTATTAGCATTTTTTGATTTGCTAATAACTTTGGCGTCGTTTGACGAATGTTTGCAAAATTCTCTGGAAAAAGGTCTATCCAGTACAGCTCCTATCCTGAAAGTTTGAGGGTGATTCATCAAGTGGGGGCTGAGAAAAAAGGGGGGTCCCAAAAAGTTTTTTCTCCATGTTAATTTCCATACTGGCTACAGCCCGAACTGCTGAACGGAATTACACCAAATTTGGCAAAAAAGTAGTGCTTGATTCAGAAAGCGTCTTTATTTTTAAATGGTGTAAATCCGTTCAGCAGTTGCTGAGAAATTAAAACAATAAAAGTTTTGATATCTGGGGCAGAGGTGGGTTCGCTCACCCTCCCGACCACGCGCTTCACTGTGATTGGCTGCCACGACGACGAGCTTCACTGTGATTGGCTCCAACACTCCAAACTAGGGTGTGTTGGCAGCCATCTTGTGACTCGGTAGAACTGAGTGACAAGATACCAGTGGAATAAAGATTAAAAGAGAAGAAAAGGGGGCAGGGTAGAAACGTCTGAATGCACACTGGGTGCGCAAATACGGACGAAAGAAAAGAAATGAAGCGGGTGCTCCCCCACTTTATTTAAATGAGCCCCCGGGTGGGCCAGGTTCTGGGGATGATCCTATAATTATATTGCGGGGGCCTGCAGGGCCTTCACAGTCCTGGGGACCGCCAACTCCCGTGTGAAATAGGTGCGGGAGGGCAAATGACCCTCTCGCAGCCCCGGGAACCGCTACCTGCCCGGGCTTGTTTTGTAATTGTTGGGGGACCTCCGAGGCTCCCCCAAGTCCCAGGGATCGCCACTCCCAATTAAATATGATGGGGGAGCTTCGCTCACTCATCTGAAACATAGTATAGAATCAGTAATGGCAGAGTACCTACAACTGGACACGCCTTAATCACTGTCCCGCCCCTGCGCACCCAGGCTGCTGCACCCCATCCACTCCCACCGCCCAGAGGTGTCTGCCCGACCCTGCGCACCCAAGCCTCACTGCTCTCCTTCCACCACCTGCGTGTAGAAAAGAGAGCCCACCACATGCCGCTGCAAGCCCAGGGCCTGCGGACAGGGCACCCTCCACATCATGCATCATCATCCGCAGGCCACCAGGTGTCACATTTGGTGCTGGGTCTTGATTGCGCCATGGAAGAGGACATACCAGTGCACCCAGCATCATCGCAGGCTGCAGACCCGCTCAGCCTTTGAGGTGCCACTAACTTTGTGACCAGCGAGGCCACGCCACATGGGGGTAGGCCCCCGGTGTCCGATGGCTCAGGCCTACACTGCGGTCCAGCTCTGCACACAAAATCTGCGCTGTCCGGACCACCGGGACGGGGCATCATCGTAGGCTGTACACTCACTCAGCACTTACTGTGTCCCTACCTCAGTGCACCGAATGTCACCGTCCCGTGGCAGTGTGCCTTTGGTGGTCGCAGTGCATCCGGTGCCACAAGTCTGTGCCCCACAAGTCATGGACCCTCTATGATTGGGTAACGTGGTGCAGACGTCATCATGTCACCTCCGGGCCGGCGGAATGTGATGTCGCAGGCCTCTTGGTCCACATGCACACCACAAGGATACACCCTGAGAGAGGTCGGAAATGGCGTTGAGCACGTGGGCCAGGCCCTTTTTATTGGTAGGGTCACGTGTCCTGTGACATCTGTGCTTGATGGGTGTGGTGTGGGTGTAAACCAGCCATGAGGGAGTGGCTTTGGCGTACTGACAACTAGACCTATGAGCAGCAGATCACTACAATGAAAACCTGGGCCATGTAGTGTTGCTGTCCCTCCCTGTAAGCGTAAGCGGATTGGGCTGGCCTGGCATATGATAGTCCTGCGTGAGGCTGTGAACAATGACTCCGGAGCTCTGGGCGTAGTTCCATCCTGGGCTTTATGAGGAATCAACTGATGCGGGTGTCCCTGTTGTAGTGCTGCCGCCACCCGGGCTGCAAGTGCTAATGTGCCACCCTGTGACCCAAGTCCCACAAGATGGCCAACATGGAAGGTACGTGGAATCACTGACCCTACATTCATCCATACTTCCACACAGGAAAGATCGTGGACATGACACATCTGTGTGGATATGAATGTTTATTGCACATTCAGTGGAGTGAATGTGAATGTGAATAGGCTTTTATAGAGCGCACTTACACTCCAGGGAGCATCTTGCCGCTAGACATCACTGTCCCGACAAAGAGGAAGAGGGGGGGGGGGAGCTGCTTAAGGTAGATCCTATTCATAGATCCTGGTCTATGAAAAAAGTGTAGGTTAGATTAACGCTAAGCAGAGTGAGTCTTCGATTTTGAAGATCCATGTTTTGAGCGTTTTACGAAACAGTTTTTCGGAATGGATCAGGCGCATTTGTGGTGGGAGCTTGTTCCAGGCTTTGGCTCCAATTACTCCGATGGATTTTCCACCTTTTGTGGTAAGTCTGAACTTGGGGACTGTGAGTAGGTTTAGGTTAGATGATCTGAGTGACCGTGAGGGAGTGTATCTTGCAAACCTTTGGGACAGGTATGTCGGTCCCGACTGGTGGTAGGCTCTAAACGTAATGAGCAGGATTTTAAAAAGCACTCTTTTGTGGATGGGTAGCCAGTGCAGGGTTTTGAGTGCTTTTGAGGCAGATGATTTCCTGGGTAGTCTTAGCACCAGGCGGGCGGCGGCGTTTTGAACCATCTGCAACTTGTGCAGAACAGCTCTGTTTGAGCCTGCATAGATGCTGTTGCAGTAGTCTAAGCGGGATGTGATGAGGGCTACTGCCACCGTCTTTCTAGCTGTCAGGGGAAGGAGGTCGAAGAATCTTCTAAGACCTTTGATGATATTGAAACAGGACCCTGCCACTGTACCTGCTTGTTGCTTAAAGGATAAGGCTTCGTCAAACCTTATCCCTAGGTTGCGGGCCGACGTGATGGTGTTAGGGGGGATTTCGGCGTCTTGAGGCCACCAATTTGTGGGGGAAAAGAGGTTGTTTTGGCCGAAAGGGAGGATTTCAGTTTTACCTGAATTACATTTGAGATGGTTCGTTCGCATCCAGTCAAAGGTTGCCGTCAGACAGTTTCTTAAATTTTCCTCCGCTTTGAAAGAGTTGTTATCCAGTACTAGGATAAGCTGGGTGTCGTCAGCGTAAGATATCGTGCTGATGTTAAAGGATGTGATGAGTTCAATCAGGGGGGTCATATAAAGGTTGAACAAAACCGGGCTCAAGCTTGAGCCTTGTGGTACCCCTGTTTTTATGGCTTTTTCATCCGAGCAGAAGTTTCCTAGCATGGTGACTTGTCTCCTATGGTTTAGGAAGTTTTTCAGCCATTCGAGGGCGGTTCCTGCTAGCCCTGACTCTGTCAGGCGGCCTATCAACACGGGGTGTGAGACCGTGTCAAAGGCCGCTGACAGGTCGAGCAGGATCAGGACGGCCTTTTTCCCTTGGTCCAGTGCCATCTTGAGGGTCTCTACAGTATGTAGGAGGGCTGACTCCGTGGAGTGTTTGGCCCTAAAACCAGCCTGGTTAGGATGAAATAGGTGGTTTTCCTCTAGATGTTTGGTCAACTGTTTATTAACTGCAGCTTCGGTCAGTTTGAACAGTAGTGGGAGCAATGAGATGGGGCGAAGGTTGGAGAGCGTAGTGGGGTCAGGTAGGGGCTTTTTCTGCAGAGGCTTGACTGCCGCGAGCTTCCATTCAGCCGGAATGGATGCGGTGGTCAAAGAGGAGTTTATAATGGAGTTTATGGCTGGATTTACCGTGTCCACCAGAGTGTGGAGCAGCATAGGGGGGCATGGGTCAAACGGGGAGCCTGATTTACTGGAGAGGATTGCTTGCCGGGATTCGTCGAGACTGATGTGAGTAAAATTTTTCAGCTGTTCGAAATAGTCAGCTATGTCGTTACAGAGAGCTAATGAAGGTGGTATTTCTTGCCTGAGGATTCTGGGGTTCATAAACTCGTCAACAATTTTAAAGATTTGTTTCTGGTTATTGTTGGACCGATTAATTCTTTGAAGAAAGTGGTCTTTTTTGGCGTTTTTTATCATAGAATGATATATTTTCCTAGCGATTTTATAGGCAAGAGCTTCCTTTGGATCATAGTTATGACGCCATTTCTTTTAGAGAGCTCTGATCTCTGTACGTTTGGCTTTTATTTCGGGGGAGAACCAGGGTGCAGATTTTCTATTCTGCTTTTTTCTTACTTTCTCTGAGTTGGCAGGACCACAGCACTCTGAGATCCAATTGCAGAATGTTTTGTAGTCAGATTCTGTGTCTCCTGATAGTGATGGTTTAGATTTCTCTGCGGTGAGCAGGAGATTTGGTGAGCTGGCAAGCTTTTTCCAGTCTTTTTGCATAGGGACTTCGATTTTTGGGTTGGCGGTATTAGACCTTTTCTTGTTGGTGGCTAGATTGAAAGGAATTAGCCAGTGGTCGGTCCATGTTTGGATCAACGGGTCTTTGACAGTTAGGGTTTTGGTATTGGTGCAAATGCAGTCTAGTATATGGCCTGCTTTATGCGTGGGCAATTTGGTCAGTATTTCCAGTCCTAGGATATTTGTTAAGTCGTTGAGCCATATGGTATTGGGGTCGTTGGGTTTGTCTAGGTGGAAATTAAGGTCACCCAAAACTGTGAAGTTTTCGTATTTTAAGGTGAAGGTGCTGAGAGCATCTTCGAAACTTTCGAAGAAACCGTTTTGGGGTCCTGGGGGGCGGTAAATGAGGGCTCCCGCGAAGGTATTTTCCTCATTTAGTTGGATGCAGAATCCCATGCTTTCTGCCCCTTTTACGTCTGAGAGTTCAGTGGTGGTACATTTCAGTGAATCTCGACGGATGATGGCTAAGCCACCACCCCTGAGTTCTTGTCTGTCGATCCTCTGAATGAGGTATCCTTGGGGGACAGTTTGGGCTATGATCGGGTTGCACCATGGTTTCAGCCATGTTTCGGTTATGAAGAGCATGTCAATGTCGTTCTCCGTAATGAGATCATGAATATGCTCCCCATTTTTGCAAATGGACCTTGCATTGATCAAGGCTCCTCGAAGCGAGGTTGCGTTATTCATGAGAGGTAACTGTTTTTCCGGAGTGAGGAGAGTTCTGCAATGGTGGCAGCATGCGGGTCCTAACCATGTTTTGGCATTGATAATGTTGAGACAGTGATTTTTATTGTGATTTAGAGCAAGGAGATCAGCTCGGGTATAGGTAAGTAGTTGATTTGTACGTACCGTAGGTTGGGCGGCGTGACCGGCCCTGGGCCAGGCCGTGGCACGGACGGGCACAGACGGGCTTGCCTTAGGCGCTCCCGCTGCGCTCGTCCGCTGCGCGTCCTGCCTAGGCACATGATTTATGCGGGATAGTCAGGGCGTTGAGGGGGCGTGGCCAGCAGGACGCGCCTCACCCTCGAAAATGGCGATGTAGATGGGGGGTGTCGTTGCAGCGCTACCGCTGTTCAGAGTGCCAAGAGTGCAATAGGTAAGTGAAGAATAAAGTACACAGTGTCACAAAGTTTTTTAAAAATAAGTCTTAGCGCTCCCGGCTTTCCGCCTCAGGAGACCGATGTCAATGAGTTTGTAGAGCGACTGGCGCGTTATTTATACGCCTGGCAGGGGGCGTGGCCAGCAGAGGGGGCGTGTCTCAGGACGCGCCTCGCCCTCAAAAATGGCGATGTAGATGGGGGGTGTCGTTGCAGCGCTACCGCTGTTCAGAGTGCCAAGAGTGCAATAGGTAAGTGAAGAATAAAGTACACAGTATCACAAAGTTTTTTAAAAATAAGTCTTAGCGCTCCCGGCTTTCCGCCTCAGGAGACCGATGTCAATGAGTTTGTAGAGCGACTGGCGCGTTATTTATACGCCTGGCAGGGGGCGTGGCCAGCAGAGGGGGCGTGTCTCAGGACGCGCCTCGCCCTCGAAAATGGCGATGTAGATGGGGGGTGTCGTTGCAGCGCTACCGCTGTTCAGAGTGCCAAGAGTGCAATAGGTAAGTGAAGAATAAAGTACACAGTATCACAAAGTTTTTTAAAAATAAGTCTTATCGCTCCCGGCTTTCCGCCTCAGGAGACCGATGTCAATGAGTTTGTAGAGCGACTGGCGCGTTATTTATACGCCTGGCAGGGGGCATGGCCAGCAGAGGGGGCGTGTCTCAGGACGCGCCTCGCCCTCGAAAATGGCGATGTAGATGGGGGGTGTCGTTGCAGCGCTACCGCTGTTCAGAGTGCCAAGAGTGCAATAGGTAAGTGAAGAATAAAGTACACAGTATCACAAAGTTTTTTAAAAATAAGTCTTAGCGCTCCCGGCTTTCCGCCTCAGGAGACCGATGTCAATGAGTTTGTAGAGCGACTGGCGCGTTATTTATACGCCTGGCAGGGGGCGTGGCCAGCAGAGGGGGCGTGTCTCAGGACGCGCCTCGCCCTCGAAAATGGCGATGTAGATGGGGGGTGTCATTGCAGCGCTACCGCTGTTCAGAGTGCCAAGAGTGCAATAGGTAAGTGAAGAATAAAGTACACAGTGTCACAAAGTTTTTTAAAAATAAGTCTTAGCGCTCCCGGCTTTCCGCCTCAGGAGACCGATGTCAATGTGTTGGAGTGTTTCAGCTGTAGCAATACAGGGCCATGCAAAGCTCAAATTTCAGTTTTTGGCACATGGAGGGCAGCCAATTAGAGCCAAGCTCGTGCTCGGAGGTTAGACTCCACCAACATATGTACGTATCCAATCACTCCTCCAAACCCCAAGCACTTATAGATTTACTATACACTCTCCTTGCAGTACTCTAATGATCCAGTCTCTACCCATGTAGACAAAGTTACATAAGCAAGTCTTCCCCACTGCCAGAGGTAACATGGTTGTGTGCGCTGTCCACAACACAATGTAATGTGGTAGGGCCCAGAGGCATCATGCATTCAAAATGAACACACGGACACAGTTAGATAGATAGTGGAACTGGGTACGGGCATGCTCGGCACATTTTTATTACCAAGGTCACATGTCCAGTGATGTCTGTGCTGGATGCGTGTGGGGTGAGTGTAAGCCAGCCCTCAAGGAATGGTTGGTGCTGGCAACAACTACAAAAGTGATCATCGGATCAGACACAGAGATTCAATCATAAAGGGTCCATGATTTGTGCTGTACTAAGGTAGAGGCTCCAGGTGTGAAATAACACACAAAAGATTCTATCGTAAAGGGTCCATGACTTGTGGTGCACTGAGGTAGAGGCAGCAGATCTGAAATCATACACAAAAGATTCTATTATAAAGGGTCCATGACTTGTGGTGCACTGAGGTAGGGGCAGTAGATCTGAAATCATACACAAAAGATTCTATTATAAAGGGTGCATGAGTTGTGGTGCACTGAGTTAGTGGCATCAGAAGCATTCAGCATGTGTGCAGCCAGTGATGATGCGTGGTGCGGGACGCACCGGGAGCAATGTCTCTTGCCTTCTGCACTGTCATCTGCAATCGCGACTCGATCTGAGAGCCCTGCTGTCCGCAGTGTAGCTCGAAGGCAGTAGTCAGAACAGACATCGAGGAATGCTTGTTGTCACTTTCTCTTGACAAAATCCGAGGATATAGAGTACAGTTCACTCTGCAATGAACAAATCAAAACTCAATTTGAATTGTGAGCTCTGCTGTCCGCATTGTAGACTGCCATTCAGTGTTCCTTTGGACTTGCAAGATGAATTTGGTCATTGTACTAAAGCTATAACTGATATAAAACCAGATCTTGAAGGAAGGATAATAAAAGGATATTGTTTGGATACGCTTGGGGGACATTGATTTTGATTTGGGTGCATCTTCCCTTTTGTACATGGATTACGTTATAGTTAGTGGCCTACTGGACTGTGAAATGAATGAATCAAGATTGAATTTGAATTGTGAGCCCTGCTGACCACAGTGTAGGCCGGAGGCAGCAGTCAGGAAGGGCCCACAGGCATGTGGTCTTGACTTGAACTGCACAGTTAGTGGCATCAGAAGCAGTCAGCGTGTACACAGCCAGTGACGATACACGGTCCGGGCTGGCCGCACTGGGAGCAATGTCTGTTGCCTACTGGACTCTGCAATTAATGAATCAAGACTCAATTTTAATTGTGAGCCCTGGTGACCGCAGTGTAGGCCAGAGGCAGTGGTCAGCAAGGGCCCAATGCATTAGGCGTTGACTTGAGCTGCACAGATTGGGAGCATTTGGTCTTCTTAACCGATTATAGTCTCTTACACAATTTGCATTGGTGCTAATCTTGAATTGTGAGCCCTGCTGACCGCAGTGTAGGTCGGAGGCAGCGGTCAGCAAGGGCCCACAGCCACGTGGTGTTGACATGAGCTGCACAGAGTTAGTGGTACCTGAAGCAGTCAGCGTGTGTGCAGCCAGCGATGATGCGTGGTCCGGGCGGGCCGCACTGGGAGCAATGTCTTTTGTCTAATGAATTCTGCGTCAATAAGGCCACGTGGAGGTGACTTGTGGGGCACTGAGCTAATGGCATCTGAAGTACTCAGCGTGTGCAGAGCCTGCGATGATGCGTGGTCCGGGCGGGCCACACTGGTAGCAATGTCTGTTGCCTACTTGACTGCGTCATCTGCAATCGTGACTCGATCTGAATTGTGAGCCCTGCTGTCCGCAGTGTAGTTCGAAGGCAGTAGGCTCTACAGATATAACTCTGCGGTACTGTGTCGCTGGGTTCGCAGGGGACCTGTGTCGAGGAAACCAACAGTGACCGCGGCCTTGTGGCAGAGTGAACCACACACAGAGCCCCGGCCTATTTATTCACACTACTACGCTGGAGTGTCGTATGTTGGACCAGCCCACTCCGCTTCCGCTTACAGGGGGGGACACAGCTACATGACCGAGATCTTCCCCACTGCCCGAGTTAACAGGTTGCGTGCACTGTCCACAATGCTACAAGCACCAGCAGTATATATACACATGGAGATGTATGTGCTCTGCATAGTGAGGTCTGTCCAGCACATCACCGCTACACTTGCCATTGTGTGCATTCTTATTCATGGGTGACTAGCCTCCTTCACCCAACTCAGCCATAAGTCCTAGAGGATGCGCCCCATCGGGTTTTTTTATTTTTTGGTCCGGATTCGCGCACCCAGCCGCTTTAAAAAAAAAAAGAAAAAATACATTAATTTTTGGGCCTTGGAGGTTTTTGTGGGATCTCCTGAGGAGGCCTAGGGGGTCAGGGTGTTTGTACCCTGCCCACTTTTCTTGTTTTTTCATCTTTTTTCTTGTGATTCGCATGTATCTACACCAAAGTCCTAATAAACAAAGGACTCGTTTTAGAGTCACCCTATTACCCAACAGTGGGGACTTATGGCCAAGTATGGCCGATTACTTATGGCCAAGTAATCGGGACTTTAGAGCAGCAAAAGTGGCGAAAGATTTATCGCCCCATTCTCAAGTTGGTGCACACTGCCACATTGCCCACAGGCTGACGGTACTAACACAGCGGACAATCAAAATACTTATGCAGATAAAGCTGCTGGCTGTGCTGCACCTGTTGCCCTCTGGTACCTTCTAACAAACAGCTGCCAGAGTCAGAGGAGTCTCACAGCCAGCCCTATTAAACTTCCTCACCCGTCTTGGATGCATGTCCACAAAAGCAATGTAGGGCCCCTGTACCCGCACCACCCACTCGTCCCAATTTGTAGTATTCCAGCACAACTAACCCCAGCCATTGCTTGACGCCTCTGTGCTCCAGATCCAAGATTGTAGTCCCTGAAATGGAGGTGCGCCAGGTCATAAAGTCCAGTAGCCAACAGTAGTGGAAAAACAGAACTTTATTACAAAACATAAATTAACAACACAAAAAAATCAAACAATGAGTGACATTCCCAACGGGAAATATCAAAAGGGAAACTTATGGATCCAAATAACTGCAGAACGTCCTGGAAATTCGCATGCTCCACATTCAGAAACCTGTTGGATAAATGGTAAATGGTGAGAATGGTCAAGCGTTAGTATGGTCACAAGCATAATATGGTACAATGTATTGCACTTGGACAAACTGGAATGCTTACAGGTAAGATCAATCCTGCACAAAATAACCGTAACAGAAGTTCGTGTGGTCCTAACCTTCGTTGGGAATGAAAAGGAACGTTGCAACCACACAAACTTCTGTTACGGTCTCATTATGCAGTATTTATCATACCTGTAAGTATCACAGTTCGTTTCACCTTTATACACCTGCATCTTCATTTCACGCACAGGAACAGCTGAAGACCAAGCAAGGTAACCACTCCATAGCAGGCTTCCTGCATGTGTTGGGGCAATTGACTGCACACATGGACTGCTTGTGTCCGCTGTCGCCCCTGTACACAATCACTGCAACAGAAACCACACGCATTCTAACTTTGTGCAGGCAAAACTGGACCACCGGAGCATGTACACTAATGTCGTCACAAACTTTTCAGGCAGTGTGCATGATTCCTACATCTTTGCAAGCATCCTAGCCCTAGTCCCCAGACCAGTCTGCAGCCCAGCAATAACTGCCCGACCCTGCACACCCAGACCTCAATGCTCACCTGCCGCCACAGGCATGTCTACAAGAGGGCACACCACATGCCGGAACAACGTCCTCAGCCGTTGCTGGATTCCGCGGCACATGCCCCCAGCGCATTCTGCTGCACTGTGCCGAGGAATCATCTCTGTGTGGCGTACATGCAGTCAAGCTGAGCTCACGATTCAAATTGGGTCTTGATTGCCAGGATGGTGTATTGAGGCCTATGCATCATCGCAGGCTGCACACCCGCTCAGCTCTGGTGGCACTAACTCAGCGGAACTCAAGTCATGGGAGAGAATGGAAATAGCCTCCAGCACGTGCTGGGCTGGGTGACATGTTCTGTGACGTTTGTGCTGTATGGATGTGGTGTGGGTGTAAACTAGCCGTGAGGGAGTGGCTGTGGCATGCTGACAACTAGACCTGTGATCAGCAGATTACTACAGGGAAGACCTGGGACATGTAGCGTTGTCGTTCCTTCCCTGTAAGTGTAAGCGGAGTGGGCTGGCTGAAACTTGCATCCTTTACCACTTCACCAATATGGTGGTTTGAATCCGCGCACCCACCGATATAGGAACACGATGGGTGTGAGACTCCACTTTTTTCTCCCCAAAAAAATATATATTTTAGTATTTAATATTAAATAAGACATTATATACTTTTAATAACAAACACAAAAACAATTTTTAGGATATTAAAGTTACGAAACATCACCAAAAAAATTCTAAATTACTAAAAAAAAATAGGTTTAATGAACATCATAATTAGAAAGTAGCATTTAAAAAACCTTTGAAATTCACCAAAAAACATAGGTTTCAGGGACATTATAGTTAGTAATTAGCATTTAAAAAACCTTACAAATTAGCTGAAAAAAACCATAGATTTCAGGGACGTTATAGTTAGTTGGACATTTCACTCGTACAAAACCAGAGAAATCCGGCCGTTATATTTAGTTGGGCTAACTATAACTCACGCCCCGGCATTGCACTGCTGATGACGTCACATATTACATCACTCATTACATGTTCAGTGACATCACTGATGACATCATCCACATGATCATCTGATGCACCTCCTCACACCCTAATATAACCTCTGATTCACCCCCTCTAAAATACAGAAAAACATTCTCGAAACCATAGACGCACCAATACCAATTAGTACATACCCACTCACTGATTCATAGGTCTACACACACATCCACTCACCCATACAGTCACTCCTACACGCAGACACTCATTAATATAGCCTCTGAAATATACACTCATACACCTGTACAGATACTCACACACAGCCACTCACCCATAGTTACTCATACACCTAGTCAGTCTTGCAAAAAATCAATTACACTCACATTTACTCACCTGTACAGTTATCCACACACCCCTCACTTATTCATACAGATCAAATCAAATATTTCTTTATTCGGCATTTAAAAAAGTACCATAAAAGTACATAAAAACTGTTAAAAAAAGCCTTAAAATACAATTCATTTGCCAAGGGTCACTCAGTTAACAGGCAATACAATCAGCTCCTCCCTCTCGAGTTCCTTATCCTGACCGCCATCTTGATAAAATTCATGATACAGAACAGAGTATAAGCATCATTAGCCTTTTGCAGGAACAATAGAGCTACCTTGGCGTGTTTAAACTTTGCTCTTTTCAAGATTCACACCAGGAACTTGCGCCTAGGTAGCGTATAAAATGAGCATAATAAAACAAAATGAAGGGTATCCTGCGGAGACCTATTGTCGCAGCCGCAGGTACCCTTCTGCTCAACCGTTAAAGTAAAACCTGGGGGGTCAGCCAGTATATGATGTAAAAGGTTGAGCCTAAAACGGGTCATAAAGAATCTATCCTGTGCATTATGTGTGAGTGCAAGATAGGGTTCCATTCCATTCTCAGTTTTCAATAATCTGTAGGCAGCAACTGTGGGTTTACGTTCTCAATGGCCGCCCTACTTGCAGTTGCCCGTTCCCCAAACATTTTTTTAACTCTCTGTTTATCTTGGGTAGTAATGACTTCAGGGTTAATAAAAAGGTTCTTACAGCCGATACCCTTGAATGTGCCCTTTACATATTTTAAAAAATGCAAGAGGTCGCACTACTCGAATAATGAGAAGTGTCCCCCGGGCTCCTTCAAAGTCCTTATATTAAGGTTTCACCAGTTAACGTAATTGAAAAGATGCGAAAGTTTGATGTAGAAATGCTTGTTTTTTAATCCATCTTGTTATATTCACAAGAGTATCTTTAGTGTTAACATAATCCTTCAATTATACAATGTGCACTCAAACAATCCCAATGCATTTCGGCATATCACAAATTCCTTCTTCTGGGGAATAAGTTTTCTGTCAATAAAGAAAAACAAAATGTATATGAGAAGTAATGTGTGGAAACGTGATCGCTAGTAAATCGCAAAAAGAGTGACAAGAAATGGAAAGTGCTCGAAGAAATACCTATGAAGAAAGGTCTGTGATAAGCAGTGCAAAGTTGAACGTTTAAAACAAGTGCCTTGTTTCAGTGCTCGGGCTCGTGACTGTTTAAAAAAACGGCGGTGGAGTAATGGCAGCTAGGAGACGGAGAAACGCGTGTGAAAGTTGGGTTATTTGGGTGATATTAGATAGCTGGCAAACGCGATTCATGCAAGTGTATCGTGGGATAAAACGAACGGTCTGCAGTTAGTGGAAGCTTACCGTGGCGTGCACGGACGGAGTGATCGGAGATACGGCTGTCCTCTGCCGGGTCTGGGCGTGGCTTAATCCCGGAAGTGTTTTAAAATGTTAGAGTGTTGCTACGCTACGGGTTGCTAGGGGAAGGACTAAAAGCTAATGCGATAAAGTACGAGCGGTTCCAAAGAGAGAATGATCAAAAATGTTACATGGGATGCTAAGTAGGTGTAAGAGAAAAAAATATATAAAAATAAAGGTGTACGAAGAAATAAACGTGTGAGAAAAAAAAGGAAACAGGGTGCAGGCGGATAGATGGGGGGCCAGTGAACAAAAGCTTGGTGATGTGAAACACGAATATGATAAGGATAGAAAAATGAAGCATATATATTCATGGGAAAAATTATATGTGAAACCACATTACTTCTGTGAAAAAAGAATTCTATGTAAAATTAACAGGGCTAACCACTGATAACATTCAGGAAATGACTATCGCCAAAGAAAGGGTTATAGGTAACATGAGTATTCCACTCGATCATTAAGACCCTGTGGTTTCATACTGGACAATGTGAAAATCCAATAATTCTCTCGTCTCAGCAGTTCATTGTGATTGTCTTTGCCTGGTTCTTTCGTGATAGTTTCCAATGCGCAATAGCGCATTTGGCTGATGCCATGACCTGCTTCAAGGAAATGTTGGGCTACTGCTGATTTGACTTGTTTAGTTCTTATATTAGACTTGTGTTCGGTAAGTCTTGTTTTGAGTTTTCTCTCGGTCTGTCCAACGTAAATTTTACCGTATGGGCACTTCCACATGTAAATCGCGTTAGATGTATCACAAGTAGCCGTGGCTCTGATCTTTATTGGATGCCCTTTCATGGGATGATTAATAGTTGTGCCTTTTATGACACTGTTGCAGTGGTTGCAATTCCAACATGGAACAGTTCCTTTAAATTCCTGGGGCATGGCTTTGGGATGTTTAATGAGTTCTCCCAGATTTTTGGCACGGGTATAGGCAAAGATGGGCTCGGTGTCAAAAAATTTCTTGAAATCAGGTTCAACTCTGAGAATGTCCCAATGTCTTTTGATGATTTGTTTGAACTTTTTGCTGACTGTCGAATATTTGGAAACCATGGTGATGGAATCTGTTTTGGTTGTTGTTGTGATACCTAATAAGTCATTTCTAGGTTTGGTTGCGCAACCTTGCTTGGCCTGCTCAAGGATCTGGTGGGGACAGCGACGGCTCGTGGAGGGAGTTACGGTGGGGCAGGAGGGCGGGGAGGGGGAGGGGCAGGGTGGAGGTTGCTAAAAACCGGCATATGGATAATTGCAGGTAAGTAAACAATTTAATTAATAAAACGAATTTCGTAGCTCGCACTGCATTGCATTTTGCGATGCAAGGCGCAGTACGAAATTCGTTTTATTAATTAAATTGTTTACTTACCTGCAATTATCCATATGCCGGTTTTTAGCAACCTCCACCCTGCCCCTCCCCCTCCCCGCCCTCCTGCCCCACCGTAACTCCCTCCACGAGCCGTCGCTGGGTGGGGATACACTCGGGCTTTGAAACGTGATGTTATGATGTTTACCTCTTCGTTGAACTTGTTCGAATCGGAAGTTATTCTTTTTGCTCCGATGAGTTGACTGTATGGCAGGTGATTTTTTTAAATTTTTTTTTTGAAAACCTTTATTGTGCATCACATGAATACAGGTACGGGACTACAACCACTTGGCCGGCCTCGAAATCAATTCGTAGCACGTTCGTCAACCAGAAAGCACCTCAGTAGTTCACCATTCCAACAAACTGCACACATCACAAAAAGCAATTCGAATAGACGCGACGCCTCCGGGCATTCGCGCGCTTTAGAAATAGATAAATCAAATCAAATCAAATCAAATCTGATTGCGATGTTTTTGATCGACCTCTCGCAGTCTGCCTTCCGGGCCAACCACAGCACCGAGACCGCCCTGATCGCAGCCACCGATGACATCCGAGCCCTGCTCGACAACGGAGAAACAGCGGCCCTCATCCTCCTAGACCTCTCCGCGGCCTTCGACACTATCTGCCACCATACCCTAGTGCGGCGCCTCAGCAACGTCGGAATCCAGGAGAAGGCACTGGAATGGATCATCTCGTTCCTCACCGGAAGGACACAGAGAGTCCGCCTCCCCCCGTTCAGATCAGAAGCCACCAAAGTCATCTGCGGCATTCCTCAAGGCTCCTTGCTCAGCCCAACCCTCTTCAACGTCTACATGAGCCCCCTTGCAGCCATCGCACGCCAACACAACCTCAACATCATTTCCTACGCCAACGACACCCAGCTGATCCTCTCCCTCACCAACGACCCCGCCACCGCCAGAGCCAACCTACACGAAGGGATGACAGACGTAGCCAAGTGGATGACGAACAGCCGCCTGAAACTGAACTCGGACAAGACGGAAGTCCTCATCCTTGGATCTTCACCCTCCGCCTGGGACGACTCCTGGTGGCCCCCCGCCCTGGGAAGCGCACCCAAACCAACAGACCACGCACGAAACTTGGGCTTCATCCTGGACTCCTCCCTCTCCATGACCAGACAAGTCAACGCCGTCTCCTCGTCGTGCTTCAACATCCTGCGCATGCTACGTAAGATCTTCCGGTGGCTCCCCACCGAGACCAGGAAGACGGTCATCCAGGCCCTCGTCACCAGCCGTCTGGACTACGGCAACTCCCTCTACGCCAGAACCACCGCCATACTCCAGAAGAGACTCCAGCGGATCCAGAACGCCTCAGCACGACTCATCCTGGACATCCCCCGTCGCAGCCACATCTCCGGACACCTGAGAGACCTGCACTGGCTCCCGGTCAACAAGAGAATCACCTTCCGTCTCCTCACCCACGCACACAAAGCCCTACACAACCAAGGCCCAGGATACCTTAACAGCCGCTTCAACTTCTACGCTCTCAAACGCCAGCTTCGATCGACCAGCCACGCCCTCGCCGCCGTCCCCCGCATCCGAAGAGCCACCACAGGGGGACGGTCCTTCTCCTACCTCGCCGCCAAGACATGGAACTCCCTCCCCACCCACCTCCGCCTGACCCAGGACCACCACGCTTTCAGGATGCAACTCAAGACCTGGCTGTTCGAGCAGTAGCAGACCCCCCTCCCCCAGCGCCTTGAGACCCTCCGGGTGAGTAGTGCGCTATATAAATGCGATGATTGATTGATTGATTGACTTATTACCTTATTGATGCAATCCCCCCTAACAGACGAGGGGGCGATCGTGAGAATAAGTTAAGGAAGCTGGAGACCAGATACATTTTATTGTTAGATTCAAAATATCCGAATGGATTGAATCTAACGGAAGATTTATATACTTGTCTGGTTTAGATACACAAGAAGACAACAGTCTCAGAGGCAGTAATGAGATGACCAGTTAAAAAATATATACAACAATAGATTACCTCATATCCCTTACAAAACAAACAGGATAGGTATATAACATCAGATATGAAAGAGAAAAAAAGGAGTTTTAGGTTGTAAATACTGTACAGGTCCGTCCGCCATCATAATCGGCCCCTAAGTTTGCTATGGGAGGGCGGGAGACTCTCGCCTTCTCATATTAAACAGCAGTGTCCCGGGACACTGCAGGAGCCGGCCCTGGGGGGTGGAGGTGCCCAGGGCCCTCGAGGGCTCCAGGCGGAGGGCCACGCAGTCTGCCTCACACAATACAGAAATCCCCTGGGTGGTGGTTCCCGGGGCTTGAGGGATGCCGTTGAGGTGCCCACACTTCTAATTTTGCAGGGGGGGGGGTGCTTGGACGCGAAAGTGGCGCAAGGGGTTGTAAATCTGGTACACAGTTATGTATAGGATCCTGGGTAAATATAACGGTTTCTGTACAGCCAGTACCTTTCAACCCAACCCCCAAACGGCTTACTGCCTGTAACAGTTCATGGAACACTTAAGTGAGCACAGAGGTTAGAAGTTCACCACACTATGTTGCTAATCGGAACAGTTACTGTGCTGGAGTTTTCTAATTTTTCCATAGGAACCGTTAGTCGTAGAAGAAGTCAGTGGAAAATATAATAAAAATAATAGCAGGGGTTCGCTGGGGACCCCACAGTCCCGGGGATTCACTCATGTTGGGAGTGGGGTGCAGTAGGCTGTGGAAATTATATCGGGAAAACAACAATGCGGCTTATTGCGACTTTTCTTTAATATTACGTGGAATAATGTTTATTTATTAGGCAGTGTTCACTTTTGTTACGGATACAGTCACTTTGTTACAGGAAATGTATCTATATGTAGGACGGCGTGTTCTGTATGTGTGCGTGGAACAAATTTAACATTTAATTGGCCACGGTGTTCCAACAACAAGCTTAATGTTCATTTGGGGGCGAACTATTGAAAGTAGAAGTATTTTCTGTAATTCACTTCTGCTCGTTAGAGTTGCAAGGACATCTAATTGGCTTACATGTTGTAAGGAGGACTTCCCTGAGCTTTATGTTGGTTGGTAGCGAACTATTGAAAGTAGAAGTGTTGTCAGCCATTCATTTCCACTCTGCGGAGTAGGAGGGACATCTGATTTGCTGTTGTGTTCCAAGGAGGACTTTCCCAAGCTTAATGTTGATTGGCTGTAAACTGTTGAAAGTGAAAGTGTTGTTAGCGATTCCTTCCCTCTTCGCGAAGTATTAGGGATATTTAATTGGGTAACGTGTTCCAAGCGGGAAATTACGAAGCTTAATGTTCATTGGCTGTGAAGCATTAAAAGTAGAAGTGTTGGCAGCCATTCCGTCCTCCTCTGCGGAACAACATGGACATTTTATCGGCTAAAGTGTTTTGAGCACATGTTTGCTCCTTATTGGGTGGGAACGTTTTCCTGTTGTCAGTGATTTTGTGACGCACTTCCAAAGGAGTATGGGAAAAGAAAGTAGTAGAGGGGAGGTTAGGAACACTATTATCTCTGTACAGTGGTCACAAGGTGGTGGAGAGGGATTATGAAGGTAAAAATTGTTTTTATATGTTTTAAGGGCCATTTTTATAATTGCCTTGTGGTGTAGAAATCACGGCGGAAAAATGACAGTGTCTTGTGCTGTTTTCTTTTTTATCAAGTTTGCGGGTGACATTTTTCCCAGGAGCACTATTTACTTATAATGTGGTGTTTACTTTTCTGATGGGGGGGTGTGGTTGCGCAGCCAAAAATCCAGTCTAGGTTTGAAACAGTTTTTATTTAGCAAATACAAATAAACTTTCTTCAGAAACTGACACTGTATATATGAAAGGGGTGACAACTAATATTTTATGAAAATACATTTTTAATTAGGCGTGGCCATATCCTTCTTCTTTCTGCTATAGTTTGTAAAAGTGTTGCCCCATATTCCTGATAATATAACAGGGTATCAGTTACTTTTAGATAAAGTAGAATAGAAGTGCTACAACAAACACTTCTGCACTACATTATCTGAGGTCAAAAGAACAGGTAAAAAACTGTTAAATACAAGTGACTTCATATTACATAGAAATGTATGCATTATTATTTTTCAAATTTGTATTCTGTAGAATTCAGGACTGCTCTGTCGTACTGCTTAGAGGACGCACACTGTTCCACTAACAAATCACATACTCACTTAGGAATATGTAGGATGGTACTATTATAATATACAGTACTGGTCCTATATATTCTCTAGGGAGAAGGTGAATAGGAACCGCAAATGAGAAGAATAGAAATTAGAATATAACATTCAGAAATGTAGGGTTTATCACATTTAAAGTAACAAAGTATGCAAGATAGCTATATTTTTTATTCTGCAATTTCGTAAAATATGTTTCTTGAAAAAAATATCTGATCAAGTACGTTCAAATATTTTGTTAGCTGTATTACAGATGGCGCAGAAAAATCTCCTATTCCTCTACTGTAACAATAGGACAATCTATTACAATATAACGATTGATACCATTGTTACAGTAAAAAGAAAAGGAAAATAAAGTTATCTATTTAACAGAACATCCATAACGAAATATTTTTGAGCTGTAATTATTTTCTGAGCTTCTTTTCTCCGGAAGGTCACAAAGTTCGATCTTCGTGGAGAAGGGTCATAATCTCCTCTGAGATCAAGACTGTGAAAATTAAAATATATATATATTCACAGTATATGATCAAAAGGGGGAACAGACTAAAAACCAGAAGCCGGTGACGTTGCTTATATATCTTTGCTCTTTGTGCCGATGGGTCATGAACTCCACTGAGATCAGCATAACTGTTAATATTATAATATACATATTAACAGTATATCATCCCTAGGGGAAAACACAGTAACAACTGGAAGGTGGTGACGTTGATTGTAAATGTTTAGGGTTTGCGCCGACGGGTCACCAACACCTCTCAAGCAAAGTACAGTGTCAATATTCTAATATAGAAAGTCACAATATATGCGCTGAAAGGAGCCAGAAAAGGAGCAACGTTTGTTTTAATCTATCTGTTTCTGAAAACAAGCTGCTAACGTTACAGAGAAAAAGGGAAAAACAAGCAGTAACACTTTTTTCAAGATTTTATATATTGACAAATAGCCACAAATTATAACTATCTACTATTCCTATGTCATATTGAAACAACTTACAACTCCGGAACATGTTTGTTGACGCAAAACAAGAATCCGATGCTAGAAAAGGGAACCTGCATAACAGATTGGCGACGCAGAAATAAATTGCGAAAACAAAACTAATCGCACAATAGGTGTGGTTTATATAGCTTTTGGTTGTTTAGTAGTCTATGAAAGGAAGATTTGGCTCCACCTATGTAGATGTCACGGTTTACACATGCTCACGTTTTAACTGTTTTACTTCTGCACGTGTTGGGAAAAGTTACAAACTGCGAAGCTGTAAAGGTTTCGATTTCCATAGTAACACTTAAAAGGTCATTATTATCTACATACGTTGGAGAGTTTAAAAAGTGTTACCCGGTAAACTGTGTCCTTTGCATTCTCATGATTAAAAACATCTAAATAGAAGACATAAAAAAATATATAATTTACAATAGAAGCTAAAAAAATTATTAAAATTTGTTATCACTATGCTTCTTAATTAAAACAATGCCAGCATTTGTAAAGCGTAAAGCTTTCCCCGGAAAGGTGTGGTGGCACTTGGGGCGTTGGGAAAATTAAGCAAGGTGTTACCTACAGTGAGATAGTGGGTGGGCTAAGATGCTAATGGACTTTGAAATCCAACTGTGAACGCTGTTCTTGAAAGTCGGGTATTATAGGTGCTGCGTCATACTTTTACCACACTTATATATTAATTACTGCTAATTAAGTTGAAAATATTCTTAAATTATAAGTAGGGCTCCTTGATTTATGTTTTTACTGATTTTTACAGATAAATACAGACAGAAAAGTATTTATTTTCCCTTTCTGTATTTATTTTAAAGTGTGGATGAATACGGAAATTGGGTTATTTTTTGTGCGTTTGTAAATGCTGTCAATGATGAGTAGTAGGCCAATAGGTCTGTCGATATAAAAGTAAAAGGGTAAAAACAATAAAAGACTTTTAGAAAAGAGCCTTAAAGAGCAATATATATCCTCATATAATAAAAGTTGCACATTTTAATATGAGGGTTGTGTATAGTTTATCATCTAAGAGTGTTTACATGAGTGAAGTGAAAACGGTCAGTCTTTCAGCCACGAGTGCATATTTATCAGTAAAATAAATATGGAAATATACTAATTTCAGATTCATTTTTTTACAAAATCCATAATATATATGGGTAAATACACATACAATTATTTTTCAAAAAATATGGATAAATATAGATGGAAATGTCCAAAAAAGAAATACCATAAAACTATGAGGTATAATTATAAGATGTAAAGCAATACTGTTAAGTTTGTTTTTACTGTAAAAAGTATACACCTGTTTTAAAATTTTATTTAACAAACACTATAGGTTATAGGGATATTGTAGTTAGATATTGACATTTAAAGAAACTTTGAAATTCACTGGAAAAAACATAGGTTTTAGTTACGTTAAAGTTAGAAATTAGCATTTAAAAACCTTTAAAATTCACTGAAAAAACCATAGGTTTTAGTTACGTTAAAGTTAGAAATTAGCATTTAAAAAACCTTTGAAATTCACTGAAAAAACCATAGGTTTAAGGCAGGTTATAGTTAGGAGTTATCATTTAAAAAACTTTGAAATTCACTGAAAAAACCATAGGTTTAAGGCAGGTTATAGTTACAAATTATCATTTACAAAAACCTAAAAACCTTAGAAATTCACTGAAAGAAACATAGGTTTTAGAGGTGTTATAGTTATCTGGACATTTCACTCGTACAAAACCATTGAAATTCCTCCGTTATAGTTAGTTGTACTAAGTATAACTCGCACGCCCACAATCTACTGCTGATGATGTCACATATTACATCATTCATGACATGTTCAGTGACATCACTGATGACATCTCAAATGACATCACTGATTACATCACTGATGTCATCATGCATGTGACAATCAGATACACCTCATTATACACTAGTATAACCTTTGATCACTTACTGTAAAATACAGAGTGCCATATTTGAATGCATTGATACACCAATACATCTTTCTAAAAACCAACTCAGTGATTCCTAGATTTACACACACATCTAAACACTTGCCTATAGATTCACTTATACATGCTAACAAAGATCAATAGAAAACTATTAAATATATGTATACAACCACATCAATATTACACACCAGCACACACACTATTCATTTATGCAGTCATCCTACCCACTTATGCAGACAATTGATCATACTTACATTTACTAAGCTACACACTTATACAAACGCCACTTTATTTATTTATATAGATAGTAACTCATACTTAGGGTGTTATAAAATCACTATTACAAGTATACAGTTTTCAATACAGTCACTCATACAATCACTGAGTCTTATGTATACTTATTTATATACAACTGTCACATAGATTGCCTTTTATATTTCTAGTTTGTTAGACATATATCATTGAGAAGTGCATTTACTCATCAACACACCGATAAAGAGATTCACTTACCCAAAACAACTGTTATCACATACAGTCTTAACATCATATATGAACTTAATGAACTATTTACAGATGTTTAGACAGTCACACCTTCCTTTCAACTACACACACATATACTCTCTCATACAAATACTCTCTTAACTAATTAAAAACTAACATAGAGTTTCACATACCCAGTAATCAACTTATGCAGTAGTTTACACAACAAGACACAGAGTGAAACAAATATTCACACAGTTAAATCACTTTCCAATATATTTAGTGAGACACATTAAATTACTCACTTACACAGTCAATCCCAGTAGTAGTAAATCCTCCATCCAGACACTTCTACATCCACTCAGTCTTACATGCAGATTCCTATATATATAATAATTATATAAATAACAAACCAAAGCACATTTACTGGATGATGTCATCAGTGATGTCATCAGTGATGTAATTTGAGATGTCATCAGTGATGTCACTGACCATGTCATGAATGATGTAATATGTGACATCATCAGCAGTGGATTGCGGGCGCGCGAGTTATACTTAGCACAACTAACTATAACTGAAGCATGATAACTTCAAGGTTTTCTCCTGGAACCAATAACAATAAATCTCATGAAAAATAAGAGACACGAAAAACCCAAGAGACTTTTCAGAACAAACCACCACACACAGCTCTTGTAGCCCCTTCTCTCTGTGCTTGCTCCAAACTGATGCGCATGAGAGGCTCTCCCTTTGGCGCTTGAATCTATGGCGTCTATCATCACTCAGTCACCTCTCACCGCTCATTCTGTGCTCTGTGTACTGTTACAGCACCGCCAAACTCTGATTAATTTTACGTTCAGATAATAGTTAGGCTGGGCTTGCATTCAGTTATCGAACCCTACTTGACTCTTCGAGTAACCATCCCAACCCGAGACGAAGTCAGGGATACCTTTGTGGGTGATGGTGCACTTTACAAATACGCATAACACCCCTGTCTCCTTTAAGGTCTTCCATCTCCTTCTTGTTATCCTTTTTCACATGTGGAGACTTCTCTGCATTGTTGACTGTGTTATGGAACATGAGCAGATTGTCTAACCAGTTAATTTATTGTCATTGTCTGCCAGTAGCTATAGTGATTAGTTACTCATGGTGTCCCAGCCACTTAGACGTAACAGGGCAGAGGATCAGATCTTCAACGACAACTCTAGCTTTAGATGTTCTTTTGATGCTCTTCAAACCTGTGTGCACCATGAAGATTTTGTTGTCGACCCGTCTTACATGTCAGGTTAGACCATTGCGTCATACAACATCGCAGCACTAGTAGATTTTAAATTGGTCAATTTGACCTTGAAGCAATGGAGAATCCCAAGTATTGGTACAGTAGCATTGATGGTTGGTGGTGGCAGAAGGTCGAAGCACTCTTCTCCTTCTCCTCTGGCAAAGACCTGGAGTTTCTTTGTAACTGTGGTTTAAACTGCACTGTTCCAGACAGCATCCCCCCTCCTATCTAGTTTGTCATCCTTGTCGGTCCCTGCCTAATATATAGCAGTTACTGAACTGACAATACATGCTGACAGCATGAGTAGGATAGGGTGTCTCTGGGAAGAGGTGGATGATCTGAAGCACCTTCTGACCACTGCGAATTTGTGGTGTGGTGTATCGCCGGCTCTTCTGAGTAGCCGGAGTGGCTGCACAATTTTACTCTCGCTTCCAGGACATGCACCACATGTGGAGTGCTTTTGTACACTTTATTTATGTACTTCTATCAGTTTTAATTGGTTTCTTTGTTCTGCACATGTGGTACAGAAGGAAGCCTGGGTCACCAGTGAGTTAATTCGAAGCAATGTTAGACTTGGAGTAATTATTTGCCAGATGTAAGTCAGTGGGTCCAATAAACTCCCTTCTGAGTAAAGTGTTTCAAGCCAAAAGGCTGAACTAGAAAGGAGAGCTTGCACGGGCTGCTCAGAGCCACAGAAGGTGTGCTGGCTGATAATTAGAGTAGTTACGTGTGAGAGAGCCAAACAAGTGGCAGAGCTATCCAGAGTTGCAGATTCAGGTAGGGACAGGTTGCCGAATCTGTTGTGGTGAAAACTAAGGGGCCGATTAGGATGGCGGGCGGACTTTCGTCCGCCCGCCACCCTAGCAGTGCTGGGGTGCCAGTGGTGCGGAAGTCCCGCACCTGCAATTAGGATGCCACTGTGGCGGTGGCATCCTCTATTCCCAGCATTGTGGCACAGCCAGCCACAATGCTGAGAATGCACTCTGTGCATTGTCATGCAGAAGGTGACAGGCACCACGCAGTACTGCCACCTTGTCCATGACAATGTAGAGGGGTACCATAGGTACCCCCCATATGCACCCCCTAACCCCCCAATGAACGGGCCCCCCGACATCAAAATCTGTATGCCTTTCAAGGTTGCTTCCCGTACCCATACTAATATGGATGGCCACCATATCTGTCCCCTTTTCCTCCCGGTCGATCGGCGGAAAACCGGAGAACGGTCTTTCCATCCACCGGGGTCCCCCCGCCATACTAATATGGCGGGGGGAAATGGGTGGCGGGCGGAGGGAAATGTAGGGCGGATCACCACCGCCATGCGGGCACTGGCGATCCGCCCTCCATCGTAATCAGCCCCTAGATGTTTAAATCTAGCTGGCTCTTGAGAGAAGGTAGATTCAGGAATTAAATATTAATTGAGATTTGTGTACTTTCTTGGAAGGTATCGGCCCTTCCCCCACACAGGCTGCTCTTATTAACCATGACAGTGACAAACCTACTGCTTGATTCAGAGATTGTGCTCCGCTGAGGTAGTAGTATGTGCATGTGTAATGATGAGTGGGGTGACCCATACCGCACCATGAAATGGATCTGGTATCCTCAGCGTGACTCTGAAACCTGAAGCCCCAAACCTAGCTTAGTGAAGTGGATGCCACCTCTTGATCTGCACACCATGTCTGAGCTCTTTCTCACTGTGTTAGACCACAGCCCAGCTTTCTGCTCTCTGCCTTGTTGGAACTCAACAAGCTGTAGGAAGTCTTTCCTACAGCAACCAGCACTTGTTCATTTTGTTTTCTTTTGCTGACATTTGATAGATCTCTGCCACCTCATGTCGTAGACGGGCGGTACTTCAAAAAACACCACATTGTAATGTGAAGATTCTGGCATTGTGGCCATTGCCTCCATCCGCTTAACCTCTGTAGTTAGTGCGCGTGCCCGACTACAGGTCTATGACCTACTCAGTCCTCTGCTTGTCCTCTGGTCCCAAAGCTGCATCTACTTTGTGTTACATGTAACTTCACTGATGAAGGGCACAACATAGTAGTTAGTGGAGTATGGCTACACTGTATATGATCCAAAACCAGTGCAACTAACTTAAGTGTTGTATACTGGTTAACTTAGTTTAACAAGATCTGCCTTTGTTTAACTCTCTACTTTCATTTACAGACAGGAAGAGCCTTGATTTGACTCCTGTTGGCACTGTGTTGGCCCTAAGTCTGCTTGTCGAAATTGGGCTGTTCATCATAAACAGAATGAAATTCTTCAAGGCGGAAGGTAGGATTTTAATTTTAGGTGTTTGTTTATAATGTTCCCATATTCTGTGGGACCTTGCAGCGAGCCAGGCTGACCATGTGCCAAAAGAGATTTTGTTTTTCAGGTTAAAACTGTAACGCTTCTAAATGTTTCAGAAGCCATAATTTTCAGATGAGTGCAAATTAAACAATAAGAGCATGGACAATAGCAAAATCAAAGTACATACTACAAAATACTACAAGTTTGTATAACCTTTTATAGAAATTTGTGTGCAGTGTGCATAGAGTAATTCTGGGACCTAAAGGATATTGACCAAACCCAACTTGCTCTTAGACCTTCATGGTGCCTCTCCCTGGCACCACTGATCAACTCTCTTGTGCCAGCCCATCTATCGCCCTATAACGAATCTGTCCCCCATCCATGCTCTCAGCGCATCCTCACACTCACCCCCAAACACTCAGCCCATTGTCCGTTCTCTCTTCGCCCTGTTCCTTCTCACGCCCTGTTCACTCGAGCCTTGTTCCACTTCCACCCTGCATCCCTTCTAACCTGCCATGTCCACTACCTTGCCATCCTCTCTTCCTCCATTTTATAATCCACCAACACAATTTGTGAATTCAAAACAAAAATTACAAAAAGGCATTCTTCCACAAAGAAAGAAAAACATGAGGCTTTAATGAATAAAATCTGAACTTTATGTGCGTTCTTCTTATCCCCTATTTTTTGGTCTCTCATTTTCCTGAAACTACTAGCCCAGCATTCTTTTTTTGTTGTTGATAAAATAAAGTTTATTGAAAATAGACAAAATATTAAATATTTTTACAGTTGGGGAGGAGCCAAGATGGCGACCGGAGCAGACCTGTAGGCTCCCGGCTCCACCAGCCTTTCTCCTCCGCACCGACATCCTGGCTTCTATCCTGGTGGAATTTGGCAGCGGATTGCGTGTGGCGCGGCGCTGATCACAGCCGTGTTTTCCCGGACTCTCGACCTGCCCGGCGGCCGGAGATATCTGCGGAACTGTTTGCAGCCCTGGACCCCGCCTGCACAGTCGCTCTCTGCCGTGCCCCGGAGAACTATTGACGACCGGACTACCCGTTCGGTGCTGAAGACCCGAGCACTGGTGCAGTTCTCGTGCGGCAATACCTGGACTGCGTTGCCTGTAAAGACCCGTCGCAGGCGGTGTGATGTGGGTGCTTGCTGAGATGCGGCGCTCTTCAGGAACGGATCCTTTGTTTGGGGCTGGAGATATGCGACGTGGGTCGCTCGGCCATCTTTGCTCGGCAACGGCAGCCTGATTCCTTGTCTCACTACACTGGTCTGCTGCAGGGTAACTCGCCGTGCCGTGTGCCTTATTGGCACTGTATTTGGTGATATTGAGCCTTGGCTGGGCGTTCGCTTGTGCCACACTTGTCCTGGCGATTACCCCGGACTTTCGCTACAATGGCTTTGTTTGGCGCTTCGTGCTGTGGGGGAGAGCGCCCATCCCTGCCAGTGGTTTGTGCCGCCCCGCCTGTGTTAGGGTCCGGCTCACAAGCGCCTTCCCTGGGAAGTGATAAGCAGGGGCTACAGCCAACACTTTCTCTCGGAACTATCCTGATTGCCCTGCGTGACTTCCGAGCTGACATGCACCATGGCTACCACGTACTGGGAGGAAAACTGGACGACATGGCGTCTGCGCTGCGGCAGGGATGCAACGTTTGGACCCAGCAAAGCTTTCACTCGCCTCCGCCTGCACCTCGTGGGGATACAATGCTTCCTTCTGCCCGCAGGACAGATGTGCCCGCTTCCAACTCTACTGGCGCCCGAGACCGCCCGTCTGCCAACCCCGCCTGGGATACTTTGTTTCCCCTTTCACCGGAGTTTGCTACATTGTTGGTTTCATCATCGCGAGTGCCTTGGGACCTGTACATAACACCACTGGCCCTGTCGACGGCTCCTGTTTCGTGTCCTTCACCTTTGCCATCGAAGAGCTCGCACTCTCCGAGTGTCCCGGAGGACCTCCCTATTACGGTCAATGGATTTTATGGTGACTTTCGACGGCCATTTTGTGTTCCTGAGTCACTCTCATTCTTTCTGTGGCCATATTGTCTCTTTGTTTCACAGTGGGCGGGCTTCTCTCGGGGAGCGTATTTGGGGATGTATCCAAGATCGGGCCAGGGCTAGGCTGCCTTTTTTATCATCGGCTTCTTGGCTGGTTGAGCCGGGTTTGGGACTGTTTTTGCATTCAGTTTAGTCGCACGCCGCAAATTGGCATTTCACCCCTGTATCTGCATCAATGCTTGCTGACTATTCTGGGTTCGGGGTGGAGGATGTACTTGTGGCTGCGGGACCGGGACTGCCTAGAATTGATCCTCCTCCTGCTTTGTTTGTTTTTTGAGAGTTGAAGATTAGGATGTCCTTTTCTCACTCTCTATATCTGGATGTTACACCTTTTTCTTTTTCTCCTTCCTTTCTTTTCTTTTCTCGCTATATTTCGGGTTTATTGGGCTGGGGGGGGGGGGGGGGGCAGGCCGTAGCCTCTGCATGCGTGTAGGGTGGGGGGTTAGAAGTTAGTTTCTAGTTATAGTTTCTATGGTGCCTTATTTATTCTTATTGTTGTTTTTCTCCTTTTTCTGTCTGGGTTCATGTCTAGGTTACTAGGGGATAGGTGGCGGCGGACACTGGGTTGGACGTTAGGATTGATAATTTGTTTGATGTGCATCTTGCTGCCATGCTGCCTGGGTGGGACTTGATGGTTGGGTTGATCTCCTGCGTGGTGAATTGTAGCGAACGTCATGCTCCTCCCACATGGATTCTGCCTCCTTGCTTATTCTTTCTTTTTACGATTCAGAAAAAGTACGATTTGAATTTAATAGTCGCATAAAACCTTAAAATTAACCTTCACTGATTCTGGGACACGGTACTACAGCAATTACAGTGTAACTCTTTAATGCTTATCTATGATGATGGGGTATTACTGTGTCGCCGTATTGCATGCATTAGTGCTTCATAAGTATCTGTGGCCGGCCTAATGGTTGTGGGCCCGTATTTGTTCTTCTTGGATGCACAATAAAGGTTTTCAAAAATTTTAAAAAAATATATATATATATTTTTACAGTTTAATCAAACAGTTATATAGTAAAATGTACTGAAAATATCCCACAAAATTATATAACTTTATATGGAATCTATGGAAAGGAATCCGGGAAAGGGGAGGAAAAAGGGGAAAATACAGAATAAACATTTCTCAGCTTGAATAACAATATAATAAAAAATGAAATAAAGGTAGAGCAAAAATGTAAGTGAAAATGTATGATTACAATGAACAAATGCACCTAGTAAAATAAAAGTGGAAAGGCTAAGGAGGTTTTGAAACGTCTTCAGTAAGATGATGCAAACTGACCATTGACTGGAGGAGTGCAAAAACGTTGTTACCGGTGACCAAAGAAGCTTTTTTAACTCCTAGGGAAATTAGGGTGGCAGTTTCCATCCAATCTTTGATTGTAGCAAATTCCATATGACCATGCTTGATAGGAGATATTAATAGATATATATATATATATATATATTTATATATATATATATTATAATTCCAGGTATCTGCGAGACTACCTAAAAAGAGACGTGATACAGAAAAATGGATATCTGTATGAAAAATATGATTACTTTGTGAGAAGACTTAAAGCCAGAATTGGTATGTGTGTGGGCACTCACAGCGCATATGTTTTAAAGTGGAGTTGGAGAGGTTACAAGTCCAAAAAGTTGATGATGTCAATATTACATTTATGGCGATCATTTGGTGTAATCATTAATCGATTATAGATGAAAAACAATGTTTGAGTAGCATTAGCAGCATGAGAGGTTTTGCAGATTGTTAGCCATATATAATGCATAAAGGAATTGAACAAGATGTTTGTAAGTCTACTTCCCATAGTAACTGCAGTGGTGTCTTTTGTCTGGGTTGAGATAAGGAAATAAGCTTAGAGTATGGTTTAGCGGCAGAAGGAGATGATAGTAACAAAGCATGTATAGGTGAAGGATTGGATATTGAGGCGATAGTAGTACATTGGGGAGAATAGGCTTCGGATATTGCTAAACTTAAAGTTGGTATTTGAATTTATATGAATTAGGAAACTTTTGGGTCTGTGAGAAAGTGATGGCGGAATGATTATATATTAATTGATGAACCCAAAACAAACTGTTCTCCCGCCAAGATTTCTAAAATATGGGCTTAATATTAATTTTGATATGTACATTGTCACAGTTAGAAGACTGAAGAAACTGATCTAGAATAGAGAGATTTGAAATAAAGACGAGCTGTAATAGTTTAAGTATTTTTGAGGATCGGAATTGCAAAAAATATTATGGCCCATGTGTAAAAGACAAAAACTCTGAGAAAAAAAAAAGTTGGATGAACACTAATTTTAAGTAGGTCCATAAGGGTTGTTCATGTGTAGAATGGCCATTGTAATAATGGATTGAGTGTTCTGACAAGAAGATTGCTGGTAAGCTTGGACATTTGGGAAGTTCACACCTCCTGTTTGCTTATTATATTGAAGCTTCTTGAGAGATGTTTGAAGTTACTTATTAATCCATAATAAAAAAAACATTAAAATAGAATATATCTTTTTAAATGCGGAAGAGGGGATTTGGATTGGAACTGTAGATAAAAGAGGATTGTAGGAACTAATACCATCTTAATAGAATCCAGCCTACCCCACCATGGAAGGAAAATAGATTCCAACGTGTTGCGAGGGTAGTTAGGGTTGAAACTAGGCAGTAGCATTGATTGAGACAGTATCTTTAATAGAAGTAGTGAACAGGAGTCTTAAATATTTAATTTTGTTGAATTCCATAGAAATTCTGAGGATAAAAAAAATCGTTTTTAAAACACAATTTATTAAGCGGAAGAATCTCACATTTGTAAGCATTAAGCTTATAACTGTAAAGTATTGTATAATTAGATATTGTGCCTAAAAGGGTTTGATCACCTTTTTCTCTTTGATATCGGAGTTTTGAAGATGGAGCTCTGCAACTTTAAAGATAACTACTGCCCCGAGCCTGCTGGTTTTACTGGTACATGACAGTCTTTTTAACACCCTGCTGTTGCCCAAGCTTGTCACTGCATTCCGTTCAACTTACAAAATTCCTCATCCTCTTTTGTCCGGGTGGCTTGTCAGATCATTACACCGGTTGTTCGAGTCTAAGACTAGCTTGACGCATTGTTGAGTTAGGCATTAATGGCCTGTGGTATGGCCTAGTTAGGATCCATGCTTGACTACTGCCTTGCCTGTGTATGCAAATGTAGTGTGTTTTGGCTTGTACGTAGCAAGATATTTTAGCTTGCACTACTCCTCAGACCTGACTCCAGGTTAACTACTTTGGTATTGATTCTATTGGTGGGTAACCTGCAGGAAGACGTATCCATCAGAAGAAAAAGTTGCTTACCTTCTCTCAACGATTGCCCTGGGGGATACTCTACCTGCAGATTCTTCACAAACTCACCCTCCTCCCTGTTCGGAAGAGCAGTCTCGCAACAGATATCAACATGATATCAAGTACGCTTTTGGACACTGCATCCATTTGCAGTCTCTCGCATATGCCACTAGGGTGTGGGAAAAAAGTGTCAGAAAAGATGTCAATGCTCCAAGTGGTGCCATTTGTGGGTCTGTGATGTCACATCCTGGGAGGTGTCTGAGTGCGGATAGAGCCATGGCACTACATGCTGGCGCAGGAGGATTATTTCCAGTTTCTAGATCCAGTCTGGTGCCTGGTGGGTGTCTGGAAAATTAAAGTTGCTTATCCACTTTAAGTATTTTTAATCAAAGGTAAGTAACTTTTCTTTTGAGGTTATACCCCATTCCATAAGAGAAAACGAATAATGATGCAGTAATACCTAACCTAGTAATTACTGCACCCATTGGCATTGAGATAACTGGGTACAGTAGATCTCACTGCCTTGATTTCCAGAGGCACTTCTAATAAGCATGAATATGTTCCGTGCCACCACCCATCCGCGAGCCTTCACGGTCTACAGTGGCCAGCAGCATAATACGAAGCATGGACGGCTAGGCCATCCGCGAGCCTTCACGGTCTACAGTGGCCAGCAGCATGACGGGAGCTCGGAGGACCAGGGCAGCTCATACATGCCCCTTCACCCTAATCAGGTCAGGGGGCAGCGGACAGACATAGCTACCATGGTCCTCCGTGTTCTCCAGCGCCAGCTTCTTTTATTATTTCATGATGTACTTCACTTGTTTTTGGAAGACAGGCAGAAGCACTGTTATTTCTTATAAGCTGTGCTGTAAAGGTATACTTCATCCTGAGTCAAGGATATCACATTTTTGAGTCCATTGTTGCTGAGGTTTCACATATCTCACACTAGGGAGTGGGTGAAATACTTATGAACCATCGCACATGCAAGAACTTCAGAAGGTTGTAATTGTTCTATTTTGTTTCATTCTAGTAAGACGACGGAAGAAACTGAGAAATGTTTGCAGTGGTGAGTATGTAAGAGATACATTCCTGCACGATTCACTTCTTACTTTGTACATGTTGTATTTCATTTCATTGTTGTCTTCCTTGCTTGAAAATGATGATTTGTTCCTACTTATTAAATCACATGCATGCACCTGTGAGAACCTAGTACAGTAGGTTGTTTCTCTGTGGTTGAGATTCAATTACTGGGATCTTCAGAAATATAAAAATGCTTGTAAGTACAGTGGGATGCCTATAACTCTAACACCATGTGCCAGTTGAAGAAGAATTGTATTCTCAATCCTACTTTTTTTTTTTTTTTTTTTTTTTTTTTTTTGGTGTAAGACATTTATTGTGCCAAGGAAAGGTTACACTGCGTCACGCCAACAACCCGGAGGCAGGCCGCGATGTCAACAAATGTTTTCAAATAAGGTGTACCATATTAGGAGTCATAAAACAATGTCAGTATGCTACCAATCAGGGAGATACACACCCTTAACCCTGGTGAGGAGTACAAAGGTATAACCAGTGCAGAGTGGATGGTCTTACATTTTTGGGTGACGTGGACTGGTAAACGAATCCCAGGCTCACGGTCTCGTCCAGTCACTCCGGCGAGTACTAGGACCGCAGCTCATGGAAAAGGTAATGCATAGTTAAATCGTCCACGACCACCTTTTCGCCCAACCCCCCCCGCAACAATCGGAGAGAAACAACAAACTTCGGTGCAGAGCTATTTCAAAACAACAGACATCACATACGCAGGGACACGCGTACAAGGACCCGTCCGTCATAGAGGGACGATTACAAGCAGCATTGGTGGCTGCAGGAGGACCGCAAGGCAGCAGCTATGGGGCGGATGGGGGGGGGGGGGGGACGCGGTCGGACAAAACAGCGGGGCGCCTGGTCGGGAAGGGGGGCATCATGTCAAACCAGACAGGCACGCAGCAGGCATGGGATCCAACAATAGCAACTCATTCCACAGCCCTCAGGCACATCTACCAAGCATGTATCCATCCATCCCAGCAAAAGGCACACAGGGCTCAAAGGTTTCACCCCATGTCATCCGAAACACCCGTCCCAGGGGAGTCCACAGAGGCATCCGAACCCGCCCGCTCTCTAGTCCACTGAAGGAAGGGTTCCCAGATGTCATTGGGCCTGGATGCGGTGGGCATCGTCTCCCAGTAGTGTGTGAGTTGTGTCTGACCATATGTAACGTCTCGAACCCATGCGGCGAACGTAGGCAAGGCACCACGGCCCCAGTGTATCGCCACCTGGCGTTTAGCGTAAAGCAGCAGCATCGCGTGCAGTTTCCTGTCAACGGGTTTGGTGTCTTTAACGTATCCCAGGAGCCCTAAAAGCGGAGTGGGTTCATCTGACCTGTGTAATATGTGATTGATGGCCTCAAAGATGCTCGACCAGTACTCAGCTAGCTTTGGGCAGCTCCACGCCACATGGAGGAAGGACGCGTCAGCTCCACCACACTTCCAGCATGAGGCGTCAGTGCGGATTCCCATGCGATGTAGCAGCACTGGTGTGCGATAGTACCGGTGCAGGAATTTAAAATGGACCAGTCGTAGCCTATAATTCGGTGACAGCGCCGTGAGTTGCTTACAGCAGTATTCCCACACATCATCTGTCAGGGTCCCGTCCAGGTCCGCGGCCCATGCTTGTTTGGCCACAGGCACGGTGAGCGGGGCCTGCTCTTGCATGCAGTTGTACAGTCTAGAGACCAGTTTCGCGGGGGAGGGTCGTGACAGCAAGTTCTGAAGGGCATCCAGTTGTGGAGGTTCCTCGGGGAATTGAGGCCACATCTTCTTGCAGGACTCCCGGAGAGAGTGATACAGAAGCGCGTCCGAGAACGAGGTAGGCTGGCCGTCCTCACGGACACCCAATGCTCCAAACGTCCCATCAGGGTAGATGTCTGCGAAAGTGGTCACCCGTCTCCCCTGGAGCGTGATGGTATCTCCCCTAGCGCAAAGGCAGGGCAGCATCGGATTGCTCCGCAGTGGAATAGCCGGCGCGTAGAGCAAGGGAAGGCCCGCCCTCTGACGTAACTCCTTCCAGGACCAGCGGATCATCTCAACGGTGTCTACCTCCTTCGAGGGGCGAGAAACCTTACCATACAACGCCACCCGAAGTGGCAACGGGGCAACCGCGGCCAATTCCACCGCCACATGTGGCTGGTAGGGGGTGGGGAACACCCAGAAATGCAAGAATTGAGCCTGAGCGCACAGCGAGTATAGCTTTAGGTCAGGCGCCCGAGGCCCCCTTGTCGTAAGCAGAGCCCAAGAGGTCCTCGCCTGCCTCCCAGCCCACACCAGAGATAAAAGTAAGGAGCGGACTCGTGCATGGAAGCATGCAGTCATGGGCAACGGAAGATTAACGAACAGATATAAGAATTTCGGGAGAACTACCATTTTCGCCAGTGCAACCCTCGCAACCAGGGACAGGGGAAGTTTGTTCCAGACCTCCACCCTCCGCTCCAGCCAGTCGACCGCTCTGCCGAAGTTGAGAGACCATAGTTCCTGCGTGTCACGACTAATCCAGATACCTAAGTATTTGACCGCGTCAGTCTCCCAACGCAGGGGGTAGTCCGAAGGAGGTTGAACTGTCTCGTCAGTTAGAGGGAATGCAACCGACTTGGACCAATTTATAGACACGCCCGCCAGACCCTCGAAACGTACAAATTCCCGGAGCAGTGGATTCAAATTCTCTGCGGGGTTGTTAACATACAGAGTGACGTTGTCTGCATAAAGAGAGATCAGCAGACTACGAGAGCTGAAGCCTATCCCTCTCGCCGTGTGGTGTTGGCGTATCCTGGCCGCCAGTGGCTCCATCGCAATAGCAAAGAGGAGGGGCGACAGTGGGCACCCCTGTCTAGTCCCCCTGGAGATGGGAAAGGGCTCGGACACCAGGCCATTCACTCGTACCCGAGCTCGAGGTTTATCATATAGCAATTTGATGAGAGTAATAAAGTTACGACTGAAGCCCATCCTGCCCAGGACACGAAACAGGTACGGCCACTCTAACGAATCGAACGCCTTAGTCGCGTCTAGGAACACGACTGCGGCCTGGACGGAGGGGTGGAGATAATGTAGGATGGAGAAAAGTGTTCTGAGGTTGTGCGAGGTGGCACGGCCAGGGATGAACCCTGATTGGTCCGGGAGAGCGATGATTGGCAGCATCGGCTGTAATTTATCTGCAATGATCTTGGCAAAAATGTTAGCGTCCACATTTATGAGAGAAAGGGGACGATAGGAGTCCAGGTATAATTCGTCTTTGTCGGGTTTTAATAAGGTGACAATGAGTGCCTCGTGCATGGAGTCTGGGAGGGAATTCAGCTCTAGCGCCTCAACGAATACTGAGTGCAGTTTCGGGGCCAGTTCTTCAGCATACGTCTTGTAAAACATTGTGGTTAGGCCATCTGGGCCAGGAGCTTTATTAGCTGGCATGCTCTTGAAAACCTGAGCTATGTCTTGGACCGAGACAGGCAGGTCCATGTATTGTCTATGGTTGTCATTGAACCAGACAAGGGCTATAGAGTCAAGAAAACCGTCCAGGGAAGGTGGAGCAGCAGAGTGTTTGGACGTGTAAAGTGAAGCATAAAAATCGGCGAAGGCCTTCAGCACTGCTTCTTGGCCCGTGACCCGTGTCCCCTCACTATTATTGATAGTGTGTATATAGTGTGCCTGAGCCTGGGGAGCAATCAATCTAGCTAGCGTCCTGCTCGGTCTATCACCTTCCCCATATCTGCGGGCTTCGGCCTGTTTCCCTAAGAACTTCACCTCCCTCTGCGCCTCCTCGTTGAAGTCCAACAGTTTTGCCTTAAGACTACCTGCAATAGCCAACGTCGGGTCTCGGCAGAAAGCCAGGTCCAGATCCTTAAGTTCTCGCTCTAACTGAGCCAGTGTCTGACGTATGGTATGTAGCACCCCTGCCTGCCGAGCTATGCACTGGCCCCGTATTACCGCTTTAAAAGCGTCCCACACCACGGCCTCAGAGGAGGCCGAACCCTCGTTTTCTGCAAAGTACTTGACAATGTCATCCCTGATTTCTTCAGTGAACACCTGATCTGTAAGGGCGTGGGGTGGCAGCCGCCATGAAAAAGCCCTAGGAGCTACGTTGGGTATCCGCAGCTCTAACATGCAGGGGGCGTGGTCCGAAAGCGACCTAGCCTGAATATCCACCTCCCCCACCCATGTAGCCACCTCAGGAGACAGCAGCCAAAAGTCCAGGCGGGACCAAGCGTCATGATGATACGTGATACAGGACCCCGTTCTCTCCCCAGGGTGACGAAGTCTCCACACATCAGTCAGTCTCCCCTCTTCCATCACATCTAGCAACGCCTGCCTAGCTTTCGCATGCGTAGGTCTACTAGCACCCCTTCTGTCCCAATCATCGTCCAACACTACATTGAAATCCCCCCCCACCACTATCAGGTTACAATCAAGCAACACAATTTGCGCCCAAACATTGCGAAAAAAATCAGGATCGTCCACATTTGGGCCATATATAGCGGCCAGAACCAGCGGCCTACCCTGCAATGAGCCATGCACCAGTACATAACGACCCTCTTTATCCAGTACACAATTATGTTCTCTCCAATCCAACCCTTTCCGAATGAGGATAGCCACCCCCCGGGCATAGTTAGAGTATATAGCTGAATATACATGCGACCACCTGTGATGTTTCAGCCTGGGCGATGGGGTCGAGTTGATGTGAGATTCTTGCAACAAACAAATGTCCACATTGTGTCTGGTCAACATATTATGCATCAATCTGGCTTTTTTATAGTCCCCCAGGCCACGAATGTTCCAAGTCCACAGTTTAACTCCCCCCATGCCTGTGGCGCATCCAGGGTGACCAGGCCGCCGCCCCGCCCCCCCCCATCACACACACAAACAGGCCCAGATCGCCGCACACCCCCGCGCAGTACAGTCGTGAGAAGATAGATTGCAACGCGCTCCATCAGCACCGGTAACCAAACACTCAACATCCCCCCCCAACCCCCACCCACGCCAACCCCCCAATCAGGTTGCGCTAGAATCCCATTCGTGCTCTGAATCGCACTTGAGTCAACTGAGAACAAAAACAACGGGAGATACCCCATGGGGCGAGGTGCTCCTAGCTGACACCCCTGAATACACAGGGTGGCTGCACACTGAAGGATATCCGCGACACCTGAGGGGTGCCCAGCAGCATGGACCAAGCAGTACTGGAGTGGTTTTCGGTCCAATACGCCTCAGACCTGTGACACAGTCAACAACCAAGACCCCCCCAGCATGAGTAGGCCAGCTCCAACAAATCCAGCAGTGTCCTCCAGTCCACGTCTAGAGGGAACCAAACAATCCAGCAAATGTCAGCTTTAGTTGAAAGGGGCAGCACAGACCCCATTACCCTCAGTCCCTCAATCATTGTCGCTCGTGCGGGCCGCGTCCTCCTCCAACCTCGGCGATTTGCGTCTGGCACCGGGGCCACTGATATGTTTAGCAAACTTCAAGGCTGACTTCGCGTCAGTGAAGAAGTGAGCAGTCCGTTCATGGAAGATTTTCAATTTGGCTGGGTATAACAAGGAGTATTGGACTCCGGCCTGCATCAGGAGTTTCTTCGCAGGTATGAACTCTTTTCTGGCAGCCTGGACGAGGGGGGTGAAATCAGGGTAAAACGAGATATGATTCCCTTTATGGATGATCTTGCCTTTTTCACGGGCCATCTGTAGGATGCGGTCCCTGTCCTGAAAATTGAGCAGCTTGGCCAATATAGGGCGAGGAGTGGCGCCTGGTGGCGGTTTCTTGCCCAGTGTCCTGTGCGCCCTCTCCACCGTGAATACCTGGGACAGGTCCGGGTCAAACAGCTCATGTAGAAGATCAGTCACAAAGACCTCCATCTTTCCGGTGTTGTCCGTCTCCGGAATGCCCGTAATTCTGACGTTGGACCTCCTGGAGCGCGCTTCTAAGTCGTCCGCCTTGGCTCGCATGGACTCCAGTTCGCGCTCAATGTTGGTTATGTGTTTTTTCGCCTGCTGCTGAAACTCGGCACATTCGGTATGTCTGTTTTCTAGGCAGTCTAGCCTCGTTTCGTGTACGTCCACTTTGGACTTGACCGCCTCTAGCTGTGTGGCCATTGCATCCAGCTTAGCGTCGATACTCTTCAAGCTAGATCTGACACCTCCAGCATCAGAGCCCCGAAATCAATCTCAGCTGCAGGGCTCTTGGGAGGAGACGACGCGGCTCCCGTGTCTGCTGTTTGTTGCTTGGCCTTCTGCTTTTGGTCAAATGTCAGTTTGGGCTGTTTCGCATCCTTCGTGCCCCCCATCTCGGACACGCGTGGGACGTGGTGTGCAGGCTGTGGTGTGAAGCACTCACCGGTGCGCCGCGCAGGCCACCCTGTAGGACTGGCAGGCACAGCTCGAGTCGTCGCAAGAGAGAACTGGGGGGGTTAGCAGCCCCCAACCCCAGTGTGCTGCCTAGTGCCCTTCGGTGACCCTTCCAAGTTCCCCCCACGATCTCCGAGTGGAGGACAGAGCGCGGAATGGCTCTGGCAGGATCAGGCTGAGTTTTTTAGTACGTTTCTGTGCCCGGGAGCGGAGCTCCTACCATCAGGGCAAGACCGACACCTTCTCGCCAAACGGCGATCTGCAGGGGCTCAGGGGCATGCCAAGCAAGGGGCACTCGCAGTGTAGGCTTTAGTGCGCCACGGGTCTGCAGCTTCTCCTCTATCGACCCGGCCGCACCGCGAAATGGCGGCGGCGCGCTTCTGCCGCAGCCCCGACCTTCCCCCGAGCCGTTACCTCTGTCCTATGGCCGCTCCGCTCCCTTTCGCCGTCCACAAGTGCTTCCGCGTAGCGGCCGCCGGCAGCTCCCGGCCCCTTGCCGAGGGCGCCAGAGTAGTCCCCTCTCCGCCGATCTTCCTTGGCCCAGCAATTCGCGGGGTCCGGCCAGGTGTCACCGCCGCCTCGGGCTCCACAGCAGCAGGCGGGCTCTAGTGTGCGGGCCGGCGCCACCCGCGGCCGCCAGATCTCGTCGCGCAGCCCACCGCGATCGTGCCCCAGGGCTGCCGCATCAATTACAACCAGAAGCCGGGCCCTTCGGTAGCGCTGTGAAGGATACTCAAGGATTTATTAGTGTGCAGCCGGCGGAGCTCGCTCAAAGAGCGGCCATCTCGCTGCTCGGTTAGCCACGCCCCCTGTATTCTCAATCCTACTTTGATAGCTGCCACTTCCCCTCAGTAAAAGAAGAATATGGGGTCTAGTGGTAAAACTTCTGACATTGCACCCAAAAGACTTCTCCACTTCATTAGGTCGTGTTGTCCAGAGCAAATCACTTTTCTCCTTATGCCAAAGATTTCAGGCAACTAGAGGTGGTTTCATGTAATGTTTGAGCTATAATGGAAATTAATGTATTCTTGTATTCACTAGTCTTTCCCATTGAGTGACCTCTTTGGCATGAACTAGAAAAGATCCGCAAAAATCAGGTTGCTGATTTAAATTGGGCCTGTATTACAGGCGGCTTGTACCTTTAGAGCTCCAATCCTTGCAGTAGTCTGGATGGCTTGCAAGATTTCCAACTAATAATTACCCCTAGGGGCCTGGTTTTCCTGATTTTAAAAGAAATGTCTTATTCTTCTCCTCCTGAATGGAACATATGGAAGATAGGTAATCGAGCCTGCCCCCATCGTTGATTCCTGGTTTGCAGAGCATGGGAAGTAGGATCGAGCTGAAGACCGCGTGACCCGATGTGTTGGAAAGGATACGTCCATTACAAACTAGGAGATTGCCGTTTTAGCGCTGGCTCCCAAGTCACACAGGAAACCACATCCAGGCTTGTGATGTGGCTGTGAGTGCAGAAAGTTTTATTTTTATTTTTTATTTTTCAAAGTGTCAATACAACCCGTTGACCACATTCCTTAAAAAGTCATGGGCACAAGGGATCCCTTTGGTCCACTCGCTCCATGTAGTAGAGGAATTGACTCCAAAAGTACGGGTCTTTAAGAATCTTTAAGACTGTGCTTTATGGAAAGCATATACAATTACTGCCTCTAGGCTCATTTTCAATTAAATATTTGGTAGGGAAGCCACAACCATATATATCGGAGGCCATCAATACGTGGACGTGAAGAGATAGCGTCTGCTTGGTTTACCAGTGGGCGGTTTCAACCCGGCATGGGCCCAGCTGGGAAAGGAAGGGGCGTGCAGGTGATGCAGTTTTAAGTGTGAATCTTGGTTACAACTTCTGTGTTGTCGTCCCACACTCCATGACACCAGGAGGTCCTTGTTGAAGCCAATCGACTTTACTCAGGCGACTTGCACTTGCCTGGCTGCCATATCGTATGCTTAACCCAAACCAATGTAAGACATTTATAGAGGTGCGGGAAATTCATCCTAGAAGCCAGAGTTCAACGTCGACTCTGAATCACTGAGCCCCAGCCCAATACCTTGACCCTAGAACTGAACCACCCTTTCTTTAGGGGGGAGGTGGGGGGGTGCTAGATCGTGCACCCCGCCGCTCTTCTATAGTTACACTTCCAAACTAGCTTTCAAGCAAATCAGCTTTTTGTTTTGTACGGAGCACTTCTGTCTGCACCATATGACACACTTTTCCTTCACTGCTTATCTCCCCCATACTCTGGGTTGCATGGGGAGGGTCTACCTTGAGTGAAATAGTCTGGCATCGCTACAAGCTAAGGGCCTCGTTTACAATTTTGTGGCACAGGGCAGCGCCGCAAGACTTCTAGCTGCACTGCCCTGTGTCAAAAGGAAAGGGCAGGAATGCACTGTATTAATGAAATACAGTGCATTCCTTTCCTTTGTGCCTGTCCACAAATTGGTACCTAGCACCAACGCAGGCACCCTTGCACCATGTGCCTAGCACCAATGCAGGCACCCTTGCACCATGTGCCTATCACCAACGTAGGCACCATTGCACCATGTGCCTAGCACCAACGCTGGCACCTTTGCACCATGTGCCTAGCACCAATGTAGGCACCATTGCACCATGTGCCTAGCACCAACACAGGCACCTTTGCACCATGTGCATAGCAGCAACGCAGGCACCCTTGCACCATGTGCCTGGAACCAATTCAGGCACCCTTGCACCATGTGCCTAGCACCAATGCAGGCACCCTTGCACCATGTGCCTAGCACCAAAGTAGGCACCATTGCACCATGTGCCTAGCACCAACGCAGGCACCATTGCACCATGTGCCTAGCACCAGCACAGGCACCCTTGCACCATGTGCCTAGCACCAAAGTAGGCATCATTGCACCATGTGCCTAGCACCAACGCAGGCACCCTTGCACCATGTGCCTGGCACCAATTCAGGCACCCTTGCACCATGTGCCTAGCACCAACGTAGGCACCATTGCACCATGTGCCTAGCACCAACGCAGGCACCTTTGCACCATGTGCCTAGCACCAACGCAGGCACCTTTGCACCATGTGCCTAGCACCAACGCAGGCACCCTTGCACCATGTGCCTGGCACCAACGCAGGCACATTTGCACCATGTGCCTGGCACCAATTCAGGCACCCTTGCACCATGTGCCTAGCACCAACGTAGGCACCATTGCACCATGTGCCTAGCACCAATGCAGGCACCTTTGCACCATATACCTAGCACCAACACAGGCACCCTTGCACCATGTGCCTGGCACCAATGCAGGCACCCTTGCCCCATGTGCCTAGCACCAATGCAGGCCCCCTTGCACCATGTGCCTGGCGCCAATTCAGGCACCCTTGCACCATGTGCCTAGCACCAACGCAGGCACCCTTGCACCATGTGCCTGGCACCAACGCAGGCACCTTTGCACCATGTGCCTAGCACCAACGCAGGCACCTTTGCACCATGTGCCTAGCACCAACACAGGCACCCTTGCACCATGCGCCTGGCACCAACGCAGGCACCTTTGCACCATGTGCCTGGCACCAATTCAGGCACCCTTGCACCATGTGCCTAGCACCAACGTAGGCACCATTGCACCATGTGCCTAGCACCAATGCAGGCACCTTTGCACCATGTGCCTAGCACCAACGCAGGCACCCTTGCACCATGTGCCTAGCACCAACGCAGGCACCCTTGCACCATGTGCCTAGCACCAATGCAGGCACCCTTGCACCATGTGCCTGGCACCAATGCAGGCCCCCTTGCACCATGTGCCTAGCACCAACGCAGGCACCCTTGCACCATGTGCCTGGCACCAACGCAGGCACCTTTGCACCATGTGCCTGGCACCAATTCAGGCACCCTTGTACCATGTGCCTAGCACCAACGTAGGCACCATTGCACCATGTGCCTAGCACCAATGCAGGCACCTTTGCACCATGTGCCTAGCACCAACGCAGGCACCTTTGCACCATGTGCCTAGCACCATTGCAGGCACCTTTGCACCATGTGCCTAGCACCAACGCAGGCACCTTTGCACCATGTGCCTAGCACCAACGCAGGCACCCTTGCACCATGTGCCTGGCACCAACGCAGGCACCTTTGCACCATGTGCCTGGCACCAATTCAGGCACCCTTGCACCATGTGCCTAGCACCAACGTAGGCACCATTGCACCATGTGCCTAGCACCAATGCAGGCACCTTTGCACCATATGCCTAGCACCAACACAGGCACCCTTGCACCATGTGCCTGGCACCAATGCAGGCACCCTTGCCCCATGTGCCTAGCACCAATGCAGGCCCCCTTGCACCATGTGCCTGGCACCAATTCAGGCACCCTTGCACCATGTGCCTAGCACCAACGCAGGCACCCTTGCACCATGTGCCTGGCACCAACGCAGGCACCTTTGCACCATGTGCCTAGCACCAACGCAGGCACCTTTGCACCATGTGCCTAGCACCAACGCAGGCACCCTTGCACCATGTGCCTGGCACCAATTCAGGCACCCTTGCACCATGTGCCTAGCACCAACGTAGGCACCATTGCACCATGTGCCTAGCACCAACACAGGCACCTTTGCGCCATGTGCATAGCAGCAACGCAGGCACCCTTGCACCATGTGCCTGGCACCAATTCAGGCACCCTTGCACCATGTGCCTAGCACCAATGCAGGCACCCTTGCACCATGTGCCTAGCACCAACGCAGGCACCATTGCACCATGTGCCTAGCACCAACGCAGGCACCCTTGCACCATGTGCCTGGCACCAACGCAGGCACCTTTGCACCATGTGCCTGGCACCAATTCAGGCACCCTTGCACCATGTGCCTAGCACCAACGTAGGCACCATTGCACCATGTGCCTAGCACCAATGCAGGCACCTTTGCACCATATGCCTAGCACCAACACAGGCACCCTTGCACCATGTGCCTGGCACCAATGCAGGCACCCTTGCCCCATGTGCCTAGCACCAATGCAGGCCCCCTTGCACCATGTGCCTGGCGCCAATTCAGGCACCCTTACACCATGTGCCTAGCACCAACGCAGGCACCCTTGCACCATGTGCCTGGCACCAACGCAGGCACCTTTGCACCATGTGCCTAGCACCAACGCAGGCACCTTTGCACCATGTGCCTAGCACCAACGCAGGCACCCTTGCACCATGTGCCTGGCACCAATTCAGGCACCCTTGCACCATGTGCCTAGCACCAATGTAGGCACCATTGCACCATGTGCCTAGCACCAACACAGGCACCTTTGCACCATGTGCATAGCAGCAACGCAGGCACCCTTGCACCATGTGCCTGGCATCAATTCAGGCACCCTTGCACCATGTGCCTAGCACCAATGCAGGCACCCTTGCACCATGTGCCTAGCACCAAAGTAGGCACCATTGCACCATGTGCCTAGCACCAACGCAGGCACCATTGCACCATGTGCCTAGCACCAACACAGGCACCCTTGCACCATGTGCCTAGCACCAAAGTAGGCACCATTGCACCATGTGCCTAGCACCAACGCAGGCACCCTTGCACCATGTGCCTGGCACCAATTCAGGCACCCTTGCACCATGTGCCTAGCACCAACGTAGGCACCATTGCACCATGTGCCTAGCACCAACGCAGGCACCTTTGCACCATGTGCCTAGCACCAACGCAGGCACCTTTGCACCATGTGCCTAGCACCAACGCAGGCACCCTTGCACCATGTGCCTGGCACCAACGCAGGCACCTTTGCACCATGTGCCTGGCACCAATTCAGGCACCCTTGCACCATGTGCCTAGCACCAACGTAGGCACCATTGCACCATGTGCCTAGCACCAATGCAGGCACCTTTGCACCATATGCCTAGCACCAACACAGGCACCCTTGCCCCATGTGCCTGGCACCAATGCAGGCACCCTTGCCCCATGTGCCTGGCACCAATGCAGGCCCCCTTGCACCATGTGCCTGGCGCCAATTCAGGCACCCTTGCACCATGTGCCTAGCACCAACGCAGGCACCCTTGCACCATGTGCCTGGCACCAACGCAGGCACCTTTGCACCATGTGCCTAGCACCAACGCAGGCACCTTTGCACCATGTGCCTAGCACCAACGCAGGCACCTTTGCACCATGTGCCTAGCACCAACGCAGGCACCCTTGCACCATGTGCCTGGCACCAATTCAGGCACCCTTGCACCATGTGCCTAGCACCAACGTAGGCACCATTGCACCATGTGCCTAGCACCAACGCAGGCACCCTTGCACCATGTGCCTAGCACCAACGCAGGCACCCTTGCACCATGTGCCTAGCACCAACGCAGGCACCCTTGCACCATGTGCCTAGCACCAACGCAGGCACCCTTGCACCATGTGCCTGGCACCAACGCAGGCACCCTTGCACCATGTGCCTGGCACCAACGCAGGCACCCTTGCACCATGTGCCTGGCACCAACGCAGGCACCTTTGCACCATGTGCCTGGCACCAACGCAGGCACCTTTGCACCATGTGCCTAGCACCAACGCAGGCACCTTTGCACCATGTGCCTAGCACCAACGCAGGCACCCTTGCACCATGTGCCTGGCACCAATTCAGGCACCCTTGCACCATGTGCCTGGCACCAATTCAGGCACCCTTGCACCATGTGCCTGGCACCAATTCAGGCACCCTTGCCCCATGTGCCTAGCACCAATGCAGGCCCCCTTGCACCATGTGCCTGGCACCAATTCAGGCACCCTTGCCCCATGTGCCTAGCACCAATGCAGGCCCCCTTGCACCATGTGCCTGGCACCAATTCAGGCACCCTTGCACCATGTGCCTACCACCAATGCAGGCACCCTTGCACCATGTGCCTAGCACCAATGCAGGCACCCTTGCACCATGTGCCTGGCACCAATGCAGGCCCCCTTGCACCATGTGCCTAGCACCAATGCAGGCCCCCTTGCACCATGTGCCTGGCACCAATTCAGGCACCCTTGCACCATGTGCCTAGCACCAACGCAGGCACCCTTGCACCATGTGCCTGGCACCAATTCAGACACCCTTGCACCATGTGCCTAGCACCAATGCAGGCACCCTTGACCCATGTGCCTGGCACCAATTCAGGCACCCTTGCACCATGTGCCTACCACCAACGCAGGCACCATTGCACCATGTGCCTAGCACCAACGCAGGCACCCTTGCACCATGTGCCTGGCACCAACGCAGGCACCCTTGCACCATGTGCCTGGCACCAATGCAGGCACCCTTGCACCATGTGCCTACCACCAACGCAGGCACCCTTGCACCATGTGCCTAGCACCAACGCAGGCACCTTTGCACCATGTGCCTGGCACCAATTCAGGCACCCTTGCACCATGTGCCTAGCACCAACGCAGGCATCATTGCACCATGTGCCTGGCACCAATTCAGGCACCCTTGCACCATGTGCCTACCACCAACGCAGGCACCCTTGCACCATGTGCCTGGCACCAATTCAGGCACCCTTGCACCATGTGCCTAGCACCAACGCAGGCATCATTGCACCATGTGCCTGGCACCAATTCAGGCACCCTTGCACCATGTGCCTAGCACTAATGCAGGCACCATTGCACCATGTGCCTAGCACCAACGCAGGCACCTTTGCACCATGTGCCTAGCACCAACGTAGGCACCATTGCACCATGTGCCTAGCACCAATGCAGGCACCCTTGCCCCATGTGCCTAGCACCAATGCAGGCCCCCTTGGAAGGCACATCCAAACTGAGACCCCAAAGTGCGGCCCCCGTCAAGGGAAGCACAGTTTCCGGAGGACTATGGCTCCGTGACCGAGTTACACTTGAACTTGATCAAGCAAGCTACAGCTAATAAATCGGCCTGCCCCCTTGCGAACAGATTGAATAAACAGGGCAGCCTTCAATTGACCTGTGCCAAAATCCCTACAAATAATGTAAATTATTGATGAAGAACAGTACATAATCTGACCACGAGTCAGAAGAATTCTGATTTCAGGAAGCTCCTTTTCCGTCCTGATGATGATCTAGATTCAAATAGATCGAAACGACGTCGACCAGTACAAGAAAATTCCTTTGTTTTAGTGTATATATTTATGTGGATTTACCTTGTTATCGTGTGATGTCTTGTTTCACTTTGGTCACTTATGTCACGTCCTGCACACTGTCACTTTTGTGAGCACCTGGAACCTTTTTACGAGTACTTAAATTACAAATAAATGAATACTGTTTAAATTCCCTATGTATTTTGCTCCTTAGCGTGAATTTACTAAACGCTTTCACTATTCTGTTGTGATCCTGTTGGACAGCTGTTGAACCATTGTCTATTTATATACACTTCCACCAACGCAGGCACCCTTGCACCATGTGCCTGGCACCAATTCAGGCACCCTTGCACCCTGTGCCTAGCACCAACGCAGGCATCATTGCACCATGGTGCAAGAGTATCTGCATTGTTGGCACAAAGTTATTTCTCCTCGTGACGCCTTCCCCTGGGGAGGTGCACAGTTGTGACACATTCACAGGTTTACAGATCCTTGTTAATCTGGGAATGCCTCTAACCCCATGGGTGTTGCTTGGAAAAACCCGCCACAGCACCCATGGAACACCTCCTTAACGCAGAGTAAGGTTACACAGCGCTTTGCGCTGCCTTGCCTTACTCCATACCTAGGAGGCCAAAAAATGTCCTCAGGCTTGCAGCTCTCTGCAAATTATGCCCATCTTTTGCACTACTCACTTTAAACACAGCATTCGGTTTAAACCCTTCCTTTTACTGATGCACTTTCAACTTACCAGGTTTCACTTCAACAAACTCAAATTCTCCATTTCTCTATGGAGTGGATCCTGTGCTTTTAGAACCAATTTTAATGGGACAGTAAAATATGGCTTTTTTGTATTTGGACAGATATTGTAATTTAATGTATGTAAGCACATTGTTATAGCTTTTATTAACTAAAGAATAAACTGACATTTAATCATTTACTGTTTAACTTTAAGAGCCGGATTATGATGTCTGATGGACGTCCGTGACGGTCCGTCCGACAACTGGTGCTGCGGTCCGACCGCCACATTATGATGTGCGGTAGTCGGAAGCAGCAGGCGGAGGGGCCAACAGATGCTTTGAAAGGGCTGACCTTGGTTGGAAGGTAATACCTTGGTGTAGTTGGCAGTTAGGGTTTGTGTATTCCTCCTAGGCAGTCACACACAATAGAGAGCTAAGGTGTTCCTGGATGAGCCATCATTAGCAGATGGGAGGTAGGAGCTAGGCACAGACCTACTTACACATTAGAATAGGCGGTGCCCTACCTCCACACAAAGGACTGCATGCCCCCTGTAGTTAGTCTGGAGCCAGGAAGGCAGGTCACCTGTGCACTTCAAAGGCATGCCCCTAGATGATTCTCCCCACTTTAAAGGCTCAACTATGTATAAATACTTGACCTCAGACACTAACTCGTCAGTGCACTTATGAACCTGTGGATACTGTGCCAGGAAGAAGGACTGCTGTACTGCTAAAAGGACTGCCACTCTGTTGAATTGCGGCCCTGCTGGACTACTGCCTTGCTGGGCTGCTGCCTTGCTGTGCTGATCTGCTGCCCTCTTGCCTGGGTGAGAAGGACTGAACCTGCATTTCTGAACCCAGGACCCAAGAGTGACTCCAAGGGCTAGTTGGCTGGCCTTCTGATGAGAAGCTTCAGGGACATAAAAGTCTTCTAACAACCTTGAGCCCATCCCAAGTGGTGTCACTCTAGGCCTTCACCCTTGGAAGTGGGCCTTAAGGTGCTGCTGCCAAGCCCCTTTTTGTCCACATCAGAACTGATGTAAAGTTTTTGGGTGCTACTTTTACTGAAATCTTTAAACCTGCACATCTCCGGTTTTATTAATTAGATTTGGGTCATTTTGGTCTTATTTCAATTTTTTAAAATAACTCTATTTTTCTAAGTTGGTGTGGGATCCTTTTTGTGTGAAAACTAACCACAAGCCCGGGTATATGGATGGGATAATAATGCATGTCTGTGTGTGTGTGTGGAGGGGAGCGCATGTGTCCCCCCCTCCCATCTCCATGGCCTCCCTATTAATTCCTGTGCTGGGTTTAACACCACAGCCAGCCATTCATCTGGCCTGCTGGGGCGGCATGGGAATGTGCCCTAAGCTGTAGGGAAAAAGAGACTCTTGCTTACCCACCCAAGGGAGATGTTGTGGAGTTTGAGAAATGGTACAGGGTACGATTGAAGAAGCAACGCTTCCGCGCCAGGACACAACAGAGTATTTGTGCGCGCTACAAGCTCTTTATAACATAACATAACACAGCTACAGAAGGCAACAAAAGTACCCACGCCACCCACAAAGGAACATCCATGCCCATGTTGACGGTGGAATCAGCATTTCCATTGAAGTCATCCTTCGTTTTTGGGTGGTGTTCTGTGTTGGCCTAAGCCACCCTAGGTATTACCTTTAAAGTAAACAAGGATCACAAGATTAGTTCCTTAGAAGAACTTGAGGAGAACTTCATGTCCCAGTTTTGAAGACCGACAGTTGACCTTCCTAAAAGCTGGGACACCGTCTGCTCTAAACTAGGTATGTGTTTAAGTATGTGGCCCAATGGCTAGAGCTGCTTTGGAGCGTGTTGGAGGTTCGAATCCCAGCATCAGCTCAACATCCTGTGATTCTGGGCTACTCACTCAACCTTCCAGTGCCTATAAAAATAAAAATAAACGAACTAGAGATTTTCATGTAAAAAGCTCTGATGTCCTTGGCCCACGTTGACGCTATATAAAATTGCAGAAATAATTTCAACGAAATTATGTGTCAGTTTGTGAAATTAATGTGGTGTCGTCGTCTGGAAAATTAAACTTGAGCAAATATTTTGTGTTAAAAAGACACAAGACATTCTGCCAATGGAACTTCTGGAACTGTTTTTAAGAGAAAATACCTTTCTTAAAGCAGTTGCTGCTCTTGTGAGACATTTCGTGCTCGAACCATTCTCTTGTGAAATAAAATTGTGCATCATTTCACGGTTGCAACGTTAATTTCACTAATTTAGTGTATTTACTGGTTGCAACATCAAAACAATTCACACATTATGTAATTATAATAATTTTATTCAAGCCTATGCTAAACCTATCCCTTTCAGTCTGGTGAGAACTTTTCATGAAGGGCGCTGCCTAATTTATAGGATCTACAGACAGCAAACCTATTTACTGTGGTAGTTCATCGAATATTCAGTTTAGCGAACTTGGGGCCAGATGTAGGAAGTCTAATTCCAGTCGGTAACGGCCGAAATTATCGAATTTCGGCCGTTACCGACCGGAATTAAGCTTTTCAGATGTAGGTGGCCAAATTGTAGGATTCGGTAATTTACCGAATCGGTAACTTAAGGATTCTGTAAATTACCGAATTCTTAACATACAGATTTGCTAAATTACCGAATCCTTAATGTAGAAAGCACTCAAGTGAATGGTTTTTACATTTAAGGATTCGTTATTTACCACCAACTGTTAGTTGGTGGTAAATTCTGAATACCTTTTAAAAAGCAATTTTGTGCTTTTTATTCTGGGCCATGTGGCAGACATACATGCCCTTAGGGCATGTATGTCTGCCACATGTCCACCCATGCACTATACAGGGGTGCAACAAGGTGTCAATGTGACACCCTGCCACCCTTGTAGGTCTACCCCCTTTTACCGATTCGGTATTTACCGAATCGGTTATTCTCATTCCTTCCTATGGGCCTCCAGGCCCATAGGAAGGAATGGGGAATACCGATTTGGTAAATACCGAAGCAGTATTTGCCGAATTTTACCGATTCGGTAAAATTTACGGAATCATTAGCTACATATCATTTACCGATTCTAAAATACCGAATCAGTAAATTCGGTATTTTAGAATCGGTAAATTATATTTACCTACATCTGGCCCTTAGCTCGGATCTCAAGAAGTTCTGTATTTTTTTTTATATATTGTTTTTTCAGTTGTCTATCCTTCCGCCTGCTGACTTCCCAGAGTTAGTCTTGGGTTCATCCCATGCTGCTTCACAGTGGCAAATGCAGTTTGACGGAATCTGGATATTTTCTTTGTAAGATCTACCTGAGCAGGTGCTGCAGCGGCTTTGACGTGTCACATATACCACTCCCTCCCCCCACCTGCCAGTCCTGGTTCTATTTTCATTCTTTATTCCCTTCCACCTCACAAGTGGTGGCTAACCCTTGTCCCAAAGAGATTGATGGATGCATCTTGAACTGCGATTGTCAAACTTTTAGAAACCAGTCAGTTCCAAAATCAAGGTACATGCACCATCTTAGAATTGTTAATAATAGCAGTCACTACTTTTTAAAAAAATCATCATTTACAAAATGAGCATTAATGGTTATTATATTTAGATAAACAGCTCTTGTTTCAAATATTCCTATTTTTTAAAAATTCTTTTTAGATCTTTGTATTTGACCCTTGATAGCTCCTGACGGGGAGTCTTGTGCTCGGCCTCCTACCCAAAATCCAGCATAAGTAAATTTTAAGAGGTCTTTGATATTTTGATGCATTGCCCATGTCTGATATTGGTAGGACTTCCTGTCTCTGATGTCTTTTCTTCTTCTCGCCCACTGCCTCACAAACCTCGTGAGGAAGAGTACTTAACACTCTGGTAACATTTGTGCATAAAATGTTTTTTTTCTACCTCTCGATTTCTTTACCACTTCTTTTATATCAAAATCTCGCAGTCTTCTTTACCTCAACCTTACATCGCGCAGTCATCACGTGGGCCAGTTTTACTCTAGCTGATTCTTCAGTTGGGGAAGTGAAACCAGGCTCTTAGGGTAACCCCTGCCCGGGTTCCTTTCTTCACTCTTTAGTACTCTTCCAGTACTCTCTCACTTGCTCATGCTCTTACCAAGACTGTCATCCATTATTGCCAAGACAAGACCTTACCCTCACGAGTCTTGGTAGGAAAACGGCTCTTCGATTATCTTGAGGGTACAGCCTTGTCTTGGCCATTGGACGACCGGCCAGATCATGGCGAGCCGTAGCATTCTGCAGGAACTGAGAGCCATTCTGGAAGAGGGTTATTCCGCAGCATTAATCGTGTTGTCGCTCCCTCCGCTTTTGATATGGTGCACCATGCCATCTTCACAATGTGGCTCAACGAACTGGGAATGACGGGACCAGTGGAATCCAGGTTACGATCCTTACTCAAGGGTCGCTCGAAGTCTGATGTTCTTACTCTCACTTACTCTGTATCGCCTGGATTTAACCGAGCTACGCCGTTCTTCACTTCCTGCACACTTGAGATGAATCCGTTCCTGTTTGGCCTTCTGGCTAACAAAGCATTTTCATTCTATTGAAGATTATTTTGTTTTCCTATTTTAAGGATGTCTTTTCATTCTTGGATGTAACATAACCGATTGGACGTTCTCTAGTGTTATATAGTCTACCACAATATCGCGAAGGTAAGTGTAGGGTTTGCTATTCTAAACTCCACATCTATGTACCTTCAATGCACAGCTTGCCTCAGCATGCTAAGTTTTGTTTTTTTACCCTTGCTCTATATGGGTCACCATCAGTCTCCGGATTGGGAATTTAGGGCCATATTATCAAGAAAGGGCGATACATTATCGCTGCTTTTATCGGCAGGAAACTGCAGCTAAAGCGGCGATAATGGGCTTGATGATATTTCCTTGTGAATTCCCATAGAAGCCCATGTTAACACCAGAACCTGGTGTTCTGGGAATTCACAAGCGCATATTATCAAGCCCATTGCCACAGCTTTAGCGGCAGTTTCCTGCCGATAAAAGCGGCGATAATGTATCGCCTTTTCTTGATAATATGGCCCTTAGTGTTCTAGTGTGTAGCCAGAGGAATGTAAAGTGAACAATGTAAAGCATGTACTGGTGTTTTTTTGTTCTTGTATCGTGTTGTACTACCTGAGATGAGACACAGTTGAATATACATTTCTTCTTTCCTTGTTCTTTACAGTGATCCCTTGGGGTAACGCTCTGCTGCAGCATATATTGGTCATTCTTGGAGCAGCCCACTCTCTAACAGATTGTAAGTATTTAAGCAGACACTTTAGAGACGTGTTGGACTTGCTATAATAATAATGCTATTTACAGCTACTCCTTACGAAGTGTCCCAGCGCTACGATACCGACTCGGGTGAAGAAAAAGTTCCCCATCCCAAGGGAAGAAACTCGGTCTGATCCAAAAAGCCAGTTTATCTAGTTTGTTTTCATGAAAAGATTTTCGGATGGGGCTTGCCAGATTTCCATAGGCAGAGTTCCAGATTTTGGCTACAAGAAGGCTGAAGGAGCAGCCTCCTATTTTGGCTTTTTAGTTTTGGAATGATAGCCCATTTTGCTTCAGCTAAACTTGCGTGTGAGGAAAGAGCCTTGTAGCAATAACAAAGCGCTTGGAAGAGGACTCTTTGCCTCACTGGCAGCCAGTGTAGCGGTCTCATAGCAGACTCATAGCGGACACGTAGCGGCCCGCTTGGGAAGCACGAGCGGTGCCCGAGCGGCAGCGTTCGCAACCCGCTGAAGCCTGTTCAGACGGGACAGGGACACACCCAGATAAAGAACATTGCAGTAGTATGTTGTATCCACTCTTGATGCTTGGGTGAATCCCACTCTGGTTCCCGCCGGGGGTAGTCAATTGTCTTGATAATACTTCAAAGACATCCCCTGCAGTTCTAGCTGTGTTTTCTGCCTCTTTTCCTTATCCCTTTGCTCCTTACCCGACTGTGCTGGGAGAAATGATGGAGGGTCTGAAGTAGTAGCAGCATGTAGCGATTACTGCATAAATCAGAAAGCGACGAATGAGCTATTTCTTTTAACTATTCTTATGAATTGATTTTAAAGTATGGTATTGTGTTTAATTGATGTAGATTGTTCCCAAAAAGGATACACCTGTGAAGCAGACTTCAGCCTTAAATTCTATTGCTTTGTTTACAGGTCCAAGCTACTCTTCTGCCAATCTAATACATGACACCTGGCCCACCGTAAGAGTGTTTCTCATCTGTAAAACCCCTAGTTGTCTTTGTTTTTGAACTGCATGTTTTTTCCCTGCTGCTCTGAATGAGCCTTCACAATGGAGTCTCACTCACTGTAAGCTTCTGCTTGAAATAGACTTGAGCTGCAGCTGTCGCTGCCTACCTTATAACACTTACATTTATGGAAAATAGTTGTGAGCTCTCTAATTGTTTAAAAACATATTTTTTTACTTTGTTGGCTTGTGTGCCCAGTAAGGTTTGCTGTGCATGAAAGACTGATGTCGATCTATTTTTTGTGACTGTATGTGTTTAGTTTGAGTTGGCTGCAGCGCTTTCGCCGCCCACTTACTGAGTTTGGCGGCGCAGCAGCCGAAGTGATGACCGGTGGATAGGTTTGAGGGGGGGACATTTGAGATGTGGCGGCTATATATACAAATATACATCAGCTGTTGGAATTACTTTGTGACATTGAATAACATCTCCACCCCTCCCGCAGAGGGGGTCTAGTACCACCACTCCCATGTATGCACATCATCTTACCCCCAAATGCAGTAAGTTGACCATAACCCCCCGGAGTGAGGGCCATGCCACTGGCATCATCCCAGTGGCGACTCACCACATTATCTCAACAAGCGTTTATACCGGAACACCTGCCCTAACGACACATAACTCTGACTGAGCACCTCATACTGACCATACAGTATACCCCCCCCGAATCACGGTGGGTAACAATCTGGGTAGTTCATCACTTAAGGCAATAGCAAGAATACATGTTTAGGCATCATTTAGAATGACAGTACCTATCATATCTGATCACATTGATAATGCATTGCAATTAAAGCCCCTAAAAGGCATCACCATTATAATTACAGGATTAAGCATGTACAGCCAGATACCCTAGCACAGTGGTTCCCAAACTTTTGACTCCTGAGGACCCCCACTAAATCACTACTGGAAGCCAGGGACCCCCAAGCAATTTGTACAATTAATTGTTTTTTTTTTAAAACGTCTTTTCAAGCAGAGGCAATTTCAAGAGGGAGACAGCCTGAATTGGGTCTATTGGCATGGACATGTATGCATACAGCAGTGTATTATTCAGTGGTACCCAAGGGCTTGTGAAAAGTGAGCAATCGGACAGCAGCACGAAAATCCTACTGCTGATCCTGGCTGCATCTATTTTTACCTGCCTGCCAAGTAACAGTAACCTATACACATGTGCCTTTCAACGTTTTATTGCTTTTATTGTATTGCCTGTATTTTCATTGTTGTGTCTGTGACTGCTGTTGTCGGTCTTCCCCCGTTGCCTGTACGTGGTCCATGCCCCTTTTTCTTCCCTCTATTCCCCTTGCTCTCTCTGACAGGTATTTCCTTCTGTACCCCTCACTGCCCCGTGTCTCTGCCCGGTTTTCCCTTCTGTTCCCCTCGCTGCCCCGTGCCTCTCTGCCGGTTCTGCCTTCTGTTCTTAGCTGCCCCTATATTTCTGTATTCTGTATTTTGCCTCTGTGCCACTCGTTTTTTGTGCCCGTCTGCCCTCTGTGCCACTCGTTTTTCCCTCGTTTTTGTGCCCCTTTTGCCTTCTGTTCCACTCGTTTTCCCCTCGTTTTTTGTGCCTTTCTGCCCTCTGTTCCACTCGTTTTTTGTGCCTTTCTGCACTCTGTTCCACTCATTTTTTGTGCCTTTCTGCCCTCTGTTTCACTTGTTTTTCCCGTCTTTCTGCCCTCTGTTCCACTCGTTTTTCCCTCTTTTTTTGTGCCCTTCTGCCCTCTGTGCCGCTCGTTTTCCCCTCGTTTTTTGTGCCTTTCTGCCCTCTGTTCCACTCGTTTTTCCCTCGTTTTGTGCCCTTCTGCCCTCTGTTCCACTCGTTTTTTGTGCCTTTCTGCCCTCTGTTTCACTCGTTTTTCACGCCTTTCTGCCCTCTGTTCCACTCGTTTTCCCCTCTTTTTTTGCCCTCTGTTCCACTCGTTTTCCCCTCTTTTTTTGTGCCCTTCTGCCCTCTGTGCCACTCATTTTCCCCTTGTTTTTTGTGCCTTTCTGTCCTCTGTTACACTCGTTTTTCCTTCGTTTTTTGTGCCTTTCTGCCCTCTGTGCCACTCGTTTTCCCCTCGTTTTTTGTGCCTTTCTGCCCTCTGTTCCACTAGTTTTTCCCTCGTTTTGTGCCCTTCTGCCCTCTGTTCCACTCGTTTTATGTGCCCTTCTGCCCTCTGTTCCTCTAGTTTTTCCCTCGTTTTTGTGCCCTTCTGCCCTCTGCTCCACTCTTTTTTTCTGCCCTCTGTTCCACTCGTTTTTTTGTCCTTCTGCCCTCTGTTGCAGTCGATTTTCCCTCGTTTTTTGTGCCCTTCTGCCCTCTGTTCCACTCGTCTTTTCCTTGTTTTTGTGCCCCTTTTGCCTTCTGTTCCGCTCGTTTCCCCAGCCGCTGTGCCCCCTGCGACCCCGCCCCCCCTGACCGCCCACTGCTCATTCGCTGCCCCCGCCTCCTGATTGTATTGTTGTGGTCTCGCCGCCCCTTCGCCAACATTCAAAGTTCTTGTGTGCTGTGAGGACGCATGGGCGTTTCATTTTTCATTACGACAATAGGCCCTTGAGTCCTGCGGACCCCCTGGAAATGTCTCACGGACCCCTGGGGGTCCGCGGACCACAGTTTGGGAAACACTGCCCTAGCAGATATGTCCAGCAACATAATCTCACCGCTGCCACCAATTTTGAAAACGGTGCAGTATCTGTGAGGCCTGCTCAAATAACATGTTTACATTTGTCCTTCACTTGGAACTACACCACCTCCCTTGAGCAAGCCTTGGACTGCTCTGCAACATTACCCTCTGAGAGTAAAGCGCTACAATGTGGTGTTTGGTTCCCCGTGACAAATGTAGACATGTTATTTGTGCAGGCCACACAGATACTGCCTTGTTTTCCAACAACTGTGTACTGTAATCTTATACCTTTGTCTACGTTTGTGCAACACAAGTACCTCAAACATGCATAGAGTTTTATATGAAATTCTAGTGCCTCAATTCTTTTAAAGCCAGAGCGCTCTTAATGCATACATCATACCATTACCTGGACAGGGTATCAGTTCATATCCGCTCCTTTGGCTGTAGTATCCAAGTGTACCCTACGGGTTTATTACACAGTAGTAGTGCTCAAGTGTGAGTAGCTCTTCACAACAGTGTCTGGTGTAGGTTAGATGCGTTGGCTCAATCCTTGCATGTCACATTTATGTTCACGTTGAGCCCACCTAAATGGACTGGGCATGCCCAGTATGGCTATAATTCCAGCTACAAGGACAGAGGACAAGTGTAGCCGGCTCATCTCAGGGGTTCGTTATTACCTGATGAGCAAGGGCTAAAGACGTACCAGCAGGTAATATGTTAACCCCTTTGATGCTCATGACGAGCTCAGCTCGTCATGACCACACCCATTTTCATTAGGGCCCAGCACAGGAGAAGAATACCATCAGCAGCGATGGTGTTAAAATGTGGTGTTATTATTGACCTGCCCTTACATCCACTGCAGAATGCAGACAACCTACATATCTTCAAGGGAGGCATCTCTACAGCAGTGGAGATTTATTATTCTAAACTCCAGGTCTGCTGGCATCTGCAACATGTTGGCAGTCCCTATTTTGGAAAGGACATACAAAAGAAAGTGGTAGAACACCCTCTAGTAGATTAAGTTGCACTGCTCCTTTCCCGGAAGGTTGCAGTGATTTCCAGGAGGTTGGCCCCCCCATGTGTAATGGCTCCGATGAGGTAAGTAGTGACCAGTCTCTGAACGCAAAGCGAGGGCCCCCCTGCAGAGTACAGAGCGGGGATTTGCAGTCATTTTACCGCAAGACAAATTACGACACACTTTCAATGCAAGAGTCTGCCCATGGTAATTGATGTGGTTATTTTTCTTTTTAGGGGCCCGCTGCCCTCCCCACTGTGCCCACAGCCATTTCCCCACCTACAAGTGCAGTGCAGGCGGAAATATGTCCGTCAGCCCAATTCACACAGGCTAAAGTCTGCATACCTGAAGAGGGGCTCGCGAGTATCCTGTGTCTCACAGATATTTATTGGCCTTGGGTTGAATGGGGCCCCTTTTGGGTTAGGGGCACTAATGGTTTTGGGCCCCCCCTGCATCCCAGGGGCCTGTATTACCCCTCTGATAGTGATGCAAGTGTTCCTAGTACTGTTGAAGTGTTGGCAAAAATCGTTCCCTAGTATGTTGTGTTCTACAGTTGATATGAACTTCATGCTAACTTCTTAATACATATTTGACTTTCTCTTAGGCTTCAACTTGCGCTGCATGCACGTGAACGTCATGTCCTGGGCATACGCTCTGCCCATTGTCTTTGTACCCTTCGCTGTGCTGCTGGTCGGTGCCATTTTGTGTAAGTAAAATAAGTCCCAACAAATTGACTTTTTGTAGATTTTATTGCCAATTTAGCATATTATTGCAAAATAAAAACCCCTTGGCTGGGCTCTGTTGCATCGTTTTCAGATGACAATTAGCAGCAGTGTTACTGATCTGTCAGGACCATCTGTGCGGCCCGGCACTGGTTTGGAGGTAGTTGGGTGAAATGCCACATGTTGTCTTCAGTCGAGGGTCACCTGTAAGAGCAGGGCGTATGACCCTTGTATGCACCCGGGTGCACTGACTCTGAGAGCTCCCATCTTAGATAGGGTAGTGCAGCCTGTTAGAAACTAAGGGCCGTATTCATGAGAGGCGTGCACCACGTTTACAACATGCAAAGTGGTAGATGAGTAACGCAAGCTTCGAAGTCAGATTTATGAACCCACACAAAGCTACTTTGCGTGGCTTTGAGCTGCTTCATAAATCTGGGGTAAGTCAAGGCAGCACAAATCGCTGTGCTGCTTTACTCTGCGCAAGGGAGGCGTTCCATGGGCGTTGCGGTGGGTGTTCAGCTCCTATGGTTTTTGACACTTTCCTAGATTTAGAAGGACTTGTAAGCCTTGGATTTTGCCAAAATCTTATGCTTCCCCAGGTGATGCGTAGCGAGGAAAAATCTTTATTTCTCCTAATTTTTCCTCTTTCCATGTGCGCTGCATTCTGCGGCACACATAGAAAGAGGAAAACCCTCTCAGGATTGTTTTACTGCAGAAGGATGCCCCTTTTTTACACAAACAATGCTGCCTGCAACGGAGGCACCCTTAGACAATGGTGCAAGGGTCCCTGCATCGGTGCTAGGCTGCCAAAACGGTGCACGGGGAAAGGATAAGAGTGCGCTGTGTTGGATAAATAAGGCACATTCCTGCCCTTTCCCAGTGATGCAGGGCAGCACAGCAAGCTGATTTCATGAATATGTCCCTATATGCATGGTCTTTATTTATTACCTCTGGATTACAACATTCACAAATGGCAGCCCCAAAGAAAAAACTGAACAGTGGTTCAGTCATTGCCCCAGGTTGGACACGATGTTCCCTATTTTTAAAGTGCCTTGAGGTCCCCTGGAGTTTTTGTGGTGGCACAGACTGCCTCCCCTTCCATTTCACGGGTGCAATATTACGGTATTCTAGAAGGGTCTGCGCAAACAACTGCAGCGCGTCACACTTGATTGCCCCATATGTGCAGAATTGGGTGCTAACGTCTAGTGTGTTCCTGGGACCCTTACCAGCTGCATTCTAGGACTTTGGTGTGCCCTTTAAACGTAGCTCTGGTCACCTGTCCAGAACTCTGGCAGGGTCTTCTGTGTGGTGCAACATTATGGAGGACACCTGCGGCAAGGCGGCTGGCATCGTCCCTGGTGCTGCTGTCGCAGTTCTAAAGACTTTTATTTCCCCTGGGATTCTTATTTTTTTAATCCATTAAACCCACTTGGGCAACGCCAGAGGAAGGTCATAGTGGCTAATAAGCACTTCCTGTCATTGCCAAGGCAGGGAGCACTGTTTTCCCAACACACCCCTTGCTCTTATGCAAGGAGGGGCAAGGAACACAGCCTCCCCCTCGGCCTTTAGACAAAGCAGGGGATCACATGACAGCAGGGCAGCTCTCAGCTGCACCGCTGTCAGATTTTTACCAAACTCCTCCTTGGCTGATACACCAGGAGAGGCAGCGAAGAAACCCAACCCCAGTGTGCATGCGCATTCTTCTGAAATAAGGTATGGCGATACAATTGGAAGAGCACAGAGGTGATTTGATTTGATTGTTTACGCACAGGTGTCCTCCTTTACAGGGCTGCTCCTCCACTAAGGTGGAGGAGCGTCGCCCCACTGCTTTAAAGCAGTGCAGAGGAAAAAGAAAATCATAATAACGAAACGTGTTATTATCTTTTTCTTTTTCCCTTCCTATGTGCAAGGAGGGGGGAGCCAGAGCAGGGGCAGAGGAGGAGTGGTTTGCCCACTCCAAAGTATGCATGAATGTCTAACCGGCCTTTTGGGCCGGCCAAACATTCATGCGCACTTTGCATGTTCGCCACCAGGCTTTATTACCTCTTCGTCAGCCCTCCCCATCCCAGTCCTAACTATATGAGCTTAGCTCCTCCCACCAGAAACTCCCAAGCAACTAAAAACCCCCTCCCTTCCCTCCAGGCTACACCCATACCCTGAGGCATATAACCATGTGACCCGCCCATCCACATCCTGTTTGTTTTTTCTGCGGAATCACTTCCGGGCAGACTTTGTTGTGGGTTTTAAAAGTACAAAAACACTCAAAAAGGATAGTCTTTTTGTAGGTTTATTCGTGAGAGAAATCTCAGGTATGCATGAAGATCCAAAGGTAATCATAAAGTGTCAGTACAACATTCTGACAAGAATCACCAGAGTATTAACATTCTAAAAACATTAAAGAGCCATAGCAAGTACAATGTAACACATCTTCCCTTCTAGAAAAATAAAAAAAAATAAGTTACAACAAATAAATATGTTACAACATATAATCATTGAGCTTAACAGGCTTAACAATAATCCTTCCAGATAATCTCCTTGAACATGGAGAAGATGTTCCAGTTGAGACGGTTGATGAAGTAGGAACCTTAGGTGATACCACATTGGAATTGGATTTGGTTGTAGGAGAACCTTCTGGAAAGGGTTTAGATGTGGAAACATCACAGTTCCTATTTAACCATAACTTGCGTTCTAATTCATTGCATAAAACAACGTTACACACATTCCACTTGCGACCATCATCTAACAGAACACAATTTCCCATAACTTCCAACACTCTTTTAGGATGAGACCCTCTAGAAGAACCATCCTTAGACAAACCAAAACGGGACGATCTCACAATATCACCAATAACAAAAGATCTCTCCACCTTCTTAACTCTACTGTTGTGTCTATCCACATATTTCTGTTAAAACGCATGCATTCTCTCATCCAGACTCTTTTTAAGGACAGGACTAGAGGCATTAAGCATCCAAGCAGGGGTTACCTTATTGCCAGCAGAACGCCCTTTAAGAAGATGGAAAGGTGATATCAAAGTTGCAGAATGTGGAGTATTGCGGTAGCTCCAAATCATATCTTTGACGGCAAGTTTGCAATCAGTACCCTCAAATGCAGCTAACTGTAAACATTCCTTCAATACTCGGTTGAATCTCTCAACCATGCCGTTTTCTCTAGGACAATAAACAGCGGTGGTTAAGTGTCTCACACCACACGAACGTAAATACACTTGAAATTCATTGGCAACAAACTGAGGACCATTGTCAGTGGTGATGGTTTCAGGAAAACCTTCCCTATGAAACAATTCATCACAAAAATTGATAATGTTAGCAGCTTTAATCTCCTTCACGAATGCTACTTCAGGCCACTTGCTGTAATAATCCATTAAAACAATAGCGAATTTTCCAACAATATTGCCAAAACTAAACGGACCACAAATGTCCATGGCTAACCTCTGCCATGGTTTATCAGGAAACACAACAGAACTAATGTGAGATTCTTGAGAAATGTGGGATTTATCACTACATGTGCATGCAGGACAATTTCTGACACGTCTTTCCACATCTTTATCCATACCAGGCCACCAAAAATCACATCGGCACCTCCTTTTCATTCCGGACATTCCCGAATGACCAACATGGACAAGATCAAGCAATCTATCACGTAAGCTAGATGGTACAACACGTTTATCTGCCCTTCTGACTATACCTGTTTCTATATTATAGGAAAGTTCTGGCCACACAGTTTTATACTCAGATAGCTCGCAATCACTCCATGAAAAATTCTTGCACGGTGAGGTTAACCGTACAATTACTTCTATCAAAATATGGTCATCTTCAACAGCTTTTTTCCACTCCATCTCATCAATGACCCCACTACATACCTCCTGAATAGAAGCTACTGACCATTCTTCATCTTGGTCAGATGCGGAATCCTCACTACAAATAGGGAGGCGGGATAGACCATCCGCATTAACATTTTTAATGCCTGGTACATACATCATAGAAAAATCATACTCTTGTAGTTTATAGATCCACTTCGCAATTCTGGGAGTAGCTTTCCCGGCACCCTTGGTTGAAAATATGTCAACAAGAGGTTTGTGGTCGGTTCTTAACTCAAAATTAGTGCCCCATACATAATTTCTAAAGTAATTTACACCCCAGAAACAAGCAAGAGCTTCTTTTTCAATAACCGAGTACGATGGTTCAGCGCCCTTCAAGGTACGGGAGGCAAAAGCTACCACCCATTCCAACTTGTCCTTACCTTGCATCAAAACCGCACCTAGACCATATGCACTAGCGTCAACAACAATAATGGATTTCTTGTTGGGATCAAAAGGTTTGAGTGCAACAGCATCTATTATTTCTTTTTTTACATCTTGAAAAACCGATTGGCATTCTGAACTCCACACAAATTTAACACCTTTTTTCATTAAAGATCTTAAGCAAAACACCTTGGAAGCAAAATTTTGTACAAATTTTGAATAATACTCCGCGAGCCCTAAAAATGAGCGAAGTTGGTCTTTGTCTGACGGAGATGGAGCATTCTTGATAGCATCTAATAGATTTTTCTTTGGTTTAACACCTTGTGCAGATAAAGTATGTCCTAAACACTCAATTTCATTAGTGGCAAATTTACATTTTTCAGCAGCCACCGTTAAACCTGCATTCTGAAGTTTAATTAATACATCATTCAAGATTTCATTATGCATATTTTTGTCTTCCCCCCACACTAATACATCATCTTGAAAGACTAACATGTTTGGTATACCTTCAAGAACTCTAGTCATGACTCTCTGGAAAACAGCAGATGCAGAAGACAAACCAAAAGGCATTCTTAAAAATTGAAAAGCTCCCTCTGGAGTAATGAAGGACGTTAAATGACGAGACTCAGGATGTAATTTTATCTGATGATAAGCATTTGACAAATCAATAGATGAAAAATACTTAGCATCTCTGACCGAAGCAACCATCTCATTAATATTTGGTAATGGGTAGCGGTCTACCCAAATATTCTTGTTCAAATCTCTTAAATCCACACACATGCGCAATTTTCCATTGGGTTTTCGTGCCAAAACTACTGGACTAAGCCAATCTGATGCCTCTATGGGTTCAATGATATTTTGTTGACATAAACGGTCTAGTTCCACTTTAAGCTGGGATCTTAGCACCAAAGGAACATTGCGTACTTTGTGGACAATGGGAGTGCAATCTGGTTTAAGAATAATGCGATGTTCAAATTTCTTAAGACACCCTAATTTTGTACTGAATAAACTAGGAAATTTTTTGTGCCACTCTAACCCGGTATCATCTTGAGTTAGTAAGACTGTATCAGACTCTCTTTTGTGCCAATTTGGTGATAATACAATTTTATCTGGATGATTGGGATCTAGAGTCATACCAAGATTCCATATTTCTTTCCATCCTAATAACGCTCTTCCTTTTTCTACAACATAAATAGTACCTGAAGTATTCCTGTCCTTGAAAGTAATTTCAGATACAAAACATCCAACAACAGGTAATTTGATATTCAGATAGCCTACAGGTGTTCTTTGTGAACAAATGAGAGTAGGTTTTCCACAAGCTTCCCACATATTTTTATCAATTATGGTATATAATGAACAGGAATCAGCCCAAAGCATTAACGTGTGACCATTGATTATGATATCACATTTGGGAGGTTGAATTTCATCGTCAACATGATTGACCTCATTCCAAATAGACATGACCTCTATGTCAGTATCACTATCAGAGTGACTAAACTGATCAATATAATTGACAGAATTTTTCCAAGCACCAGGATTGTCAGATCTACACATTTTTGCAAAATGACCAGTTTTGTTGCATTTAAAACATGTAACATTTGATGCAGGACACCAAGAATTTTCTGAAGTATGTTTTGCATTTCCACACCTGAAACATAACTGTTTGTTGAAACTGGGAGATTTGCTAGAAAGTGGTTTATTGTATGGCATCGGTTTATTGTATGAAATAGTGTTCTTATTAGTATTGGAAAATGTTTGAGGTCTAATTCTAAAATCACGTTTTATGTTTTGTTTATAGTCAAAAGATTTTGACCTGTTAACTACAGCACACACATCATTGGACTCTTTATTGTCGCCAAACTTAGAATCTTTGCTATGTGTAGAGTTTAACTCTTTAACATATCTGGAATTGTTTTCTACCCTTCTAGCAATTGAAATGGTTTTGTGGAGAGAAGGATCTTTTAAATCTAATAATTTTTCTTGGATTTTAGTATTGTTGGTTCTATTAATAAATTGATCTCGTATAATTTCTTCATGCAAATCTTTAAATTTGCAGGTGACTGCTAATCTTCTTAAAGCAGTAACATATTGTTCTACATTTTCACCAGGTAACTGTGCCCTTGAAAAGAACTTATGTCTTTCTACTACTATACTTGTTTTTTTTCCGAAATTTTCTTCTAAAGCTTTCAAAGAATCAAGATATTCATCTGAGGAAAATGTCTCAATTTTTGAAGAATCAAACACAACCTCTTCATCACTGAGGTCCTCATCACCAACATCACATAGCTTAGGGGTAATTTTATTGGACAGTAAGGGTAATGTTTTTAATACTTTCCTGCCTTCTACACCAAGGCTGTGTTTAAGTAGAGCTAATTTGCGTGAAGCTAAAAATACCTCACCCCCAATGGCTTCTAAATATCTTTCAAACGATTCACGCCAATCCTCCCAGTTCATAGGAGGAATACCAGGGTCCTGTAAAAATTTAGGAGGAGCTAAAATGGTGTTAGTTTCCATAATATTAACAATAAGTCAATATATATAATTTTGAGAAGAGAAAAAAGAAAAAAAAAATAAATTAACAAAATAAAAGTAGTCACCGTAGTCTTGTTCTTGAAAATGCGTGTTGATTGTAGGTAAAATGCAGTTAAAATCGAGTTTTTAATGAATCTGTGGCATGTAAACAGTTAATTCAGTGAATAACGAAGAGTTGCTAAGCAACGCGCCCCAGAATGCATTGCGGGTCCCAGAATGCATTGCGCGTCATTCGTGTGTTGCTTGGAGTTTGCCGTTGAAACCAGGAAGATACAGCGCATCCACGAGGTAATGTGTTCGAAAATATACACAGCTCGTGCAAGGTTTTGTAAAATGCTTGCCGCTTTTGCACGTTTAAAATTGCCGCTTTGCGCGTTTAAAATTGCAGTTTAGGATACACACTTCACGCTTCTTCCAAACGCCACTCTCGCCTTGTCATACCTTCGTTATTGACACGGAGAAGATTAACGTCTTCTTGAGATCAGACCGTTGCATGTAAGCGTCTTTTACAGCGTTTTAATTGAAGAGTTTTATTCAGCGTTCACGTTTTGATTGAAGCGTTGTAGAAGCGTCTTGCAGAGAAATCCTTCAGGATGTATATTTGAAAATAAATAAGGTTGCGCACAGGTTGAAGAATAAATGATGTCCGTCTTTGTGAAAGCCAAGAAAAAAAAATTAGCAAAAATAATGAAAACAAAGGTGGGTCGTTTCTTCCCTCGTCGCCACTTTTAAAAGTACAAAAACACTCAAAAAGGATAGTCTTTTTGTAGGTTTATTCGTGAGAGAAATCTCAGGTATGCATGAAGATCCAAAGGTAATCATAAAGTGTCAGTACAACATTCTGACAAGAATCACCAGAGTATTAACATTCTAAAAACATTAAAGAGACATAGCAAGTACAATGTAACAGTGGGGGGTGCTGGAACTGTGCCTCCTTTCGGGTAAGTGTGAAACGGACTGCTCAGCGGCCGTTTAAACCCCTAAGTTCTTGTTGAGGTCATTACATTCCATGTACATTTGAGTCCCTGCTTTAGCGGGACCATGGGGTTGGGGGGTCCGGACTGCTTGGTGTGGGGTGGTGACTCCCTGCTGCGGCCTCCCCTCTTCCGGGTTCATTTCCTGCTCTAGAGGGAACACCCGGGGAGGGAGGGGAGCTTTGTTGGTCGCAGCTGGCTTTTCTGCGCACCGGGAGCATGGCGGATTAGCTCCTCCACGGAGGTGTTTGAAGGGCTCGGTGCTCGACTCGTTTCGAGCCAGTGTTTTCCCTTTCTGTGGCCTGTTGAGCGGTCTGAGCCTAGTGGGATTTTGTGTTTGATTTGTGCAGTGGGTGCCCGATTATTGTGGGGGTTCCGGCTGCTTAAATCCCATTGGGGGTTACCATCTACCGATGCTAGGGGGGGGCGACCTGGTGGGGGTTTCCCTGTCATAGAGTCAGTGTTTGCTGGCTATGTGGGTCATATGTTTTTTTTGTGACTCTAATCCCCTGCTCCCTGCAGAGCTGCGGGGGCATTTTAGGAGTTTCTTACCTATGTGTTCACTGGTTCCTGGGGCGGGGGCTTCTGGGTTCCTTCAGGTCCTTACAGTTGGACCCTGGTCAGTCTTTCCTTTTGTAGGTTGGAAGTTGTCTCTGATTGGCCGGTTTAGAGGCCGGCCTTCAGGCCTATTTGCGGATTGGCTGTGGGTCCGGCTGGCGTTCCCTGGTTGGCGCTTAGGGATTGTTCATTGATTGGTCTAGGGTATTTCTTGGGGACTGGTTCTCTGTTCTCCTGTTCACAACATGGAGGGTAGAAGTGCGGACGTAAGTGAGCTCAGCTGTGAGGATGAGGTGGTGGTCGCTGGATCTTCCACTACTCCTTCCATGCCGGATATGCAAAAGATGATTGAGGCTGCTGTGGCGGCGGCCTTTGTGTCTTGTGAGCCCAAGGGGCCTAAGAAGCAGAAATTGGATGCCTCGACGGAGGTCGATCCAGACATTGACTCTGATGAGGAGGTGAAGGGTTGTTTTATCCAGGGGGCAGACCTTCGCTGTGTTCTGCAGCATGTTCGAGACAATTTGGGGTTCCCTGGTCCCGTGGAGGACGAAGAGTCTGAAGACTTTTTCGCAAATTACCTAAAAAAGGAGCCTGAAAGCCTCCCCATTCATAAATCTGTGAGGAAGGTGCTGGAGGGGGAGTGGAAGGATGTTGACAAACCTGCCTCTCCCCGGTTTCTGGCTAAAAGGTATCCCTTGCAGGGATTCACTGAGGAATTCCCAGCCGTGGTGAAGGTGGATTCCCCGCTGGCTGGTATGGCATCTCAGAGCCTGGTGGTGTCCGAGGATGCGGTTCCTTCAGATCCTGGGGATACGCAGGTTGAAATGGTCCTCTTCTAAAGGATTGTCAGGGTGTTTCTGAGCAGCTCATACAGGATGAGGATCCCTCAGAATCTTTGTCCGTGTTGGAACAACAGTTGCATTTCATGGCAGATTTGTCCTTCAACTTCCTTAGCATTTCGGCAGCGGCTGCTGGTGCCTCTGTTGCTGTTTGGAGGTAATTGTGTCTTAAGTCTTGGAAGGCGGAAGCTGCCCAGAAGGCTGCCGTGATGAAGCTTCCCTTCACGGGCTCTAAGCTGTTTGGGGAGCCGTTGGAGGCTTTGATTAAGAAAACAGCTGAGGCCAAGAAATTGTTGGCCCCGGTCCACTCTTCTCAGAAGGGGAAGTTTGCGGGTTATAAACCGGCTTTTGGGCAGGCGTTTCAGTCCAAGATGGCAGCCTGCCCTTTCATGGTAGGGGATGTGGCCGGGGTGTTCCTTCCTTCCACAAGTCTGGGGTCAGCAGGGTGTTTCCTCTTCTGCAGGTCCCTCCAAGTCGTGACTATGTGGAGAGTTCATTGGAGGTACTAGTTGGGGGTCGCCTCACCTTTTTTTTATGTTCATGTTTGGGAGAAGTTCGTTCAGGGTCAGTGGGTCTTGCAGGACATTAAAATTGAGCAGAAAGACTCTATAAAGACTGTGGTTTATCAATTTGAGTGCTCGGAGGAAAATCATATTCTTCATTAAACCACACATTTGGTTTACTTCCGGGGTTGTGGTAACCGGCCCCTCTTCTTCCTGAGCACCGTATTACGACTTGCAACTTTACATTACCTTGTATTTGCTGTGCGCTCTTTCTAACTGTTACCATCTGTTTTGTATCGGGTCTTGCAGGTGGTCCAGCTGGGCTACAGAATAGAATTTGAAACTCCTTTGGTGAATGTGTTCAGAGCTACCCCTGTTCCCAGGTCTCAGACAAGGTGTCGAGCTCTGTTGGACAGAGTTCGGGACTTGGTTTCGAAGGGGGCTGTGGTGAAGATGCCTGTAAGTCAACAAGGTCGGGCGTTTACTTCATCCTATTTATGATCCCGAAGCCAAATGGGGACTCCTGTCCTGTCCTGGATCTGAAGTCTGTAAACTTATGTATCCCTCATCGGTCCTTCAAAATGGTGACTCTACAGTTGATTCTTCCCTTCCTGACAATGGGGGATTTCCTGGCTTCTCTCGATCTCTGGGACGCCTACTTTCATGTGCCGGTGCATGCGGATTCGCAGAGGTTCCTGCGTTTCTGTGTGGGGGTGGATCATTACCAGTTCCAGGTATTACCGTTTGGCCTGTCTGCCTCTCCGAGGGTGTTTACTAAAGTGTTGGCACCCTTGGTGGGTTTGTTACATGCTCAGGGTATACAGGTATTCCCTTACTTGAACGATTGGTTAATTTCTTCCTCTTCTTTCCTTCAGGCTCAGGCACATACCCTGGAGGTTTGCAGTCTCCTTTAATGGTTCGGGTGGATTCTGAACTTGGAGAGATCCCGTCTTTGCCCCACTCAGGAACTGCTGTTCATTGGGGGGGTTTTCAACACCAGGTTTGGAAAAGTCTTCCTGTCGGAACCCCGCAGACTGACTCTTATGCACAAACTGAGGAAGGTGTTGGGGGCTCAGTCTTCCATGGCACGCCAGTGGTTGCATGTTAAGGGGCTGATGTCGGCTACCGTGATGATTGTACCTTGGGCCCGTTTGCTCTTGTACCCCCTGGTGAATCATCTTCTGGGGCATTGGGATCCGACCTCTCTGAATTACGAGCTGTTGATACCGGGGGTGTTTCCATTGCCCGGGAGTTGTCCTGGTGGCTGGTGGATCAGAACCTCTTGCAGGGCTTGCCCTTTGTGCCCTAGGAGAGCTTGGTTCTGACGACCGATGCCAGCGAACTGGGTTGGGGAGCGGCCTTGGGTCAGGTGTCGGTGCAGGGTCTTTGGTCTGTGCTGGAGGCGGAAATGTCCTCAAATTGAAGGGAGTTGAAGGCGGTTCAGTTGGCGTTGACTCATTTTCTGCCTTGGATCCTCCAGAGTGATGTGATGGTGCGGTCAGACAACTCAGTGGTGGTGTTTTATCAACCGCCAGGGGAGTGCGAAGGTGGCTTCCCTCAATTTGTTGGTGCAACGTATCGGCCTGTGGGTGGAGTCTCACTTGTTGTCTCCGAAGGCTTTACATTTACCAGGGATTTTGAACTCGGAGGTGGATCGCCTGAGCAGGGTGTTTCCCTCCCTGTCGGACATGTGCCTGTCGCAGGACGTGTTTGGTTGCCTGATGGCCTGGTTCGGGGGGCCAGTGGCGGACCTGTTTGCAGCCCTGGGGAACGTCTTGAGGAAGAAGGTTTGTTCTCAGGTTCAGTCAGCTGCGATTTGAAGGGTGGATGCCCTGTCCTTCCGGTGAGAAGGGGGCCTGATGTACGCCTTTCCCCCTATTGCTCTAATTACGCGTGTCCTGCTGTAGGTCAAGCTGATCAGGCTTCGGTGATCCTGGTGGCTGCGGGTTGGTCCAGGAGGCCTTGGCTCCCTCTGTTATTGAAGTTGGCGGTGGGGCCTTGCTGGAGGTTGCCGGTGGTCCCTTGTCCCTTGTCGTTTCCCCCTCTGTTTCGGGGGTGTCTAGTCCGCCTGCGACTGGCGGGTTGGCTGTTGAGAGGATGAACCTTGTGGCATTTGGGTGTTCTCCTTCTATGGCTGAATGTATTCAGCGGTCCAGGCGCCCTTCGACTCTCGTCCTATGCCAGACATTGGGTAGTCTTGGTGTAGGCGTGAGGGTGGTCTGCGTTGGAGGTGGAGCTGGTGCATGCCTTGGAGTTTTTGAAGGATGGGTTTGACTCCGGTCTGGCTGTATCCTCCCTGAGGGCTCAGTGGGCGGCTGTTTGGGCCTTTCGGGGTTCGGTCTGTGAGCCAGTGGTTCCCCTGGTGTTCCGGTTGTTAAGGAGTTGTTTCCTCCAGAAGCCTGTCATTAGATCCTTTGCACCTAGATGGGATCTGCCTCTGGTTTTGGGGGCCTTGCATGGGGCTCACTTTGTGCCTCTGCGTGAGGTTATTTTAAGGTTTTTGACAATCAGTGTGCTTTTGGCTGCCAGTAGAAAGGAGAGTCGCATTGAAGGCAATGTGCCACTGTCCCCGTATTCTATTGAAGAAAGGCCCTAGATACCTACAACCGTTAATAACCCAATACATCCCAGGACGGAGTTTAAGATCTATGGGTAAGGCATTGGTGACTGTACCGAGAATATTTAGAGCAAGAATGGGAGCACGCTCATTCGGGTACCATGCAGCCAAAATGTGGAACAGCCTACCGTTAGATCTAAGAATAGAACCATGCAAAAGTAGTTTTCGAACACAGCTGAAAACATGGCTGTTCAGGCAAACTGGATAGGGCTACTGTCAGCTAGTTCGGCATATCATAGCATTACAGGCGGATGGCAGCAGCCTCCCCACAGAGCATGCATCTCAGCGCGGGGACACACCGATGGTGTAACCAGGCGATCTACTAATGAATAAATAAAAATAATTTCCTTGTAGCTATTACCTCGTCTCAGCAGATTGGGGAGTTGGGCTCCTTGCTTTGTTCAGTCCCTTTTTTACGTTTTTTTTCCTGATCGGGTGGTTCTGCGGCCGGATCATTCCTTTGGTCCCAAGATCCCTTCCTCTTTTCACTGCTTGCCTGTTTTCTGTCTGGGTCGCCTTTCAGAGGTTGAGGTGCGGCGTCACTGTTTCGACCTTCGGAGGGCTCTGGAAATCTATTTGATGCGTCCTGAGCCTTTTCGTAAGGTAAAATCCCTTTTTGTGACCTTTGGGCTGGCTGGTCAGGGTCTAAAGCCTTCTTGAGTTACCCTCAGTCGTTGGCTATGGTGGACTTTGGGTGCTGCGTATGAGGCTTGTGGTGTGTTGGCTCCTGGGTGAGATCAGGGGAGATCAACTCGAGGGGTGGCTGCTTCCTGGGCTTGTTTGCAAGGGGCTTACATGGGCGAGATCTGCAAGGCTGCAACCTGGTGTTCTCCTTACCCCTTTATGTCCAATTAACGTTTGGTGGTGGGGGGACTGATTCTGCTGGGTTTGGGGACGCTGTGTTGCGTTCTGCTCCGGTAGTGTGACTTTTTGCAGTACTTTATTAAAGTCTGTTTTTGTTACTGAATAAAGCTGATTCTTGCTTTGGTATCTGCTCATGTAGTTAGGACTGGGACGGGCAGTGCTGACGAGGAGGTAATGACCAGTCACTTACCAGTAATATTCATTACTCCAAGTCGTAGCCCTCCCCATCCCAGTCCATGTTCCCATCCCTCCCTCCCTGTTCGGCTTCTTGTGCTTGGTGGTACAGGAACTGGATAGGCGGGTCACATGGTTATATGCCTCAGGGTCTGGGTGTGGCCTGGAGGAAAGGGATAGATTTTTAGTTGCTTGGGAGTTTCTGGTGGGAGGAGCTATGCTCATGTAGTTAGGACTGGGACAGGGAGGTCTATGACACGGAGTAATGAATATTACCGGTAAATAACCGGCCATTACACAGCCTGTTAGGAAAACATGCAAAGGCTCCCTGTTCCTGTCTGAGCGCCGAACCACGGCACTCAGACCATTCGCAATGCTGTACTACAGCGTTGTTATTGGCTTAGGGGAACGAGTCACAACGCTGCATTTCAGCATTGTGATTAGCTTAGGGACCCTGGGAATCTGGGTGCTTGGCCTACAACGAGGAGACTGAAGAGGCTGCAGAGAGGTGGCGGCGCGAGCAGCAGGTATGTTTTATTATTTGTTATTTCCCATCTCTCCACCCTTCCCCCCGCCGCCAATCCCTACCGGCCGCCGCCTACCGGCTGCCCCTGCCTCCTTTCCCCCAGTCTTCCAGTCCACTCACATCCATAAAAGCGTGGCGTGAAGCCACTATTTTTCTTTTGTTTTCCCTTTTTTTTTGTTCTCTCCTCAGCTGCCTGAGAGGCTGGGCTGATACCTACATATGTATGTTGCAGCAACAGCTCTCCCGGAGAATAGTGGTCCTATTAAAGATCTGAAGGGAGACTGCAATAGCTGTCTGCCAGAACTCACAACATAGCAAAAAGCAGGTTTCAGATGTGAATCATCCTCTTTACAGCTCAACAGCATTTGATTGGCTAACCGGTGTCTTAAGCACCAAAAGAGTGCCTCCCTGGCAGTGCATGGATGTGAAGCGTCCGTTCTCTTCCTGGAGGCGCACTGCTGTCAAAATGTTCCTTGGATTTTGTTTGAAAGGAGCTTCAGGCCCACTTCAGCCCCAGCTTTACCCTTAAACCATCCTCACTCCTGTAAGATCCATCATCAAATATCAGGTCTTCGTCCCAGCTCCGTCTGTGACAGTTCTGTCTAGCGTGCCTGCAGTCCGCTACCCTTTGCCACCTTTGGTTTGTGCCTCCTCTGTTCGTTTTGTACTTCTACCTTTTCTGCTCCTTTTTCTGCCCACTTCTACCCTCTACTCTTGCCTCTCTCTGCTCATTCTGCCTGTTATTTTGCATCTGTCTGCTAGTTTTTTCCCATTATGTTACCTTTCTCTGCCTGTTTCTGCCTGTTATTTTGCCTCCCTGCTTGTTTCTGCCCATTATTTTTCTTCCCTGCTCATTTCTGCCCATTATTTCCACTAAGGGGACCTGGTGGCAGCAACGACCCAGTAGGGGAATCCTGGGCCCACTCCTTGCAACCCCCCCCAGGACGACCAAGAGCCCCGGGGTAGAGTTGCGGAGTAATCCGGAATAGATGTGGCTTCTGCAACGAGCACTGAGTAAGCCGGAGTGGGCCATGAGGTGGAAGCACAAACCCGAGAGTGCTGCACCTGGTTGAATGCGGGGGCTGCCGAAGATCTCCTGCAGAGTGGTGAGGCCTGGAAAAATGGCGCCCAATTAATCAGAGCCCGGGAGATTAGCTGGGGATAAACCACAACGATCCTGAGCTTACTCAGGTGGAACTGCCCTGGGGGATCGGGGTCCTGGCCCAGCGCATACATTTGAGGCCCAGTGACTCTGCAGTGGCCTAGGGCTTCAGCTGAGGCCAGCCGGCCCGAGACGTCCACCATGGACCATGAGGTGAGCTGGGGTATCATCACGGGGATCATCCCGGGGAAGGAGCGCCATGCGACTTCCCGTGGCGAGCTACTGGAGTGCTTGACCCACGATCTGCGGTGTAGCGTTCTAGTGTTTCCCCATTTCGGGCGCGGACCCGGAACCTTACCCACACTATGTATCACTCTCTGGCTAGGCGTGGCCAGAGAGCTATAAATAAAAGGGCCGGGGTCGCATAGGACTTCCGGTCCGGACCAGCCTTCTGTGTGTCTGTGCCATTACTATGCATGCTGCAGTGTCCAGCACCCTCGAGCCTGTCGTAGTTGGCATTGCTGTGTTCCCCCATCAGTGTCACACTGACAACGAGGGTGAGATCTCTACAAGTGCGGTCCCAATCGACAAAGAAGACACTCACCAGATAGCCGAGCCCAGCTGCGCTGAAGTGTGGTGTACGAGAGCGACGCCCGCCCAGAAGTCATCCGGCGAAGAGAGAGCGAGGCAGTCTACATTCCTAGCTGCCCCAATGGTGAGACTAGCACAGAGCTCGCATGCACCCCGGGGAGCGTCCTGCAGCTGCCGGGAAGCACCACACACGGCCAACCGATGCGCGCATGCGCAGAAGAGGAGGCTCAAGCAGAGCCCGTGCGAGCTGCAAAGAAAGCCCGCGAAAAGCCAGGAAACACCAAAGACTAGCAGAGCAGCCCCAGAGGGGGGGCTAAGGCACAGCGAGGGAGCGAGCATAGCGTTCAGCAGTACAACACGGCCAGAAGTGTAAGCCACAATCCACCAAGCAGTGGCAAAGGCAAACAGAAATTGCAGCAAAACAAACAAGCTGTGGCAAATGCAAATGCCACCGTGCAGCTAAGCAAGACAGGTAGTGAAGAGCACCATTGAGACAGGAAGACTGATGCACAGCAAAACACAACGGAACAACCAAGCACCCCAAAGCACTCCAGTGAACAACAAGCATTGGCAAATTCAAGCACCTCAGGGCCGGTTACGAAGGCAAGATTCCCAAGAGGAGAAGAAAATAAAACAAAGCGCAAGATCAAAGGAACCACGAGCACGCCCAGTGAAACGTAGGGGCAAACAGCAGAAGGAGCCACACCATGTCGAACACGCCAGGACCCGCAGCTCAACAACCAGCGGCCCCACCAGTGGTAACGCATCCAGTACACTCCCAAATTACAGCACTTCCGCCGTTTAGCGAGCTCATTGACCCGGCCACAGCGTCGCCAAGGTGGAAAGTATGGGTTGGCCGCCACGACAATTACTTTGTAGCCACGAGAGAAACAGATGGCTCCGTCAAGAGATCACTACTTTTACATTTTGCGGGTGATGAAAAATACAAATTGTTCGAACGTCTCCCAAACATTGGTGCCGCCACCGACTATGACGCAGCGGTCAATGCTTTAAATGCGCACTTTGACCCCCAACTCAATCCTCACTACGAACGATTCAAGCTCAGGCAAGCCAGACAGCGAGAAGGAGAATCAATGGACACATTTCATGCACGCCTCAGAGTTAGCAAGCACATGCACAGAGGATGATCAAACCAAAGAAGTAACAGCTAATCCAAGGGTGTCGCAACAAAACGCTGCGAACGCTCATACTGCGCCAACCCCGGATTACATTAGAGGAAATCCTAATTCTTGTCTGCTCACACGAACTGTCTGACATTCGGGCGACAGCAATGGAGGCTGCACTCCACTCGCACACCGATCAAGCAGTCAATGTCAAAATGGAGCGTGCTGATGTCATTCGAACATCATCTCGTGGAGGAAGAGGCAGGTGGCCCACGAAGTCAACACGGCGAACTTCGTGTGGATGGTGTGGAAGAGAAGAACATCTTCCAGACAGCTGCCCTGCAAGAGAAAAATCATGCTCAAAATGTGGAATCCCGAATCACTTCGCGAGTGTATGTCGAGGAGGCTCGGGAGGGAGAAGCACACCGGGAGAAAGCCACCGACAGGAGCAGTGAGGAATCTAACACTAGAGGAACCAACAACATCAAGGTCGAACAGAATGTCCACCCGCTACCCCCAGCGTTTGGATGACTCGTCCACAGAAGAAGACGGAGAGTGTTACTTCTTGTCGTTTGCAAGCGATCTCAAGAAGAGACTACGACCACAACCCAAGTGCTATCACCAGTTGACGTTAGCGGAAGAAAGCAGATACATAACCACATTTTCAACCCATCTAGGACTTCGGCGATACAAACAACTAAACTTTGGGATATCTTCAGCAGCGGAGATATTTCAGAATGCGGTGAGAGAAATACTATCTGGTCTTAACGGTGTCCTCAATGTAAGCGACGACATCCTCATTCATTCCAAAACCATTGAAGAACCCCACCGACGGATACGAGCCACTCTACTGTGGCTGGCAGAGCATGGGGTGACACTTCACAGGGAGAAGTTCCAATTCTTCCAAAAATCCATCAACTTCTTCGGGTATGTGTTCAGTGCTGAGGGCGTCAAAGTAGACCCCAGTAATTCTCAGGCAATCCACCTTGCCCCCGCTCCGATGAATGCTTCTGAGGTAAGAGGTTTTCTGGGGATGGCAACGTATTGCGGACTATTCATTCTGAATTTAGCAACAATTGCAGAGCCGTTACGAAACCTCACAAAGAAAGAAAACTCCTGGAAGTGGACCGCGGAGGAAGACAAGGCTTTCAAGCAAGTGAAGGCGGCCTTGCTGGACAGCACGACGATGGTGTATTTTGACACCACAGAACTGATCGTAGATGCCAGCTCAGTCGGTTTGGGAGCTTTGCTCACCCAGGAAACGGAACCAGGAACATGGGTCCCTCTAGCATTTGCCAGCAAGGCGCTCACTGCGACTGAGGCCCGATCTTCACAAATAGAGCAAGAAGCACTCGTGATCAAATGGGCATGCAATCATTTTCATTTGTATGTTAGCGGCAACCCATTTCGAGTAATAACAGACCATCAGCCATTCCTGCCGCTATTCAAAGGAAACATGCCACACCCCCCTCCAAGAATTGAAAGGTGGGCCATTCAGTTGCAACACTGTCAGATGAAATTATTATACCGCCCAGGCGCCAAAAACCCCGGAGACTTCCTATCTCATCATCCAGCTGCAGCAACCGAGTCCAGTGTGGAGCAAGAGACAAGAACAGAAGAGTTCATTAACATGATCTCCCAGTGGTCGTGCCCCTGAGCGCTCTCGCTAGAGGAAGTGAAGGAACGCCTCGACAAAGATGCATGCCTCCAACGGGTGTCTAGCTCCCTGAAAGATGGATCCTGGGAAGGCTTCCTCAAAAACATCCAAGGGTGGAGTGAGTCTGACAGGAATCGCCTGGGGAAATTCTGGAAAGTAAGGAACAAACTCAGCTCTACAGAAGACTGAATCATCCTAAGAGGATCACGCATCGTGGTGCCAATAAGCCTGCAGGAACAAGCGACAGTCCTAGCGCACGAAGGCCATCAAGGTATCGGGCGAATGAAGTCCAGGATGAGAGAAAAGGTGTGGTTCCCGGACCTGGAAGACAACGTCGATTCCGTTGTGCGTAACTGCAGAGGGTGTCAACTCACAAGCAATGCCGAACCCCCAGCACCCGTGATTACTGGAGATCCAGCTCCATCACCCTGGGCATGGCTAAGGCTTGACCTCTGAAGTTTCCATGATGGAAGGATCACCGCTGTCCTCATTGATAGCTACACCAAGTACCCAATCATCGAGGTTTTGCCATCCACATAGTTTAATAATTTACAATCGGTTTTGGAAAAATCATTTGCCCTATTTGGTCTATCAAAAGTCATCAAGACTGACAATGGACCCCCATTCCAGGGCAGTGAGTTTAGAGACTTTCTGACACGCCTCGGAATTAAGCACCACCGAGGAACTCCTCAATGGGCACAGGCAAATGGCGAGGTAGAGCGATTCATGCGCACAATAAACAAAGTATTACGAATTGCAACAGCTGAAGATACAGACCCCGAACGTGCGCTACAACGATTCCTGAGGAAATACCGAAGTACACCCCATTGCACAACTCAGAGGTCCCCATGGTCGCTCATGCTGACTCGCTCATGCTGACTGGACCTCGTCGAGACCTGCTTCCCATGGCTGGGTGCTGGAGAGCGGAACCATACGACCCGACAAAGGCCCATGCGAAGAGACGGGAAACCAACAACAAAGCAAACAGACGACGCAAAGCTAAAGCCCGCGTGATACTGCCCGGGTGTTCTGTGCTACTACGGATTCGCTGGAACACAGGGAAGTTTCGAACTCCCTACGAACCCGGTGTGTGTTTGGTGAAGTCAGCTAAAGGAACAGCAATTACCGCAGAAAGAAACGGCGAGACCGTAACAAAAAACGTCTCATGGTTCGAAGGAGTTCCAGCTGCAGTTAGAACCCAACCCATCATAACCCACTCAGAGCTCCCGGAAAGACAGTTGGACGAGGCAGAACTTGCTGTGGATGAGATCCCTTCGCTAAGTCCTGCTAGGTCACCGGTGTCCGAATTTCACAGTCCCGACCATCAGGTCAACGATGTGGGACCCACAAGTCCACGAGGCCAACGATGGTCCCACAGGCATCAGTATAGCCACCGGCCGAATCCCCGGCCAAACCGCAGGTTGGCGGACTTTGTTAATTTGTTTTTACTTTAATTTGTTTCATATACCAACTTGGGAAGGGATGTAGCGTTCTAGTGTTTCCCCGTTTTCGGGCGTGGACCCGGAACCATACCCACACTATGTATCACTCTCTGGCCAGGCGGGCCAGAGAGCTATAAATAAAAGGGCCGGGGTCGCACGGGACTTCTGGTCCGGACCAGCCTTCTGTGTGTCTGTGCCATTACTATGCATGCTGCGGTGTCCGGCACCCTCGAGCCTGTCGAGTAGATGGCGTTGCTGTGTGCCCCTCCCAGCGTCACAAGCGGGATGTCCTGCGGGGGCCTGTTGGCGGTAGCGAGGCAGTACGAGAATCCTGGGTTTACTCCTTGTGAAAGGCCCCACCCCCGGTAGTGGAATACTCATGAGCCTGGGGGTGTGAGGCCTCGTGACCTGGGACGGAGCCCCCCTGGGAGGTCGGCGGCGGCCGGAGGACAGATGAACTTCACCTCCAGCGTTGACCCCTGGGGCGCTTTCGCATCTCCACCATGCCACGGCTAGCTTCTGTCTGACTCTGGTAACATGATCATGCTATCTCTAGTGTAAAGAGAGAGGAATAGAATTTTTCAAAAAGAACGCTTCAAATAAACAGTTTCTTTATCTTTGTATGACTTTCCTAGCAGCTGTGAAACTTATATATACAAAAAAAAGAACTGCTGATCACTGGCAATGTATGCGCTGTGGAAACTATCCTGCCGGCTTCGAGTCTGCTGGGTTATACATGAAAAGAACAAGTTCTTTTGTTGTGGCTGCAATATGAGCAACTATGTGGAGCATTCTGAAACGGGGGGCATTCACAACTTTCTGATGTCCCATAGGTGTTCTGTGCCTGACCTTGGTATCGAAAATCGGGTATTTCTGTGGGAAGAGTTGAGTACTGAATCTCAAGCGTGACCAGACCTTGTGCTTATGGGATTGCTCTACATGCGAAGAGCTTCGATGTTCGTTCGATTTTCCTATCATGACAGTCCTTTGATACCCACCAGTTTGTTGTTTCTTGCTTTTTCCCTCGGTCCGTTGGACTTCATCCGGCCGACTCTTAGACTTTGCTCCTCGGCTGGACTGCCTGATCTCTTCCCCCCCCCCCCAGGCCCCCGTCTCTCATATCACCTATGTCATCTCCCCCCTCCATCTCTCTACCCCCTTGGAGGTCTTGTTTCTCCGTTCACTCTGTAGATAAGTTATATATAATAGTTATTAGCCTAATTGTTGTGAATAGGGAATCCTGAGTGAATTTTACTATTTGCATTGATACAACTCTAACCTCTAGTATATGTAGTAGTTCTTTGTACTGTCTATCACTATTTTGTGATGTTGCGCTTACCCGTTTGCATCTCTTCCCTGATTGACTCTACAACTTATACAGTTCCTTTTCTTCTACCTGTATCTCTTCCTTGTGGGACTCTACAACTCGCTGGCTCCCTCCCTTGGTCTCCCTATTCTCCCTTTCGTGGATCCCGTTTTTTACTGGATAGCTAACTTACTCTGGTATTGAGTGTGTAATCTTTCTGTAATTAATGTGATTTTATTTAATCATATGTATCGCCTTTGTTACTTGCCAGTTCCTACCCACCTCCTAGCCCCCTGTCCCTTGTGCCCTATGACTAAGCACTCCTTCTCCCCTTGTTGGGGAAAGATCCAATATTTATTCCCTGGAGTCTCAGTGACCCCGTTGAGAGAGTCCACAGCGCTAAGGGAGCCACTCACAGCCGAGGTATGGTATGGCGCCCCTTGCTAAAGCACTCCCTCTACCCTTATTGGGGAAGGATCCAGTAGGTAGGCCTTGGAGTCTCAGAGACCCCTCTGAGAGAGTCAACTGCATAAAGGGAGCCTCACGCAAAGAAGATGTGGGAATGATGCCACCTCCCCTGGGATCACAGCTTCCGGACCTTGGACGCGGTTTTTACTTGTCTACCGGTTTGTGCCCCCTTCAACCTCCCCATCCTCTTTCATGCTTTGTCTCTTACCCTCCTCCACCTCTTTCCCTCTTTTATTCTTTATCTACTTCCCCGACTCCTATCCCCTCTTCCCTCTCCCCTGAATCCCTCCCTTTGCCTCCTTTTTTCGACATAACATGTAATTACGCCGCCTAGCCCCTGTTCCTTGTGCCCTTTAACTAAGCACTCCTTCTCCCCTTGTTGGGGAAAGGCCCAATATCTATACGACCCCTCTGAGAGAGTCCACAGTGCCAAGGGAGCCACGCACAGTTGGGGTATGGTGTGGCGCCCCTAACCAAAGCACTCCCTCTACCTTTGTTGGGGAAGGATGCAGTAGGTAGCCCTTGGAGTCTCAGACCCCTCTGAGAGAGTCCACTGCGTAAAGGGAGCCTCTCGCAACGGAGATTTGGGAATTATACCACTTCCCCAGGGATCACAGCTTACTGGACTTTGGACGCGGCTTTTACTCGTCTACTGGTTTGTGCCCCCGTCACCCTTCCCCTATCATGCTTTGTCTCTCACCCTCCCCCTACTCTTTCCCTCCTTCATTCTTTGTCCACTTCCCTTGCTCCTACCCCCTCTCCCCTGAATCTCTCCCCTTGCCTGCTTTTTCCCTTACGAATATGCCCTTATTGTTTTTCTCGACCTATCATGTAACTATGTAGCTATGCTCTGATACAGTTTAACCTTGTAACCATGTAACCTGCAACTATGGCTGGTGTTATGTTCCTTGGATCTCCTCTGCAAGGAGAACCACGTTCATCGATAAAGCAAAAAGAAAAACCAACTCTTGTGAACGATCTTATTTCTTGCAACACCTATGATTACTCCATAAAGAACTCCTTGCGTGTGCTCTAGTCCTTGTTTGTAACCTGCAACTACGGTCTTATACTCATGTGAAGCGCTCTCATTCCTCCAGGTCTAGCCAGCGCTATATAAAACATTTCAAAGAAAGAAATAAATTATCAAGGTGGCTTATGGGGTCTAGGTTTCCCCCTGGCACGCTTTCTGAAAATTAGCGTAATGTGTGCTGCAGGCAAAGAAACAGGTAAGTCGACACCTCGGAGTATCGCATTGGATAGGTGTGTTACTGCTACAACGCATCTTTTACAACGTAATGCTGTTACAACGCAGCTATTACATCGCAAATACCATTACAATGCATGCCATTACAACGCATGGCATTACATAGCAGATGCTATTACAACGCATACCATTACATCGTAAGTATTGGTAAGTATTTAATTTTTTTTTATTTTATTTAATATTTTATAATTGATTTAATTATTATTAATTATAAAAAAATATTTATTTCGTTTTTAAATATTATAAATTAAATATATTAATTTAAGTATTTTTTTAAATAAGTATGAGTATAGGAGTATATGTTTTGGGGTACTGATGTATATGTTTTGGGGTGTTTGGGTATTTTTAGGTTTTAGGGCAGTGTTTGGGTTTTGGGGTACAGGGGTGTTTTTAGGTTTTAGGGCAGGGTTTGGGTTTTGGGGTACAGGGGTGTTTTTAGGTTTTAGGGCAGGGTTTGGGTTTTGGGGTACAGGGGTGTTTTTAGGTTTTAGGGTAGGGTTTGGGTTTTGGGGTACAGGGGTGTTTTTAGGTTTTAGGGCAGGGTTTGGGTTTTGGGGTACAGGGGTGTTTTTAGGTTTTAGGGCAGGGTTTGGGTTTTGGGGTACAGGGGTGTTTTTAGGTTTTAGGGCAGGGTTTGGGTTTTGGGGTACAGGGGTGTTTTTAGGTTTTAGGGTAGGGTTTGGGTTTTGGGGTACAGGGGTGTTTTTAGGTTTTAGGGCAGGGTTTGGGTTTTGGGGTACAGGGGTGTTTTTAGGTTTTAGGGCAGTGTTTGGGTTTTGGGGTACAGGGGTGTTTTTAGGTTTTAGGGCAGTGTTTGGGTTTTGGGGTACAGGGGTGTTTTTAGGTTTTAGGGCAGGGTTTGGGTTTTGGGGTACAGGGGTGTTTTTAGGTTTTAGGGTAGGGTTTGGGTTTTGGGGTAAAGGGGTGTTTTTAGGTTTTAGGGCAGGGTTTGGGTTTTGGGGTACAGGGGTGTTTTTAGGTTTTAGGGCAGTGTTTGGGTTTTGGGGTACAGGGGTGTTTTTAGGTTTTAGGGCAGGGTTTGGGTTTTGGGGTACAGGGGTGTTTTTAGGTTTTAGGGCAGGGTTTGGGTTTTGGGGTTCAGGGGTGTTTTTAGGTTTTAGGGCAGGGTTTGGGTTTTGGGGTACAGGGGTGTTTTTAGGTTTTAGGGTAGGGTTTGGGTTTTGGGGTACAGGGGTGTTTTTAGGTTTTAGGGCAGGGTTTGCGTTTTGGGGTACAGGGGTGGTTTTAGGTTTTAGGGCTGGGTTTGTTTTTTGGGGTACAGGGGTATTACGACTTTATATAAATTAAATTAATTAAATTAATTTTATTTAATTTAATTACATTAATAGCTATATTTACAATTATTTATTTAATTGTATTAAACGATTATAATTAAATTATATTATTTAAAAATGTTTAATTAATTAAATTCTTTTAATTATATTAAATATAATTATATTATGTATTATTTATAATTTAATTAAATTATAATAATATTTATTGTAATTAATTACATTATATTATTTACTATTTATAAATTTTTTATATTTCATTAATTATATTATTTTAAATATATTAAATTAATATCAATTTTAATATTAATTAAATTACTATAATTAAATTAATTACTGTTTTAAAAATGCTATATTACTTTTTATTAATTTTAATTAATTTAATTAACTTTATTACATTTTTTTTTAAAAAGATATACTTACCTATACTTACGATGTAATGGCATGCGTTGTAAAAGTATCTGCTATGTAATGCCATGCGTTGTAATGGCATGCATTGTAATGGTTTTTGCGTTGTAAAAATCGCGTTGTAACGGAATACGTTGTAAAATAACGCGTTGTACTGACACCAATCCCATTGGATAGCATGTTAATGTAAGGGGCCAAAATGTCAGTCTCCGATATGTATAAATCCTCTGGTACCATGCCAGGGCCTGGAGCTGTCCCCAAATATACAGGCTGTATAACTCTTAGTGTTTGATAATGAGAACAATATGGTTTGCCTCTGGAATTGTCTTTGGTGGTGAAGTCAATGTAGTGTTCGATGGTTAAATTGTGTTAGACACAGTCCACATAGATGTCAGAAAAGAGGCTGTAGAAAGTGATCTGTTGAAGTACTAGCTGCGGTGGGCTATTTTTGCCAAAATGCAGTGTTAATATTTATAAATCCTTCAAATTACCCCCGCCCCAATCTAATTTCTTGGTGCCCAAAATTTACTTGTAGAATGACCTAACCTCTCTTATGGCAGCTGGATTGTGAGATCAAATGGCTAAAATAAGTTAGGCTTTTTTTTTTTTGCCGAGTTTTATATAGCGCAAACTTGTCCCGAATCGGGTATCAGAGCGCTTTACATAGCACCAGTTATGTAAACTAAAGTAAGTAAATGTTTATTGTTTAGTTAATTAAAACAATAACAATTTAAAACAAGTAGCAACATGCGAGTAAGACCAATATTATAGCAGGCATGTTAAAAAATAATTAAACATACAATCATTTGGTCTCTTCATGAGGCTTCTAAAATTCATTGTTAATAAAAGTTCAGTGCAGTGGGTTTGTCCTTTTTTCCTCATTTGCCGTGTTTCCGACCCTTTTAGCAAAGCTTTGTAAAAGCTTTAAGAAATGTAATCAGTCTGCCATTCAAAGGTGGGCCAAAGGGGTTTAGGCACGCCATTATTGCAGCTCTACAGGATCTAATGCCTCTTTCGTTAAAGCTTGATTTTAGGATGATTACTCGTTCTTTATGCAGTTTCTTGCATGTGCAAATTACATGGGTAAAATCTTCTTTGTGGAAATTGCACAGCCGACATGATTTAGGGCCTGTATGCAGCCAAGCAGGCTGGTCAGCCAAGGATGGTAATGTCCCAAAGCGTAATGCCATAAGTTGCTTTTTTACATTAATTGAGAATGTTTCGCTCAAAAATGCCGCCGGTGCAAGGAACTTATAGTAGTTTATCACCATCCAGGCGTGCGACCTTGATCTAAAAAAAATTTTGTCCAATAAGGATGAATGGATTTTTGAGACTTCGTTTAAAAGATTGATACGGCAAGTTTTTATTCCATAATTCCGTTGTACATGTAGTTGAAAGGGCTTTGCATAGGTATTGATTAAAAGGAGAGGTTTTGTCCTCATTTAGTTCAGAGCAAAGCGATACCAAGTTTTCACTGTCGCGTACATTCTGCCTATATCTTCATTTATTAGGCCGAATTCAAGGCAAACCTGGGCTGGAGAGGCCGACCTTTGTGTCTGAAATACTTTTTTATAGATGGAAGCTAACCTCTCTTATGGCAGCTGGATTGTGAGATCAAATGGCTAAAATAAGTTAGGCTTTTTTTTTTTGCCGAGTTTTATATAGCGTGAACTTGTCCCAAATCGGGTATCAGAGAGCTTTACATAGCACCAGTTATGTTACATGAGGACACGCATTCATTTTTGTTAGGCATGGGGAGATTAAGTGATTTTCCCAGAATCACAGGATGTTTAGCGTCGCTAGCGTCGTGTGACTTTTGGATTCAGATTGGAGGTTCGTATATTGGTGTTAGAAAAGAATCATTTAAGAGAACTAAAAAATATAGTGAGTAGCAGCTCAATTATAGGTACATTCTACTTAGGTAGATTTTTGACAGGGGTCAGAGTGGTGTAAAATATGTCATACACTCCACTTGGGAAGACTCTTGGTGGGACGCCATGTTAGGAACCCTCCACCCACACCTACGGACCACAACACAAAACCTCAGCATCATACTATACTCCTCACTCACCATGAACTGCCAGATCAACGGTGTCTCCTCCTCATACTTCCACACTCTTCTGCTGCTTCGAAAGACCTTCAGATGGATCCCCACTGAAGCCAGAATGACAGTCGCCCACACACTATTGAGAAGCAGACTCCACTACGGCAACGCACTCTATGCAGGCGCCAGCCAGAAACTCCTAAGGAAACAGAGTGTTAAAAACACCACATCCAGACTGGTCTTCAACAACCCCCACCGCAGCCACACCTCCAAACACCTACAAGAACTCCACTGGCTCCCAGTCAACAGAAGAGTCACCTTCAAGCTCCTACAGAGCCCTTCATAATGCCGTACCAGCATACCTGAATCACCGCCTCTCATTCTACGTACCCAATAGACACCTCTGCTCCGCCCAACTAGCCCTTACCACCGTCCCTAGGATCTGTAAGACCAGGACGGGAGGAAGATCCTTTTCTTACCTCGCCACCAAGACCTGGAACCTCCCGCTGCTCCACCTCAGACTGACACAATTCAGTTCAGGAAGGATCTCAAGACCTGGCTCTTTGACCGGACCGCAATGCCCAGTCGGCCCTGCAGGCACGTCCACAACCCGTAAACTAATCTGAAGACCGAGGACTGGGAGCAGGGACCGAACACGGAATAAGCTCAACAAAACTCACAGAAGAACTTCTGCTCCTGGAGTATTGAACTCCCTGTACCTTGGATATTACTAAAATTGGAAACCATAATAATATACGCTATATATGTGAAATTAGCCTTGAGAAAGCCCCGTTGCAACTCGCCAAGAGGGGGCGAAACACGTGTCGGCTGTCCATGTTCCACAAAAAATAATAAAGATGTTATACTGCAACCAGAAATAGTTCTGTCCTCTGTATGACGACTTGAAAGAACGGATATTATTCCTGATAAGAATTTTTGTGATCTTCAATGGAGTACACACTCATCACTTCTCAAACGTCCACAACTACCCCCCCTCCCACTCCCCCCGCCCTCAAGCGCCTTGAGACCCTCATGGGTGAGTAGTTGCGCTTAACAAGAACTGATTGATTGATTGACTAAATGTTTAATAATTAAGCAGGATTCCCTTTAATACTTGCCCATTTAACTCATTCTATTATTAGGAAGGACGGGCTATGGATAGTTACAGGAATTCAGATTGGCTAAATCCTACAATGTTTCTGCATTAAGAGAGAGCTGAATCAAGTGCATATTGGTCACTGTCCCACCAGGGGACAATCTTGAAATAAATAAACTTCCCCAAATTCCGGTATTAATGATACCATAGTCAATTCTTCTTTTGTGACTGTCAAATGTAAAAGCTCTCTCCCTATCTGAGGTAGACCTCGTGTTACATGACGCGAACCATGGAACTGAGTTAATGTGGCTAATTGCAAAGCAACTGTGGACCAACTTGCAATAGGTTCTGCCGCCAGGGCAGGAATGCTTAAAATCTCATCCTCCAAGTGTGTTAAATTAGACATACAATGAACCAAGATTTACGGGATACGGGGACGGGATATATCAAGTGATTTTTAGTGTAGGAGACTTTGTTCTCAGGAAGCGTACTATTGTAAACATTGACAGTAAACCCATTTGGGGCCTTGATGTTAAGGCCCAGGATCTCAAGAGAAGGAATATCTAATTTTTTGACAGAGCAGTTTAATGAGGTGTTGAGCCAAATTATTAACCAGCCTGAAAGTCTACTGCAGTTCAATGACTCAGCTTTGAAGCGGTAGGACTCGCATCCTAGACCATACAATAGAGTAGTCGCCTGTAGATTCCTGTATCAGGCAGACATGATCGGTGCCATAAATACATTCCACTCGCGTTGTCAGTTTCTCGCCGCTTGTGTGTCCGATGTCCTGCTAGATTGAATCGACTAAAACTTGCCGAACTGCCGCGGCGGCCGCCGCTCGAGTTCGTGCATAATCACGAATCTCTGCCGAACGAGGCATACCTTCAGAACTATTGATTTTCCGCGCATCGGCACCCCATACACTCTTCAGTGTTCCAAATATCAAGGGAGTTTCCTGACATTCCAAGCATAAGCAACAACGACCCCCCAATCCTTGTCCTGAGGAGAACCCTCAACCTAGTTAACGGGTTCGAAACGCGTCAGCGTCCTGCTCCACCCAGATACTGAAATACCAGGGCATAATAGGAATATAATTTACACAAATTCTACACTTCTGCTTAGTTTTGTGTGTTCCTATTCTTTTGCACCATATGTTAAATTGTCATATGTATCTAGTGGTGGTGGAAACAAGTAGGCTAGTGTTTCATTTTGCTTGTCCACTTGTTCATTTTTCATCCAGGATTGGTGCCTCAGTCAAACGTAATTATTTGAGGCATTGCACAGTTGTTTTTTTGTAATAATATTCGTTATATGTATATATTGTTATTGAATGTATTGTATTTGGTTCTTTCAATGTTCTTGTGAACTTCTGTAAATGTGGTGTGTATCCCTTGATGCCAAAAAATCCTTTCAAAAAAACTTTTTCATAAAACATAAGTGATTAATCACAAATGGTTTGTCAGCCTAGCAATTAATTATACTAGGTGTGTATTTGTTTTCATTTATCCAGACTGTCCGGCACTTTGTTTTGTTTCTTCCATAAATACATTCCAAGCAGGATCAGCTATTCTATGGCGTAGGACGCCACATTCCATGATGGAAACGAATATTAAAGAACAGGTTCCTCATTCCCATTAGTGGGTCCATTGGAGGTTGTTAACTTTGCCATTAGTAGTTTTGCGCTTATATCTTATTGGTTAGCTATCCAAGACTTAAACTGGTGCTTTAGTGTAGGAGAGTGAATCTTCTCTATAGACCATATGGCTATCAGCAAGTGAGGCCCTGGCTGGCTGTAGTCCATCAACTTCACTTAAGGTCCTGCCAGGTTGAGTTTGTAAGTGCAGGTCCTTCCTTGCCGTGTCCAGTAGGATCACAGAATATCGTGTTGGTAACAGCTGCCGTGTTTCTGGGGAGGAAATCTGGGTCACATATTTGAATGGAGTTTTGGAGCCATTAATAGGGGATGTTCTTAAGTCCAGGCCCACAAGACCCTCAACAAGCTTGTGGTCTATGCGTTTCTTATAGTTAAAGGGGCTAGAAATCCTAGAGACCCTCCGTGCAGAGAGAATGTCAGAGTGAATGAGAGAACAGCAGCCCTTGGTGCCTAATCCAGTACTTTCCCTTACTACACTGAACAGGAGGAGTAGAGGTAAGACTAGGTCAGGGAAACCTTTGTTGGAACACCCTCTCAGTAGAGGCATTACCTACACTCAGAGATTTCTTATGTAACCCGGATGTCCCATGTACATTGGTTGACCTTAAGGTAGTCATCAATTTATGGAAAGTGGCCCTCCAGTCCGAGAGTCACCACTGCATGCCATATTGGATGGTGAGTTATCTTCTATGATTTCCACCAGTTCAGAAGCAGAAATTTATCTGGCGGCGCGTAGCCAACAAATGGCCCTTTGGCCCTGCTACGGTTTTAGGACACTAATGGTGGTAAGGTGTCAACTTTGTGGTATGTTCGACTTGAGAGTAGCTTGCAGGATCAACCACTGCACGAGGTACTCAAGACTAATAACCTTGCAACATTTGGGTCAGCTCGTAAGCCATTGATTTTAAGGGTTCGATCTCCTCTGTAGAGTTTGTTTATTCATGAGTGGATCACTACCAGTTCGGGTCGAATCGTTGCACACTGGAACACAACTGGAAGGAGGGGATGGAGACAACATAATCAATCTGAGAGTGATCAGGGTTCGCTAACGGCCCAAATCTATTGGTGCAAGGTGGAATGGATTCCACATCCTGGTGTTCAGATAAGGGAAGATCAATCTTACGGTCTGATGCTTAGCTGGTGGCTGGCACGGGAGTCAGGGAGGGGGATCAGTAGTTACGGGTAAAGGTGGCTTGTCTGGTTTTCTGAATCCCTTTGTGGTCTTGGGTGCAGCAGATGTGTCCTTCTACATCTTCTCAACATTAGTAAATGGCTAGACTCCCTCATGAGGATGTTGGTTTTCTTTAGTGTACAGTTATCTGCAGGGTGCTGCAGTGGTTTCCTCACTTGTGGGGGCCATGTGGCACCTCATCTGCCTTTCTCTTCCCCACATAAATGACATTTTGATCTACACTGTCCCCTTCTGGACTAACGATATAGGGCGTGGAGTCCTCGTTTTAGCAAATCCAATAGGTACAAGCAAGAGTGACAGTAGACAAGTTGGGGCAGAGAATTGAATTGAAATGGTATTTATATAGCGCATGGCTACCCGAAGACATCCCAGCGCTTGTAGAAACCTGGGCAGCTGATTAACGGGATTTACGGGAATAGCCACGTCTTGAGAGATCTGCGGAAGGAAAGATGATTGGGTATAGCCCGAAGAGGGAGTGGAAGCGAATTCCATAGTTTTGCGGCATTAAGAGAGAATAGTCGGCCTCCACTTCTGGCTTTTTTAATTTTAGGAACAGATGCCAGGATTAATGATTTAGAACGGAGGGTTCTATTAGGCACATACCCCTGTATGATGTTCTTAAGGATGGGAGGGCCTAGGTTATGGAAGGATTTATGGGCAATGCATAGTGATATAAAATTAATGCGCTCCTGGATAGGAAGCCAATGTAGAGCCTAAAGTGCTGGTCTGGCTGATTGGTTTTTGGGAACATTCAGCAGTAATTGGGCAACCCGATTCTGGGTAGTTTGTAGCCTGGCAATAGTGGCCAGCGGGGACCCCAGGTACAGCGCATTGGCATAGGCCAACCTGGACAGGACAAGGGCCTGTACCAGGATTTTCCTAGCCCCAAACGGTAGGATGGGAAGAATTTTACGGGCAGTTTGAAGGATGCCAAAACAAGTGGCGGCTGTCTTCCTAGCTTGAGATTTGAAGGAAAGGTCCTGGTCCAACCAGACACCCAGGCTTTTAAGCTGGGGTTTAGGAGAAGGGGCAGGACCTAAGATGGTAGGCCAAATATCTTTCCCATTGAGTGGCGAGCGATTGAGTGGAGAACAGACACGTGTTTAAAATAATAACAATAAAGACTTGATAATCCATCTGAAATCCATTAAAGTCAAGATAAATGGATTCAGCAGGAGGAATATGCAACTTCACTTTATCCACAGACAATGAAAATAGCCCCCCATGCTTCCACACTTGAAAGCACTGCTCGAGAATTCTCTAACCAGAGACAACATCGATTAAGAAACCTGATATATAGAGATGGCAAATGTCACAAAATCATATGACCACCATCCATGGTGCCCTCACCATTCCTGGCACCCTCCCCTTCCCTGGCACCCCTCCCCATCCCTGGAGCCCCTCCCCATCCCTGGAGCCCTCCCCATCGCTGGCGCCCCTCCCTGTTGCTGGTGCCCCTCCCCATCGCTGGTGCCCCTCCCCATCGCTCGCGCCCCTCCCCATCGCTCGCGCCCCTCCCCATCACTGGTGCCCCTCCCCATCGCTGGTGCCCCTCCCCATCGCTGGCGCCCTCCTCACCGCTGGCGCTACTCCCATCCCTGGTGCCTCACCACATCCCTGGCACGCCTCCCCATCTCTGGTGCCCTCCCCACTGCTAGCGCTACTCCCATACCTGGTGCTATTCCCATCCCTGGCGCCCTCCCCATCCCTGGCGCCCCTCCCCATCCCTGGCGTCCCTCCCCATCGCTGGCACCCTCCCCATTGCTGATGCCCCTCCCCATCGCTGGCTCCCATCCCCGGCGCCCATCCCCATCGCTGGCCCCATCCCCATCTCTGGCACCCCTCCCCTTCCCTGGCAACCTCCCCATTGCTGGGGCCCTCCACACCGCTGATGCTATTCCCATCCCTGGTGCCATTCCCTTCCCTGGCACCCTACCTATCCCTGGCACCCTTCCCATCCCTGGCACCCTTCCCATCCCTGGTGCCCCTTCCCATCCCTGGTGCCCCTCCCCATCCCTAGTGCCCCTCCCCATCCCTAGTGCCCCTCCCCATACCTGGCGCCCCTCCCCATACCTGGCGCCCCTCCTCATCCCTGGCTCCCCTCCTCATCCCTGGCGCCCCTCCCCATCGCTGGCATCCCTCCCCATCGCTGGCGTCCCTCCCCATCGCTGGCGTCCCTCCCAATCGCTGGTGTCCCTCCCCATTGCTGGAGCCCCTCCCCATTGCTGGCGCCCCTCCCCATTGCTGGTGCCCCTCCCCATCGCTGGCGTCCCTCCCCATCGCTGGTGTCCCTCCCCATTGCTGGTGTCCCTCCCCATTGCTGGCGCCCCTCCCCATTGCTGGTGCCCCTCCCCATCGCTGGCGTCCCTCCCCATCGCTGGCGTCCCTCCCCATCGCTGGTGTCCCTCCCCATCGCTGGTGTCCCTCCCCATTGCTGGTGTCCCTCCCTATTGCTGGCGTCCCTCCCCATTGCTGGCGCCCCTCCCCATCGCTGGCGTCCCTCCCCATCGCTGGCGTCCCTCCCCATCGCTGGTGTCCCTCCCCATTGCTGGTGTCCCTCCCCATTGCTGGCGCCCCTCCCCATTGCTGGTGCCCCTCCCCATCGCTGGCGTCCCTCCCCATCGCTGGCGTCCCTCCCCATCGCTGGTGTCCCTCCCCATTGCTGGTGTCCCTCCCCATTGCTGGTGTCCCTCCCTATTGCTGGCGTCCCTCCCCATTGCTGGCGTCCCTCCCCATTGCTGGCGTCCCTCCCCATTGCTGGCGTCCCTCCCCATTGCTGGTGCCCCTCCCCATTGCTGGTGCCCCTCCCCATTGCTGGTGCCCCTCCCCATTGCTGGCGCCCTCCCCACCGCTAGCGCTACTCCCATCCCTGGCGCCCCACCCCATCCCTGGCGCCCCTCCACATCCCTGGCACCCCTCCCCATCGCTGGTGCCCTCCCCACTGCTGGCGCTACTCCCATACCTGGTGCTATTCCAATCCCTGGCGCCCCTCCGCATCCCTGGCGCCCATCCCTGGCACCTCTCCCCATCGCTGGCACCCTCTCCATTGCTGATGCCCTTCCCCATCGCTGGCTCCCATCCCCGGTGCCCATCCCCATCGCTGGCCCCCATCCCTGGCGCCCCTCCCTGGCAACCTCCCCATTGCTGGGGCCCTCCACACCGCTGATGCTATTCCCATCCCTGGGGCCATTCCCATCCCTGGCACCCTACCTATCCCTGGCACCCTACCTATCCCTGGTACCCTACCTATCCCTGGCAACCTTCCGAGCCCTGGCACCCCTCCCCATCCCTGGCACCCCTCCCCATCCTGGGCGCCCCTCCCCATCCCTGGTGCCCCTCCCCATCCCTGGTGCCACTCCGCCTCCCTGGAGCCCCTCCCCACTGCTGACACCCTCACCACCGCTGGCACCCTCCCCATCGCTGGTGCCCCTCCCCGTCGCTGGCGCCCCTCCCCGTCGCTGGCGCCCCTCCCCATCACTGGCATCCCTCCCCATCACTGGCACCCCTTCCCATCGCTGGCGCTCTCCTCATTGCTGGTGCCCCTCCCCTTCGCTGGCCCCCCTCCCTATCGCTGGCGCCCCTCCCTATCGCTGGCACCCCTCCCTGTCGCTGGTGCCCCTCCCCACTGCTGGCGCTACTCCCATACCTGGTGCTATTCCAATCCCTGGCGCCCCTCCGCATCCCTGGCGCCCATCCCTGGCACCTCTCCCCATCGCTGGCACCCTCCCCATTGCTGATGCCCTTCCCCATCGCTGGCTCCCATCCCCGGTGCCCATCCCCATCGCTGGCCCCCATCCCCATCCCTGGCGCCCCTCCCTGGCAACCTCCCCATTGCTGGGGCCCTCCACACTGCTGATGCTATTCCCATCCCTGGGGCCATTCCCATCCCTGGCACCCTACCTATCCCTGGCACCCTACCTATCCCTGGCACCCTACCTATCCCTGGCACCCTACCTATCCCTGGCAACCTTCCTAGCCCTGGCACCCCTCCCCATCCCTGGCACCCCTCCCCATCCTGGGCGCCCATCCCCATCCCTGGTGCCCCTCCCCATCCCTGGTGCCACTCCGCCTCCCTGGAGCCCCTCCCCACCGCTGACACCCTCCCCACCGCTGGCACCCTCCCCATCGCTGGTGCCCCTCCCCGTCGCTGGCGCCCCTCCCCGTCGCTGGCGCCCCTCCCCATCACTGGCATCCCTCCTCATCACTGGCACCCCTTCCCATCGCTCGCGCTCTCCTCATTGCTGGTGCCCCTCCCCTTTGCTGGCCCCCCTCCCTATCGCTGGCGCCCCTCCCTATCGCTGGCACCCCTCCCTGTCGCTGGTGCCCCTCCCTATCGCTGGCGCCCCTCCCCATCTCTGACACCCCTCCCCATCCCTGGTGCCCCTCCCCGTCGCCTGCGCCCTCCCCATCGCTTGCGCCCTCCCCATTACTGGCGCCCCTCCCCAATACTGGCGCCCCTCCCCAATGCTGGCACCCCTCCCCATCGCTGGCACCCCTCCCCATCACTGGCACCCCTCCCCATCCCTGGCACCCCTCCCCAGCTCAGGTGCCCCTCCTCATCCCTAGTGCCCCTCCTCATCCCTAGTTTCCCTCCCCATCCCTGGAGCCCATCCCCTTCGCTGGCGCCCCTCCCCTTCGCTGGCGCCCCTCCCCGTCGCTGGCGCCCCTCCCCGTCGCTGGCAGCCCTCCCTATCCCCGGCATCCTTCTCCATCCTTGTCACTCTTCACCATCCCTGTCATCTAGCCCTTCTGTCTCCACCTAACCACTGTTACCCTCCCCCTTCCCCTCCCATCCCTCTCGCCACTATTATCCTCCCCATTCATGTCACTCTAATGGTCCCATTTACTCTTCCTATCATCTCTCACCCTCAGGATATCCACATCCCCACCCTTCCCTGTCCCTCTCTCATCCCTCTGCCTCGCTCTCACCCTTGCCATCTTTCATCGTTCCCGTCCCTCACCCTCCCCATCCTTTTGACTCTGCCCCTCACTGAATGAATGAAATGAAATGAAATTAGATTTATAAAGCGCAAGGCTGCCCGGAAGCGTCCCAGCGCTCCCCGTCCCTCTCACCTTTCCGGTCTCTCACTCCGCCCCTCACTCTCACTGTCCCCTTCCCTTTCACGTTTTCACTCCCCCTCCTTCTCGCCCACCCCCACCCTCTCACCCTTTCGATCCTTCCTGTCCCTTTTAACCCTTCACCCCACTCTCACCCTTCCATCCTCCCCCCCTCCTTGTCATTCCCCTCGTCTGTTCCGCCCTGCCCCTCACTCACCCTGCCTCTCACTCTCACCCTCCCTGACCCTTTCATCCTGCCTCACCTTTCATCCTCCCTGTCACTTTCCCCATCCAATCCCTCCCCCTCCCTCTCACCCTTCTCTCCCCTCACCCTCAGTCCCTCTCACCCTCTCCAACCCTCTCACTCCACATTCATCTCCCTCCCTCACTGTCACCCTCACCTTTGCTCTTTGTATGCAACTTGCTGCAACACATTTCACACACCACTGTTAGAGGTCTGCAGCCAGCACTGTTCACACACACCCCTGTTTTTTAAAGTTCAAAAGCGAAGACTAACCATGGTGCCCGTCAAGGCACTTTGGCCTCCTTTGGTACCAAAACCGCCTCTGCCCCGGATGCCATCTGTATACAGATGGTGCAGGCGCACAGCGTTTTCTGGTGCGATAACAGAGGCCTTCCCTCATTTGCATGAGTGGGTTGGTCCATGCAAATGAGGACATCTGTGCCTTCGCCATGTTGCAGACAGATTTGCAGAACCAATGATTCTGTTTGGGAGGCACACTGTGAGTGCCATATATGAAGTAGTGCAAGTCATTGCCCGAGCGCTCCAGAGTGTGCCTAATGCAGGGTGAAGAGTAACCTACTGCCCCAGCCAGTGTAGTGGAAACCTGTCCTTCCCTTCGAAGGGAGGCTGGGTCCGCCACGGGCAGTAAAACGCAGTCTGGTAGCTTCAAACAGCCGGTCTGTCTTTCACTGATGCGCTGTCCCTTTCTCAAGCAGAAGTGAACAATTGATGGATAGAATGCAGAACAATGTCATACATTCATCCCAGTACAGAGATCTGGGCCTAAATCCATCTTTATTTGCTCCTCATACCATTCCAGTTTAAACCCATCCATATGCAAATCAGTCTTGGCACTGCTTCCCATGGGAACAGTCCAGCCCGAACTGCCAGGCCAGGTCCTACCTGGACTAAAAACAAGCATCGTAAGACCAGTTTCAGGGTTTCACTCCTCATCAGCCAGGATAGCTTGGCTCCAATGGCATGGAGAGCACGGGACCCACGTTAGGGCATACCCGTCCCACTCGGGGTGACAAATGCAAAAAGAACAATTGATGGACAGATTGCAGAACTACATCATACCTTCACCCCAGTACAGATATCTGGGCCTAAATCCCTTGTGTTTTTTTGCTCATCATGCCATTCCAGTTTGAACCCAGCCATATGCAAATCAGTCTTGACCCTGTGCCTCGTGAGAACAGTCCAACCGAACAGCCACGCCAGGTCCTCCCTGGAATGGAAACAAGCATCCTAAGACCAGTTTCAGGGTTTCACACCTCATCAGCCAGGATAGCTTGACTCCAGTAGCATGGAGAGCACCGGACTCACGTCTGGGCATACCCGCCCCACTCAGGGTGACAAATAAAAAAAGAACAATTGATGGAGAGAATGCAGAACAATGTCATACATTCACCCCTAAATTCATAGTTTTTTGTACAGCATGCCATCCATCAATTGTGTGTCTTTTGCTTTCTCGCCCTCAGTGCGCTGGTTATGCCCAGACGTGGGTCCCGGGCTAACTATGCCACTGGATTTAAGCTATCCTGGCTGATGAGGGGTGAAGCCCCGAAACCGGCCCTAGGATGCTTGTTTCTGGTCCAGGGAGGACCTGGCTTAGCAGTTCGGGCTGGACTGTTCCCATGAAGCACAGGGTCAAGATATGGCCAGGTGTAAACTGGGGTGGCATGGTGAGCAAAAGAATGATGAATTTAACCCAGATCTCTTGACTGGGGGTGAACGTTGTGATTTGTTCTGCATTCCATCCATCAATTGCGTGTCTTTTGCACAGGTAATAAGGCGCAACATGTTTCTCAGGTTTTTACATAGCACCATTTTCAGAGTAGAGCTGCTTCAAGGTGGTCACTGGGAGACCTAATTACAAGCCCCTTTGTGTCTCTCTTGCGCCACGCAACGTTTTGCAAGAGTGACACAACTACAAAATGAGATTTATGAAGCCACATAAGGCCACCGTGGGTGACCCTGAGAGGCTTCATGAATCTCGAGTAATGCTACTCATAGCAAACGACTGCATTGCATTACTCTGCACTAGGAAGGCGTTTCCATGGGGGTTGCGTGGGTGTCCCACACAACATCCCTGGATTTTAATGCACTCCCAGATTTACGAGAAGCAGTAGACCTGGGAACAGTGGCGTAGCAAGGAGGAATGGTCCACCCTGGGTGGCAAGAGTTTTGGGGGTGGCGTTCTGCCCCCTCCCTTTTACCTGTGGCTGGGGCGGCACACGCAAGAATTGCCAGCACCTCTCCCCACTCTTACATTTGGCCGCTGTGGGCGGCAAACACAGGGGCCACCATGGGCGGCAAAAGGCCTAGCTACGCCACTGCCCAGGAATGCACTAAAAACCTACATCTCTCCAGGTGAGGTGTAACGAGGAGAAATCTCTTTTTTATCCTTGTTTTTCCTCTTTCTATGTGTGCGGCAGAATGAACAAGCATTTGCAATGCAATAGGTCTCGCATTAATTAAGTTTGAGCTATTGGCATTGCTAAATATTGCAACACCAATTGAAACAAAAGTCTATTAATTGTAAGCCAAAAAAGTGTGTATTTATTTTTGTAGCAATGGTGGCATTCTGCGCTTTAGATGAATATGTTTAAAAGTAAAGTGCGCCATACTGCGATGGCTACAATAGTTACTTGTGGATGCGTTAACAATTGATGTGTGCACTGATGGCTGGTGGTGTGTGTGCCTGTAGAAATTGTGCACTGATGGCTGGTGGTGTGTGTGCCTGGTGGAAGTGTGCACTGCCGGCTGGTGGTGTGTGTGCCTGGTGAAAGCGTGCACTGACGGCTGGTGGTGTGTGCCTGGTGAAACCGTGCACTGACGGCTGGTGGTGTGTGTGTGCCAGGTGAAAGCGTGCACTGATGGCTATTGGTGTGTGTGTGCCTGGTGAAAGCGTCCGCTGACGGCTGGTGGTGTGTGCCTGGTGGAAGCATGCACTGACGGCTGGTGGTGTTTGTGCCCGGTGAAAGCGTGCACTGACGACTGATGGTGTCTGTGCCTGGTGAAAGTGTGCACTGACGGTGTGATTGTGTGTATGATTGTGGTTTTGTGGTTGTGTGTATGTTTGTATGTGTGGTTGTGGTTTTGTGGTTGTGTGTGTGGTTGTGATTGTGTGTATGTGTGTATGTGTGTGTGTGGTTGTGTGGTTTGTGTGTGTGGTTGTGTGGTTTGTGTGTGTGGTTGTGTGTGTGTGTGTGTGTGTGTGTTGTGTGTGTGTGTGGTTGTGTGTGTAGTTGTGAGTGTGGTTGTGGTTGTGTGCTGTGTTTCTGGTTGTGTGTGTGGTTGTGTGTGCTTGTGGTTGTGTGCTTGTGGTTGTGTGTGTGGTTGTGTGTGTGGTTGTGTGTGTGTGGCTGTGTGTGTGTGGTTGGGTTTGTGGTTGGGTGTGTGGTTGGGTGTGTGTGGTTGTGTGTGTGTGGTTGTGTGTGGTTGCAGTTGTGTGTGGTTGTGTGTGTGATTGTGTGTGTGGTTGTGTGTGTGTGTTGTGTGTGGTTTTGTGTGGTTTTGTGTGGTTGTGTGTGTGGTTGTGTGTGTTTGGTTGTGTGTGGTTGTGTGGTTGTGTGTGTCTGTGGTGTGTGTGTGTGTGGTTGTGTGTGGTTGTGTGTCTGTGGTTGTGTTTGTGTGCGTGCTTGTGGTTGTGTGTGTTTGTGGTTCTGTGTGGTTGTGTTTGTGTGGGTGTGTGTGTGGTTGGGTGTGGTTGTGGTTGGTTGTGTGTGTAGTTGAGCGTGTGTGTGGTTGTGTGTGTGGGTATATGTGTGGTTGTGGTTTTTATGAGAGAAACGTCAAGAGGAGACACAGGGTAAAGGCAGAGTAGGGAGACCGAGAATGTTAATAGAAGGATGAAGGAGAGGAAACGAGAGAAGGGTAGAAAATACAAAGATAGGGGAGAAAATACAAAGAGCGGGGAGAAAATTCAAAGAGACAGAGATAAAGAAGTAGAACAGACAGATAACAAGGAGTAACGTTGAGGAATGGATTTAAATAGGAAAGGAAAGAGAGAAGCGGGGAAAGAAGAACAAGATAAAGCCAAAGGGGTGGGTGGGAGAATATTACAGGAGGTAGGGTGTGATGAATGGACAGGGAGGACAGAGAGAGACAGGGGGCACGAGAGGGGGAAAAGGACAGCGAAATAAAGAGACATTTGTGAATGTATTGATTATTTAAATACTATGTTAATGCAACAATGACATTTTAATGACTGTCTCTTGTTGGGCACAGTATAAAGATCGATTGCCGTCTCACACTTAAAAAAATAATACAAATACATTTGCAAACTCTAGCTTGACCTCTGCCTGTACTAAAATACTCGAGCGCTCCTTTTAAATCTGGTTGCTGGTAGCAGCTCAAGTTGCAAAGTGGAATGAAGCCTGGCGAAAAAGCATGGCTGTGGGGCGGGCGCTTCTTTGTATTGGACGCAGAGTCTCAGACTCTCATGCAATATTCATTTCCGGCGTCAGATCTAATTCACGCCGACATCTGGGCTGCGGGGACGCGCCCAGCTGCCCCTGACGACCCAGCAAGCCCTGTGCTCAGCCGTTTTTGTGAATGAATGAGTCGCTCTTGCCAGCGAACGCATCATAGAGCCGTTCTTGCCAGCTCGCCGATCATAGAGCGACGAGCACGACACGGACGTGGTCCACTGATCCGCCGCAGCATCAGCCGAGTACAATGCCGGGGTCACACAGGAGCTGCCAGTTCTGCACACAGACTCTTTCACAAGCCGCCACTTCAAAGCCAGGTTGTCGCTTTTTAATTGAAAAGGTTATGGTTCCCCATGGCGCTTCTCTGTTGAGTGAATGGGGAGAAAAGGGAAGAGGAAGACAGAATGAAAGAAAAAAAAACACACTTCTGGATATCGGGTAGAAGAAAAGCAAAGCGTACACCAATCGAGTTTCCAAAAATACACTGCAAATGAAATTCGATTTCCACAATGCCAACGTCTAGAAACGTGAAGAAATACATATATTGTGTGAAATAATATTTGTATGCGTCTGTTTTTTATTTTGTTTTTCTTTTCTTTACAAATATATACGTTCCTGAAGCTAGCAATTAAGAGGCTAGCATAATTGCTACACTGGGAACTGTTGCAGTTTGAAAAGTGACTTGTATCGGAGACTAAAACAACAACATTTAAAGCTGGGAAGAAAAGTCGAAAATCTCCTTTGAGGTATAGGTCACAGGGTTAAGACAGATTAACATTCCCTTATCGTTGCTCTCCTCGCTGCCAGAAAACACAGGGATTTCACCCACAAAAGTAAAACAAGTTAAGGCACAATAACTTCAAATGGATGTTGATTCAAAAGCGCAGTGCAGTGTTTTTGAAGAATAACCGGCAATTTGAAGATACTAGTATTAGAAATTGTTACATGCCTTTTATGTTTCGAACTTTCTGTTAATTTGAAGTTAGAGGTTTGACAGAAATAGCTACATTCAGGAAATAGCTAGTTAAAGTGGGCATTTGAATTGTATCAGTGCATCTTAATACGTACGATTTTGGAGAAGAAATAGGCAGAAATGCCTATTCGACTTTTTGACATGAGTGGTGCGCGCGTGGTGTGCACGTGCGTCACCGCAAGTGCTACCTTGCCGGCGGTCAGCATGCTATAAGACGCATGCACGCGCGCGCTCTTGTGCGCGTTCTAGCAAGCTGATCGCCAGCAAAGTAGCATTTCTCAAAGCCCCACTAAAGGTCTCGGCCGAGAACAGCGCATGCGCTGGATCAGGCCGAGACCTAAAATGGGGAAAAAGCGGGGATTGTTTTTTGTGTGCTGGGAGGTGTCCCTTTCTGTAAAAAACAATCATGCTTACAACGCAGGCACTCTTGCACCATGATGCAAAGGTGCCTGCATTAGCACCAGGCAGCCAAAAGGGTGCCAGCGCAGGGCAAAAGGACAGGAATGCATTGTATCCTTCTAAATCCCAGCGCTGGGATCCCTGCGGGTAGGTATGTGCTTTATTAATCCCTAAGCATAAATATGGTACATTCCTGCCCTTTTCTTGTTACGCAATGTGGCAAGGTGACTTGGTAAATATGGCCCTATGTGTCTGTGGAAGACGCAATGCTGCTGAGAATGAATGAATGGATGAGAAGCAACTTAAAGTTGACAAAAGTGACCTCAGAAGTTATCCCGGCGGACACGGTATCATGAATGTGATATGTACAGTACTTTAATTTATCACCCAACTTCTGTTTTCAGAAGTGAAAATTATAATTTATTTACGGATATATTTTCTGTTTTACAGATAAGCGCTTCACTGCCTATTCTAAAGAGTTCTGCCTGGAGCCGGAAGCACCGCCTGCGCAGGTCGTGAACAAGGAAGACACAGGGGATGACCTTAAAGTGCCATGTCTGGACCCGGAATTCCCGCCTACCCAGGGGGTGAACAAGGAAGACACAGCGGAGCACCTTCACTCTTCAGGAAAAGATGATCGATATTTATAGCATTTTTTACCATAATTTATTTTTAAAGGCTATATTTTATGTAATATTTAAATAATAAATTATGTTTTATTTGTATGTCATGAATATATGTTTTATTCTATCAGGTACTGTATTTGAGGATTCTTCCAAACCCCCCTAGCCCCTCATTCCTGAATCTATCAGAAAAACTAGTATGTGAAATAAATCAGTCTGCATTTATTTCGCGTCTGACTCGAGCCCAGTGCCAGGCTCAGACTTTTGGATCGGATCCCAAATAGAGCCTGCAGCACGTGCACCCCAGGTGCCGCCACGTTCTCTCCCCTGGGCACCTGAGCGAACACAGGGGCATATTATCAAGGGCCATATCGCCGCTTTAGCAGGACTTTTTCCTGCTAAAGCGGCCATATTTTTATCACCCTATTAGCAAGCTGTCGCTAACTGCAGTTAGCGACAGCTTTTAGGCGATAGCGAGTGGTTTGGGGCCCGCTTTGCATGTCAGCGATATTTTTCGCTAATGACATGCAAAGTGGGCGTACCCAAACTGTTAGCGACTTAAAGCAGTCGCTAACATCGCTATCGCCTATTATTAACACAGGTGTAGCGATAATAAAAATTGCGCTCAGCGCGAATATCGCCAAAAACTAACGCCTGCTCAGACCACTTATTAACCTGTATATCCAATGGGAGTTGGATATTCAGGTTTAGACCCTATTGGCGTTAATGCCTGAATATCGCTGGATAACCCGGCGATATTCACGAATTTCGCCGCTATCGCCGGATATTTTATCACTTTAGAGATAAACGTTGCTAATAGCACGCTATCTCTGCGATAAAATCCGGCGATGCGCGGCAATAAAAAAATATCGCTAAGCTCATTTAGCGATTAATATCGCTAGTTGTTGATAATATGCCCCACAGTCTGCTCTTCTGCTGGAACTCAAAAACTGTTTAATGTCAGTCACAGGTGTTCAGCCACATCTAAAATCGGGCTCTTTTTGTTGAATCTGAAAAACCACCAGTTAGCATAAAATAAGCAGGCTGCCTTCTCCAACTTTGTACAAAAATAGTGTTAGATATATCTAAAGTGATAGTTATTTTTGTTGACTAGAGTGCATTAAACAAATGAAAGAACTAAACAAAGTGTGCTGTTCCGTGCGATGTGGGAGATGTGCACCCAGAGGTTGAGCCCGAATTATACAATGTTCCACAGGGAAACTGCGCTCAAATCCCAGCGTCTTCACTAGGCAAGTCTTTTCCTTCACAGTGCCTCATTTTCCTTGAGCAGTTAAGAACAGCCTAAAGTATCTTAGTTCAGGATGTGCTCTGTATAAAAGTCTCTCTCTTCTGTGTGGTTTAATTGGAAGTAATGTTGTTCCACATTTAACGCCTATATGGCCTGTATATACAGTGCACATAAACTGATGCCACTTAATGCACTGGTGTAGTAGAATGGATTACAAATGCTCAAGAAATACAGTTCTAAATGACATTTATTGCACAATGCCACGCCAAATGTCGTCATGACCCTAACAAAATTACAGAAGACCAACAATACAGAGAAAGTCATCTTAAAAAGGAAATATAACAATAAATGCCTTGTACTATAAACAGAAGGAAAAGCTATTTAAATAATGAAGGAATAAGGGGGGAGATGAAGGGAAGGGAGGGAAGAAGGAAGGAAGGGAAAAAAGCAGATCTCATAAATGGATAAAGAATAAAAACTTGAGGCAAATAGGTAAATGCACATTACAAAGGAATGTGAGAGATAATCTTAACAAATCAGGATATATATAATAAATCAATAAAAATAGAAATCAAAGAGCAGGGAAGATAAGCATTCAAGGAAGTTTAAAATTTTCCGCATTTAAACGGGAATTATGTATTAACCCTAGATTGTCTAAATAAGTAGTAAGAGGTAACCAAAAGAGATCTCTATTAACCATTGGTTTGCAGGAAGAGGCAAAAGCAATATCAAGTCGATGAAAGTGGCAGAGACTATTCCACCAGTGTTGGACAGAGAGTTTTGTGAGTGGTTTCCAGTTAAGAGTGATGTATTAAAGCAAGCATGAGGTCAAAGAGACCATGTTCATGGGGGAAAGACCTAAAGAATCTGATAGACTTCCAGAGAAAAGAAGAGAAATGTAGTAGGGAATAGAAATATTAAATAGACGAGAAATATAGGACGAAATCTTCTCCCAAAAAGTAGAAACTGAAGAGCAAAGGAAGAGAAGATGCATAATATCAGCATTAGGGGAGCCACAAGTCCAGCAGTTGGTATCAGTAGAAAGAGTAAAGCGAACCAAGGAAGTAGGAGTAAGATAAAGTCTGTGATATAGAAAGAACATAGATTGAGTGAGAGGCAAAGCGAGAGATTTTGAGAGAACGGGACCAAAGTTTATTCTAAAAGGGAATGGTCCACTCACATCCCAGGTCAGATTCCCACGAGAGTTCCAATTTAGTCTTAGCATGTTCTGCATTGGGAGCGGAGAAATATTTATACATTAGAGAAGCTCTGGGTACCAAAAGAAGGATGTTAAGAAGAGAATTTTGAACAGAGGGGGAAGGGGAGGATGGAAGTGAGTAAAAAATATCAAGGATGACCGTCATTAGAATGGAAAATTTCTGTAGGAAGAAGTGGGGAAAATGAAATGTGGCTTGAAATGGGGGGAAGGAACAAGGAGATATGCTATCAAAAAGATGTTTAACCCAAATTATACCCTTCTGTCTCCAAGCTTTCCAGAATATGGTTCTATTATTGAGAACAATAAGGGAATTATGCCAAATAGGCAAATCTAAAAAAGGATTCTCTGGACATAGACTTTGGAGAGATGAGAGAACTTAATAAAGAACAAGTGTGTTTAAACAAGAGGAGAGAAGTGTGAGAGGTTTTGGCAGAAAAAGTGAGGACTTCTTTGAAAGAGAAAGGCAATAATAAGGCGCGCTCAATGGAAAGCCAAAGGGGAGTGAAAGGGGAGGATTCAGAAAGGAGCCACTTTGAGGCCTGGCGAAGACAAAATGATTTGTGATAAAGGCGGAAGTCAGGAAAATTAACACTTCCAGTACATTTCGTCCTACAAAGAGAAGATAAAGAAATTCTGGCCCTTTTGTTCTTCCAGAGAAATTTAGAGAGGCGAGAGTCAATTTGTTTACAATGACAAGCAGGAATATGTACAGGTAGCATAGAAAGAGCATAAATCAAAATAGGGGTAATCATCCTCTTGGTTGAGTCTAATCGACCCTACCAAGAAAGAAAAAGAGGGTTCCAAGAGGAAAGTAGTTTGTCAATCCGAGACAGGACCACAGACCTATCTAATTTAATAGTAGAGGTGATGGAGTTAGAGAACCACATACCTAAGTATTTGATTTTGGAACCACTCCAGGCAAAACCAGTGCAATCCTTCATTGTCTCTGACCTGGTGAACATGTTCATCTCTCTCAGTCCCGCTGTGTGCTTGTGTCTCCCTGTTGTTGTGTCCTGCTGGACAAAGTCTAGTGTTTCGCCAGCCACTCCTTCGAGGGCTGGCCGGATCACTCACCCCATACCCATCCAACAGAGATGTCACCAGTTAGGTGCCCTGCCAATAAAGGAGCCCGAGTGCACATGCTTTTGGCCATGGCTAGTAACTGCAAGTACTGTGGTGGTGTCTGTTATTTCCACCGTATGTGGGCCTAGGGCCCACAACGCAACAATTGGAGATGAAGAGGTCTGACCCGCATGTACGCTAGCTGCAGCTAAAGTGATCCCGCACCTGTTGCCTGGTGCCTCTCGCCTCAAGCCGTGGACCGGCTCACGATTAGTCTGTGGGAGGCTAGAGGGTGACTGTTGGACTTGGCCCTTCTGGCAGGTTCACACCTGAACTTTTTGCTTTTATTGGTGACCTGGTGATGGTGATTGCTGTTCTTTGCGCACTTTGACACTGTGGCGCAGTGTAAAGTGCGTGCGCTCCCTGAGTGCGTGTGTGAGATTGGCCTGCTCTCCCATAGGAATGCATGGGGAATGTATGTGTCCCTGGTAGTTCCTGATGCGTGGGTTGTACAGGCTCGAGTCTGGTATGTGCGGACTCGTGTGATTGAATGCTGCGAAATGATGTATGTGGCATGAATGTGTCTAATGTGGAAGTGCCACTTCTAGACGTGTGCCTGCGTGTGCAGTAAGTATGCTGGCTCGTGATTGGCTGAAGCTGGCTGGGGAGCCTGGCTCCAGGAGTCTGTGTGGGTCTGCCCCAGTGGTGAATGGAGAGATTAGCATGCTGATGTGAGGGAGGGGCTGCACCTGTGTCCTGAACAGGGCTGGGCTTTTCCCACACAATGCTGGCTCCGCCCCCTGTGGTGCGACTGATGACCCTAGCCTGCCTGGTGAATGGAAAGGGTGGCTGAGGTAAACACAGTGCTCCAAAACCAGCTGCGACTGGTTCTCCCCCCACCCGGCACCTGAAGACAAAGGGAAAAGGTGTATAAAAGAGGTGCTGTGACCCCATGAAAAGGTTCTTGTTTGTTGCTTGAATCCTGCCAGGGGCGTGCTGCTGCTTGGGCCCAGGGGAAGGCTTGCCTCCCTGGGCCCTGCCCAGCCCCTGGATGCCTGATGTCTGTTCTCTTCCAGGATCCTGCCTGAGGGGGCTGCTGCTGTAGCTGGGCCAGAGGACCGCCACGTGGGTTGCCTCCCTGCCTGGGGGCCCAGTGAGCTGGCTCTGGGCCCAGCCTTGCCCCCCCCCCGCCTGCCTGGGAACTTTGCTGAAGCTCTGCCTGGCTCCTAGCGCCTGGGAGCGCTTTATTTGACTCATAGCGCTTGGGAGCGCTCTTTGCTGTAATCTCCGCTCTTCCCCGCCCCGCATTTTGCGTGGGGAATAGCAGGTGCCCACCCTGCGTGTTGTGCGGGATTAATTGATTGACCGAGCCGGAGCCCACCCGGCATTTGTCCCGCACCCTTGCCGCTATTTCTGATATTTTTAATTTACCTCGAGGGAGCCCACCCCTCGGTAAATTCATCCCCCCGCCTATGGAGCCGGAGACGGGCCGCCACGCTGCCTGCGACGACCCGGAAGCTGCAGGGGTGACCCGGAAGTCCCACCCCCGCAGCACAAGGAGGAGAGTAGGGCGGTGGAAGGTGCAGGCGGGGCTCCATTACGAGGAGAGCCCCGCCGCCCACGAGAGACGAGCCGCCCGCCGCACCAAGCCGAGGAGCAGCCCCAGAGAGAAGAGCTGCAGCATCAAGAGACCGGTGAGTGCCCGGGAAGGGAGTGGGGCGTCGGGGCACATTGCCGGTGCCCGCCCCTCCCCCCTAGTGAAAGGCTTGTGGGGGCCTTACCTGTTGTTGAGCCTGTCGAGGCTCCAGTATCCCGGGGCATTCTTTTAGAGTCCCAAAGGGTCTCCAACGACGGGCCATTGTTCTCGAGTCCCCCAGAGGGGGGGACTACCACAGAAAGGCGCCACAGTTGTTTTCAGAGCCTGAGAGGCTCCCGAGAGGCCGCAGTTGTTGTGAAGCCACGAGGGCTTCAGGGGGGCATTTTCATTCGAGCCTGCGAGGCTCTTGCCGGCACATTCTTTTCCCAGAGCCCCGAGAGGCTCAGAGCACCAAATTTGGTTAGAGTCCTGAGAGACTCTCAGGGGGCACTTTTGTTTATTTAGATCCTGCAAGGCTCCCCCATCGTGTTGGCCCCATCATTGTTCTTTCAGGTGCCCAGCACTTCGTGGGCAGCTGCCACGTTTAGGCCCCCTGACTTTGGACACATGGCGTCCTAGCCCCAACAAGGCCAGTTGGCCTAGGGACAGTCACAGGTGGTGACTTATGTGATTTTTGCGCAATTGTGTTCTCCTTTGATACACCTCTGAATGTTTTTATGCATCATGTGTTTTTCCTCCCCTGCACCTCTGAATGTGTTTTTATGCGTCATGTGCCTTGTTCTTACACCTCTGAATGTGTTGTTGATACATCATGTGTTTTACTTCCCTGCACCTCTGAATGTATGTTATGCATCATGTGTTATGTGCTTATACCCCTACAGGTATTATGATACTTAAGTGGTTGTTCTTGCTAGTACAGGTGGTGCTAGTGAGGTCCTGGTTCCCTGCGTGACCTGTTCCTAAGGTGGTTAGGATTGCGTAGGTGGCACCTACCGGTTACCAGTAGTTACTGGTTGTGTGCTTTATGTTCTATTTTGTGCTACAGTGATTTATACTCTATCGGCCACATGCATCATTGTTGGTATTTGCAATTCCTAAATTGCGAAAATTAAGGAATCGCAATTTAGAAATCGCAAATAACTATGCATTAAAAATTCGCAAATATTTTTGCGATTTCTTATTTTTCTTTATTTGCGATTCCCAATTTTGCGAATCGCAAATAAGGAAACCCTTAACATTGATTCCTATGGGCGTAGAGGCCCATAGAAATCAATGGGGAAGGCATTCTCATTTTGCGAATTCGCAATTAAGGAATCGCAAAATGAGAATGCAATTTCAAGGGTGCGGGGGGATCCAAAGGACCCCCCCCTGCACCCCTGAAATGTCACGTAAGTACATTTTACTCACACACATGTCCCATGGGAATGTGTGTGTGTAAAATATAAGTTTCAAAAATGCACTTTTGTGCATTTTTGAAACTTTTCGCAAATTACCACGAAGGTTTACTTCATGGTAATTTTCCCCTTCCAAATTGTGAATTCGCAAATTAATTAAAATCATGCATAGCATTTAAGAAATCGCAAAATTTGCGATTTCTTAAATGCTATCGCAATTTCAGAAAGCGCACAAAATTGCGATTTCTTAAATTGCGAAAAATGGAAATAAAATGATGCATCCCAAAAAAGGTTTTTGCATTCGCAAACGGCCGAATTTTGCGATTCGCACCGTTTGCGAATGCAAAAATGCTTGATGCATGGGGCTGTATGTTCTAAGTGCTATTTCTAACTGTATTTCAAGTTCTAAAAGTGCTGATTCCTGACAGTGGTCCAGGTGGCCCTGTCTTGTACATATCCCCTGTAAATTCTGCCCGTGCCTGTTGGCACATTGTAAAGTGTGTGTTTTATCTAATGTGTTTTGGTGTAATACAAAGGCTATTTTTATATATAACCTTGTGTGAAGTTTCCTTTGTGGTGGGCCTTGGGTGTTGTTGCTGGGGTGCGTGCGCAAATACTTAACTCACATCGCCTCCAAGTTTAGCCTTGCTGCTCGCGCCACGTTACCTAGAGGGTGAGCAGGGGTTATCTTGGCGTGTAACTCCCTTGCGCTGACTTAGGAGTGGTGGTCTCTGACTAACTTTGGCGCAAGCCCTGGCCAGCCAGGGATCCCATTTCTAACAGTGACGTACTGCCCTGAAGCAAGTACCCTCCTAGCAAGGTGGACGTGCCCAGGTGCATGCAGCGGGATCAGTCCACCTAGAGGCTGATGGCGGAAACATCGCCTGTACGCGAGACGAGCGTGGATATGCCCATGAGTGTGACCGCCACTGCAGCCCTAGGATCTATCTGCAACGACATCAGCCCGCAACTGTGCAAGGCGACCTACCCACTTCGGGCCGCGGTGGCAGAACACACAGTACAGGATTTGCATGCCAGTAGCGCTGTCGAGGTAACTGCAGTAAGCAACTAAGACAGCACTGTGACCCAACCCGCCAAAAGCTGCCATGGCATACGGCAGTAAAAGCGGCGCCGCTTAGTGGTGAGCCTTTGTGCTGCTTTCCAGCAAGCAAGAATGAATGTGGAGGGCCTGACTGGACAAACTTTTCCGCAAACTGTCTGCATTCCCGCCCATTGTAGATGAGCCTTGCAGAGCCTCACTGACCTGGATGTCTCACCACGGAGAGGTCCTACACTGCCATAGCCAGTAAAGGAGGAGAAGGATGTTGGTGCCCCCACAGACAGTGCCAGAGTCGGATATAATGGCAAAGGAGATGAAAAGAAGCACTGAGGGACAGATGCACACACCTGCTGAGAAAGGCACAACACACTCCCAAGAGACTGCCCCACGCAGTATAAAGCGGTAGAGGCAAGCACATTGAGAAGGCTCCCAGTAAGGAGGGTTTGCCATTTACTGTACACATGTTCAGTGCCATCTCCTGGCTACTTCGAGTTACTGCACCTGAACTACAACACACTGTCTGCAACTGACAGCCCCAAAATGAACACTCATGCTGCGTACATAACAGCCTGGAGGGAGGAGAGCCAGCGATGATCAAACAGTAAAGCACACTGGGAGTGGGGCCACTAAGCACTTAGGGGCAGATTTACAAGCCCCATACGGCACATTTGCTCCGCCGTTGCGTCACTTTTGTGATGCAGCGGCGGCACAAAGCCAGTGCCATGCTGCGGGTTATTTACAACGTGACGCATCTAGGGAGATGCGTCACGTTGTAAAGCCCTGCGCCATATGTGGGTGTTCCAGCACCGGGGGGTGGGCGATCCGGTGCAGGAACGCCTCCGAAAAGTGGCTAAGTGAATTCTACAAGATTTTACTCAGTCACTTTTAAGGCCATGCTGCATCAAAACCCTGCTCCTGCTTGAAGCAGGCGTAAGGATTGACGCAGCATTGGACAGATAGGGCTCCGCAGAGCATTGCTGGAGCTGTGTGGCGCTTGCGACGAAACTCCAGCAATGCGCCGCATTTCCGGCGGGGATGCATTCCGCATCTGCCCATCCATGCGCCACGGTGTGCCGCATTGTAAATGTGGCGCATCAGTGGTGGCGCCGGGTGGGAAGATGCGTCGCGACTCTTCTGGCGCATCCCTGCTGATTAGCAGAGATGCGCCAGAAGTAGTAAATCTGCCCCTCAAATTGCCTGTAGTCGCAGAACAGACGGGGAACTCGACCGCAGCCACACTGCCCCAGCCCCGGCTTTACAGAGGCAATGGTGGCATGCATGGCATTTTGTCTCCCATGCTACGGTAGTAGGAGAAAACAGACTGGCAGAAATAGCACTGCATGCCCCTTGGTGCCCATCTGTCGTTTTGCAGGGAGAGCGGTCTAATGGGGCGAGCACCGAGGTAAGCGTTTCAGCAGCAACCCTGACCTTCTGTCTGTCGAACGTGGCCGGAGGGCACTTCTACCGACATGAAGACACACATTCCAAAATGGTGTAGTGCCTCCATGGAGAAAGAACTGCAAGACACCTATTGGCAGGATGCGCGCAGTCCAGACTTTTTGATCACAGACCCCACTCTTTGAATGGATTGTATTTTATTTACTGTGCGGAAACCATGGGTCACCCAGGAAGTTTAATGGAATGACTGCTTTCCATCTCTTCCGTACGGCGAGGGAGGCCATGACCTCTTGCAATGGCCGTTCTGTGGCGTGATAAAGAACGTTTTTTACGGCCTCCCACTTCATGGAGATACACAGGCAGCACGCTGATCTTTTGAAAGCACAAAGGGAAGGGAGTGATCTACACCAGATAAAAACCAGAAAACAGACAAAAACCACCTAGCATATGGTTCGGATGGAGGTGGGAGTTGTAGAGATGTTATACTGGTATAGCGACTCCAGGAGGAGGAAGGCTGGGAAAGGATGCTTTGTTTCAGGACTGCTTAAAAGGGATGCCAGTTCCTTGTGTTACGTAAAATAGGCCAAGGTTTGGAAGTGCCTGGAAAAGAAGGGTTTGATCCTAATAGGGCTTTACATTTTAAGTACACATTAAATGCCACAGAGGCCTGGATTGGTGCATGTGAAATCTATTCACTTTTGACGTTTCTTAATCTTGAAGTGCCGCATTGTTGACTTTGTAGAGCAAGAGGGCATACACCTCTGGCGGCACATGGCCACCACTGAAAGAGAGAGGCAGGTACAGCTAGAGAGACAAATCCAACAACAGCCATGCTGCCATAGCCAGCTGCCCTAGTACTGTCAAGAGCAATTTCACATGGAGTTGATGACCCTGCAGAAACTAAGGCAGGATCCCACACCATGACGTGCTCGGGCTCCAGGTGCGATAGCACTGCCCTTGAGCGAAGAGTAGGCGGAAGGGAGATTACCAGCCATTTGTGAAGCACCAAGGCAATTTCCATACTCCTAGTGGCAGGTTGCCACAACCGCAAAAAGAGGAGGGAGCCCTGTACCGCCCACAGCGATCCAGAGTTGCCAGAATACTTTATCAAGGGGAAGAAGGGTATGGAAGGCACTACAGAACAAATCCGTCAAAGTACATCTACCTCCACTTACCTTCCCTCAACTGGCTGGCGCATCTGGGAAGACTCCCAGCCCTATAGACAGGACAGGACCGGATCGGTGAGTGGTCCGTGACGGAGAAGATGCGTAGTCCAAAGGACACGACAGAGTGAGCAGGAGTCCCCTGTGAGAATGCGTGGCCTGTCGCCACATTTTTGAGCATGTGTAGAAAGGACATGCATTGTGTGGCCTGTCGCCACTTTTTACAAGTCGTCTCTAGGCAGCCATTCCATCATTTGCCATCTGCATCTCTACCATCCCTGGAGCATTAAATAACCCGCTGGAGTCCTGCACCGTGGGACAATCCGAAGAACCAGTGACCATCTGTCTAACTGGCGTTCATCCTGATCCCGGTAGTGAGAGCATGTTCTGACCAGGACACATCTACCCCTGACGTTGCACGAGTGACTAGGCGGTGGCTTCGAGATAATCTTGCGGCTGTCTAGATGCAGACACATGCAGACCCAGTGCAGCCCATAGGCAGTCCCATGGCAACTCATCCAAGGGGCCTTCCCTGAGCGTGAGATGGACTTTGCCCCACCAATGGATTTCAGGAAGTAGCCAGGTAATGCAACAGGGACTTAAACAGAATGCCAAGACTGCCGTCAAGAGATCAAGCATTGTCGTCAGGTGTTTACGCTCCTGAGGCACCTATGTTTGAACTATACAACACCAATTGCCTCACAGCAAGAGTACGCTGGATCGACTAACATCATTTAGGTGGACTGTCACTCAACCGACACAAAGCTGAAAGGGCCGGACGTCACCAGCACCGTGTTTGTGTCCAGATGTACCTGCTTAAAGTATTGACACATGCCAAGATGCCCGGGTGCCCCCAGCTGCACCTGTACACCGCTGTCCTGTGGTCTGCATCTCAGCACTGTGAGACTTTAGTTGTTTTCTCATTCCTTCCCACAATTAGAACTCTTGTTTGTTGTGTTTGTTTTCAATAAGACTTGGGAGGAATGTTGTGTCCTGCTGGACACAGTCTAGTGTTTCTCCAGCCACTCCCTCGAGCCCTTACACTCACCCCACACCCATCCAACACAGGTGTCACCAGTTATGTGCCCTGCCAATAAAGGAGCCCTAGTGCACGTGCTCGTGGCCATGGTTAGTAACTGCAAGTACTGTGGTGGTGTCTGTTATTTCCACCGCATGTGGGCCTAGAGCCCACGACACAACACCTGTCATGGCGTCCATGCTAGTCACTGACTGTCCCAGTGTGTTAGGTACCAGTGTCTTGCTGCCCTGTATCCATGCTAGTCTCTCCCTGCCTCACTGTGTGTCTGTATCTCCCTGTCCTATTGGCCATGATAGTTCCAGTCTGTCCCAGTGTGTCTGGTACCAGTGTCTTGCTGTCTTGTGTTCATGCTGGCCACTCCCTTCCTCGGTGTCTGTATCTCCCTGTTCTATTTCCCATGGTAGTCGCTGCCTGGCCCAGTGTGTCTGGTACCAGTGTCTTGCTGTCCTGTTTCCGTGCTAGTCTTTTCCTCTTTCAGTTTTCCCGCCGGGTGTTTTCTGCCTCAGGTCCCAGTGTCTCCCTGCCCCAGTCTCTCCCTGGTCCATTGTTAATGTATTGCCAGTCTGGGGTAAGCCTGTTGTCTGTTCAGTTGTGAGAGTTTCCCTTTCCCAGTGATATGCCTCCTTCGCCAAGAGAAGATGCAATGTTTGAGTATGTGTCCTTCTTCCTGAAGGAGGGAGTCCCCTCCTCTGCTGTAGGTTCATCTTTGGATCTTTCATAGATTCACATGCTTTGAATTGAGGTAGATCTTGTGTCTGAAGGCAGTAATTGGCAATGATAATGTCGCAGATTACTTGGACCCTCCCTAAGCTTAAAAACTGAAAATACCCTCTCAGCCAACTAATATGTGTATTTTGACCCCTTTCATTCTGTCCCACTACTACATTTTACCAATAGTCATTCTTTGACTCCGTCCTCAGGGAAAGTCCTTTCTCATGCATGAATCTGTATTCCTCCCGGTGGACAATAGCACTTCATGACTTCCTTTACTGGACTCCAGTTTGTACAAGATGAGTACCATCTGCACCTAAAGCTTCACTCCCCTCCTCGGCCTTCCTCCTAGCGCTTGATATACAAACCTCTGCCATATTATCAAGCAAGGGCGATACATTATCACCGCTTTTATCGGAAGGAAACTGCCGCTAAAGCGACGATAATGGGCTTGATAATATGCCCTTGTGAATTCCCTTAGAAGCCCAGGTTCTGGTGTTAACCAGTAGGACCCCCTTCCCTCTCACTTGCACCCCCACCCACTCCCCTCTCTTGATGTCACTGAGAAGACAGCACTATGCTCCACCTATGTATGAACTGTTACTACATTCTTGTTTTCAGCAGGAAGGCCACTTTTTGCCCCTCTTTGTAAAGCTTCCAGCATTGGATGTGGTAGCCTCATGCCCAGACTTATTCGGCAGCAACGCCCAGCCTTGAATACATTTCTCCAAATGACATAAAATGCTTGCTGAACATTCCATGCGTTGCATGCGGAGATTCTAATATTGCTACGAGTCTAGATCACTATCATTGGCACAAGCCTAGAACACTTTTTCCCTTAAAAAAACAAATTAATAAGAACAAGAAAAAATAAATGATAAAATACTTAAATAAGTAATTAAAAAAAACTACATTGAAACACAAACAACACCAACATAAGCATTACCATTGAACAGAAAACATAATCCTTTGCATGGAAATTAAATATGGAGTTATATCAAAAGAGTCTGGACTGAGATTATTCAGATCAAGTGATCAAGATCCCAAAGAAATTACCTGAACCGAAGAAGAACATGTCTGATACGACTGCTTGTACGAACTTCAAGATTGATATTTCTTGATCTCAATATTTTGCACACACAATTTTTGCTTTCAGTGTTTCTAAGTTCTTCATTCCTTGTTTTAACCACCTTTTCTTCACCAGGTGCACCTTATGTCTCTACACTGTTTCCAGTGATATCCTGGTTAGATTTCACCTTGTCCACTCATGCCACATTCCACCAATTATCACCATTGACTCTGTCTGTCTGCATTTCCGCACACTTTGTCCAACATAAATGGTCCACTGAATTTCTTATAACCCTTCCTCACATATCCACCTTTTTTTTATACACCCTGTCGCCAACCTTAAAATGTACTTCTTCACGATTCCTGTTGTCCAAACTATTTTTCTGTTAGTTTTTTGCTTCAGCCACATTTTGTTTTACCCTAACGTCACAATCCTTCATTTCTAATCCAAACTGTACCCACTTACTCATCCAACTTGGGCATATTTGGGTGGTGGGTTTCCTACACCTCAACAATTTGAAAGGTGAAACTAGTGTGGAAGATTGTGGGCTGGTCCAGTAAAACTACAAAATGGACTGAACCACATTCAGTACAACACACTTATTGGTGATTGCCCACTTCACACAATGCACTAGCACGCGATTCATGCGCACCACCTGACCATTGCTTTGGGGATAGTACAGTGACATCTTCAAATGTTTGACATCACCAGACCTACAGAATTGTTCCACTTCCTCATTGACAAATTAAACCCCAATGTCAGAAACAAGGAACTCAGGATATCCTTCACGAAAGAGAATTTCTTCGAGTAATTAAATTACTGGTTTGACATTAGGCTCTGATACAAATTTTACTTATGGCCATTTGGAATACAAATCCATTGCAACCAACACAAAGTGAAATTGATTAGGAAACCTATTAAACAGACCAATTAAATCAATACCTATTTTTTCCCAAGCTCTAGATGGGCAATCAGTGGCTACAATAGTGGTTTCCTATCTATCAAACCCTTTTCTGAACTAGCGCACAATGCACAATTTTCCACAAAACAATCAACTTCCCTTTCCATTGAAGGCCACCAAATGCTGGTCTGAGACGTCTTTTTGTCAAGGTGGCTCCCAGATATATGAGCCATCCTCAAGAGTTTGAACCTCAAACGAACAGAAGGTACAGGTTTTCCCCCCTTTAGAAGTAGACCATCATCCAATGACAACTCATCTGATACCTTCCAAAACAGTTGAGACAGTCTAGTAAGCAATCTCAGTGATCCATCCCTTCGCAATATAAAGACTTTATATCTTTCGTAACTACATCCAATTCCATCTCATTCATCCATTCATGCTGTGAAATTGCACACATTTCCTCTAAATGCAATGCAGCAATCAATTTTCATCTATAGTGTCAACAGTGTCATCCATATTGTCATCTTGTACAGCAAACCTTGATAAAAACAATCAGCACGTACATTTGTTCCTCCTTGGATGTGCATAATGTCAATATGATACTGTAAAAATGTTGTTGTAAATTCGAAATTCTGGGGGTCTGTTCCCTAATTTTACCCCAGTTAGGATAGATTCTAGGGGTTTATGATCCATCTTAACAATGAACTTTGTATCCCAAATATACTTTTTAAATTTCTGTTTGGCCCACCAACATGCCAGTAACTCATTTCCTATAGAAGCATAACTAATAGTATCTTCTATCCCACCATTATCTTGGGTAAGAACAGCACCCAGACCATTGTTACTCGCATCAACAGTTACACAACTCGAAAGCTTAGGGTCAAATGGTTTAATAATTCTGGAACTGGCAAGATGATTTTTCACCCACTCGAATGAATCCTGACATGGCATCCCACTTCAAAAGAACAGTCAAAGGCTTAATATGTAATGCATAATCGGGAATAAAATGAGCATAGAACTCGCACATACTCATGAATGACTTAAGTGATGTCCTATCAGTGGGAACCTGTACATCTAATATTGCACTAACTAAACCTGGTCTTGGTTCTATGCCCTCTCCAGAAACAATATGTCCCAAATATTTAACTCTGTTTTTGCAAATGTCTCCATGTTAAGGACTACCTACCCCTTTCTCCAGCAAAATATTATGTTATGTTATCACAGTTGTATAGCGCGCACAGCTACTCAAAGAGTGTCCCGGTGTGAGCCCAAGAGACAGCAGGAAGGGAAAGAGATTAGAGATAAAACAACACAAAACCAGCTCAGTTGAAAAGGAAGGTTTTTAGCTTTTCCCTAAATCGGGTAGAGTTCTGTAAGCTTTAAAGAAAAAAGGAAGATGCACTACATGGACAAATCAAGAAGATATAAGTTCTTTGAATGTTCTTCTTTTTTTTATTAAATTTCTTGGAGAACAACAGCGGCACACAGCCAACGCGTTTCGTTCCCTCGTGCCACGGGAACTTCGTCAGGGCTGTAAGTAATTATAAAAAGCTAACATAAATATACACATATATAAATACAAACATCACAATAAATACATAAATATGCAAAAGACCAAATATAGATAGATGAGGTACAATATTAGGACAAGATGGCCCAATACAACACACAGTTCCATTGATAATTACACACACACACAGAAGATTACACAAATACAATCACACATATAAAAAGCCCCACACTTAATATCACAAAAGTACATTATACATAAGATCACAAACATCGTTGGACCACACGACCCAGAGCAGATACTGTTCAGGGGCAAACAGAAAACAATATCACAATATGAGTGACCAAATTTCCGGTTGCGCAAGTCAAAAGAGAGGGTGTTCGATGCCTTAGCTTCTAAATGGGCCAGGGAGCTGCCGCCCTTTCTTTTCAAGCGGAATCTAGGAATAGCTGCCATAAGCATGTTGAAGGAACGTCAATGTCTGCTAGGGGAGTAGAACTGAAAGCGTTTCCTGAGATAGAGGGACCATACTCGAAGAGCGCAGCATGCACTGTTACCAGACCCTTGCCTTCACCGGTAGCCAGTGCAGATTGCGCAGATGTTGCCTGACACTGGTACGTTTGGGAAGGTCAAGCAGCAGATGGGCAGCGGCATTTTGCACCACCTGAAGTCTGTCTCTTAGATAGGCGGGAAGGCCCACGTAAAGTGCGTTCGCATAATCAATGCGGGAGGTAACACGAGCTCGGACGACCGTTTCTTTTGCTGCTAAGGGCAAAAGGAGCAGAAATGTTCAGAGAAGGTTGAGGATGCCGAAACAGGTACCTGTTAGTTTATTGATTTGGTTGCAGAAACTCAGCTTTTCATCAAACCAAATCCTGAGATTTTTTACAGGGAGCCCTGAAGGTGAAGGCCTGGGAGACTCATCTGGTCAGAAAGTATGCCAAACTTGAGGATGATACTCCCAAAAGAATACAATCTCTGTTTTATCTTTATTACATTTCAGCTGAGCGCACGCAAACCAATTGAAGACCGCAGCCAAACATGTTTTAACATGGCCAGTGTCTCTTGTTTTTTCCAAGTGAACAGGAGCTGAGTGTCGTCGGCATAAGCAACAACTTTAGCTCCAAATCCTGAGTAAGAGGAGCTTACCAGCTCAATAAGAGGAGCTTGCCAGCTGAATAAGAGGAGTCATGCACCGATTGTACAAAAGTTGGTTCAGAGACGACCCTTGCGGAACCCCTGTCAAAAGGGCTTTGGGAGTGGACGTGAAGGGGGGAATCCATACTTATTGGGTTCTGCATTCTAAAAACGATTTCCGCCACTCACAGGTAGCGCCCATGAGATCTAATTTCTGTAGATGGGCTAGAAGGAGTGAATGGGGGACAGTATCGAAAGCGACAGAGAGATCCAACAGGACCAGAGCTGCCCTTCCCCCACCATCCACAGTCTCACGGATAGCTTCTGTGATTTTTACCAAAGCTGACTCCGCGCTGTACAAGGCCCTGAAGCCAGATTGAGCCGGATGCAGAAGGCTATGCTGTTAAATGAAGGCAGTCAACTGCTTATTAACAATTTGTTCGCATACTTTAGCGATAGCAGGGAGCAGAGAGATAGGGCAATAACTGGACGGGAGGTTGGGATCAAGTCTCATCTTTTTGATAAGAGAGATAAGAAGTGCCTGTTTCCACTCAGTGGGAACAGAGGCCGATGTCAGAGAGGTATTGATCAGCTGATTTAGGAGCGGGTCATTTACAACAGCCGCGCTGGCCATAAGTTTGGTAGGACAGGATTCATTTGGAGAACCCAATTTAAGGGAGGATAGAGCACCCAAAGAATCCATCAGCGATATAGCATCAAATGTGGAAAAGGTAACTTTAGGAGGAGAAGAAATAAGTTGGGCAGAGGCACCAAAGTGGCCTGGGCATCCTGGTTGCCGAAAGCCAATTGAAGCGACCTGACTTTATTAATAGAGCAATTAGAAAGCTCTTCACACCAATCGGGAGAAGAGGCATGGGTGTTGCTCATGGCTTTCGGGGTCACATAATTTCTCACAATTTTAAACAGTTCTTTAGCGTTACTGCCCGACCGGGCAATACAATCAGTATAGTATGAGCGTTCTGCTAATAAGATAGCAGCATAGTATGATTTTTGGTCTGATTTCAAAGCAGGTTTGGCCTCTTTGCTATAATTCTGCCTACATTTCCTTTCCAGCCTTTTAAAGTGCTGTCTCTGTAATTTAAGCTCCGGGCGAGAACCATGTATTGGAAAAAGGCCTGTTCCGGCTTTTGGATCTTACTTGTGGCGTAAGATCAACCACCACCTTCTCCATCCAGCTATTGGATTGTGAAAGAACAAGACTGAAATCCGCAGGGAGCTGAGGGTGACGTTCAGTCAAGGCTTGATAGAAAGCAGCCGGTTCTGGTTAACATTCGATCAAGAATAGCTTGGTGCTCTTCTTTTGATTCTGCAAAAATCAATACATAGTCCCGAAACGCTACAACTCTTTTTACTTCCCTGAGTACTTGATACACTTTTCTCTTGAAAACAGATGCCGCCTAAACAAATCCAAATGGCATCCTACGATATTGGAATGTACCAATTGGAGATACAAATGAAGTATAATGTCTAGATTCTGGTACATAGATTGCATGGTAGTACGCAGAGGCTAGATCTAACTTACAGAACCACTTTGCACCAGCCACTAATGCAAGCAGATCAGTGTTTAGGAACAGTGTGTGAATCTATCTAAATAGCCTTATGAAGACTGTGCAAATCCACACAAACTCTCAGCTCACTATTCCTTTTCCTTGCTACCACAAGTGCGTACTGCCACAGATATGATTCAATACGATTGATGATTCCATTGTCACTCAATTTTTTTAATTCTTTCTCAAGATCCTTTCTCATGGAGAACGGGACACTGTGTAGTTTGTGTTTCACAGTAATAGCTCCCTGTTTTATTTTGATCTTGCGTTGGAACCCTTTAATGGTTTCCAGTTTATCAGAAAACACTGAGGTAAACTTGACACACACATCCTCTACCAGATTTTCACAAACTATAGAAACGTGGTATTTTGTGCCGGCATAAATCCCATCTTGAACAACGTTTGGTGAAATTATCCTAAAATACACAGATCTTTAACAGCCACCTAAACTTTACTAAAATGTTTTCTGTTCTTAAAAATGAAAACATCTTCAGAAAATCCCTGCTCGATCAGGGATATTCCAAGATTTTACCTGGCCAAAGCTCTTCGAATAACTCTTGTGTTATCATAGCTATTCCAGCTCCTGAATCCACTAAGAAAAAGGTACAATAACAAAGGGACCAGCCGTTGGAGCGAGGACTAAGAATATACAGCTATGGCAGGCAATGTGATCCAGGTGCAGCAAGAAGACTTAGAGGATCTGAAAAAGCTAGGACCGGGGCAGCCAGCAACAGAGGCCGACATTATAGAGACCCAGTACCCAAACCATGAAGAACTTGCAGGAGGTAGACAAGGTGGGGACCAGCATCTGGTTGCTGATTATTTAATCCGAGTCTAGTGCGTAGAAATGACAGAGGCTTCCCCTGTCCCAGCAGCTGTGATGCACTGGGCGCCCTGGACAAGATTAATTAATTAATTTATTTATTTATAAAATTTCTAAAGCGCACAAATACCTTCCGGTGTCTCGGCGCTAGAGTTCACAGATTGCAGAGGATTTCCATTGACAACTTACTGATTGAAAAGCCAGGTCTTAAGATGTTTTCGGAATGATAATAGTGAAGGGCTAAGTTTGATATAGGAAGGGAGCTGATTCCATAGTTTTGAGGCAGCCACCACAAAACGTTTGTCTCCCCATGTTGCCTTTTTTGTACGTGGAATTTGGAGCTGTTGGGCTGAAGATGAACGTAATGTTCGAGTAGGATTGTACAATTTAATTTCTTTTTTGAGGAATTCTGGTCCATTATTGTTCAAGGCCTTGTAGATAATACACATGGCCTTAAACTTTGTCCGGCTTCTAATCGGTAACCAATGAAGCTCGCGAATGATGGGGGAAATGGATGAGTATTTAGTATTTAGGTGTGCCAGTCAGAATCCTTGCGGCAGCATTTTGAACAAGCTGTAATTTGTTCAAAACTTGCTCCTGCGCGTTAAGCAATAGGCCATTGCAGTAGTCCACCTTGGATAATACTAGGGTGGACATTAGGGTCTTGCCTGCATTCGGGGGAAGAAATGGAAGCAATTTCTTAACCATTCTAAGGGTGAAGAAGGAGGCTGAGACCACTGCGTTGGCATGGCTGACAAAGGCTAGCTTATTATCAAAGAGCACGCCCAAATTTCTCACTTTAGCTACTGGTGGTGGGGGAGTTCCCAGCTCCGAAGGCCACCAGACTGGGGACCAAGACGGGGTCAGTTCGCCAAATAACATCACCTCCGTCTTGTCAGAATTTAGCTTTAAACAATTCTGATTCATCCAGATACTGATGGCTTTCATGCCCTCCTGAAAGGTCGCCGCCACTGCTTCTCCGTTTTTGTGGATCTCCAGGACCAGTTGCGTGTCATCGGCATATGATGTTAAACCTATACCAAATGACTTAATCACCCTCGCCAAGTCCGACACATAGATGTTAAAAAGTGTCGGACTTAGCGAGGAGCCCTGAGGAACTCCACAAGGCAAAGTAAAGTCAGGAGAAACAATAGCACCCCATCTTCACGGACTGCACTCTCTCGGCCAGGAAGGATGCTAGAGTTGCTCTGGCCCTACCCTGGATGCCAATGGCAACGACACGGTCGATCAAGATGGTGTGATCGACCGTGTCGAAGGCTGCAGACAGATCCAAGAGTATTAGGATCGCTACACCACCCTGGTCCATGATTATCCTGACCTCCTCTGCTGCCTTTATCAGAGCAGTCTCGGTCCCATGGCCCTTTCTGAACCCAAACTGGGTGTCGTCAAGTAGATCGTTCTGGTCAATATAATTCGACAGCTGTTGGTTCATTGCCTTTTCAATTATTTTTGAAGGATAAGGGAGTGAGGCAATAGGGCGATAACTTTTGGGCTCTGAAGGATTTAAGGTAGGTTTTTTTAAAAGAGGTTTTACAATTGCCTTTTTCCAGATTGGGGGATAGTCACCTGTCTGAAACATGGTGTTACAGATGTTGGTAAGCACCGGGGCTATTAAGTTGGACACTGGTTTAAGGATAAGTGGAGGACATGGATCCAGTGGTGATCCTGATTTAACAGTGTTCATAAGCTCTCCCATAGACGATTGGGATAGTGGAGAGAAAACCTCAAAGCTTGGTTTTGGTGACGTGAGAGGAATCTCCAGAATTGGGGAGCATTGTGACCAGAAAGGAACATCAGCTACGATATAAAACTTCCCTCCACCTGTAACACATTAGCGCAGATTTCTGGTAATAACCAGCTTGTCTGAGGCACGGACATGCTTTACGGCAAGGCTGCAGGGAGTGAGCGCCGTAGAACAAGAAATTAACAAACAAGTAGTACGTGACACAGTTACCTATTTGGCCCATCGTAAAATAATGCATGTAACAGGGGTAGTCTCCAGGGCGTGACTTAGCCAGCAAAAGGAGGGACAAATGTGAGCTACAAACCAATGACAACAAAGGATTTTTGCAAGGCACATGAAAGAGCCAATCAAAAGCGATGGGTGTGCTGAATGCCCATACACTAGATACAGCAGGAAGGGGTTTGGCCCTAATCGGTAGGATAGAGCCGTAATATTAGACTAGTAGAAGAATTTGTCTTAACCGTCTTATTCGTGTGCTGATAAAGCAATTGACCAAACTTGAGCCCATAGACTTAATCGATATGGACTTTATGCATTTATTTGCAAAGTCATTCTTTTGTTTAAACAAATTTGAACAAATTTATAACAAAAGTCAGACAAGCATGGATACGCATCAATTAGTGCACATTGAAGCAAACCATATAACAAAAAGCGAAAGAGCACTAGAATCAACTTTGTGCCAAAACCAGGATAACAAACAAAAAAATAGTGAATGTGATACCACACCAGCCACAGTTCATAGAACAAAAAGCAGCAAGTGGACATTCTTTTTGCATTCAAATTGTCTTCCATCTATTCAGTGCTGCTATACACGGGGGAAAGAAAACATTGTGCCTACTAGTTAGGAGGGCCACTTTTACAGCGCGGGACCTATTTAATGGAATTTAGTCTGCTCTAGTAGGTATGCTGTACAAATTCCTAAATACTGGGCACAATGTTTTCTTTCCCCATGTATAGCAGCACATTGAGGCTGGCAGTCAGTCCCTTTAGAGGTAAAAGTTTATGGGAGCCATTGAGGCAGGCAGTCAGTCTCTTTGGAGGTGAACGTTTTCAGGAGCCATTGAGGCAGGCAGTCAGTCTCTTTGGAGGTAAAAGGTTTTAGGGAGCTATTGAGGCAGGCAATCAGTCTCTTTAGAGGTGAAAGGTTTCGGGAGCCATTGAGGCAGGCAGTCAGTCTCTATGGAGGTGAAAGGTTTCGGGAGACATAGAGGCAGGCAATCAGTCTCTTTAGAGGTAAAAGCTTTCAGGAGCCATTGAGGCAGGCAGTCAGTCTCTTTGGAAGTGAAAGGTTTTGGGAGCCAATGAGGCAGGCAGTCCTTCTCTTTGGAGGTAAAAGGTTTTAGGGAGCCATTAAGGCAGGCAGGCAGTCTCTTTGGAGGTGAAAGGTTTCGGAAGACATTGAGGAAGGCAGTCAGCGTCTTTAGAGGTGAACAGTTTCGGGAGCCATTGAGGCAGTCAGTCAGTCTCTTTGGAGGTGAAAGGTTTCGGGAGCCATAGATGCAGGCAGTCAGTCTCTTTGGAGGTGAAAGGTGTCAGGAGCCATAGAGGCAGGCAGTCAGTCTCTTTGAAGGTGAAATGTTTTGGGGGACATTGAGGCAGGCAATCAGTCTCTTTGGAGGTGAAAGGTTTTGGGAGATACAGAGGCAGGCAGTCAATCTCTTTGGAGGTAAAATGTTTCGGGAGACATTGAGGCAGGCAGTCAGTCCCTTTAGAGGTAAAAGTTTTTGGGAGCCATTGAGAAACGCTGTCAATCTCTTTAGAGGTGAACGGTTTTGGGAGCCATTGAGGCAGGCAGTCAGTCTCTTTGGAGGTGAAAGGTTTCAGGAGCCATTGAGGCAGGCAGTCAGTCTCTTTGGAGGTGAAAGGTTTCGGAAGACATTGAGGCAGGCAGTCAGTCAATTTAGAGGTAAACGTTTTTGGGAGCCATTGAGGAAGGCAGTCAGTCTCTTTAGAGGTGAACAGTTTTGGGAGCCATTGAGGCAGGCAGTCAGTTTCTTTGGAGGTGAAAGGTTTTAGGAGCCATAGAGGCAGGCAGTCAGTCTCTTTTGGAGGTAAAAGGTTTCGGGAGCCATTGAGGCAGGCAGTCAGTCTCTTTGGAGGTGAAAGGTTTCGGGAGCCATTGAGGCAGGCAGTCAGTCTCTTTGGAGGTGAAAGGTTTCGGAAGCCATTGAGGCAGGCAGTCAGTCTCTTTGGAGGTGAAAGCTTTCGGGAGCCATAGAGGCAGGCAGTCAGTCTCTTTGGAGGTGGAAGGTTTTGGGAGCCATAGAGGCAGGCAGTCAGTCTCTTTGGAGGTGAACGGTTTCTGAAGCCATAGAGGCAGGCAGTCAGTCTCTTTGGAGGTGAAAGGTTTCGGAAGCCATTCAGCTAGGTAGTCAGTCTCTTTAGAGGTAACAGTTTTTGGGAGCCATGGAGGCGGGCAGTCAGTCTCTTTGGAGGTGAAAGGTTTCGGGAGCCATAGATGCAGGCAGTCAGTCTCTTTTGGAGGTGAAAGGTTTCGGGAGCCATTGAGGCAGACAGTCCGTCTCTTTGACACAAACCCAAGAGAAAATGGAGCAACTTGTGTTTATAAAAGGTTCTAAGTAAGACTGTTAGGTATGACTGCGGACGGGGTTGTTTATAGGAGTTGATGGTCATCCATGCATGGCTTGTTTTGATGAAAGCTTGTTTGTTCCTATTCCATGAGGTCCTCTTTAATTGTTTGTTTAGGGCTATTTTAAAGGAGTTATGAGGTTATGTCTGTTCCCATAGCTCAGAGAGCCACAGTAATGGATCTTCAGAGAACACAGAACCTGTGACCAGATTAAGATATTCTCCGCGGATCCACCGATTGGAGAGCGTGCCTATGCCGCCTAAACCAGAGTCAAAACCCAGAGTACCGTAAGCCAGGCGAGTCTTTTTACAACAAAACCCCATTACTGGAGAATGGGTGTTTTTGTTAGCAGATCAGAGTGCCCCCTTCTTGACAAAAATGTTTATTTGTTGTGAGATTTTCTTCATTCTCCTCAACATTCTACACCTTGTCTCTCAATGCCCCATGACCACATCTCATGAACCACTGCCTTGGCTGTTGCCACCTCATCGACACAATTCCTGTCAACTGCAGTTTCAAACATTCGCAAAAGTGTAATCATATATTATCTGACCACAAAGACTTCACTGGAAGTAATATTACACAACCTTTCATACCATATAACATAATGTTGCGAGATCCTTCACCCAAGGAAAGTGAAACTACTGAAGTAAAATATTGCAGCAAGGGCAGGATTCATGAAACTAAAAGCAGTTACCAAAGAAGATAAAAGTTTATTTTAATTGCCACCTAAGCATACTTTCTAGTGTCCTGCCTTGGAACATCACAGGCACGTCTGTGCTATGTAAACATGGAACTAAACACGTGCACATGTATCATATATCCAAGCACAGCCTTCATATCACAAGGGTTGGACTGAAAGCATCATGTGACACCAGGTAAAGCTTCAGATGCCCGGCCACATCCTCGAAAGCCACAAAGGTCACATGGCCATGTACACCCTCAAGGGATCTGAGATAGTTGTCCTATGCCCAGGCATTGATGTCAAGAGACCACACAGCTAATTATAGCCAAAATGATGAGGCAACGCAACATGCCTCAAGTGGTCATTTACAGCCTCAAATCTCAAGTACATCCTTTTACGCACACGTACACTCATCTGCTGAAGGACACTGTCATCTACACAGACACACCTCTATATGACTTCACCTCCTCTTTTACCTCATGGGGTTCTTCTGCTCTGATCTACAACTCTATCAGATGGATGAATATTGAGCGGGCCATCCGCCGGTAGCACCAGCGAGCCAGAGATCTCCAAATCATCCAATACAGCCTCAGGTGTATGTTGACTCTTGATAGGCCCATCCTGGAATGAGTTTTCTGAACTGACCAATGGTGAGCACGCACTGAACCTTCCCAACGCAGCACACATTCTCTACCCTGACATCACTCATGCAGACATAGCTAAAGGCAGACTAGACAAGAAGCATCTTCGTTTTTTAGGAATTAAACAAAATGAGGTACCATGGTGGCAATCTTATAACAAGCGCTATTTTTATTTATTGGGGTTCTACTGAAGTGCTATAAACCGCCAAAGGTAGCCTCAGGGCGCCTTCGACTCTCCCCGAAGATGATGGTAATACGGATTTATAAAGCGCTTTTGTTACCCTACAAGGGTGTCCTGGCGCAACCAGTTCAAAACCATAGTCTACCTGCCTAGTCTGTACTGAGAGTGAAAGCAAAGAGAGTTCAGATTGCCAGGTTTTTAAGGCTGTTTGAAAATTAAGCTCCTTAGAAGTAGGGGGAGGTTGTTCCAAATCTTGGGGGTAAGAAAGGAGAAGCCTTTCTGTAAAGTTGCAATATTGCAAAGAAATGTAGAGCGATGTTTCAGGTAAACAAGTAAAGTCTTTATTCTTGAGTTCTGTCGGAAAGCATGGGAGTGCCTCTCTCCCCAGGTCAGAGTGAATCTTGTTGTTGCTTGCACTCTGAGGGGCATATTATCAAATTATCGCTTTAGCGGCAGGAAGCGGCGATAATGGGCTTGATAATATGCCCTTGTGAATTCCCTTAGAAGCCCAGGTTCTGGTGTGCAGGACATCAAACCTGGACTTCCATGGGAATTCACAAGGGCATATTAGTAAGCCCATTATCGCCGCTTTAGTGGCAGTTTCCTGCCGCCAAAGCGGCAATAATTTTAACGCCCTTCTTGATGATATGCCCCTGAGTTCGTTGAGGAGAGACAACAGCAGCATGAGATATACATTTTCAATTCTAAATATGTTTATTTTAGCTCATGCCACGCTGCAACTACTAGATGCATCGGAACCTTACAAACTACAGTAATAAACATGGAAGACACACTATAATCATGACTTCAAAAGCATCATTACATCATCCCCTTTCTTTTATAGGAAACGTAAAACATATAAAAATCTCTAAACTTAGAAGGCAAAGAACAAATACGTGGAAATCTGGAGGAACTAGAGCAAGTTGCTTCACTCAAATCATCTTGCTTAGAGTGATCAGTTTGTATGAATGTTGATTCATCAAAGTGTGAGCTTGCAAATGGGGTTTGAAAGGATATGTCTTGAGAAGCAGACTGATTGGTTAAATCTGGGATTACTGCTTTTTCAGAGGGAGAAGCTAGAGAGAAATGCGAGCAACTGGAATTATCTTCTACAGATAAATTCTTGGATACAAGAATTTTAGAAGCCTGAGCAGGTGTCAGCCTAACAACCACTCTTTAATTCCACCCCCCCCCCCTTTTTTTATCCAAAAAGAGAGCACCTTTTGCACTTTTCAGAATTTGTACAGGCAGGTAAAACTTTAAAGCTCCCTTTTTTACTCTGTTCGGGTTTTTTAACCATGATCTAATAGCCTAGTTGTAAGTCATGAAAAACATTGATGTCCTTAGATTCAAAGTGAAGCTTCTGTATGCCTTGATGTGTAGAGACATTCTTTCTAATTTGTTGTTTGTCTGCACAAGCTAAACATGAAACATTCGCTTTTTAAAAATCTTTCAACTAATCTGGACACATGTTACCTTTGGGATCTCTTTTCTTAAGAAACCTAAAAGGAGAATTCCCGTAGTTAAATGGGGAGTAGTTGCATAAGACCAAATTTTCTTTTTAAGAAACTCTTCAACAGGTAAGTTGCAAGCTAAAACAGATTGTATTCCCTCCTTTATAAATCTGTTCATTCTTTCAACTAGACCGTTAGAAGAAGGCGAATGCAAAGCTACTCTCAAAATATGTGGAATGTGTGGCATTGTCTGTAACTAATTCCTTGGAGAACCCAGCTGAGCTGAATACCTTGAATACGAAATGAATTAAAAACATTGTGTTAGGAGTAGAATAGAATTCAAATTCTATCCATTTGGAAAAGAAGTCTATTAATACCATAATATATCTCTTGTCACTGAGTAATAAGTCAAAGGGACCAGCAAAATCACGGGCTAGTTTGAACCAAGCCTCTTCTGGAACAGGTTCAGCATGTAAAGGTGTTTTGACCGTTTTCAAATGCTTATCAGAAACTAAACAGGTCTGGCAATTACCTATCCATTGTGATACATCTTTATCCGTGGCAGGTGTCAGGACCCCACAAGGCTTACCTGGTATACTTGCGGAGTAATCTTGCAGAGACGACGTGAACAACCCCCACCATCCCCTACCTTCCCTAGTAAGGGGATGTATACTGACCAGGGCAAGGATGGGACCGGGGAAGGAACCCTAAAGTGTAGAGTGGAGATGTCAACGTGAAGACCTGCAGAGAACAAGGGTGGTTTGGCCCTATGGGAAAGAGGGTAGGTTGGGCCAATACAATGAAGAAACAGGGGAAGAAGTGAGTGAAACACAGAAAATGTGAAAAACACTTAAATCACAAAGGTGCTCATAATTATAACAAAAACATGGACAATAAAGTAACCATCAGAGTTAGAAAAAACACTTCATTTAACAGTATATAGGCTCAAGGGTAAGAACTTTTCACATTTTCTGTGTTTCACTCACTTCTTGTAAATATTCATACAGTTATATTGTATATCACATATGGCTATATGTGAGGTTGATGGCGCTCTTTTTCTGTGTATAAAAAGATAAGAAAAATTGGTAAAAATCAAAGAAACCAAGGACAAAATCGATTGTCGAGGTAAACAAATAAAGTTTTGTTTATCAAAATACCATTTATTGTTTGAATCAATCCTTAGAGGCTTAGGTAAAAATCCCCTGTTTCTTCAACGTGAAGACCTGGCAGGATGCTCCTATTATCGAAGGGAATTTCTTGGGATCACCGGCTGGTTAAGGGATAAACCATATGGTTAGTAACTCTGCTCTTCCTATTCCCAGGGTATCACACATACGTCATACACACCAACACCAAGGACATTGGCAAGGGATATATAGTCACCTGGAGATGTAAAAGACCAGCAGGGATGAGTGGTCTTCATGTGATGGTAAACAGGACCAACTGGAATATGGTCCGAGGGCATTCCTGCTCAACCAAAACAGAAAAGGTAACACAAGCGCTCCTGCGAGAGTATAGGGCAAGGGTGATTACGGCAATGCACTCCTGCGCATATGGCAAGGGAAAACAAACGAAGGTGCTCCTGCACAAGGGATTGAATGTAAATGTGACTACACGCTCCGGCGCGTGTCGCGATGAAAACCAAATGAAAAGCGCTCTTGCTCTATCATGGGTAAATGTAATGCAACAACACGCTCCAGCGCGTGTTGCAAGGAAGGAAATTGAAAGCGCCCCAGTGCTCATAAGAATCAAGGTAAGGCAACAACACGCTCCAGCGCGTATTGCAAGGAAGCCTGCGCTTAAGACAATCAAAGCAATGCGACAACGTGCTACTGTGCGAGTCGCAAGGAAAAGCAATGAAAGTGCTCCTGCTCTTACGAGGGGGATATAAAGTGGCAACACGCTCCGAAGCGTGTCATAAGGAAAGCAAAGTAAGCGCTCCTGCGCTTACGGACCAAGCACACACCTGCGCTCTAGCGCGAGTGCGTATGCGAACCAGGGATTCCTGTTCACAAGGACGTAGGCTTTCAGAGGACGTCAGTAAGGCTCCGGTAAAAGCACTGTTGGGTTGAGCACTGCAGATTTTTATGCGGCTCACCAGACAGTGCATGGCAGCCGACCTGGTGCGTTTCCAGTCCAGGGAGACAGCACCGCTAACATGTCCTGCCTTCCAAGGGAAAACGTCACACCACACACGCACAGCACATAGACCAGCCCAGAGCGGATCATGACAGCAGGCCACCAAAGTGATCTTTCAACTTTCTAGCCATACCTCCTACTCCTAAGTGACCTTTATGGGCTGCTTGAAAGATTTTGAAGCGAAGAGAAACAGGAGTAACACACAGATCTCCACGTATGAGTATGTTTTCAACAATAGATAGGGCCAGATTCACAGAACTAACTTAAGACAAAATCCTAAACACAGAATTCACAGAAGGCACTTACTCATTTCGGTATTCACAGAAGTTAGGACTCCTAACTTTAGGACTCCCAAATGCCTTCTGTGAATACTGAAAGTCCTAAAGTTAGGATTTTTCTCAGTTTAGGAGTCCTAAAGTTAGGAGTCCTAACTTTACTACTCCTAAACTGAGAAAAATCCTAACTTTAAGACTTTCGGTATTCACAGAAGGCATTTGTGAGTCCTAAAGTTAGGAGTCCTAACTTTACTACTCCTAAATTGAGAAAAATCCTAACTTTAAGACTTTCGATATTCACAGAAGGCATTTGTGAGTCCTAAAGTTAGGAGTCCTAACTTCTGTGAATACCGAAATGAGTAAGTGCCTTCTGTGAATACCAAAATGGTTGTAAGTTTAGGATTTTGTCTTAAGTTAGTTCTGTGAATCGGGCCCATAGTTCCTCTGAGTCCTAAGCAAAGGATTTTAGAGGAGCAGGTAACAAACGTTTTCTGGGCCAGCCTGCGACCACCATGTTTTTAGCAGATTGAAGAACTTTGTCTTCTTCAGAAGCATCTAGCCAGTCCTTGAGAGTAACCGATGTACGGGAACCAAACATGTGTTCAGTAGTAGCTACAACACACTCAATATCTTTAAATGTAGTTTCTGAGCAATGGTCTGTTAGTGGTAATCTAGAAAGACAATCTTCCCTGACATTGCGACCACCTGGAATGTATTTCATAACAAAGTTGTATTCATGTAAACAAGATAAAATGCGAACTACCTCACAAAGGCTTTGCCTGTACCATTACCACTTAGTAGGTGCAATAAAGGTTTACGATCAGAATTCATGTCAAAAGATGAACCCCCATATAACATTTTTAAATGTCTCCACTAAAAACAAGCACAAGTTTCTTTTTTCATGTTGCTATAATTGGTTCTGCAAGCATTAATGATCTGGAAGCAAAGCCTATAGTGTGCTCTTTGCCACGGGCCATTGGCATAATAAAGCACCTAACCCATATTGACTAGCATACACAGAAATTAAACACTTTTGGCCTATAGAGAAAGAAGACAATGCAGGGGCATCAATAAATACATTTTGGATTTCATCAAACACCTTGTGAGTATCTTGGTTCCAAATAAAACTTGAATTCTTTTTTTAGTAGAGAACGTAAAGGTTGAATTACTTGAGCATATCATGCAATGAATCTAAAGTAATATTCTGTCATGCCAAAAAATCACTTTAAGGAGTCCTATTCTTTAGGTGTGGGAATTTGAGATATGGTTTGTGGAAGCGATAATTTTGGTCTGATACCTGAAGAGAAAATGGCGTGACCTAAATACTCAAGTGAATGAGCAAACAAATCGCAATTATCACTGCCGACTGGGACTTCAACATCCTTAAATATGTTCAATACTTTTTTTAGTATAGATAAGTGTTCTGCTTTGGTCTTGGAAAAAATCAGGACATCATCTTGGTATGCTTGTACACCATCAATTCCCTTAAGTATGTGGTCCATAAATGTAGAAGCTCCACACGGAGTAACAAAAGTTGTTAAGCCAGTAGAAAGGGGAGACAGTGGGATCTGGTGGTAGGCTGAGCATAAATCGAACAGTGACAAAAACACAGAGCCACTAATACCTGCAAGCAAAACCTGGATTTTGGGGAGAGGCTGGCAGTCTGCCAAAATATTTTTGTTAAGGGAGCATAAATCCATACACAGGCAAATATTTCCATCTTTTTTCTGTACAATTACAATGGGACTGACCCACTCTGAAGAATCAGTGGCCACAATGATACCTTCAGAAAGCAGTTTGTCAAGTTGCTTTTTGAGATCTTCTCTGACACTCAATGGTGTCGACGTAAGTTTGTGGGAGCGGGTAAGAAATGAGGCAATTGGAAAATTTACTGATTGGAAGCCATGTTTAATTGTAAATAAAGTACGATAGAAATACGTTTTAAAATCTCACCAGAATTTCACCAGTATTTCACTTTGGACAAATATATCCAAGGACAACTGAATTAAGTGAGAAAACCACACTGGGTTACACCTCAGCAAGGAAACAGGATCGGATGGCGATTACCAATAGCGTGAAAAGAAGCTTGAAAAGCAAAACAGAATGCCCAACAAAAATTGAAAAATTGTACTTCCTACTAGGTAGAACTTAGTAGAACTTCCTACTAAGGTAAGATGTCTGCCGTGCGTCAATAAAATGATGATATCACTACGTGATGTGGAGTTCCACGACCCATGAAGCCCCGAAAGAGAGAGGTGACTGCTGATGAATCTTTTGCAGAGAAAAGGAAGCCGGAGATCAGCCAGGTCCTAAGGCTTACAGCGGAACAAGAAAATCCAAGGAGGACATTACCAAGTGTAAGCATCTGCTGGGCTCGTGTGCTTGGACTTTCTCAGCTAAAACCGTGGGACCTTTATTACAGAAGGTTGTTTGGGCCAAAACACAGATTATAAAGATTATTCTATTGCTTACCTTGAAACAGTGTAAAGATTTAAGGCTGGAGAAACTGTATTGTCACAACTAATTTGCTATCAAAATACTGACAGCCGAATTTACAACTTTTGCGGTAGCATAGGTCAGCATCCTCAAATAGTGTGTGCTACAGTTGTCCAGGCGATATAAAATTGTGGTCGGGAGCTCTGGTTTATGTGTTTTTTCCAGTAGAAGAGGTAGGACCTTTCTCAGCATTCCTTGCTATAGAAAACAGGAGGTTGAGACCTTATTTATTTTCTATTTAACTTTAGGTCCTTATCAATTATACAAGCCAGATATTTTGCTGCTCAAAATGGTGCTGCCATTTCCCCAGGTCTTCAGGGCACGAGTTTGATGCGTGGGAAAGTGTCAAAGTACCAACGCATAAAGCCTTCATTTTATCCCCATTCAACTTTAGTGCTTATTGCACATCCAATGAGTACCTGCTTGCATGCAATTATGAGAGTTGTTGGCCGCTGCTTTTTCATCTCTGCTTGACAGGAAGATCTGAGTGTTGCCTGCATAGGAGAGTAACTAAACTACCGGAGAAAAAAGTATCCAACAATAGCCACCGTTTTTGTGATAATGTAGCTCAGCACTTCTGTGACAAAGTAGGTCAAATATACTATCTTTTCACTTCATCAAGTCCTAGCGATCCCAGCAATGAATCTCTGATTGCTCACAATTTTAGCAATGATTCAAACACCGTGACTAGCAGCACTCTAATCTATCTTAGTGAATTCAACGCCACAGAAGATCTGGAGTTCATCCAGTCTTCCAAATCTGGATCCGACGACGACCCCTGCCCCTCCTTCATTCTCAAGCAGATACCTGAAACTATAGCTCTCTATCTGACCAACATCTTTATTGAGATGTTTGCTACTGGGTCTTTTCTCACCATGTGGAAGAAGGCCTCTATCCTTCCACTTCTTAAGAAGCTCAATCATGATCCAGAAAACCCAGCCAACTACCGGCCTATTTCAAGACTGCCCGTTCCGGTGAAGCTAGTAGAAAAAACTATAAATGCTCAACTGACGCAATTTATCCAATCCAATCATATATTGGATTCCACACAGTTTGGCTTTAGGGCTGAGCACAGCATAGACACCGCACTGATTAAAGACATCGATGAGTTGAGAACCGCCTTGGAGGAGGGAGGCACGGCGGCCCAAATTCTTCTTGACTTATCAGCGGCCTTCGATACAGTGGGTCACTCCGCTGCAAACATCTTGGCATTACTAACAGATCCCTTGCCCTTTTATGGTCGTTTTTGAAGGGTAGAGAACATTCAGTGATGCCATTCCCCCTTCTAGTGGGGTGCCGGAAGGGTCCTTACTTAGCCCTTTAACATTTACGTCACAGAATTAGCTTCTCTCATCAGGTCCTTTGATTTCTCACCCACATCCTACGGAGATGACACACAAATTGTGTTGCCTGCTTTTAATAATGCATACTATACCAAACTCCAACTCCACAACTGCATGGGAGCGATTGGCAATTGGATGGGCAAACATTGCCTTAAACTGAACTCGGAAGAAAACGTGGTTATCCTCTTAGGTAATAATCCACATTTCTGGAACCCTTCGTGTTGGCCCACAGAACTAGGAGCACTTCCATCCCCAGTCCAAAAAGCAAAAAACCTGTGAGTCTTAATCGCCGACAAGCTAAATTTTAGCAAACACAGCAACTTAGTCATCTCCTCATGTTTTAACACCCTCAGAATCAGCAGGAAAACATTCCCCTTCATTCCCCCTAGCTCGAGGAAAACAGTAATCACCTTGCTATTCCTAAAAAAGTTGGATTACTGCAATGGGCTTAACTTAACCTACACAAGCAACATCTGAATAAACTGCAATGTGTACAGAATGCGGCTGCCAGGCTCCTTCTTGACCTCCCTAAATTTCAGTCTCTGTAGCCATTAAAGGACTCCACAATTGAATTAAATTTAAGACACTTTGCTTACCTCCAAAACTCTCTTTAACTTTCGCCCTGATCTCCTTAAATAATCCCTAGCGCTGTATGAACCTAGAAGAGACCTGCGATCAAAAGGTTCACTGAAGGCCATCGCACCTGATTTAAAAGACTCTAAAGACTCTAAAGCCTCTAAACTTTGGAGCACCCTACATTTTAACATCAGAGGCGCTCCCTCGTTATTAACCTTTAGAAAACTGTGGAAAACCTGGCTTTTCAACAACTAGCATCTCGTCCTTTCACTGTATTAGTTATGCTGAGTTAGCGCCAAGACACCCCTGGGTATACGTGCGCTTTATACATTTATTAACATAACATTATTGACCGGTGCAATTTCTTTTTTTTTCTTCTTTTTTTTGAAAACCTTTATTGAATTATGCAAAATATGACAAGCGCAGGCCTACAACCACAGGGGCCGGCCACAAACGTAGCGAATAGAGTCAGGAGGCATGCACATATATACGACCAAGTAGTATCATCGATACAAGTACAGCATGTGATTGTACGTGCCTCAAAGCAAAAGGATATAAAAGGTTTCATTTTTTAAGTTATGAAGAAGCAGTAGTGGCTGCATTAACTATGGCGTCACACCATACAATAAAATAAAGAAGAGATGGGGGGGACGTACCCCGCAGTGCAATCAGGACCAGGTGATAAACAATACAGCTTTAGACACACTACGTCCGCCGAGGCAGACAAGGAGTAAAAGGCAATATAATAGCAAGCGATTTAGCAAGAGCATCATCCCGAAAACCCACCCTCCGGAGACAGAGAGGTATAGGCAAGTATAGACGCCAGATAGAGAAAGAGGTGAGATAAGGAGAGACAGCCAACCCTACTGAAGAGGAAGGAAGCCCTCCCAAAAGCAGAAAGAAGAGAGAAAGGGACCATAGAACAAAACAAACTAAAATAACAAAACCCCCCAACACCCACCACCCTGCACCCCTGTAATGGCTACGGCCTACCCACTAACAGCGTGCCTGTCGCCCCGGAACTGCCCCAAAGAAGGGAAGAAAGAAAGCGGAGGGGGAGAACAACAGACACACTCCCGGCCACCTTTACCCCCCGCCATTAGCGACCTCCCCAAAACATATTGTCCACTATTTAAAGCAAGTATTGAGCACCCACATGGGGAGGACATCAACCAAAACCACCCGACTCCCAGTGAGATACACAGTACAATCCCGGCATAGATCACATAGCATAGCTAACCCCAAAAGTCAAAGTCAACCCTGACTAGTTCGGTTCTTCACGAAGACACATGTCGCCCGAGCCACAGCAATTCCGAAGAAAGCGAAGCGTCTCAGACCGTTCAAAGCAGTGGTAATGGATCGAGGACAGGATACAAAATGAAGTCAGCCCTGACCAGTGTGATTCTGTATGAAAACCCATGTCGTCCGAGCCACAGTAGTCATGAGGTAATCGAAGCGTCCATAGCAGTTCGAGTCAGCGGAATCGGAACAAAGACAGGATACAAAATGGCGACATCCACAAATCCAACAGGGAAAGATGAAAGAGAAAAGCAGACCTCTCCGATAGTCACTTGAGATCTGTTCTTGGCGATCAAAACCTCCGGCAACGATGTTCCGCCGAGCAGAGATCATACAGGGAAAGCAAACAACGGTCGTGGGTGCAGCATGCACGAGGCCGAAATCATCCGAGTTGGCTAAATCAGGCTGCCGCTCGGGAACCTCAAAATGGTGGGCCAAACCTACCACTGGAACCACAGTATGCTGATCGTATGTCGCACCATCTTTGTCCGGTCGCAAGCAGATAGTTCCCAGCGTTTCAGACATTCGGTCGTACGTGACGGTGAATTGGGAGCAGAGCGCCCCAATGGCGGCCATCACGGACCTCAGCGATGGTGCGCCATCTGTCCCCTCCATCTCCCCCCGCAAAGAGACAAAGCAGGACTCGAGCCCCGGACTCACCTCCGAGGCTCCCGGCGCACACGAAGCTAATGACAACAGCGTGCGCTCTCTCAGCTAGCGGTCTCGACACCTTCGCCGACCGCGGGTGCCAGCCCGTCAACCCCGCCGTCCCCAGCAGGGTCTCCGGGCGTGTGACCCCCGACAGCGGCTCACGATGGACACCTTGTGTCACGGGACCGTGTCTTCAGCGCCAGCTGGTGACTGGTTTGCAGATCGGAGATGCAAAAAAGGGGGGGATCCGAGTTCGGAAGACCGGACTAAACCCTGGTTCCACAGCCGATGTTGATCAATTCCAGCCCGGCTGGGCTAGAAATCGAGGTCCCGGCGGCAGCCCTGGAGTAGGCCGAGAATGGAACACGACATAACTCCGCCACCCAATATGTTAGGGATTGCACAACCCGCATCAGGCGAGCTTCATACACACGGGAGTCCGGCGTAGGTGAAGGATAAATGCCAGGATATGCGAGCTGCCGGCGGAGGTCGACGGAGCCGGGAGCTTATGCGGCCATCTTGAATCGTAGCGTAGCTCCTCCCTCCGGTGCAATTTCTTAATCTGTTTGGCCACCGACAATGTAAACATATAACAAATACAGTGGGGTTTAGAATGTGGAGCTCCGCACCTCAGGGACTATTCTTTGAACAAGAAGAGGACAGTCTAACTGTTTGCATGTGAATGAATGAATGAATTAATTAATTAATTAATGAATGAAGGGAATCTTGTACCGCGCAACTTAGCCCAAGGGCATCAAGGCGCCAAACAGGTCATCCAATCTGTAATTCTCCTTATGTACCATTAATGTCCCCCCCCTAAAGGATTCTCAGCACGAAACACACCAGGCCCTCAAGAACAAAACTCAGCACTGGTTGAAATCAAATAAACCACTACCCAGGGGCTTGGAGGGGCTGATCCTTGCAGTACGTAGAGTGGGATGGGTAGGGTATGGTAAGAAACGCCTAGAAGGAGATTGTGTGGTAGTCAACTTCCAAGACAGCAGAGTTGCGCACACAATCTGTAATCATAACTACGTAGTAGGCGGTCCAGGCATCGACGTGGTGGATTTAACGTATTTCTACCCGCGGCCTGATATGAGTTACTTTGGTCCATTCTATCCCGAGACCCAACACAGCTATAGTGGTCGCCCAGAGACTCCGGTGGCACCACAGTTCCCGCCACAGGCAGCTTGGCAAGGAAGGAAGCAGGGCCCCATGGGCTACTGACTTGATGTTACATGTGGGGTGGCCTTGGGGGACTTCAAAGTGGGCGGGGTTGCCTCTCCAACTGTATTGTCGACCAGCTCACCCACCATAACAATAAACCACAATGTCCCGTCCCCTATCCGGGAACCTGGTGGAGCACAGGGTATTAATGGAGAGGGAAGTGATCCTCTTGTCCCGCACAGGGCAGTCGTCCCCTGGGATGCCGTGCCCAGCACCGCACCAGTTGTAACGGATCCCGTTCTTAGGATTTTCAGCTGGAACGTCGCTGGAATCGACAGGAAGCTGGCACTGCCAGACTGGAATGCCCTCGTGGAAGAGTATTCAATTTGCATCTTTCAGGAGACATGGAGCAGGGAGCCCGCCCATAAGGTGGGATATTCTTCCTACTCAATCTCTGCGTGTACCTGGCATCTGGGAGGGGACGCCCCTCCGGTGGACTCCTCATTTGGGTGGCAACTTCTCTAAACTGTAGAGTTGAGGAGCACCAGACTAATTGCCTTGACCTCCTTAACATTACCCTAAAAGATGCCCGGGGCCGTGTGATCTTGAACATTTATAACATCTATGCCCGGGGCACAAAGGGAGGTAGATTGTCGCCCACTATTGCTATCCTAGAGGGCCTGTTAAGGTCATCCCCATTTAAATCATGTACCCTGGTTGCGGGTGACCTAAACTGCACGTTCGAGCCCCTGGGCTCGGACGATACCATGGACTTGGAGGAGGAGGACCTAAAGAGAGGGATCCCGGCCCTGGAGTTAGCTCCGATTAAGAGGTGGACTGAAGTGGCTCTACAAATCAACACTCTTGTTATGGAGTTCGACCTAAGGGCCCTCAATGGGAGGACGAGTTCCGATAAGGCGGGAGCCCACGCTTACAACAGGCCCAACCACACATCAAGAATTGACTATATCTTACTTGACGTGTGCCTATGGAGCTTGGTGAGGGATATGGTAGTTGTCATGTCCGCTGAGAGCGATCACAACTTCCTCTCTCTCACTTTGACTCCCTGGTGGCTGGAGGGCAACACGGGCCCTTTGCCACGTACCATCGTTAAACCCGGAGAATCATCTGTCTCAAACTGTGGTAGGCGGCTGAAGTGGGCAAAACTCACCCTATCCGTGGAGAAGGTCGCAGTTATATCACTTCTTCTGGCTACAGCCCAATGTAAAGTGGTCTCCCATGAGGACGGGCCGGAGGAGGCGTTTGGGATTTTTTGTGACCTGACCACTGCCATAGGCTATTTGTTTAATGCCCCAACCAGACATTCTGGGGCGAATACTCGGGCCCGCCCTTTGAAAAGAGAGGGATGGTATACCCATAAATGTGGGGCAAATAAAAAAGTATTGGTAGAAGCAGTTAAATCAAAGTCGCAAATCAGGATCAGGTTAGCTAGGAAGTCCTATAACCAAACCTTAAAAATAGCAAAAAAGGAGTGGGAGGAAAAGTACTGGGCGGACCTTTTGCATGCCAGTCAGGGAAAGGATGCTAGGGGCTTTTGGAATCTGGTGGGATCTAGGATCAGACCCGATGGCACGTTGAGGACTTGTACGATCCCGGCCCAGACCTGGTTTAATCACTTTAGGACCTTATACCTTCCGGTAGAAGGGTCCCTAAACGAGCCCTTTTCCCTCGCGCTCTTGGCAGAGGACAGTGTTATTGATCCCTTCACCACACGGGAGGTTGAGTCTGTAATCAAGTCACTTGTACCTTTAAAGGCAGCTGGCCCTGATGGGTTACCAGGGGATCTACTCCGAGCCTATCCGATCGAATGGGGCAAACTGTTAACCGCCCTTCTAAATTCAATCTTGGAAGGAAGACCTGTCCCTGAATCCTGGAAAGGGGCAGAGGTTGTCCCCATATTTAAAAAGGGATGTCGGGACAACCCTGGGAACTACAGGCCGATAAGCTTGATTGACTCGACACAAAAGGTGGTGGGGAAGGTGATTCTGGGGAGGATTCTTCAATGGGTGGACGAAAATCATATCCGGTCTGATTTCCAGGCGGGATTCCGCTCAGGCACGGGGAACCACACTCAGAGGCACCCTCATCTACAGGCCTCCAGGAACACGTAAACAATTCAGCGAGGACATCACTGACTTCATCAGTCCACATGCCCTCGCCTCCGAGAACTACATCCTACTAGGAGACCTCAACTTCCACATGGAAAAGAATAACGACAGCAACACCACCACCCTACTGGATAACCTAGCCAATCTCGGACTCAAACAACTTGTTGACTCCCCCACCCACATAGCCGGACATACGCTAGACCCAATCTTCACTTCCAGCAAACACATCTCCTTCGATCGCACCACAGCTCTCCATTGGACGGACCACAGTTGTGTTCACTTCAGCTACAAAACCACCTCGACCCACAACCCCCCACAACCTATTCCCCGAAGGAAATGGAACAAAATCACCACCGACCAACTCCTCACATCGCTTAACCAAAACACACCCGCCCTCTCATCTGACCCTAACCAACCTGCCATCAAATTCAAACAATGGATCACTCACAGCGCTGACGAACTAGCACCCTTGAAAAACCATCACACCAAACAAGACAGCAAAAAGGCCCCCTGGTTCAACGATGACCTTAAAAAAATCCAAGAAACTTACTCTCGAGAAAACATGGAGAAAAAACCCAACCACCGACAACATGACCACCTTCAAGGCAGCCACCCGCAAACACCACCAGCTGATTCGATCCACCAAGAAATCAGCTTTCAAGAATCGACTCGACAACAATGCCCATAACAGCAAGGAACTATTCAATATCGTCAAAGAATTTACCAACCCCACCGCAGCCTCAAACGACATCACCCCCTCCCAAGACCTCTGCGATTCGTTATCCTCCTTCTTCTACAACAAAATTGCCGACATACATAACAGCTTCGAAAACAATACCAACGAACAATCCTACCCACCCCCCGCAGAACCTATACCGCCCTCCAACAATCTCAACGCCTGGAACTGATAAGCGTGGCTCAAATCCACTGGAGTGACTTACAGCACTCACCTATAATTACCTTATAGGAAGTCAGCCGGACAGTGGAGAAGTATAAGCAAAAGTCTTTATTAGGCCAAACAACACTCATATGAGAGGGCCCTGTCCGACCTCACTCCTAGGAGTGCGAACGAGAGGACTGACTCTCTGCATCACAGCAATACATTATAATGCAATACAGTAAATGGGGTACGCCCCTTGTGGAAAATTACCGAGCCTCAGACCAGTGGACAATGCTCTCATACAGCAGGCATCTGCACCTGCAAGGGATACATTATTATCTCTGCTCAAGGCCATGGAGCTAGGCTTCGGCATCTCGGGGCATGAGAACATTACAGATAACACGAGTTGTTAGTTTCGGCCACAGTGAGCCGAGAAACGAAAACTGCTGTCTTAGTATATTTCTGTATTCCTGCGGGAGGGGCATGAGCGAGCAGAGCCCGCAGGCACAGAGAGTTACACAAAATGGTGGCACACAGGCTAAGCTAAGAAACTAATATGGTCACGCATACATTTGAATATAAGTAATAGGTAAGAATATGAATTCAGCATAAGTGCATATACGAAATGCATTAGTTAGTCATATGATGCTAACTCACACGTCATCATAGGGTAATTAGAGCATCAAAAAGTGAATTCTATCAGAACCCAATCACCACCGAAGACACCATCCGCCTTATGAATTCCATCCACTCTGGCTCGCCAACCGACCCATGCCCCCACTACATCTTCAACAAAGCAGACTCCATCATCGCACCCGACCTCCGTGATGTTATCAACTGCTCCTTCAACTCTGCTACCTTCCCAGAAAGCTGGAAACATGCCGAAGTCAGCGCCCTCCTGAAGAAACCCACAGCAGACCCCTCTGAACTCAAAAACTACCGCCCAATATCCCTCCTCCCTTTCCCGGCAAAAGTCATCGAGAAAGCCGTCAATAGCCAACTCGCCACCTTCCTCGAAGCCAACAACTCCCTCGATCCCTCACAGAACGGCTTTCGAGCCAAACATAGCACCGAAACCGCCCTCATCGCAGCCACAGACGACATCCGAACACTACTGGACAACGGAGAAACAGTGGCCCTCATTCTACTCGACCTCTCCGCCGCCTTTGACACAGTCTGTCACAGCACCCTCATACAACGCCTCAACAATATCGGAATACAAGGAAAAGCGTTGGACTGGATCGTCTCCTTCCTCGCCGGAAGAACCCAGAGAGTACGACTTCCCCCATTCAAATCAGAGGCTACCGAAGTCATTTGCGGTGTATCACAAGGATCATCACTCAGTCCCACCCTCTTCAACGTTTACATGAGTCCACTCGCTTCCATCGCGCGTCAACACAACCTCAACATCATCTCCTACGCTGATGACACCCAGCTGATCCTTTCCCTCACCAAAGACCCTAACTCCGCCAAAACCAATCTTCACGAAGGTATGAAAGAAGTTGCCGAATGGATGAAAACCAGCCGCCTAAAACTTAACTCAGACAAAACGGAGGTGCTCATCCTAGGATCATCCCCCTCTGCCTGGAACGACTCATGGTGGCCTTCGGCTCTGGGCACAGCACCCACACCCACAGATCACGCATGCAACCTGGGCTTCATCCTAGATTCCTCACTCTCGATGACCAGACAAGTCAACTCCGTCTCATCCTCCTGCTTCAACGTACTTCGTATGCTCAAAAAAATCTTCAGTTGGATCCCCTCCGAGACAAGAAAAACTGTCACCCACGCACTAGTCACGAGTCGACTGGACTACGGAAACACCCTCTACGCCGGAATTACAGACAAATTACTGAAAAAACTCCAACGTATCCAAAACGCATCAGCGAGACTCATTTTGGACATCCCTCGCCAAATTCACATTACCGGCCACCTGAAAGACTTCCACTGGCTCCCCGTCAACAAGAGAATAACATTCCGTCTCCTCACCCACGCACACAAGGCCCTCTACAAGCTAGGGCCCGAATGCCTCAACACTCGACTATCCTTCTACACACCTACCCACCAATTAAGATCCTCCGATCAAGGCCTCGCCGCAATTCCGCGCATCCAAAGATCCACCATGGGAGGCAGATCCTTCTCCTACTTGGCGGCCAAGACCTGGAACTCACTCCCCACCCACCTCCGCCTTACACAGAACCACATCTCCTTCAGAAAAGAACTTAAAACCTGGCTATTCGATAAATAATGAACCCCATCCCCAAGCGCCTTGAGACCCTCTGGGTGAGTAGTGCGCTATATAAATTCTTGAACTTGAACTTGAACTTGAACCATTGAACAGGTCTTCAGACTGATGCTACTGCATTGGAAGGTGGTGGTGCTGGGCAAAGGCAGGCTTGTGCCTTTAGAGCCTGACTGTATATACTAGGACTCTCAGTGTACCCCTGAGGAATTCTCTTGAAGCGGAAGCTTCGGCCAGCCAATGAGAATCCGAAGAGATACCTGCTTTCTTCATGTACTGGAATACTGAAGAAAGCGTTTTTCAAATCCAGGACAGAGAAATATTTGGCCGAAGGTGGAATCATGGTCAATATCGTAGTGATGTCCGTAGACCACCGGATACTGTGGCTCCACTACTCTATTTACTTGCCGCAAATCAATCACAAATCTATAAACATCAGGAGTATTATCAGTTGCATCAGGTGACCGTCTTTTAAGTACAGGCAAAATAGGACTGTTACATATATTCGAATCAGTCTCTTCCACTACTCCAGACTGTATTAAATCTTGAATTATTTGTAACAAGGCCTTCTTACCCTCTCTAGGTATTCTGTATTGTGGATTTCTGGGCAATTTGGCTCCCACCTTCACTCTTATTGACACCGGGGCAATATCCATTCTCCCTACATCATTATCACTGACAGCCCACAAGCTGTCGGGTATGTCTCGAAACTCAGGTGGCAGCGGGTCGTCTTTCGAAAAGCACTGTAGTGGGCGGGCAACATTGGGGCCTAGAGTAAGGTACACGCCATCCGGAGAACAATAAATGGTGGCATGCAATCTCTTCAATAAATCTAAACCCAGCAAATTTTCTCCACAATTTGATGTCAATAAAAACGGTGAATCAACAGTAAAGGGACCAATCGTTAACGTGAGAGGTTTAGAAATGGGGCTAATCACCGGAGTTCCTGCGAAACCCACGGATATGTTATTCTTGCCAGACAGAGCCGCCCCTGGGACCCGAGAACGAGCCACTGAACTTTTCATTGCACCCGTATCCACTAGAAATTTCTGTTGAGACCCTAGTAAGTCGGCTTCGACATAAGGTCCCCTCTGATCAACTTCCATAAGTACTGGTCCCATGCTCTGTCCTACGCTGTCCTAGTTGTGGGAGAACCCTGTCAAATCGTCCACCGAATAATCATCGTTGTAATACTGGCCCCCGCTCCTCTGTGACTGTTGTCTATCTGTCCCGTTGTCAAAATAATTGCCTCCCGGTCTCCCGCCCCCTTCTGATCGCCCATTCTGTCTCCCAAAATCACCACTACCTCGTCCTCGTCCTCTGCCTGGTCCAGTACCTGACTGGAGCAGCGGGCAGTCTCGCCACCAATGCCCTTCCTGCTTACACTTGGCGCACTGGTTCGGTCCCAGCCTTTCCCTACTCTCACCTCTCCCAAAACCACCTCCGCGACTCAGCGCCGCACCTCTTCCTCTACCACTTGCCACCTGCTGCAACAAAACCCTCGTCTTCAAATCCTTAGCCTTCTTCTCCTGCTTGTCCTTGTTCTCATTTTCCCTATGCTCGTAATATTGCGCCATACTTAGTATTCCCGAAGGAGAGGACGTCGTCCACGTGCTCTCCGACGCTTGCAATCTAGCTGATATTTCAGGCAATAAATTTGTGACAAACCTGTTAACAAAGAGTCGCAACCCTCCATCCTGTGACACATCCTGTCCACTAAAATCCATGAACGTTTCCTCAAACCTCGTAAAGAAATCTGAGACCGCCTCATCCTTTTTCTGCTTGCAAGCCGTCAACTTGTCCCAATCCACCTTTTTCGGGGGAATAAGGGAATGCATATACTTTATTATGTGCCCCGGTAAAGCTAATATTTCAGCCCTCGGCTTCTCCCCTGGCTTACGCTCTTTGTCCCAGTCCTGTAACTCCTGCCATGTACCTCCCAGTTCCTCCCTATGATCCGTACCTTTCACCTGCCGCCACACATCAACCGGGACCAAAAGCCCGAAAAATAATTCCACATCAGCCAACGTCATCACCGTAGAAGACGCTGCTTCCGTAAGCTCTTTATAATAGGCGGTCGGATTCTTTCTGGAATCCGGCAGCTGAGCCTTCAATGACAACACCTCACTTCTCTTCCATGGCGTATACACCCATTGCTCCTGAAAATGCGCATCAATTCTGTTCCTTGTAACAGCCTTCGTGACTGGGTCTAACAATTCGGGGACCTCAGGATGAAAAATAGGGTGCACCTCTCGCATTGGGTGGAGACCTGGGAAGTGGGGTGTACCGACAGAGGGCAATTCATTCCTGTATTGCAATAGCGCGCGCAAACTACTCATCACTTCCTTCACCCCCGTGTTCGTTCTGTACGCTCCAGCCTGTATATCCCGTAAAACCGCCGGAGCCACACCTCCATATCCCTGCTCCCATAGCTGTATCAATACACCAGCCATGTGCCACAAAGCGTGCTGCTGCATCAAGGGCTCAAAATCTTTCATGGTGGACCAAATATCTTCGAACGAATAAATATTATTCCTGGCCCATTGACATGCCTGATTAGCCACCATACTTTTTTCATCTAAACCAACTGTAGAACGTGTAAGCAACTTCCGTACCTGTGAAAACAATCCGCTACCTGCGCCGCGACTCGGTGTTAGCATCTCCTGACTGGGGGTGGTACTAGCTGAAACGGTAGGGAGTGCTAAAGAAAATGGTGAGGGGGCAGGTGAAGTGGTCTGGAGTAGAGAAACGAGGGGTGTCGAGGGTAGGGATTGTTGGGGGGCACTCGCTGAAGGACCTGGAATGGCACTACTAGGGGCCGAAAGTGGCAAGGAGGGGTACAAGGGCTGCGGGGCATAAGGGGGAGGGGGCCGGTCATTCAAAATGTCCTCCATCTCATCCGGGTCGTCCTCTCTCACTACGTAACTTTTATTTTCCTTCAACCTACAAAGTCTATCTGCGCGCTCCATGCGTAGTGCATTCTCATTCCCCACCTGTTCCCTCGCTTTCTGCGCCATAGTCTGGGTGGACTTTTTATACTCCTCTTTCTCCTCCCGCATCTTACGTTTCCTGGCCTCTTTCTGCCATACTCGCAAAGAGTCGAACATACTCTGGCGGCTACGCCTAGCAAACAGTTTGTCTTGCAAATAATCCAATTTAGCTTCATCAAAAGAACCCGTCAAAGGCCATTGTAAATCCACATTATCAGCAGTGTACCGATGCCACAAAGTACCAAACAAAATCGGGACCAGTCCATGTTTAACATACATATCAAAACTCGGCGTCCCTTCAGGGGGTGCAGGCTGGCTCTCGGCCAGTCTAGTATCTGAGGGTCGACAACAGCATCCAAAACATCGCAACTTGCTAAAACACGGCATCCTTACTTTATCTCGAATCACAACTCAAGTTCATTCACACACACACAAACATATAGACGGACATCAGAGAACCACGTACACACATACAATATCTCCAAACACGTGTTACCAAATGGGACAAGGCCCGTCGACCAAGTCCTGGGGAACCTGGACTCTACCGCAGACCGAACAGTACGCTAACTGTTCTGAGGACGCCACCCGTGCGGCACTATGGGTCGCTGCGCACTGTACCGCGGGAAACCCAGATCACACCTCCACTGAATCACCACACTAGGAGTTCAGGGTAAGCGCACCAGAGTCTGCCCACAATGAGCCACGCCTTCACCACAGTACCATTCGGTCGGATCGCTACAAACAATTACCTCGACATACGTCCCCAACCCCGTCAAGTCTGTCAGAGCACCAACTCGTACTCTGAGTTCCCCGGAGCACACTAGCCCCAGGAGCACACCGGCTCCTCAAACCATCGGAGACACTCTAGTCTCCCGGAACACTCCCGTTCTTGCAGTAATCACAGGTGGACCACTCACCTTCCGTAGGCGGCACCGACCTCTACCGTTCTCCACCTCCGGCTGCCAGGACCAACACGGTCAGCTTCAAGTTCCGCCTTCTGGACCCCGGCGTAAGATCCGAACCGGGACCTCTCCCGATCAGCAGGGTGGGGCAGCGCTGCGAGAACCAAGCTCGGCATCAAATGGGATCCCGGGCCCACCGTGCCGACCAGCGGGTCCCCGGTCTTCTGCTACCCACTTACGGGTGAGAAAGATCCTTATCGCGGGGTCCCTATTCGGGCGCCATCTGATAAGCGTGGCTCAAATCCACTGGAGTGACTTACAGCACTCACCTATAATTACCTTATAGGAAGTCAGCCGGACAGTGGAGAAGTATAAGCAAAAGTCTTTATTAGGCCAAACAACACTCATATGAGAGGGCCCTGTCCGACCTCACTCCTAGGAGTGCGAACGAGAGGACTGACTCTCTGCATCACAGCAATACATTATAATGCAATACAGTAAATGGGGTACGCCCCTTGTGGAAAATTACCGAGCCTCAGACCAGTGGACAATGCTCTCATACAGCAGGCATCTGCACCTGCAAGGGATACATTATTATCTCTGCTCAAGGCCATGGAGCTAGGCTTCGGCATCTCTGGGCATGAGAACATTACAGATAACACGAGTTGTTAGTTTCGGCCACAGTGAGCCGAGAAACGAAAACTGCTGTCTTAGTATATTTCTGTATTCCTGCGGGAGGGGCATGAGCGAGCAGAGCCCGCAGGCACAGAGAGTTACACAAAATGGTGGCACACAGGCTAAGCTAAGAAACTAATATGGTCACGCATACATTTGAATATAAGTAATAGGTAAGAATATGAATTCAGCATAAGTGCATATACGAAATGCATTAGTTAGTCATATGATGCTAACTCACACGTCATCATAGGGTAATTAGAGCATCAAAAAGTGAATTCTATCAGACCCTCCTTTTAGCATCATTGGCTAACTATAGCCTCATTTATTTGCCAAAGGTAGTGCCGACATCCATTCTAGGGGCAGGCCTGTATTACTTCAGTCTAGAACATCTTCTGCAATAAACATTAACCAACTTGCATCAGCAGGAATTTCAGTAATCATAGAAGTGGCATATTGACCATGTAACTTCTTTTTCGGGCGTATATTTGCAGCACACATTGAACAACATGGAGGGAGGCAATATATGCAAAGGCAGCATGACAGAATTACACTCACCACTCCAACCAAACCCATCAGTATTTTCCAGCCCCAGGAAGAAAAGGCACCCCAGAGCCACCCTTGGAGAGACCATGTTCCATTATCTTGGTGCAGTTCAGTCGCTAATCTATGCAATTTTTGCACTGCCAAGTTAACAGTCGGGGCGGAGTCAGGGATATAAACACAGCAAGAGGTCCCGATGACGCGACAGGCCCCGCCCCTATCAGCTAGTATGACGTCAAGGACCATCCTATTCTGGATCGTAAATAATCTCATAGCCTGAACCTCAACAGAGATGTTAGTCGTAATGTCAGCCTCAACCAGAACCACCTTTTCCATTACCCTAGAAAGTCGTCTAATAGCTCTACTGTTGAATATAGGACCCCAGAAGGGAAGCAGACCCTTAGAAAAATCAGTCCATTGCTGATACGAGGTATCTGTCTGATCAACGTCCTCTACCTGAAGTTCCCTCCTTTTACGCTGCTCTTGCGGCTGCTCCTGAGGACTGGGGAATCGTCGATGAGTTCTGTGATAATCAGAGGGGGCCACATACACGGGAGGAATCATATAAGCCAGGTAGCACACCCCACCCCAACCCTCGGGCAACCATAAGTATCCATTTTCACCGCAAACAAAATAGACACTGGGTGGGGCAATCAAAGAGGGGCTAACGGGCAGGCGTATTGAAGCAGTCACATTACAAGAGCTATTTCCAACCTTGATGGGACCCCTTCCCTCTATACAGAAAAATGGAGGAGGACCCACCACAGCCAGGGGTATCAATGACTTGGAGCTGTCGTTACTCTTAGGAGGATGCCTATAAGACAAAGTGGCGTTCAATTTCATGAAACTATCCCTGAGTCGATCAGTATCATTAGGTGTCAAGAATCGACCCAACTTTTTCTCACATGTCTCTATAAAGGTCTGGTCAAAACGTCCATCAGTGTATATTCGTCCAAGAGAAGCTGAAGGCAAAGGCCGCACTCGCATTGTCATTGTCCACCCCCTATTCTGCAGGCGTGGAGTCAAAGAATCTGGCTGCTGAAAATATTTAACAAGACCTATAAGGGTGTACCATCCCACACAACTATTTACCGGAGTCAAAGGAAGAGCAAGAAATCTATCTTTCTTATAAGCAGCAGAAGGCAAAAGCCCACAAACCCAGCAATCTGTCATGTTGGTAGTGGCATGTGCATGATGCAAAGTCTTAATAAAAACATTGTCTTTATAATTTTTGCGTATCATTCTCTCACCATAATCGACAGTTAACATTTTGTGTTCCGGAACAGCAGTAGGTGTGGGTGCAAATGTATGAACGGGATAATGTTTATCTAGGAAAAACAGTATTCCAAGAGTCACCAGAAAGGCAATTAAAACTATTATGATCACTACTATTTTACCCTTTCGGGGGAGGGCCAACCAGGGGGAATCAGGCTCACGTCTCGGGGGAGCTGCAAAAGGCTGCTCCTCATCAGGAATGGGCCGCCCAAAGGGGTACATTTCGAATAATCGTTCAAAATTATCAAAAATCAAAAAAATAAAAATCACACTGTTACTAAAAAAATAGTCCCAGACAATCCTCAACCGGCCAGAGGGGTTCTTCAACCCTTAAAAAGGGATCTTCTCCCTGTGTCCTTCAAAGCCTCACAGGCAGGCTTTTACCGTCCATACCTACTCCAACGTCGCTGGTCAACACTTTGAAACAAGGGAAGCACTTAATTCGGGCCCCGCGCCACTCTATAGTCTCAAAGAACACAATCTTCGGCTAAACACCAGGGCTCTTACAAGTCCATCCCTACCACTAAATCTTCTTTTTCAGAATGTCCACTAAGCCCTTCTTCCAGTATTTAGTCCATCATATTCCAGCACTGTACTTATTTTCTTCGGGGCCGCAAATTATAGCGAGCGCTCCCTGGCACTTCGGGGTCAGAAAACAAAGCAGGTGTATCAGTGGCAGATGCTGAACTTTCCGATATCTCTTTGCTAGCAACAAAAGGAGTGGTAGAGCTCACAGTATTCTCAATTCCGCTTCGCTCTTCTCCAATCAGTGAAGCATCCGAGAAAGGAACATACCTCGGGATATGTTCGAACTCCTGGTCAGCGATGCCATCTTGTACCCATTGATCATAGGGCAACGGGAGCGGGACCCTCTTCACATGAGAGGCATGGGTCCACGCCTTTCTGCCGTCAATTCGCAGTGCTGTGCGCGTGGTGAGGAGCACCTGACGAGGCTCTGACCATCTCGGCTCCAAACAGGACTTCCGCTGGTATCGTCGCACCACGACCCAATCCCCTGGGTGGATGGTGTGTCCAGGCCCCTCCGGCAACGGCTTCAGAGTGTCTGCTACCTGCTGATGAATAGAACGAAGATCTTTAGTCAAAGCATACAGATAATCTGTCAACAGAGGATAAGGAACTTCGGAAAAACATTTTGGTCGGGGCACTCTCCAGATATTGGCCGGGCGGCCAAATACCACCTCGTGCGGGGAGACGCCCATTTTTGCATTTACAGTGACTCTTGTGGAAAGCAAAGCTAAGGGAAGTGCGTCTGGCCAACGGAGACCTGTACTTTCACATATTTTGGCCATTTTTAACTTGAGCGTGCCGTTAAACCGCTCCACCAGTCCTGCCGCCTGAGGATGCAAGGCTGAGTGGAACTTCTGAGTGATGTGTAGACCTTTGCATATATTCTTCACTAATTCAGCATTAAAGGACGTGCCGTTATCACTCCAGATCACCCTAGGTAATCCGAAGCGGGAGAAATACTCCTTTATCAACATTTTTGCAGTAGACATAGCCGTGCAGTCTTTCGTTGGGAACGCCTCCACCCACCTACTAAAAGCACATACGACTACAAGGACGTACTTCAGGTTGTTGACTCTTTCCATTTCGATGTAATCCATCTGAATCACCTCAAAAGGGAAAGAGGGGGGTGCAAAATTTCCAGTTGGGACAGGGGTACCCTTTCCAGGATTGTGTCTCAAACACACCATACACTGACGAACCAAATTGGTGGCCATCTTAGAGATATTTTTATTGCTCCACACCGGGTCTAACAATTTGCAAATGCCCTTGGCACTCACATGGGCAGGTCCGTGTGCCATTGTCACTACTGGAAGGACATACGCATTCGGTAACATCCATCGTCTCTTATCTGTCACATCTGTCCAGCATTCATCCGCATCCAGTCGTCCCTGCCCATCCTTCCATGCCCTCAATTCCTCATCCGTCGCTTTGCCCTGTATGTTCTTAACACTCTGTACCGTGTCTGCGAACATATGAATGTCTGGGACCCATCGTGCTGGCCCTGCCACAAACATTCGTGGTAATTTTTCTCTAGCAGTCTCTTTTGCTGTCTCATCAGCAAAAGCGTTGCCTCGTCCGACATCGTCCACTATTGTCTTGTGTGCGCTACATTTTATCACAGCCAATCTTTTGGGTAATGTCAGTGCCGTTAGCAGTCGTAATATCAGTGGACCATGTTGGATGCGTTGTCCATGGGAGGTCAAAAATCCCCGTTCTGCCCAAAGTCGCCCATAATTATGAACCACGCCAAAGGCGTATTGGCTATCGGTGTAAATGTTCACATCCAACCCCTCACTCAACTCACATGCTCTCAGTAAGGCAATAATCTCGGCAGCCTGAGCAGAATTGTAAGGTATTCTAGAAGTCTCTACAACCGTCTGTAATGTTGTTATTGCATATGCTGCTGTCGATGTCCCGTCTGGTAATTTAAAACAGGATCCATCGACATACAGTTCCCCGTCTGGTTCTTCTATGGGCCTGTCTGTCAGATCCACCCTCCCCTTTGTCTCCTCCTCAGTCCTATACAAACAGTCATGTATGTCATCATCATTTGTGTCAGTATCTGTGGGGATAGGTAACAAGGTGGCGGGGTTCAATGTGGCGCACCTTTTAATTGTTACATGGGGCGCAAAAAGAGTCATCTCGTAACCCGTCAGACGAGCGCTTGTTAAATGCTGCGTCTGTGTCCTGTTCAATAAAATGTCCACAGCATGCGGTACCATTACTGTGAGATCTGATCCCAGCACGAGCCCTGCCGATTGTCTTATAGAGACCGCAGCAGCCGCCGTGGCTCTCAGACAGCTCGGCAGCGCTCTTGCCACATTATCGAGCATTGCAGAGAAGTATGCACACGGTCTCTGCTTCCCTCCAAAACACTGAGTTAAGACAGACAACGCGCAACCTTCCGCCTCGTGCACGTAAAGAACAAAAGGCTTCTGGTAATCAGGTGTTCCAAGAACTGGCGCCGAACACAAAGACGTTTTTAGTGACTCAAACGCTTCCTGACATGCGGGGGTCCAGGGTAGGGGTTCGCGCACTTCTTTGGTAGTCAGATACAATAGGGGTTTTGTTAGTAGCGCATAGTTAGGTATCCACTGACGACAATACGATGTTATGCCTAGGAACGCGCGCACCTCTCGCTGCGTGTTAGGTATTCGCATGTTAGTGATCGCTTTTATGCGTTCCGGCGTCAATCTCCTCCCCACTTTCGAAAGGAGGTGACCGAGGTAGGTGACCTCCGTTCGACAGTATTGAAATTTCGGAAGGGATACTTTATGCCCCCTCTTTGCCAAATGGTGTAACAATTTTACAGTAGCATCCCGACAACCCTGCTCATCATCCGATGCTATTAGGATATCATCCACGTACTGCAACATTACGTTGCCAGGTGGAAGTTCCAAATCATCCAATTGTGCCTTTAGAGCCTGACTGTATATACTAGGACTCTCAGTGTACCCCTGAGGAATTCTCTTGAAGCGGAAGCTTCGGCCAGCCAATGAGAATCCGAAGAGATACCTGCTTTCTTCATGTACTGGAATACTGAAGAAAGCGTTTTTCAAATCCAGGACAGAGAAATATTTGGCCGAAGGTGGAATCATGGTCAATATCGTAGTGATGTCCGAGACCACCGGATACTGTGGCTCCACTACTCTATTTACTTGCCGCAAATCAATCACAAATCTATAAACATCAGGAGTATTATCAGTTGCATCAGGTGACCGTCTTTTAAGTACAGGCAAAATAGGACTGTTACATATATTCGAATCAGTCTCTTCCACTACTCCAGACTGTATTAAATCTTGAATTATTTGTAACAAGGCCTTCTTACCCTCTCTAGGTATTCTGTATTGTGGATTTCTGGGCAATTTGGCTCCCACCTTCACTCTTATTGACACCGGGGCAATATCCATTCTCCCTACATCATTATCACTGACAGCCCACAAGCTGTCGGGTATGTCTCGAAACTCAGGTGGCAGCGGGTCGTCTTTCGAAAAGCACTGTAGTGGGCGGGCAACATTGGGGCCTAGAGTAAGGTACACGCCATCCGGAGAACAATAAATGGTGGCATGCAATCTCTTCAATAAATCTAAACCCAGCAAATTTTCTCCACAATTTGATGTCAATAAAAACGGTGAATCAACAGTAAAGGGACCAATCGTTAACGTGAGAGGTTTAGAAATGGGGCTAATCACCGGAGTTCCTGCGAAACCCACGGATATGTTATTCTTGCCAGACAGAGCCGCCCCTGGGACCCGAGAACGAGCCACTGAACTTTTCATTGCACCCGTATCCACTAGAAATTTCTGTTGAGACCCTAGTAAGTCGGCTTCGACATAAGGTCCCCTCTGATCAACTTCCATAAGTACTGGTCCCATGCTCTGTCCTACGCTGTCCTAGTTATGGGAGAACCCTGTCAAATCGTCCACCGAATAATCATCGTTGTAATACTGGCCCCCGCTCCTCTGTGACTGTTGTCTATCTGTCCCGTTGTCAAAATAATTGCCTCCCGGTCTCCCGCCCCCTTCTGATCGCCCATTCTGTCTCCCAAAATCACCACTACCTCGTCCTCGTCCTCTGCCTGGTCCAGTACCTGACTGGAGCAGCGGGCAGTCTCGCCACCAATGCCCTTCCTGCTTACACTTGGCGCACTGGTTCGGTCCCAGCCTTTCCCTACTCTCACCTCTCCCAAAACCACCTCCGCGACTCAGCGCCGCACCTCTTCCTCTACCTCTTGCCACCTGCTGCAACAAAACCCTCGTCTTCAAATCCTTAGCCTTCTTCTCCTGCTTGTCCTTGTTCTCATTTTCCCTATGCTCGTAATATTGCGCCATACTTAGTATTCCCGAAGGAGAGGACGTCGTCCACGTGCTCTCCGACGCTTGCAATCTAGCTGATATTTCAGGCAATAAATTTGTGACAAACCTGTTAACAAAGAGTCGCAACCCTCCATCCTGTGACACATCCTGTCCACTAAAATCCATGAACGTTTCCTCAAACCTCGTAAAGAAATCTGAGACCGCCTCATCCTTTTTCTGCTTGCAAGCCGTCAACTTGTCCCAATCCACCTTTTTCGGGGGAATAAGGGAATGCATATACTTTATTATGTGCCCCGGTAAAGCTAATATTTCAGCCCTCGGCTTCTCCCCTGGCTTACGCTCTTTGTCCCAGTCCTGTAACTCCTGCCATGTACCTCCCAGTTCCTCCCTATGATCCGTACCTTTCACCTGCCGCCACACATCAACCGGGACCAAAAGCCCGAAAAATAATTCCACATCAGCCAACGTCATCACCGTAGAAGACGCTGCTTCCGTAAGCTCTTTATAATAGGCGGTCGGATTCTTTCTGGAATCCGGCAGCTGAGCCTTCAATGACAACACCTCACTTCTCTTCCATGGCGTATACACCCATTGCTCCTGAAAATGCGCATCAATTCTGTTCCTTGTAACAGCCTTCGTGACTGGGTCTAACAATTCGGGGACCTCAGGATGAAAAATAGGGTGCACCTCTCGCATTGGGTGGAGACCTGGGAAGTGGGGTGTACCGACAGAGGGCAATTCATTCCTGTATTGCAATAGCGCGCGCAAACTACTCATCACTTCCTTCACCCCCGTGTTCGTTCTGTACGCTCCAGCCTGTATATCCCGTAAAACCGCCGGAGCCACACCTCCATATCCCTGCTCCCATAGCTGTATCAATACACCAGCCATGTGCCACAAAGCGTGCTGCTGCATCAAGGGCTCAAAATCTTTCATGGTGGACCAAATATCTTCGAACGAATAAATATTATTCCTGGCCCATTGACATGCCTGATTAGCCACCATACTTTTTTCATCTAAACCAACTGTAGAACGTGTAAGCAACTTCCGTACCTGTGAAAACAATCCGCTACCTGCGCCGCGACTCGGTGTTAGCATCTCCTGACTGGGGGTGGTACTAGCTGAAACGGTAGGGAGTGCTAAAGAAAATGGTGAGGGGGCAGGTGAAGTGGTCTGGAGTAGAGAAACGAGGGGTGTCGAGGGTAGGGATTGTTGGGGGGCACTCGCTGAAGGACCTGGAATGGCACTACTAGGGGCCGAAAGTGGCAAGGAGGGGTACAAGGGCTGCGGGGCATAAGGGGGAGGGGGCCGGTCATTCAAAATGTCCTCCATCTCATCCGGGTCGTCCTCTCTCACTACGTAACTTTTATTTTCCTTCAACCTACAAAGTCTATCTGCGCGCTCCATGCGTAGTGCATTCTCATTCCCCACCTGTTCCCTCGCTTTCTGCGCCATAGTCTGGGTGGACTTTTTATACTCCTCTTTCTCCTCCCGCATCTTACGTTTCCTGGCCTCTTTCTGCCATACTCGCAAAGAGTCGAACATACTCTGGCGGCTACGCCTAGCAAACAGTTTGTCTTGCAAATAATCCAATTTAGCTTCATCAAAAGAACCCGTCAAAGGCCATTGTAAATCCACATTATCAGCAGTGTACCGATGCCACAAAGTACCAAACAAAATCGGGACCAGTCCATGTTTAACATACATATCAAAACTCGGCGTCCCTTCAGGGGGTGCAGGCTGGCTCTCGGCCAGTCTAGTATCTGAGGGTCGACAACAGCATCCAAAACATCGCAACTTGCTAAAACACGGCATCCTTACTTTATCTCGAATCACAACTCAAGTTCATTCACACACACACAAACATATAGACGGACATCAGAGAACCACGTACACACATACAATATCTCCAAACACGTGTTACCAAATGGGACAAGGCCCGTCGACCAAGTCCTGGGGAACCTGGACTCTACCGCAGACCGAACAGTACGCTAACTGTTCTGAGGACGGGGAACGGATCCGCCACCCGTGCGGCACTATGGGTCGCTGCGCACTGTACCGCGGGAAACCCAGATCACACCTCCACTGAATCACCACACTAGGAGTTCAGGGTAAGCGCACCAGAGTCTGCCCACAATGAGCCACGCCTTCACCACAGTACCATTCGGTCGGATCGCTACAAACAATTACCTCGACATACGTCCCCAACCCCGTCAAGTCTGTCAGAGCACCAACTCGTACTCTGAGTTCCCCGGAGCACACTAGCCCCAGGAGCACACCGGCTCCTCAAACCATCGGAGACACTCTAGTCTCCCGGAACACTCCCGTTCTTGCAGTAATCACAGGTGGACCACTCACCTTCCGTAGGCGGCACCGACCTCTACCGTTCTCCACCTCCGGCTGCCAGGACCAACACGGTCAGCTTCAAGTTCCGCCTTCTGGACCCCGGCGTAAGATCCGAACCGGGACCTCTCCCGATCAGCAGGGTGGGGCAGCGCTGCGAGAACCAAGCTCGGCATCAAATGGGATCCCGGGCCCACCGTGCCGACCAGCGGGTCCCCGGTCTTCTGCTACCCACTTACGGGTGAGAAAGATCCTTATCGCGGGGTCCCTATTCGGGCGCCATCTGATAAGCGTGGCTCAAATCCACTGGAGTGACTTACAGCACTCACCTATAATTACCTTATAGGAAGTCAGCCGGACAGTGGAGAAGTATAAGCAAAAGTCTTTATTAGGCCAAACAACACTCATATGAGAGGGCCCTGTCCGACCTCACTCCTAGGAGTGCGAACGAGAGGACTGACTCTCTGCATCACAGCAATACATTATAATGCAATACAGTAAATGGGGTACGCCCCTTGTGGAAAATTACCGAGCCTCAGACCAGTGGACAATGCTCTCATACAGCAGGCATCTGCACCTGCAAGGGATACATTATTATCTCTGCTCAAGGCCATGGAGCTAGGCTTCGGCATCTCTGGGCATGAGAACATTACAGATAACACGAGTTGTTAGTTTCGGCCACAGTGAGCCGAGAAACGAAAACTGCTGTCTTAGTATATTTCTGTATTCCTGCGGGAGGGGCATGAGCGAGCAGAGCCCGCAGGCACAGAGAGTTACACAAAATGGTGGCACACAGGCTAAGCTAAGAAACTAATATGGTCACGCATACATTTGAATATAAGTAATAGGTAAGAATATGAATTCAGCATAAGTGCATATACGAAATGCATTAGTTAGTCATATGATGCTAACTCACACGTCATCATAGGGTAATTAGAGCATCAAAAAGTGAATTCTATCAGAACCCAATCACCACCGAAGACACCATCCGCCTTATGAATTCCATCCACTCTGGCTCGCCAACCGACCCATGCCCCCACTACATCTTCAACAAAGCAGACTCCATCATCGCACCCGACCTCCGTGATGTTATCAACTGCTCCTTCAACTCTGCTACCTTCCCAGAAAGCTGGAAACATGCCGAAGTCAGCGCCCTCCTGAAGAAACCCACAGCAGACCCCTCTGAACTCAAAAACTACCGCCCAATATCCCTCCTCCCTTTCCCGGCAAAAGTCATCGAGAAAGCCGTCAATAGCCAACTCGCCACCTTCCTCGAAGCCAACAACTCCCTCGATCCCTCACAGAACGGCTTTCGAGCCAAACATAGCACCGAAACCGCCCTCATCGCAGCCACAGACGACATCCGAACACTACTGGACAACGGAGAAACAGTGGCCCTCATTCTACTCGACCTCTCCGCCGCCTTTGACACAGTCTGTCACAGCACCCTCATACAACGCCTCAACAATATCGGAATACAAGGAAAAGCGTTGGACTGGATCGTCTCCTTCCTCGCCGGAAGAACCCAGAGAGTACGACTTCCCCCATTCAAATCAGAGGCTACCGAAGTCATTTGCGGTGTATCACAAGGATCATCACTCAGTCCCACCCTCTTCAACGTTTACATGAGTCCACTCGCTTCCATCGCGCGTCAACACAACCTCAACATCATCTCCTACGCTGATGACACCCAGCTGATCCTTTCCCTCACCAAAGACCCTAACTCCGCCAAAACCAATCTTCACGAAGGTATGAAAGAAGTTGCCGAATGGATGAAAACCAGCCGCCTAAAACTTAACTCAGACAAAACGGAGGTGCTCATCCTAGGATCATCCCCCTCTGCCTGGAACGACTCATGGTGGCCTTCGGCTCTGGGCACAGCACCCACACCCACAGATCACGCATGCAACCTGGGCTTCATCCTAGATTCCTCACTCTCGATGACCAGACAAGTCAACTCCGTCTCATCCTCCTGCTTCAACGTACTTCGTATGCTCAAAAAAATCTTCAGTTGGATCCCCTCCGAGACAAGAAAAACTGTCACCCACGCACTAGTCACGAGTCGACTGGACTACGGAAACACCCTCTACGCCGGAATTACAGACAAATTACTGAAAAAACTCCAACGTATCCAAAACGCATCAGCGAGACTCATTTTGGACATCCCTCGCCAAATTCACATTACCGGCCACCTGAAAGACTTCCACTGGCTCCCCGTCAACAAGAGAATAACATTCCGTCTCCTCACCCACGCACACAAGTCCCTCTACAAGCTAGGGCCCGAATGCCTCAACACTCGACTATCCTTCTACACACCTACCCACCAATTAAGATCCTCCGATCAAGGCCTCGCCGCAATTCCGCGCATCCAAAGATCCACCATGGGAGGCAGATCCTTCTCCTACTTGGCGGCCAAGACCTGGAACTCACTCCCCACCCACCTCCGCCTTACACAGAACCACATCTCCTTCAGAAAAGAACTTAAAACCTGGCTATTCGATAAATAATGAACCCCATCCCCAAGCGCCTTGAGACCCTCTGGGTGAGTAGTGCGCTATATAAATTCTTGAACTTGAACTTGAACTTGAACCATTGAACAGGTCTTCAGACTGATGCTACTGCATTGGAAGGTGGTGGTGCTGGGCAAAGGCAGTCTTTACTTGGCTTAATTGACCTGAAGACTGCCTTTGACCTGGTTCCTAGGGAAGAACTCTGGAGGGTCCTGTATGGGCTCGGGTTGCCCCCCTACATTCTGTCGCTCCTGATCAAACTCCACACAGATAACTACGCCCAGGTGCGTTGGGGCCAGAATGGGGAAAAGACTGACAGGATCCCGGTCTCCAGGGGCGTCCGACAGGGATGTGTGCTAGCTCCCACACTATTCTCCTTATACATTAATGGTGTGGTAGAGCACCTGCTCCAAGAACCAGCAGATGCACCCTCCCTGGGGGACGTACGGATCCCTACCCTGTTGTTTGCGGACGACACCCTTCTCATCGCCAAGACTCCCCAGGGCCTCCAGAAGCTTCTGAATCGTTTCCATGGATTTTGTTCGGCAAGGGGGCTGGTGATCAATGTGGACAAGACTAAATACCTGATCATGCACCCACCCCGGAAACTAGGATGTGCTCCAGTTTTGAACTCGGTCCCTCTTGAGAAAGTCTCGGAGTTCGACTACCTGGGAATACGCATGAGCGATGCCATGAGCTGGTCACCCCATATCAACAAGATGGTTGTTAGCCACAAAAGGGTGGGGGGCGCGCTGTTAAGGGAGTATCGTGACTCATCAAGACAGTCCGTGGCTCCACTAATCGATATCTACAAAGCAAAAGGAGTCACTGCAGCATTATACGGGGCAGAACTGTGGGGTCTCTGTAACCTGGAGGCCCTATCTAAGTCGGAGAGTAAATTTCTGAAAGACCTTTTGGCTCTCCCCCTGAGCACCCCAACAGTTCCGGTGCTCTTAGACGTGGGCTGTAAACCAATCAGGGACCAGGCCCGCCTCCGGCCGCTGCTCTTATGGGCCACTTGTGGAGGGTTCCAGAACTGAAATCCTATGCCGACGGGCTGTCTGAGGTGATGGGAATGGGGGGCTGGCACAAGATTAAGTGGCTAAGGGATATTAAAAGCCTCCTGGGGGAATTGGGTTTGGGGGCCTTTTGGGCTACAAAATCTGCCCCACCCAAAGCTACTTTGAAAAAACTGTACTGGGAATGGGTCTCCTCTCAACTTATCGTAAATCCCCGTCACTGCAATTCTACCGCAGCTTTTCTAAGATTTAAGGACGTCGTGGCCTACGAGCCCTATTTGGACTTAATTACCATGCCAGCTGATAGGGCTCTTTACTTTAGGTTCAGAGTGGGTACTCTTCCGTTAGGGGTTCTCCTATCTAGATGGAATTCACCTGTGCAGCAATCGTCTTTTTGTGCCCTTTGTCCAACAAGGCCTGAGACAGTGTCACATATCCTCTTTGAATGCCCTGATTACTCCCGCCCAAGGAGATGCTGGCTCAAACCTCTGTGCAGACTATTGGGGACACATCAGCATCTGGAGGCGTTACGTATCTTACTAACTGACACTTCCCCTCCCATAGTCTGTGGTGTCTCAAAATTTTTAAAATGGGCTTGGTTGATACGCACTAAAAGATGGTCTATTTCAATGTAATCTATTTTTAACTAATTTATTTTTTGTACCAACGCTATGTCGTACTTGTTTTAAATCGTTGAATGTATTCACAAATTTTTGATCTGCAGTTTTAAATATGTATGTAATGCTTTTAAGATATATCTGCATATCGAAATAAAGCTATCAATCATCATTACGGATATGCGTCAGCAAAAAAACAGGTTTTTAATGCTTTACGAAACAGCACAAGGGAGGGTTGCCCTGCAAGTTCAGGGGGAAGTGAGTTCCATAGCGGGGGTGCCAACGTAGAGAAAGCTCTACCTCCCCATGTCGCTTTTGTGAATCTAGGAACCACGAGAAGATTTTTATTGGATGAGCAGAGAACTCTACTGGGGGAGTAGTAGTGGAGGAGGGACCTGATACCCTCTGGGCCAGTGCCGTACAAAGCCCCATGAGCGAGACAAAGGATCCTAAAAGAGATCCTGGACTGGATGGGCAACCAATGCAGGTTTCTTCCGGCCAAGGAGGCCGAGGAAAGCCTGGGGAGATTAAGGACCATCTTAGCCGCCGCATTCTGGACTATCGGCAAGCGATGGATAAGGCTCGTATTAATACCCACATACAGCGCGTTGCAGTAGTCCAATCTTAAGGAAACTAGTGCCACAGTGGCTTGCTTCTGAGCACCTGGGGAGAGATAGTGAGCAATCTTTCTGAGGACCCTGATGATACCGCAGCAGGTGGAAACAGTCCTGCTGACCTGACGGTCAAAAGAAAGCAAGGTATCTATCAGAACCCCTAGGTTCCTGGCAAATTGACAGGGAAGGGGACAGTCCCCAAGGGAAGCTGGCCACCAGTCATTTGACCAGATGTCCTGATTGCCCCCGAAGATCAAGACCTCCGTCTTCTCCCCATTTAACTTCAGGAAGTTCTGGATCATCCATTGTGAAACCGCCTCCATACAGTTCCTGAAGTTCAGGGCTGAATCCCTCACAGATTGTGTGAGAGAGACCATAATTTGGGTGTCGTCAGCGTACGACAACACCTCAAGCCCAAAAGATCTGACTACCCTGGCAAGTGGGGCCACATAGATGTTAAACAATGTGGGGCTTAGTGAGGAGCCCTGGGGGACCCCACACTGCACAGGTTTCGGGGGAGAAAGAAACTCGCCCAACTTCACCCTCTGTTCTCTTTGATTGAGAAAGGAGGCCAAAAGGCTCAAAGCTGAAACTCCAACCCCTATCTCCCTGAGACGAGTGACCAGGATAGAGGGAGACAGGGTATCGAAGGTCGCCGTAAGGTCAAGCAGGACCATGAGGGTAGTATAGCCCTTATCGACCTTTGAGCGGATGTTGTTGATGACCACGGTGAGGGCAGATTCGGTGCTGTGGGATCTCCTAAAGCCATGTTGTGACGCATCTAGGAGGATGGAATCATCAAGAAAAGAGCTGAGGTGACGGTTAAGATGTGATTCCAGTATTTTTGCAGGAGCAGGTAGAAGTGAGATCAGCCGGACGTTTTTCAGAACCTCTGGATCCAGGGAGGCCTTCTTCAGGAGGGGTTTGACGACCGCCATCTTCCATGACAGAGGGAAGATTCCCTCCATGATTGCAGTATTCATCACCTCCATAAGGGGAGGAAAAACCACCTCCCTACAGGCCTTCAGGACCTTGAGCGGACAAGGGTCTAAAGGGGAGCCAAATTTAGTGTTATCGAGAAGCTGATTGATCCGTTCCGGGGTAAGGAGAGGGAAATGCAGGAGACTAGTCGGCGGTCCATCCACCCGACACCCCACGGTAAGAAGGGCAGGGGTGGAAGCGGATCCCAGCTCAAGGTTAAGGGATTCAAGGGTGTCATAGATATCCACAATTTTAGAATGGAAAAAGGCCGAGATTTTATCACACAACTCCTGGGTTTCCACTATGGGGTCGACTGCCTGAGGGGAGGAGAGGGAGTCTATAATCTTGAAGAGGTCTCTGGGGGAGTTAAGGGAAGCAGTCCCTCTTTCCTTCCATAATAGCTAGCTTGTATTCTTTTAGGAGAAGTTTATGTTGTCCCTTCTCCGAGGGATCGAGTCGAGCCCACCAGAGCCTCTCCTGTTTTCGGCAACCCTGCCTCAGCAGCCTAAGTCTGTCCGAAAACCAGGGGGCGGAGGGACTCTTTCTAGCAGAATAATGCTGTTTAGCAGGGGCCAGGATGTCCAAAGCCCCAGAAATGGTATTTGAAAATTCAAGAGCAGCGGAATTAGCATCCTGCATTTTAGTGGACCTCAGTTTGTTCATAAATGGGGAAAGTGCTTCGTTATTAATCATCTTAAAATTCCTTATAAGTTCCCATTTCCTAGCATTCGAAAGGGGAGGGGCAGTATGTTGATATTTGAGCTCCAAAGGAGCGGCCATATGATCGGACCAGGCAAGCGGGATTGGGGTACCTGCCTTCAATCTGGAGTCATTGGAGAAAACTCTGTCAAGGGTGTGGCCCGTCAGATGGGTGGGGCAGGTCACGAGCTGTGTCAAGCCGCAGGAGTCCAGAGTTTCCACCAAAGAGAGGGTATCTCTAGAACTCATGTTTTCCCGGTGGAAATTAAAGTCACCCAGAAGGGTGATATTAGGCCTGTCGATGAATGGTTCTAACACCTTGATCACATCTTGGCTAAAAGCAGATCTAGGACCTGGTGGCCTATAAAACAGGATGCCGGAAAAGGAGACTGAAGGAGTAGAATTAATGGAAAAATACATGGCCTGCAATTAGTTTGAAGGGATAAAAAGACATTCGGTACGGCAGATAGAGGAGTTTTTGTGAAGTATTCCTAGCCCTCCTCCTCTGCGACCAATTCTATCCATCCTTATCAGGTCATAACCATTGGGGATTGCATCTACGAGGTCAGGACCTGAGGTTTCCGAAGCCCAGGTTTCAGTAACAAACACCCAGGAAGGTTTCCTCAATGAGACAAAGTCCATAAAGGCGATATTGTTTTTGATCAGAGACCTAGCATTGATAAGAAAGCCCTCTTCAATGACCAGGGTGGGGGGGGGGGGGACTTAGACACACCAGAGGACGCCTGTGCCTTCAGGGAGATCGCTTTCCTAAAGCTACATTTGCTCTACAACTAAACGTACCCGAGAATGCCTCAGGGCGGTAAGTGTGATGACAGGGCTTCCTTAAAGGTTTTAGCGCCAGAAGTGCTTGTGTAGAGTAGTGGGCACTTACTTGAGGGCGGGCGGGGGAAGAACCATTATCCCTGGCACCTGGCGCGAACTCAGCGCGGATGGGCGCAGACGGGCTTGACTTTGGCGCGACCTTGGCGCGCGCCCGCTGCGTGCGTCCGCTGAGCGCGTACGAGATCATGAGGCCTCAATAGGGTGGCGCCTAAGTGCAAAGCAGTGCGTGACCCTCCGTCTCCAATGAGGCCAGAGACTAAGAATGTATGCCGGCGCCCTCCACAGCAAGCAGGAAAACCCGTGGTGGACCGGGGCGCTGGCAGAAGGTAGCGAGATGCGAGGAGCAGCAAGCCTCTGACAAGGTAGGAACCAACAATATAGTGATTTAGAAAGAAGGATTTAAACCAATCTAAAGCCTTCGCATGGATCCTAAACAAATTTAGTCTTTTGAACCAGAATAGGGGGCCTCATTTAAAAGCCCCTGTGTTCTGGCTGCCACTGGGCTCATCCATAGCTACGAGGCCACGGAAAGCCACCCTACGTGGCTTTTCATGGCCTTGTAGATAAAGGCTCAGGTCATGCAGCACAAGTTGCTGCGTTGTCTTACATTGCAGCTGGGAGGCGTTCCATGGACGTTGCTGTCCCACGCAACACACATGGATTTTGACACTGCCCCACATTTACAATATGGAGTGAATCTGGGGCAGCGGCAAAAATGAACACCTCCCAGAGTACACATAACGAGGAGAAATGCCGACATTTCTCCTTGGTTTGTCCTTCATCCACGTGTGCTGCATTCAGCAGAGGAAGATGCCTCTCTGGATTGTTTTGTGCAGGAAGGTGCCCCTTCCTGCACAAAAACAATCATGCCAACCACACAGACACCCTTGTACCATTGTGCAAGGGTGTCTGCATTAGCGACAACTGCAATTTTTGTGCTGGCTGAGAGGTCAGGAATGCCCATATTTTGTAAATATGGTGCATTTCTGTCCTTTCAAATTGGCGCAGCGCAGCAAAATGACTTTTGGCACTGCCCTAAGCCAATTAGTTATAAATATGCCCCACGGTGTGAGGCTACGCAGCTCAAGTCGCTGTGTTGCCTCACAGTGTGATTGAGAGGCGGCGTGCCATGGGCGTTACGGTGGGTGTTCTCACATAGCCCCCATGGCATCTGACTCATTCCCAGATTTACAATGTTCTGTAACACCTGGGACTGCATCAAAAGCCAGTGGAGGCGCAACGAGAAGAAATAGCTTTCTTTCTCCTCATTTTTTCCTTTTTTTTATGTGTGCTGCATTAATCAGCACACTTAGCAAGAGGAAACCGCCTCCATTGCTTGTTTCTGCTCAAAAAGGTGTCCTTTCCAGCACATAAAACAATCATTCCCACAACACAGACACTCTTGCACCATGGTGCACCAGCGCTAGGGAAAAGAAAGGAATGCGCCGCATCTCATAGATACAGTGCATTCTTGCCCTTTTCTTTTGACGCAGGCAGCTCAGAAAGACAGATTGCGGAACTGCCCTACTCCAAAAGCTTGTAAATGAGACCGAGGGTTCGCAACCGTGTCAAACGCAGCCCGAGACCCACCAACACCAGAGCTGCAGCGCACGCGCTGTCCACGAGCATCTGGGTTCCATCAGGACCTGTTTCTGAAGCAGCGTTTGTCGAATGTAATGACCTGAAGCCAACCTGCGTCTTATCAAGCACTTGTTTATTTCTAGATCTAACTTTAATTGTCTGTCAATTTCTATGTCTAAAATGTTTAATGGGAAAGGAAGCCGAGAGATGGGTCTATAGTTGGATAACTGCTGAGGGTCGGCTGGAGGACCTTTTAATATAGAGAGAATCTGGTCCTCCTTCTACACTCCTGGGCAGGTGGCTGATGCAATCATTGGTGCTAAGGTGTTTGCAGCAAGAATCAAGCCCGAGGACGGGCAGGGGTCCAGAGGGAAACCATATTTTATTGCAGCCGTAGGTTTTAATGCTACATCTGATGTTAGGGGTTCAAATGAAGACAGGGTTACTGACAAACTAGTCTGTAATATTGATGATTCCAGGGAGTCCATGTCTTCTAAACACCCCAACTTAAAATTAACCCTAATCCTTTATATTTTATCTTGAGAGAACTCTGACAAGGATTCCCATGACTGTTCTAATCCCGCTAGTTTAGCATGAGTAAAGGAGGGAAACATAGATTTCTCCACCTTAAAACGTCTCGGTATGAGTTTCATGCAGTCTTTATCTGATCAGAAAATATGTTACTTCGGCCTATCGGTGTAACTGTTTTGATAAAATTCTGTTTTGGAACTCATTTTTGTGGAATTTTAGTTTGCGAACTGAACATCATCTGCGCCATCTTTCCCATTACTCAGACTCACGTACGAATATGCACGGCAGCCATTTTAGGTACCATGGTCTCCCTGTTCACGATCGATCGTTAGCGCACTTCCCTGACCCTGCAAGCATCCCCCACGCACCCTGGCTGCCCCCGCTCTCACATGCGCAAGTCATCAACCCTCTCCTTCCGTGTGACTCTGTCCCTGGGATTCACACCCCGCATCTGACCAACACCTCCTTTCTCTCCATGAATACCCCTCTTTTGATAAACCCTTCCTCTACGCTCGATTGTCCACACCGACCCTTCCTTTCATGAGTATCTCTCCTTTGATGACCCCTTCCTCTGAGCCCGATTGTCTGCACGAACCCCTGGTCATCACTTAGCCTGAGGATACAGTTTATTGCCCCCTACTGTATGAAGTCGCCCCTCTTCAAAGGAGCTACTATTGATCCTGGCCTCCCCACCCCCTGAGATCCGATCAGGCGCACGCATTCTAAAGGAATCAGCGGAACACCCAGCTGCGTGATAGCCCCCTCCTATTGTATGTGGGGTGAGGACCTCTACTGTAACCACGTGTTGGAATGAGCCGGAAATGGGCGGGGTTCCGGGGATGTCTTTTTCCTTACTTCACAATGTCTTTATTGTAATAAAGAGTGATCACATGCCATAAACCAGTGTATAAGAGACGAGGCCTCAGAGAGGCTGTTAGAGAGCACCTCGAGACGATACCTTGTTATCCGATCTGATGTGTTCTGCTCCGACGGAATAAAACTTGTTTCCTGTCTTCCTGCCTCCAGCGCCTGCCTCTTTGTTTGATAACCCTTGTATGGTATTAGAGGCGTTTAACGCCGGGCAAAATTACTTGAGAAACATCGACTCAATCGCCTGACCATTTTTCCTGATTTTCCACAATTGGCGTCCCAAACGTGGGGCCCATCAGCGACACGTGGATCCAGTGGGAGAGGTCCCGACGACAGAGTGAACGACTGCAACGATCGGAAGTGCACCTGCCCGATAGACCCTCGTCTGGCAGCCGGTCATCTGAACTTCACTGATTCCGAGCAGACCTCTCCCGAGTGATCTACGGTCCTGACTGGGAACCATCAGGAGTGCCGCAGTAACAACAGAAAATAGAGGACGATCGGGCGCTGGAAGCGGAAGACGAGAAACTGTCCATGCGGTCCGGGTAAGGTCGTGAAACACGACAAATTACGAATTGATTGATTGTTTGCCTAATTGAAATACTAGTATTTTGTTTCGTCGTTTTTGAGATATTCGCTACCTACAAACGGGGAGGAATAGAAATATTCTGTCTCCCTTTGCAGAAAGCGAAGGGTAGGTAACACGGACTTTTGTCCCCTGTTGTAACCCGTCGTGCCTATCTCTTCTACCCACTGATTGATTGTTGGGCTTGTGGGTTCTCTGGTTCGTTAGATTCGATACCTGAGATACCCGGTTGCTCCTTGAGACATTCGCTGACTACAAACAGGGAGGAATAGTAATATTCGGTCTCCCTTTGCAGACAGTGAAGGATAGGTAGTGCGGACCTTTGTCCCCCATTGCAATCTGTCATGCCTGTCTTCTCCCCACTGATTGGTAGTTGGTACAGCCCGGACCGCTTATTAGAGATGAACCATCCAGCTCCATTGGAAGGCACCCCTAATAAGGACATGTTCACTAAGCATGGACTAGTCGCTGTAGCTTATAGTAAGTTATGGCATAAATATACAAAGCAGGACCCCCAAAGTCAGTGGCCACTGATAGGTTCCTTTGATGATCATAAAATAAAAACGTTAGAAGCAGCCGTTAGGAAAAATAAGGCAACGCCCACCATTCTCGACAGTGTCGGCATGTGGCGCAAAGAAGCAGAACAACGAAAGAAAAGAGAAGAAGCAAAAATAGGGAAAGAGTTACGAAAGGCAGCCCACCTGGCCGCTAAGAAACTAGATGAAGAAATAAAAGGGAGAGAGGAAGCTAGACAAACGCCAGAATCAGGGTCGGCGGGCCAATGCACTGTTAGGACCCCCTCTACGCTCTACCCTGAGATGCCCTCCAAACAACGGGCAAACGACGAGTTACTGCTAGGTCCTCCAATTATCTACATGCCCCCTCCTTATGCCCCCTGCCAGCCTCTAGTACAGCACCTACCAGTTCCGAGTGCGGGCGAGGGTGACCTTAGCGCTAGTGCCCTGGCTCTCGCGGCCTTCGCACCGGCCACATTGGTAACAACATCAGATGAACTCGAGACTAGCAAGCAACCACCAGCCAGATCAAATAGGTTGAGCAAGATGAGCGGGATGGGATTGACAAGATAGCAAAGACACTGGTAGAACGGAAGGAGAGCGAAGAATATACGATGGATATGCACAATTCGCATGCCGGTAGCCACAGGCGGCATTTAATTTTACGATTCAGCTACCACACCCTGAACGCATATGAGGATAGGTATCAGAATAAGGGTCCTGCTAAACTGACAGCTCTATATAGAAAGGTCGATGTTGGAGATGGGACTGAGCACGATGTGACGGACCTCTTCATGCGAACGCTTGAAGTCTTCCGCCACCTCACAGAACAGAAACCAGAGGTTAAGATTACAGTCCCTGAAACGGATGGGTCCTCATCAGAAGTAGCCAACACTATGATGCCTATCAGAGAAGCCGCCCCCTACTGGGTTCCCCCAAGAGGTCAGGGAACAAGCGACGATATCAACCACGCAGATGCAAAAGGGAGGGTTGTGTACAATTGGGTTTATCAACCATGGGATCGACAGGATATTTTAACTTTTAGGCAAACCCTTCCTGATTTAAGGAAGAACCCGACAGCATTTTACACCGAATTAGGCACAGCCTTGGGTTCAACGATAATGACTCTAGCGGACATTGACTTGTTTTTCGGGTTATGTCTGCCGGCTGACGTGTGGAAGCAAATCCGGAAAGCCGATCACACAGATCTGTTCGGACATACCTGGAATCAACTCAGTGAGCTAGATAGATGGCGAGAGCCTGGAAAGAAACCGGTAAAAGACATACTGGAACTTCCGGACAAAATAGTTCAGGAGCTAAAGACATTGATCCCAGAGAAAAAGGTAGATTGGTCGATAGTCACGGCTTGCCGTCAGAAACCCCAGGAAGACGTATCAGAATACTTCTCCCGATTTGAAACGGTGTTCTCCGACTACAGTGGCCAAGACATGACCACCGCAACCAGACTACACCTATTCGTGCAAAACTATGTAAAGGGTCTGTCACAAGATGTCTCCCAAAAATTACAAACGAGCGAGAGTAGTTGGGGGGCCTCCAAGCCCACAGCTATCCTTCAAATGGCTCAGTACTACGAACACCAAAAGAATGAGAATGATAGGGCAACCGAGAGAAAGAAGAAAGATTTGAAAGAAAGGGTGATGATAGCCCAGATACAAGGGGTGGCGGTCGGGAAAGAACCCCACAGGGGGAAATACCAATCAACCGCCCCTAGAAATCCATCCCCGAAGAACCGCACACCCACTCCCTACTCTGGACGTAGGGACATAGAAGATAATCAGTGTGCATTTTGCAAAGGATTCGGGCATTGGAAGTCTCAATGTCCGGTTCTTCTGGAACTAATTAAAAGTAAAGAGACGAGGGATATGACGAATGGCCCCAGGACTAGAGGGCAGGGGCGAGGGTACACGAATGACACCAACAGCGACAGACCAGGGAGATCGAACACGTTTGACCGTCCCCGACAGAACCAGTACCAACTATCTGACAGTGAGAACACCCCCGACTTTGCATAGGACTGCCAGGGGCAAGGGAGGGATCCAGTCGAGCTCTGTGTTGACCAGCAAGGTCCTTACGTCCCCGCTAAGGTCCTGGGTACAAAGTCTCCATTCTTGGTAGACACTGGGGCGACACGTAGTGTGTTATCAAAACGACTGATTCCAAGGGCACCCTTGTCTGGCTCACACATTACATCGATAGGTTTCGATGGAACGCCCTCCACTAATCCCCTGTCTGTACCTATCCCCTTTGACCTAGGAAACAACCCCACTGACACAACATTTCTGCTCTCCTCCAACTCCCCTGACGCCATTATGGGTATTGATTTACTAAAACATTCCCGAGCTACCATTAGGTGTTCCCCAGATGGAGTCCGAGTCATCCTGTACGACAACCCGAGCATGTCTAGATCCTGCCCCGCACGACATATGTACTCTATAACTGATGCTGACTTGTCCTGGCTCGACACCCTGCCTCTGTACCTATGGGCCAAAAACGACTCTGATGTAGGACGAATGATGATTGACCCTGTGCACATAACTGTTCGACAAGACGCAATGCTCCCGAAACTACCACAGTACCGGATATCACCAGAAGGCGAGAAGGCATTGGTAGCGATTATTCAGTCCCTGGTACATGCAGGAGTGGTAGAGGAAGTAGTTAGCAATGTCTGTAACAGCCCCATCCTACCCATTGTTAAGAAGCAAGGTGAGGGAGATGAGAAAGCGTACCGCTTCATCATCGACCTACGAGAGGTCAACAAAGTGGTTGTGCCACAGTATCCCGTAGTCTCAGACATCACTACCATTCTGACCCTCATCCCGTCCACTGCCACCACCTTCACTGTTATTGATCTTAAGAATGCATTTTTCTCTATCCCCATCCACCCAGACAGCCGTTATCTCTTCGGCTTCACCTTAAAAAAACGTTCGTACCGATTTTGTAGAGCTCCCCAGGGCTACACTGAAAGTCCCAGCATTTACAGCCAGGCCCTCAAAAGACAGCTGGACGCCGTCCAGCTACCAGATGGAGTGGTGTTGATCCAATATGTCGATGATATCCTTTTGGCGGCCGACACCACTCCACTTGCAATCACGGCCACTATCCAACTCTTGCACTTTCTTGCGGAAAATGGCCACAAAGTCTCCAAAAAGAAACTGCAGTTCTGCCAGTCTCAAGTGACATACCTAGGCCATCTCCTGTCCAAAGAAGGGAGGAAACTTACGCCCCACCGAATCCAAACCATCCTAGACACCCCCGTCCCAAAAACACAGAAGCAAGTCCGTTCATTGGTGGGTCTTACCTCTTTCTGCCGACAATGGTTACCAAACTTCAGTCTCATTATAAAACCCCTACTTTCCCTGTTGGCCAAAGATGTTCCCTTCCCACTCCCTTGGACCCCCGAATGCCAAGCGTCCTTTAAAGAGTTGCGGGATGCCCTTTGCTCGGCACCCGTCCTGGGAACACCAGATTATTCCAAGCCCTTCTCCCTCTTCACTCATGAAAGGGAGGGATGCGCGTTGTCTGTTCTAACTCAGCCCATCGCTGCCAAACAGCGCCCTTGTGCCTACTTCTCTGCCACTCTTGACCCTGTCGCCAGAGCTTTACCTGCCTGCCTTCGAGCAGTAGCCGCCGCTGCTGTCTCTATTCGTCAGAGTGAGGGAATCGTACTTTCGAACTCCCTCACGGTGTTAGTACCCCACGCAGTCGACACCCTTTTGAACCAGACCAAGACTCAACACCTGACTAGTGCACGACTGACGGGGTACGAATTGACTCTACTTGCACCCCACATCACTCTGAAAAGATGCACGACTTTGAATCCTGCCACACTGTTGCCCTTGCCTGAAAATGACCCCGATGTGCCCCCTATACAAGACTGTGTGACCCGCACGGACGAACAGACCAGGAGTAGAGTTGACCTCCGAGACATTGCTTTTACAGACCCTGATGGAGAACTATGGGTAGACGGCTCTTGCATCAAACTCCCAGACGGCACCACTTCAGCTGCCTATGCGGTAACGACCGCCCGAACAGTAGTTGAAACAGCCCGCATCACACAATGATCCGCACAGGCGGCAGAGCTAATTGCCCTCACACGAGCATGTATCATAGCGGCAGGAACCACGGCGAACATTTACACGGACAGCCAGTATGCCTTCGGGGTGGTTCATCATTTTGGGCTCCTGTGGAGGGAAAGGGGATTCCTGACATCCCACGGCACGCCCATCCTTCACGGAGATCTAGTCTCCGCCCTGATTGAAGCAGTTCTCCTACCAAAACGATTAGCGGTGATCAAATGCCAGGCACACAAGAAGGTGACGGACTTAGTCGGACAGGGAAACGTGCTGGCCGACATCACTGCCCGAACCACAGCTGAGAATAGGACGATGACACGCATGTATGCGACCAGGTCGCAAGCAGAAAAGTGGACTAACGCTAGGGAAACGATTAGGGACATCCAGTCGGCCAGCACCCCTCACGAACTGACCAAGTGGACACGGGTGGGTTTAAAGGACGATGAAGGCTGCTGGCGGATGAAAGATGCAAACAAATGGTTGCTGCCTGACTCATACTTGATTCCCATACTGACTATGGCACACTCCCCTGCACACATATGATCTGCCCCCATGACTGAACTCATTTCCAAAGTCTGGCACAACGACAAAATCCCCGACTCAGCCAAACGCCTGGTCCAGCAGTGCCTTATCTGCCTGCAACACAACCCCGGGAAAGGAACTGTGGTACCCCGGGGAGGGTTTGGGATCCCCGACCACCCCTTTGAGGTCCTCCAGATGGATTACATCCAGCTAGAAAGATGCCAAAGCTTGAAATATGTATTAGTCACTGTATGTGCCTTCAGCAAATGGGTAGAAGCCTATCCAACCCGTGATAACACTGCCATGACTACTGCCAAAGTACTACTGAAAGAGTTTTTCCCTCGCTACGGCCTTTGTCGAAGTTTATGGAGCAACAACGGCCCCCACTTCATAGCTGAAGTTATCCAACTAATCTTGAAGGGGTTGGGTGTAAAACAGAGGTTTCATGCGGTCTTCCACCCCCAATCTGCTGGCTTAGTTGAGCGACACAACGCCACACTGAAATTAAAACTGTCAAAAATAGTGGCCACCACAGGACTTAAGTGGCCAGATGCCCTCCCACTGGCGTTGCTATCGATGCGCTCCACTCCCACTAAGCACCATTTGACCCCCTACGAGGTTGTATTTGGGCGACCGATGAACCTCTGGACTGCCCCCAAACCGACCTCCATTCACGACGTCCCCGACGTCCTGCTGTCAGATTACTTGTACAAATTAACTAAAACGTTGTCTGTCATTCATCAGCTGGTGCAGCAGGCCATCCCCGATGCTTCCAGGGGTCCAGGTCACGACATCCAACCGGGGGATTATGTGCTAGTCCGGAACTTTCAACGGGCAAAGAATCTGGAACCCCGGTGGACGGGCCCCTGGCAAGTACTGATCACCACCCGGACGGCTCTTCGAGTGGAGGGGAAACGGCACTGGCTGCACGCACACCACTGCAAGAAGGTCTCCTCGACCCTGGCCACGACAGAAAACGTCAACACCCAAGAAGAGCTCCTGAACAAAGACCGGCCATCACTGAGCTGTTATCCTGATACCGAGGCTCTTGAACTTGCAAAATTCTCTGATCCCACTGTGCCATCCCGGGAAGGGTATTTCCTGCGTCGAAAGGAGGGAGCTTCGGCTAAGTAGACCACGGACTAAGTTAAAATCTCAGAACGGTGACCTAAAAACAACCAAGGGTTACCCGGAGAGAAGCTAAACAAAGTCTGTGGTTCTGCCCATTACCGAGCACCTTGAAGTTGATGGAAGCGCCAGATAAGAAGATGATGGAAGCGCCAGATAAGAAGATGATGGAAGCAACCGGAAATACCCACTACAGGAACCCAAAGACTGACAATATGCACAAATCAAAGACAATCGCCTTCTTCATTGTCTTCCTCCTTTGCCTCCTCCTCATGACTTCCTTCTGGATCTTGGAGGACAGCACACCTGCTCATCAGATATTGCTGACCACTGCACAGCCAACCACCATGAAAGAGCACCACCTGATCTCCCTTTTGCCTCAGCACGAGAAAGGCGTAAAGAATTCTGGAACAATTCCTTCGTGCAACTGTTGCACCAGCACGACCTTGCTGCAAACGTCACCAACTGCTGGATCTGCGGGTTGCTCCCGCATGCCACCGGACACTCCATCCCCTTCATTCCTTCTCCTTTCTCAATTCACGGCTCCTGCCTTGCCTGGTTGATCCTCTTGCAAGAAAGCCACAAGGACAACGCCACTTCTGGTCAAAGTGTCACGCTTCTACTATGGGTTCTGGCTGAACAAAACGGGAAGGACATCTGCCCCCTTTTGTCCCGTGACCTCTGGTTCCGCCTTCCATATGGACATCCCCGCCAAAGAACGAGTTGAAATGCAAGTGCTCCATAATCCGGCTAGACCCACCTTCTCCTACCTGCGGAAGCGAACGGCTGCCACTCTGACTGTGGCTCTGTCTGTTATCAATGTCACGGGTCTTGTGTGCATCGAAGGCCTGGGAACACAGCTGGTGGGTCACAGTTCCTGCCTCATCACCAGGTCACTGGACTCAATTGATCCCCCCTCCTTTGTCGCCTCTCCGAATATGTACTTTGTTTGCGGCACCAAAGCTTACACTTGGCTCCCGAGAGGTTGGGGGGGTATGTGCTACATCGCCTTCATTCTCCCTCCCACGTATGTGGCCCCTGCCAACCATCACCGGCAGAAGCGCGCCGGAGACATTGGACAAGCTGACTCCACCGGGGAGCAGTTCCTGGATGCGGTGAAGGGACTTGTTCCTCTGTGGGGCCCGATGGCAAACAGCCGCGCTATCCGACACCTGACCCAGGCAGTAGAAACGACCATTAACATCACGGCTGGCATGCTCGCTAACAACACGGCTGAGCTTCAGGCAGTCCGCCTGGTGGCTCTTCAAAACCGCCTTGTTCTAGATGTGGTTCTAGTCGACCGAGGAGGAGCATGCCGCATCATTGGATCCAGCTGTTGCACCTACGTGCCAGATAACTCGCCTTCAGTCTACAAAGCAATCGAACACCTCCACAGACTATCCTTAGAGGTTCACCAGGAGCAAGAAGGATGGTCGCTTGGAAGCTGGTTTTGGGATACTTTGAAGGACTGGGGATGGAGGTTGTTCACCTTTATATTGATACCGGTTGTGGTACTGTGTGGGTGTTGCCTAGGAATTCAATGTTTGCCATCTTTGTGTTCACTCATTTCTAACTGCATGTGCCCTAAGACTTTGGACTTCAGAACTGAGCACATGAGTCCCCTCTACGAGATAGAAATACGTGGTCTTATGGGGATAGATCCGAATTGACAAGCTGGCGAGACATGTTAAAAGGGAGGACTGTGGAATTTTAGTTTGCGAACTGAACATCATCTGCGCCATCTTGCCCATTCCTCAGACTCACGTACGAATATGCACGGCAGCCATTTTAGGTACCATGGTCTCCCTGTTCACGATCGATCGTTAGCGCACTTGCCTGACCCTGCAAGCATCCCCCACGCACCCTGGCTGCCCCCGCTCTCACATGCGCAAGTCATCAACCCTCTCCTTCCGTGTGACTCTGTCCCTGGGAGTCACACCCCGCGCCTGACCAACACCTCCTTTCTCTCCATGAATACCTGTGACGGGGTGCTGGGGAACCCCGTAATGATCTGGAGTGGTGGTCCGCCGCTCCCCTCTCACCTTGTACATTGTCCCCACAGTTGCCCGAGACCGAGTGGAGCGAGAAAAAAAGACGAATACTGGACCCCTCCTGAAATGGGACCTGGCTCCTTTAATTGGAACAAGCCGAGTATGTCAGCCACGCCCCTTCTCTACGGAGCAACGTCAAAAGGCGGAAGCACTGTTTCCTCGGCGGACGGCGTTTCCCTGGAGGAAGACTGTTTGCGGACCGGAAGGAGCAACGCGAGTGAGACCGGGAAGGAGGACGAGTTACAGACGAGCCCTGCTGTGTTCGACAAGCCGGGAGGCCAACGTTCCGGTGCTTCGCCCTGCCACGGTCCCGAGGGAGGAACGTGGCTTGACAAGGTACGGGGCCGGGTAGCGGGGTGGGTTGGACGGAGTAGCGTCCATACTGAATAGTTGCCGCCTCGGAGTGTACCTTGTGTCCCTTGTGCCTTTACCCTCACGAGCACTGAGAGCACTGCGCCACGTTATCGGATTCACTTGCACTTGGTTTCCTTCACCCCCCTTCCTTAAATTGTACATATCGGACGTCCCAGTAACCTTAGTCTTCTTGCCTGTCTTTTTGCTTTTGGGTGCCGGCGGACCTGTCGTGCAACGCCTTGCTGCTACGGGCAGAAGAGACCAGTCCGAAGCCCTCCTCATATTGGACCTTTGGAGTAAACGACGGATGTGTCCCAAACCCCACCTTTCTTTTGCTGAACTCTTTGAAAGACTGATTTCCAATACCGGATTACTAGTTCTGTTATGCAGAAGAAGACTTACATCCCAATAAAACCTTCTTTAAAGTCCTTACTCAAAGCCCCTACCTTTGTCTTTACTCCTAACTCAGACAGAATTGAAGGGCAGGAACAAAACGAGGAACCCCCCCTGGGACAACTGGTGTCAGAAGTGGGATCAGAAACATCATCCATCTGCCAAAACGAGATGGAAGCCCTCATAGATCATATCATTAAAGGCCAAGAGAAGCTTGAGTGGGCAGTACAGCAACAGATCCAATGTGCGCAAGCAGACAGGGACTTGATTAAGTCCACAGTATCGGCCCAACTCGAAGGCCTTAAGACAATACCGCCTCCCACCCAAATCATATCAGGGGAAGTGCGTCAGGTCACCCCTCATCATACCGGGGTGGCTCTACAAAAATACATATCAGGAGAGGATCCCGATGCTTTTTTACTCAATTTCGAGAGGGTGGCCCGGGCTATGGGATGGCCTGAAGAGAAGTGGCCGTTTTTCCTTGCTCCTCTTCTCACTGGAGAGGCCCAATCCGCTTATCAGGCCGCAAACCCCTTGGGGAGTACAGCCTACACAACCATTAAAGAAGTCATTCTTGACCATTTGGGTCTAGACCAGGAGGCATACCGAGTAAAATTCCGAAAAGAGAGAGGAGCCCCTGGAGAGAATCCAAAGACCCTTTTCTTTAGACTGAGAATGGCCGCCAACAAGTGGCTAAGACCGGAGATGTGTACGAAGGAAGAAATCCTAAACAAAATATACCTTGAGCAGTTCATGGAGGCTCTGCCTTATGCCACCCAACGATGGTTACGTCAACATGCTGATCTGGATGTAAACCGAGCAATTGAAATGGCGTCACACTTCTCCAGAGCACAACCTCGGACTGTAGTTTGGGATACTGACAAAACAGAAAAATCTCAAAAGCTGATGGTACCGTCAAAACCCGACAAGAAACCCCAAGTAAGGTCCGAAGCATTTCGGTCCCGTCCGGCTGGAATGATCTCCCCCTTGAACAGGGGACCCCAGTGTTTTGAATGTGGAGAGTGGGGCCACATCGCCAGGATGTGCCCGCGGAAAAAACCTCCAGAAGAACCCATGGAAGTGGGCTATCTACCAAGGACCGTGATGTATTCGGCGGAGCTTGGTAACGCCTTTTATGTGAGTATGAAGTTGAACGGTCTCATAGTGAAAGCTCTACTAGACTCCGGGTGCCGACAGTCGGTGGTCCAGGACCGCTTTGTTAAACCGGAACAAATCTCTACCCCAGCCACAGTGTATATCCGCTGCGTACATGGCGACGTGAAACCCTACCCTGTAGCTGAATTAACCCTATACTTGCCCCAAAGAGATCCCTGTAAGGTCCGGGTGGGGGTGGTGGACTCTCTACCCGAAGACATGATACTTGGTACCGATAATCCTGAATTCCTTTCCCTTTTCAAGGAAACCCTGAACACGAATCACTCTCCTAAGAACGTTAACCTCTCTCCCGACCCATGGGTTGCGGACAAAAGTTTCCGCTTTGCACAGGCTGAAGACCGAACATTGTATAATGCCTGGGAATCCGCTCACGCTAATGAAGGGAACCCCAACCAGACATTCCCCAGGTTCTTGATAAAAAAAGAATTGCTGTATCGACAAGCCCAGAATGAGGGGGATCTACAGTTGCTAGTACCGACGTCCTTTAGAGAGCAGGTGTTGTTCTTTGCCCATGCCCACCTAACAGCCGGTCACACAGGCAAGGAAAAAACCACAGATGTTATTCTCCGTCACTTCTTTTGGCCCGGCATTTATAAGGACGTACAGAACTACTGTGCAAAGTGTGAGATATGTCAAAGGAGGAACACGCAACGACCAACGGCCGCCCCCCTCCAGAGGATGCCAATCATAGGGACGCCATTCGAAAGAGTGGGGATGGACCTTATCGGTCCTCTACCGAAAACTCCCCGAGGCCATCTCTATGCTTTGGTTGTGGTTGATTATGCCACCAGGTTTGTGGAAGCATTTCCATTACGTACCACTACGACGTCAGCCATTGCAGAGAAGTTTGTAGAACTGTTTTCCCGGGTGGGTTTTCCAAAAGAGGTCCTCACAGACCAGGGGACCCCTTTTACGTCTAAGTTAATGAAGGAGGTGTGCCAGCTCTTAAAAGTCAAACACCTGAAAACCTCGGTTTACCACCCCCAGACGGATGGCCTCGTCGAAAGATACAATCAGACACTTAAAGTAACCCTGAAAAAAATGCTGTCTGCAGAAGGTCCCTCCTGGGACAGGCTACTACCCTTAGCCCTTTTTGTGATTAGGTCCCAAAAACAGAGCAGCCTAGGCTGCTCGTCGTTTGAATTGCTGTATGGCTGGGTTCCCCGGTCGCTGTTGGAAATGACTAAAGAACTGTGGGAAACAGAGGAAGAGATTGAGAAGAAAGGAATGTTGGAGTATACCACACAACTAAGAAACAAGCTGGGGAAATTGAGGGAGTTGGCTCACTCCTCCCTCGACCGGCAACAAGAGCGAATCAAAACGAACTACGACAAGGGGAAGAAGCTCCGCAAGATAGCCGTAGGAAAATGGGCTCTGGTACTTCTTCCATCCATCAGTAACAGTTCCAAAACTGAATGGCAAGGACCCTATCAAGTGATTGAAGCCATTGGACAAACCACCTACAGGTTACAGATAACTGCGAAGAAAACACAAACATTCCATATCAACCTACTCAAGGAGTGGTTGGGGGCTCCGCCTCAAGACAGCCATGTGGTCGTACCCGCAGAACCTGTACCGTCATCATTACCACAGTTGGTTGTGAATAACGACCTAACCCAAAGACAGAAAGAAGAGCTACAGGAAGTGTTGACCCCCTTTTCAGACGTGTTTTCGGATACTCCTGGAAGAACCACTCTCGTGGAACATAAGATCGAAACATTACCAGGGAAGATAGTGAAGCAACGGCCCTATCGAATTCCAGCCGCTCGCCGTGAAGCCGTTCGGAAGGAAGTCTCCGAGATGCTCCACTTGGGTGTAATACGACCATCCCAGAGTCCTTGGTCTTCTCCGATCGTCATGCTTCCCAAGCCTGATGGCACGAAGAGATTCTGCATGGATTTCAGGGCCCTAAACTCGGTGTCCCACTTCGACACATACCCGATACCCAGGGTGGATGAGTTGGTGGAGAAGATAGGAGACGCCCGTTATATCACTACTATTGACCTCACGAAGGGGTATTGGCAGGTGCCTCTTCGTGAGGAAGATCGGAAGAAGACCGCCTTTGTGACAGATGAAGGATCATTTGAATTTACGGTCCTCCCATTTGGCCTACATGGAGCACCAGCGACGTTTCAACGTCTCATGAACCAAGTACTACGGCCATATACCAATTTCAGCTCAGCGTACTTGGATGACATTGTCATATACAGCACTAGTTGGCACGAACACTTGAGACACTTGCAGACTATCCTGGCAGCCTTACGGGGAGCAGGGTTGCATATTAATGCAAAGAAGTCAAGGGCAGCCTTCACCAAAGTCAACTACCTAGGATATGTTCTGGGGGACGGGGCCATCGCTCCTCAAACTGAGAAAATCAGGGCAATAGAGAGGGTGCCTTTCCCAGCTACAAAAAGAGACCTGAGGGCGTTCCTAGGACTGGTGGGTTACTACCGTAGGTTCATTCCTAACTTCGCAGAGACCGCGGCTCCCCTAACAGATCTCCTGCGGAAAGAAGTAGCCACCAAGAAGTTCACGCAGCCATCCCAGGATGCTCTGAATGCCTTCCACTCCCTAAAAACCTCATTGACTACTACCCCAGTCCTACTATCCCCTAACTATACAAAACCCTTCATACTAGCAACGGACGCCTCAAATGTTGGGATAGGGGCAGTGTTGTCCCAGTTGGGTGAGGATGGGATTGAACACCCGATACTATATGTGAGCCGGAAATTGTTTCCTCGTGAATGCCACTATTCCACTATCGAGAAGGAGGCACTGGCCATCAAGTGGGCCGTAGACAAGTTAAAATACTATTTAGAAGGGACCCACTTTTTTCTACATACTGACCATGCCCCTTTGAGATGGATCCACCAGAACAGTAGCCAGAACTCTAGAGTGTTGCGGTGGTTCCTGTCACTACAGCCCTACTCATTCACTGTGCAGCATCGCAAGGGCAAAGACAATGGGAACGCAGACTTTTTGTCCAGGGTCTTTCCTCTCCCCGATCGGGAGATGCCAGGGGGGGAGATATGTGACGGGGTGCTGGGTGAACCCCGTAATGATCTGGAGTGGTGGTCCGCCGCTCCCCTCTCACCCTGTACATTGTCCCCACAGTTGCCCGAGACCGAGTGGAGCGAGAAAAAAGACGAATACTGGACCCCTCCTGAAATGGGACCTGGCTCCTTTAATTGGAACGAGCCGAGTATGTCAGCCACGCCCCTTCTCTACGGAGCAACGTCAAAAGGCGGAAGCACTGTTTCCTCGGCGGACGGCGTTTCCCTGGAGGAGGACTGTTTGCGGACCGGAAGGAGCAACGCGAGTGAGACCGGGAAGGAGGACGGGTTACAGACGAGCCCTGCTGTGTTCGACAAGCCGGGAGGCCAACGTTCCGGTGCTTCGCCCTGCCACGGTCCCGAGGGAGGAACGTGGCTTGACAAGGTACGGGGCCGGGTAGCGGGGTGGGTTGGACGGAGTAGCGTCCATACTGAATAGTTGCCGCCTCGGAGTGTACCTTGTGTCCCTTGTGCCCTTACCCTCACGAGCACTGAGAGCACTGCGCCACGTTATCGGATTCACTTGCACTTGGTTTCCTTCACCCCCTTCCTTAAACTGTACATATCGGACGTCCCAGTAACCTTAGTCTTCTTGCCTGTCTTTTTGCTTTTGGGTGCCGGCGGACCTGTCGTGCAACGCCTTGCTGCTACGGGCAGAAGAGACCAGTCCGAAGCCCTCCTCATATTGGACCTTTGGAGTAAACGACGGATGTGTCCCAAACCCCACCTTTCTTTTGCTGAACTCTTTGAAAGACTGATTTCCAATACCGGATTACTAGTTCTGTTATGCAGAAGAAGACTTACATCCCAATAAAACCTTCTTTAAAGTCCTTACTCAAAGCCCCTACCTTTGTCTTTACTCCTAACTCAGACAGAATTGAAGGGCAGGAACAAAACGAGGAACCCCCCCTGGGACAATACCCCTCTTTTGATAAACCCTTCCTCTACGCTCGATTGTCCACACCGACCCTTCCTTTCATGAGTATCTCTCCTTTGATGACCCCTTCCTCTGAGCCCGATTGTCTGCACGAACCCCTGGTCATCACTTAGCCTGAGGATACAGTTTATTGCCCCCTACTGTATGAAGTCGCCCCTCTTCAAAGGAGCTACTATTGATCCTGGCCTCCCCACCCCCTGAGATCCGATCAGGCGCACGCATTCTAAAGGAATCAGCGGAACACCCAGCTGCGTGATAGCCCCCTCCTATTGTATGTGGGGTGAGGACCTCTACTGTAACCACGTGTTGGAATGAGCGATGTTCCGGGGATGTCTTTTTCCTTACTTCACAATGTCTTTATTGTAATAAAGAGTGATCACATGCCATAAACCAGTGTATAAGAGACGAGGCCTCAGAGAGGCTGTTAGAGAGCACCTCGAGACGATACCTTGTTGTCCGATCTGATGTGTTCTGCTCCGACGGAATAAAACTTGTTTCCTGTCTTCCTGCCTCCTGCGCCTGCCTCTTTGTTTGATAACCCTTGTATGGTATTAGAGGCGTTTAACGCCGGGCAAAATTACTTGAGAAACATCGACTCAATCGCCTGACCATTTTTCCTGATTTTCCACAATTTTATCCCCTTCAGAATAAGTTGCTGTAAGAAATTGAGCTACTGGTTGAGGGAGGTGAAACCCTTCTCAAACAACAACCACATTCTTCTCAGGGTCAAGTCACAGGCAAAACCCCAAACTAGCCTGTGCTCAACCCTCGGGTAGACAGGCACAGTCTTGCTTAACTCAGAGGCAATGTTTAAAGTATTTATGCATCACTTAAACAGTAACACAATGAAAACACTCCACAAGAGGAACCCACAACAGAGTTAAAAACAAAGAGTAATTTTTAATAAATGAAACAAGACCAAAACAACAAAATTCAATCAGTAGAACTGGAGATATTCAGTTTTACAGATTTTAGTAAAAATAGGACCAAAATGCATAAATTGCCAGCTATGGATATCTGGTCATGCCAGAGCGGGACAGAGTCACAAGTTCAGGCCGGCCATTGATGGAGCACGGTCCAGTTACAGGGATCCAGTTAGGCCCGTCTTCGTTGAAGCTGCCGTCGACAAGGGATGTGAGGACCTGCACCGAGGATGCATCTCGCAGCAGCGGTTCCGATGCGGCAACGGGCTGCAATGCGATGCAGGTCTTTGTGAAGGTTCCGATTGAAGCAGCAGCGGCGATGCGTCGATTCTGCTCAGCTTTATGCCACGCAGCAGAGGAGATGAGTTGGTTCCGCTGGGTCCCCAGAGACTGACTGAGCACCTCAGGCCAACTTCCAATGGTCCATAACTGTGATGGCGCCACTTGGCAAGGTAGAGATGGCAGAGTCCAGTTACAGGAGAAAGATTGTTGGGGTCTTTTGTTTCTGAGGCTCAAGTCAGGAGACCGGCCAACTAGTCCTTGGTGTCACTCCAGGGTTCTGGATTCAAGAGATGCAGGTCCTGTCCTTCTCACCCAGGCAAGAGAGTATCAGACAACAGGTCAGCACGGCAAGGCAGCAGTCCAGCAAGGCAGTCGTCCAGCAGGGCAGCAGTCCATCAGATTAGTAGTCATTCAGCAGCACAGCAGTCCTTCTTCCTTATGCCCATTTGTGCCTTTTAAGTGGGGAAGAAGCTTCTAAAGGTTTCCCTTTGAAGTCCCCAGGCATCCTGCCTTCCCTCCCCTGGCTCCAGACTAACCACAGTGGGTATACATTCCTTTTGTGTGGCAGTATGACACAGCCTGTTCAGGTGTAAGTGGGCCTGTGCTCAGCTCTTCTCTCCCATTCTGCCAGTGATGGACCATCCAAGCATACCTAAGCCCCCTATTGTGTTTGGCTTTCTAGGAGGAATGCACAAAGTTCAACTGTCAGCTACACCTAGTCGTGCTACAGGTACATGCTACAGGCACTAAACAGCTAAGGCAGAAATCATAGAAGTTTAAGTTAGGGTGCCCATACTTTGCTTGAAGAACTGCAAAGGATGATGGTTAAGAATCTGCAAAATGATTCACTTCAGGGAGATACACCTGCTAGCCCACTTCAGGACAATGACTGGGGAAGTTGCAATCTGCAGACTCTAATTATACCTCGGTGATATGGAAAAGGATTTATGTATATTCGAAGAGAGAGAGCTTTGTCCACTGACAACAAGGGTGAAATTGTGTCTCTAAGAGTCTAATCAGAATGTAAATAAGAGTGGTGGGACATAGTAACATTTGCTTCCAAAGTAAAGGGATGGCTGATAATCTGTTTGATGTTAAGCCACATGTTTTCTTTTCAACCCACTGTGCCCCTTGCACTGCCAGGAATGCTGTTTGGTATTTTAACCAATTCGGGAAGTTGCATCCACCATACTTGGAGTTAACCAAAGAAACCCAGAGGTAATTTCATCAAGAGCTGAGTAAAAGCTCTGACAATCGAATGAGGAGCATGCAAGCCAAGAAGTTAACTAATGGGATCTCCTTAATTTTGATAGATTCTTGCCTGTCCACCATTAAATATGTTTAGGGGTCCAAGCAGCCAGTAAATTTCAAACTTTTTTGATTGTTTTTAATTTATTTTGCGCTACTGATTCCAATAGGTCATTGCAAAATCAGATACCCGGATACTTGATGAATTTATAATTCCACTGGTAGGAGTTACCAACACAGGAGGGGTGACCATTTACTTTTAAGGGTAAAACTTCAGATTTATCTTTGTTCAAAGAGTATTTAAAGAAACAGGACAACTGACTGATGACATTCAAAATAGCTGGCATCGCTTTGTCCGAGGATTCAGTAAAGATTAATGTGTAGCCCACATACACAGCTGTTTTGTAGACAGCATTGCCAAATAGCATGCCTACAATTTCTATGAATTCATTTAACATCAATAGAAGGGGATCCATGGCTATAAGAAATAACAGCGGGGGGTGTAGTGGACAGCCCTGGAGCGTCCCTTGTTGCCAGGGGACATCGCTTTGACCGTGCATACCGGCTTACCCTGGCGTCGACCGGTTACGATCCTGTAACGCGGCTACCGCCGTCCAAATTGGGGCTGCTGGATCGGACCTATAGAGCATTGACTCTGTTAATGATTAATCGCGCACTGCCTCGGCAAATTGAGGTTTAGTGAAAAGGCAATTAATTTTTTGTCCTGATGATGGTTCCCATGACCCTTTAGGGGAACCGAAACGCCGTCGACTTGCTTATGCACCCTATACAGAAGGTTGATTGTATAGATTGATGTAACGGTGCTAATTGATATTTTCTGTACATTGTATATGTAAGCAGAAAAACTCTTTTGTTGCCTTTAAACCCTTTCCTATTTTCACCTACGGTAATCACCCCGCCAGTGTTGGGCACAGGCTTGTGTACCACACAGGGGCTTTGTGGAAGGTATCTTTATTCTATTTTTGTAATCTTGTTTATTCAGTAAACTTGAAGGACCCCTGTCCGGCTGGACATGTCTTTCTAAAATATAGAACTGATTTCGTCTATATTTACTGGTTGCTAAATTGTTTTATGCACGGGACCACTGTTGTTCACAAAATTGCTCCCCGAGGTCCCTGGCTGACTGTATTGGGGTCCCTTGTTGTTATAAAAGATTGTTGTAAGGCAAGGCACAGTTGTAAGACAAGGCACCGTTTATTTAAATTCTGGCCAATGGATTAGCATACAAGGCCATGGTCACTTTGATAAAGAAGTCCCCCAGGTTATATCTGGATAAGGTGGCTTCTAAATACAGCCAGGAAACCTTATCAAAGGCTTTCTCTGCATCCAGAGCTACGCCGGCTGCTGCTGTAGAGAACGAGGTAGAAGAATTTGCAATTATTTGATAGAATAAGCAAATATTTTCACAGACTAATCATCCCCTAATAAAAAATGTCTGAGATGCATGGGCCAGTTTTGTGATTAAGGATGCAAGCCACATAGCCAGGATTTTAGCATTATTTTAGCCTCTATATTTATTAATGACATGGGTCGAAGTATGCAGAAGGCTTTTGGGAGGTGGGGCTTAAGGATTATTGCAATTCATAGGGTCAGAATGGTCTCTCCCTTCTTTTGGTATAACCATGATATCGGCCTTGGAAGCGGTACTAGACACTTTACCTGAGGAGGAAAAATTATTTAGGACAGACTCTGAAGGGTTCAAAATCGTGGGTGCAAAAGCTTTGGAGAAATTGATGGGGAGACAGCCCAGGCTCACATGACTTTTTTCGTGAGTAGAGTGGGAGATTTATTGTTCCATGTTTAATGTTGCTAAGGAATGTTGTAAGTCTTTACTGTAACTATGGTTCATAGTTGTAGGAGAGTGGGGTCTGCAATCCTATGGTCACCCCCGATTTTTGCTTTTTGCTTCAACTGGTTTACGACTTTCCCTGGCTGTGGGCCTGCTAATCAGACCCACAGCCTAGCTGTCTCTCTCTAAATTGACATCCATGTACATTAGGTGCATATCCAATTGGACTGAGTCACCCTATCAGTCCCTGAACAGTGTACCTTAGTTACCCAGGGCATAGGTGCACTCAGGGCCTACCAGGGGCTGCAGCATGTATTATGCCACCCCTGGCTGGCCATCCAAATCTGACACAACTGGCTGATCACTCAGCTGGGGCAAGATGGTGTACACACCCTATGCTTTAGATATAGTATACCTATATCTAACCCTAAAATGGACACATATCCTCCTATCAGTCACTCCTATGGCAGGCCTTATCAATCCTGAAGGCAGAGTGCTTGGAATTATGTGAGATGGTGCTCTAGCATGAGCTGAGTCTGTCTGCAGCTTTCGGAACCAAGTCCTTTAGCTGTTTCCATGATAACGCTATACCATATACTCTTAAGTGCATTATAATCCTCGCGGTTATTTGCTAACTTTGGTATGGCATTATCAAAACATGTAAGGTGTCATACGAATTCGAATACTACTCCCTCGCCAATTCTGGCGACTGGGGTAGCATTCCACCCTTCTAGAGGGACACGACATGTATGTAACTGTGAACCCCGGTTAAAGTTAACCCAAGCCTCAGCATCACAAAATGGATGCTGCCACCACAGACACAAGTCTGACCTCCTGCTGCTGGGAGCCCTTCCAGCGAGCGAGGCTTGGACAAAGGGTTTCCTGCCTTGGGAGGTGCTAGCACCAGCCCAGACAGGATTTTGTGTATTGGGTAGGACAGGGCTGAAAGGAATGAGACATGCCTGGGGCACACAAGGTGTCCCTGTGCATACACCGGTCTAAACCAGTTCCTGGGGCTCTCCAGCCCCAGCTCTGGCGCAAGACCGGACAAAGGATAGGGGGTGTAACCACCTCCCTTCCTGGTCCCACCCATAGGAGGGGCCTAGTCGTAGTACAGCCCCCTTTAGCAGGATAAAGGTAGGAGCTGGTCCCATTCCAGATTAGATTATCCTGAACAACTTTACAAGAAGAAACTCTGGACGTTGACGTTCTGCTCCCCAGAAGACTGAAGCAATCTCCCTTGTGGGCAAGGAGTGTCCACCCTGCAACTGCAGGTACCATCAAGCGCCCAGCGGCTTCCCTTTGTCGTCTTCCCTCGAAGATCCAGACTTCAGTGCCTGACGAGACCCGGATTCCCAGACCTCTCTGTCCTCTACCTACATTTGCAGCACAGCTGAGATCCGTGGGTGTGACGAGACACGTGGGACCGGCCATCTTGAAAGAAACTGCACTTCGCTTCCAGCACGACTTCTGAGGTAACCTCGACGAAGTGCTTTGGGGATTGAGAAGCCCCAGCCCAGAGTAGCTCCTGCACCGAAGATCAGCCCTCCAGCCTCCACGAGATCTGCGTGGGGCCCTTCTGCTTGCCTGCTGCTCGACGCATTGTCTGGTCACTTGCCGGCTGGCTTGTGGCCTCCTAGACGACGATCCACAAAATCAACACTGCTGGCCTGGTTGCTCCAGACTGGCCCTTGCTCCCTTCCAAAAGAGGAGCACTCCGGACCCTCCTGGTCCACTCCAGATGCCGTTTCCACTCACCGCGTGGGTTGCCTTTGCCAAGGCCTGTTGACTCCAATCCCGGATCCGCCAACGCCAACAGCGAGAACCTGCATGGGACAGCTCGTGCCTCCATCCTGGTTGTCGAAGACACCACCTGGTTCACGTGGCTGCAGAGACAAGCGTCCATCCTCACCTGATCGCGACGACAACATCTGGTTCCACTCCTGGTTCCACACCGGTCACTGGCTAGTGACTTTGAACATTGCCCCCTCTGCTTTCAGGTTCTTCCCATCACCGATCCACCCTTGGATCGCACCGGACATCTTCCTCCTGGTCGCCTGCAGCATCTTTCTTCAAGGCTCCATAGACTTCGACTCGGAAACCCAACACACTTTGACACCTATGCACCCGCAGCCCGTGGGTGAGGTAACAAGAGCATTTCGGTGCTCAAGGGTAGCTTGACTCTCCTAGTGTCCAGTTCCATTGTCGTTTTTGTCCTATCTAGTCAGGAAGGTCCGTACACACCTTTTTCTTAAACTATACTGTCCATGGACGTTTGTACGCATCCCGCGTGTGAGTTCACACTCTGCACACGCGCTCCGTGGGCCTCCTATTACCTACCTCAAGTTAGTGTAGCGTGGTCCCAGCGATCCTACAGCCTCTGGACAGCTCCATTACTTCTATCGACTTTCACATTCCACTTACTTAGTATATGGTTTGTCGTGCCCCTAGGGCACCATTGTAACTTGTGCAACTTAAACGTATTTTTCCTAAGAGTTTGTCATGTGCTTAGCCCTCTGATCTCATAAAGAGTTCAGAGGTGTATGTTAGTTAATAAATATCTTCTTTATTTTCATAACAACCTGTGTGGTGTCCTTTCATGTGGTATTCAAGGGGTTATATGTGGTAAAACAGCCGGCTTCACATGCCAAAAGAGTTTAGCCTAAAGACTGCTTTGTCCATGCTACCATTAGGATAGCTGGTCTATAAGGTTGACTTTACAACCAAACACCATAAGGGTTGCTTGGACTGATACAAGGTGATCACTAGAACTAGTGAGCATCATATATCAGGCCAACTTTTCACAATAGTGACCCGACAGATATTGAAATCCCCCAACACACAAAAATCTTAGGAGTTTACCACGAAGTCAGATTAATTTTATGTAAAATTTTGATACACATGAAAAAAGATTATGCCTAGCTGAACTTGGCATCTTCCTTCTTTGTAATCTGTACAACACTCACATGCTGATGGAGTCTTTCCAAGTGTTATACATCTGAGACTAAAATAACATATTTCGAATAAATATGTATTTCAGTAGCTTCAGAAATGCATCACTGTAGGAAATCCGCCTTTTCTGCTTGATCTCCCTGGATTTTTCACCTCTTGCTGAGCCCTATATTTTTTGATGGCTTTAGAACACTGTGCACTTTATCCCTGCTTACCAGTAGTAAAGTGCCTGTGCTCCTCCTTTAAACATTGTTGCATTGGCATATTCCTAATTGTCATATTTAACTTGCCTAGTAATCCCTAGTATATGGCACAAAGTGTACCCAGGGACTGGAAGTTAAATGTCACAAGTAAACTGCAGCACCAATTGTACCATCCACTACAGTGGTAGTGCAAACATGGCTTCAGTCCTACCAGTGAAGTCTAACTGTAGCAGTGTATAATCTGCAAGTCAACCCGTCAGAAAAAACCCTTTTGACAGGCTAAATCTCCCCTTTAAATACTAATCAGTCACCCCTAAGTAGGCCTGGTAGCCTACAAGACGGGGTGCATGGTATTTAAAAGTGGGACATGGAGAAACTTAGTATTAACATTTCTTACAGTGACTGGTACCCAAAAGCTATTGTTCACTGACTACTACAGTGCCACGCACATATAGAACGCTTCACATTCATTCATCAAGGATGGAGTCAGAGTTAGTGTAGAAGGCATCCCTTAAGGTCTTAGAACTCACTCCTTGGTGCTGTGCCGCAACATTAACAAGTGCAGCAGACCTGTTAACGCTGTAGGATCCTGGAGAGAGTGGGGACTGGGACTCTGTACGTCCACAGAAGCCTGCTGGGACTGGAGACTCCTGTTACTGAAGCCTGGTGGGAGGCAGAACTGCAGGGTCCTGAAGGGAGTGAGTGCTGCAAGAATCTGGAGTGAGTGTATTAGTGCTACAGAAGCCAATGGAGGGGCTACTGCAAGTGTTTAGAGGGATGGAGCGCTCAAGGGCCTGGAGGGAGGTTCACATGGGACCAATCGACACAAAAATACATACGATTTGTATCCGGTTCACGCAGTACGCTACGTCCGTACGTAAACAAGCAGCAGTTTCCGGCCCAGCAAGTATGATTCATATCTGAAAGAAACAGGCTAGTATTAGATTCCTTACCTTAGAATATCCCCAGGCGTCAGACAGGATCCGGAATTTTTTGCGTAGCAGTACCCTTGCGCGTCGGTAGGCGTCGTCTGCGGCTCCGCGTCCGTCGTAGATGTCGTGGGTGCCGTGATGACGTCGTCGGAGTACTTAGCCTCCGCGCGCTGACGTCAGTTCTTCTTCTTTACGCGCCAGCAGCGCAGATCCGGAAAAAGTGGTACCGTAGTCATTTTTTGACTAAACTTTTACGATCCCTTTTGATAATTTTTCAAGTCTTCGACTCGAACGGTGCCGGTAGGGATGCCAGGTTGTGAGGACTGCGACCGACTGATGTCGGTCACCGACCCTCACCGCCGGTGCCTCCACTGTCTCGGCGTCGACCACGACGACAAGACCTGCCCCGACTGCCGGGCCCTGACTTCGAAAGCTAGGCGGTCCCTCAAGCGACTCGAGCTTCGGCAGTCGGCCCCGCGCCCTGAGAGGTCCCGGTCCGGATGGAGGTCGAGGGACCGGTAGCGGGGTCGGAGCCATCATAGCTCCGGGAGTCGACATCACTCCTCAGGTTCGAAGTCGTCAGGTAAGCACAAGAAGTCGAAGAGACGTCATCGCTCTTCCGACTCCCCCCGACGCTCGCGCGACGTGGCCGGGGGTTCGGGTGACACCGCCCACGCGGCTCCGTCGGAGTCGCGGGCATCGCGTCCTGCCCCATACCCTCCGGACCCTGGGCGGCATGCGACGTCGGAGGAGATCGAGCGCTTCCTCATGGCCATGAGCTCCCTCACTACTCCGGCGGGCTCCGCGGCGCCTTTGGCCCGGCAGACCCGTCTGGGGGCCCTAGCGGGTCGGGGGATTTGGCCCCGACGCCGGTGGGTGCTTCGGCCCGGACGCCGCCGGCGCCGCAGGGCTCGGCGCCGCAGGGCCACACTGGATCCGCTTCTAGATCCGGGTCGTCGCCGGTTGACCTGACAACCTCACCAGCGCCGGTCCCGCAGGTGTCACCTCCGGCGCCGTCTTCGGGCGGCGCCGTCCCCGATGCCTCTCTCGATCCTGTATCGGAACTGGAGCGGCGCCGCTGGGCGCCGCTCTCGACGTCGATTGGGGAGTTTTACCTTAATGATCCGGCCTCATCCATTGACAACCCTGAGTATCAGGAGATGGGTGATGAGGAGTATTGGGAGGGGTCTGAGGACCCTCTGACACGGGAGTGTCAGTTCCAGGAGGACTGGACAGGTGGACTTGCGGATGCCAGTGGTCTGGACACCTCGCCAGACAATGGTTTTGTCCCCCCTCCTACCGTGGCTACGGAGGAGGGGGCAACCTACAGTGTGGTGTTGACACGGGCGGCCAAGGCCTTGGGCCTTGAGCTCCCCGTCGCGGCCGTGAGGACTAACCTCCTTACTGAGGTCCTTAAACTGCAGTCAAGCTCGGCTGAGCCTCTGCTGCCGTTTAATGAGGCCTTGACCGACGTTCTTTTGGGCACTTGGTCCAGGCCCGCTACAGGTTCGCCTGTAGATAGGAACGTGGCCAGACGCCACCGCCCGGCCCCGGGCGACGCTTGTTTCCTGTCCACCCACTCCACCCCGAGAGCCTGGTTATCCAGGCTTCAAATTCCCAGACCGCATTCCCGTCGGCTCCGCCTGACAAGGAATCCAAGAGGTATGAGCAGTACGGCAAAAAGGTATTCTCCTCGGGGCGTGGCCATCCGGGCAGCGAGATGGCCGCTCTGTGAGTGAGCTCCGCCGGCTGCACACGATAATCCTTTCACTATCCTGCTCCATGACTTCGGAGAGCCCCGATCTACGTGTGGATCGATTGCTGACGCCCAGCTGCTCCTTCTGTTGTAATTTTGAGTGGACCGGAGGCTGGGAGAAGAAGCTGTGATCCTCAGGGATCTGGCCGAGCTGCGCCCAAACAGAAGCCCGCGGCTGCGGAACCCGTGCCGGAAGCTGCCGCCAACTACAGCCCGGGGATCGGCGGGCCTCCGGAGGCCCACTGAGCGGAGATGTGCTGACCCCCGTGCAGACTTGCTGCTCATTAAGACCACACCGATGAGTCACTGCTGCACCGGTGGGGAGATTTGCGGCTCGGCTGGCCCTAAGAGCGTGGTGGCCGTGCGCTGGGTTCCCGAGGGCGGACATCGGAGGAGCACCCAGGGCGGAGCCGCCATTTTGCTGGGGGACTTGGCGCTCGGTGGTGGGTAGCGTGCGACCTTGGTCCGGAGGCCAGCGCCTGGAGTGGTGCTCTGCAATCGTCGAGCCACAAGTACAGGTCGGCCCGGTGGGGCCGGGCATCTGCTTATTCGAACCCCCCCGTGCTAGAGCGCTGGAACTTCTGCTGGCAGCTAATAATTTCACAGCTGTGGGCGGTGCGGGACTCCATCGGCAGCACCACCCTAACGCCTACAGCCACCTACTATCTGGAGAGGTTCATCTGTTTCACCGCGGCCCACCTGTGCAGGCAGCTCTCGGGTGGCACTGGCGCGCTCAATCTCTGCAGGACCCGCCATTTTGAACTAACACTGCACGCTGGCTGCCCTCTTGCTGCCACACGGTCCTCCCTGCTAACCTCAGCCGCCATAGGTGTCCGCGAGGGTGTGACAGGTGTTCACTGTTGGAGCTGTGCAAGCTTGGCCCCCCTCAGCCTGACTAATATGAGGGGGTGGCCCTATCAGACACTGTGGATAGGCCCAAGCGACTGTTTGGATTGACCACCCCGTTGCGTGGCACACTCTTAGCTCTAAGATGGGAGGGAAGAATGACGCGAGGCAACCCAGGCTCAATTTTGAGCAGAAGCAGAAAGCTAAACAAAACGCGGCTGATCAGGATAAGGGTGAATCTTCCTCGCAAGGGACTGCCGCTGACATTGACTTTGGTGCACTGATTATGGAAGTAAGATCGAGCCTAAAAAGCATAGACACCAAACTGGATGTCATGTCCTCGCAGCTGGAATCGGTTAAGAACAAGGTGGACGCACACGAAACTCGGTTGGACTGCCTGGAGAATAGGAACACTGAGTGCTGTGAGTTCCAACAACACACCAAGCAACACATCACCAATATCGAGAGGGAACTGGAGTCCCTGCGAGCCAAAGCGGACGATTTGGAGGCTCGTTCCCGGAGATCGAACATTCGCATCACGGGAATTCCGGCAACGGCGAACACTGGCAAGATGGAGGTGTTTGTAGCGGACCTACTGCACGAACTATTTGACCCGGACCTCTCACGGGTATTTACGGTTGAAAGGGCGCATAGATCGCTTGGCAAGAAACCGCCGGTGGGCGCGCCGCCACGTCCTATTCTCGCTAAACTTCTGAATTTCCAGGACAGAGACCTCGTCCTGTGCCTTGCCAGGGAGAAGGGTAGGATCACCCACAAAGGAAATAACATCTCCTTCTACCCTGATTTTACCCCTCTGGTTCAGGCTGCCAGGAAAGAATTCATGCCGGCCAAGAGACTGTTGCTGCAGGCGGGGGTCCAATACTCGCTCCTGTATCCGGCAAAACTTAAGGTAGTGCATGAGAGTACCACACACTTTTTTACAGATGCACAATCAGCTCTGAAGTTTGCAAAATACATTTGTGGTCCTGGGGCGAGAAGGAAATCGCCGAGATTGGAGGATGACTCTGGTCAACTTAGTGATAATGATTGAGTGTGTTGCTGCGATGGTTATTGTGGTGTCATCTGTTTGAATTTCTCCCACTTTGCCTACATGGTCCGCTCCCCCCCTGCTCTTTCAGTTATATTGCTTGCCCTGAGCTGGATTGGAGATGGGACGGCTTTATTCTGCATGTGTGGCTTCTGGTCCACGATACGTTCCTTATGTTCTGCTGGGATGTCGATGTTCGTCCCTGTGGAGGGGCGCCTTTTGAGTTGTGGAAGCTCACATTTACGTGCAGCCACCCTGTGCAAGCAGGGGTGAATGCTGGGAGCACCACGCCCCCATGGGGTGTCTCCCACTGTTTCTGTTTCTAGTTTGCCAACGCAATATGCGTACTTTTGAAGGGGATTTTTCACGACCTAATTGGGGGGTTGGTGAGGGAGGGGGGTGGAGGGGGGGGGGTTGGGATGTTTGTTACTTATCGAGAGTTGGTGCGATAGAGGTTGCTATATAACGAACACTATGTGCGGGGCATTGCTGTGCTTAAACTGGGTTGGTTCACTCGGAGACACTGGGGCAGGCACTGGACCGTGCCTTGCGGATTTGAAAACGGCACATAATGGGAGGCGTTAAATTGTGGACATGGAACATTCGGGGGCTTGGGGACTACAAAAAAGCTAGGCTGATGCATGGGATGCTTGTTAGGCATAATGTGGACATTTGTTTTCTACAGGAGACACACATTAACTCCACCCCTTCGCCTAGGCTGAAACACTATAGGTGGTCGCAGGTGTACTCTGCTATCTATTCCAATTACGCTAGGGGGGTGGCGATACTTATCCGCAGAGGCCTGGACTGGAGGGAACATGCTGTTATACTGGATAAGGAGGGAAGATACGTCATTGCACATGGCTCGCTACAGGGCACGCCGCTGGTGCTAGCAGCTATATATGGCCCGAATGTAGATGACCCGGAATTTTTTCGAACTGTTTGGGCTCAGATCATGTTGCTGGATTGTTCACAGATTGTTCTGGGAGGTGATTTTAATGTGGTACTTAATGATGAGTTAGATCGCAGAGGAGCGGGGAGACCCACACATGCTAGAGCGCGCCAGGCGGTTCTTGATGTAATGGAGGAGGGTTTGCTGTCGGATGTGTGGAGATCTAGACACCCTGAGGACACAGTGGGAACATGCATGACGAGCCATCATGCGGCCTGGTCCCGCCTGGACTACTGGCTTGTGTCTCCTGGAGTGGCGTCCTGGGCGGTAGAGGTGGACATACAGGCTAGATCACTCTCAGACCACGCCCCCTGCCTGCTAGAGTTGAAGGTACCTGATGCCCCTAAAAGGGCTTTTTTCTGGCGCCTGCCCCCCCATGCCCTTACTGACTCCGCCTTCACCGAAGAAATTAGGATGGATATTGTACAATACTTTGCAGAAAATGAAGGCTCGGCATCCACAGAAGCTATAGTATGGGACGCATTCAAGGCGGTAATTCGAGGCCAGTGTATCGCTAGACAGGCAGGGGTGCTGCGGGCTATCCGTGATACTCTGGCCCGCCTTGAACGAGAGTTGAAGGAGCTAGACCTGGCCTTCTGCCAGGACCCTTCACCAGAATTAGCAGGTCAGATGAAGTCCAAACTGGTCACATTTAATGAGGAGGCACAACGGGAAGTTAGATTCCTGGGGAAGCAGGCGGAGGCCCGCAGGTACGGTGAAGGGGACAGGCCGAGTAGAACCCTGGCACGACTGATTTCTCCTAGCTCACAGACACACTACATACACTCCATCAAGGATAGCGAGGGGACACTTGTCATAGGTCAGGAAGCTGTGCTTGACACATTTGCTGAGTTTTATAAATCCCTGTACACCACTAGACAGCCCACGGTCCCAGCTTCCTTGGAAAGCTTCCTAGATTCCATTGCCATTGTCTGGTTCAATGATGTCCACCGCCGGTATATGGATGTCCCTGTCATTGTCCAGGACATAATACAGGTAATTAATAGCATGCCTGCGAAGAAGGCTCCAGGCCCGGATGGGCTGCCTACAGCTTTTTACAAAGCGTACGCCGAGGAGTTGGCCTCCACACTTCACTCTGTCTTTGCTGAAGCCCTGGAGTTGGAGTCCCTGCCGGACTCGATGCGCGAGGCCCTAATCATAACCTTGCTGAAGCCAGACAAAGACAGCCAAGTCCTCGACTCATACCGTCCCCTTTCCCTGATAAATGTTGACGCTAAGATCTACGCCAAAATCATTGCGGACAAACTGCAGCCTCTGTTACCGATGGTGGCACTCCCGGATCAGTCTGGGTTTATACCTGGCCGAGCCACATCACACAATCTCAGGACGATATTCTCCATTTTGCACTACTTACACCCCTCCATACAGGCTGCTGTGATTTTTTGGACGCCACTAAAGCGGTTGATTCGCTTGAATGGCCATACCTCTTTAGGATTCTGGGTAGGATGGGCTTCAGCCACAACTTCATTACTTTGATTAGGTTACTGTACGCTGCGCCCAGGGCACGAGTCAGCGTGAATGGGCTCATATCTCAGCCTTTTGCCATATCACGAGGGACCAGACAGGGCTGTCCTTTATCCCCGCTCCTTTTTGCTATAGCCATGGAGCCCCTTGCGGCCAGGGTTCGGCAGCACCACACTGCGAGAGGGATAGGCTTCAGTTCCCGAAGCCTGCTGATTTCCCTGTATGCCGATGACGTCACGCTATACGTTCTCAACCCTGATGTGAACTTGAACCCCCTGCTGCGAGAATTTGTCCGCTTTGAGGGCTTGGCCGGTGTGTCCATTAACTGGTCCAAATCTGTCGCTTTTCCATTAACTGACACCACCAAGGAATCACCATCTGACTACCCCCTGCGTTGGGAAACGGACGCAGTCAAATACCTGGGGATTTGGATAAGCCGCGATATACAGGAGCTATGGGCCCTGAACTTTGGCAGAGCAGTGGCTTGGCTGGAGGGGAAGGTGGAAATCTGGAATAAACTCCCCCTGTCTCTGGTCGCGCGCATAGCACTAGCAAAAATGGTGATCCTCCCCAAATTCCTATACCTGTTTGTAAATATTCCGATACCCTTGACGGCGCACTTCCATGCCCGTGTACGGTCGCTGTTGCTGACGCTTGTATGGGCGGGTGGCCAAGCATGAACGTCCTGGGCGTTGCTCACGCTCCCACTGCGTCAGGGCGGACTGGGAGCTCCTGACATGAAACTGTACTCAATATGTGCGCAAGCGCAATTTTTGCACTTCTGGGCTTTTCCCACCCCCTACCAGCCGCACGTGGCGGTGGAGTTGGCCGCGGTGGCCCCTTCACCGCTAAGTGTAGCACTCTACGGCAGGGTGTCTCGCCCGTCGAAAGACGTGGATACTGTGGACATGCTCCGGTGGGCGTGGCGCGAGCTGCGCAACAGGGCAAAGCTCCTCCTGCTATACGCACCAGCCATTCCGTTACGGGGTAACCCGATGATGCCTTGCTTGAGTAATGGGGGTGGAGTCCGAACGCTTCGAGGGCAAACCCTACACACCTTTGCTGACCTTTACCCGGACGGCACCTTCAGGGACCTAGGCTTACGTGAGGACGGCCAACCCGAGTCGTTCTCTGACCTACTCCTGTACCATTCACTCAAAGAATCCTGTAAGGCACTGTGGCCTCAGTTCCCAGAGGAACCACCACAGCTCCTTGCCCTTCAAAACCTCCTTTCGAGAGCCTCTCCTAAGAAACTTGTGTCTCGGTTGTACAACTGCATGCAAGATCAATTCCCCATTACTGTGCCTTCTTCTATGCAGGCCTGGAATGCTGACCTGGAGAACCCCCTGACGGAGGAACAGTGGGTGTTCTGCTGCAGACAGCTTACGGCATTATCGCCCAACTACAGACTGAGATTGGTGCACTTCAAATTTTTGCATAGGTACTATCGCACGCCAATGTCGCTGCATCGCATGGGTATCAGAGATGACGCTACATGCTGGAAGTGCGGCTGCGAAGATGCATCCTTTTTGCATGTGGCATGGAGCTGCCCTAGGTTAGAGGAGTATTGGTCCAGCGCTTTCACTGCCATTAATCAAATTTTGCACAGAGCCGATGCGCCATCCCCGCTTCTGGGACTGCTGGGATGTGTTCAGGACCCTGCCCAAACATAGGAAGTTACATGCGTTGCTGCTCCTTTATGCCAAAAGACAGGTGGCGGTGCACTGGGGTCGCAGGGCATTGCCTACATTTGACGCATGGGTGAAGGATGTGACATATCGCAACGCACAGCTCGAACACTACTGGGAAACGATGCCCACCGCTTCTCGACCTAGGGATATCTGGGAGCCATTCATGCAGTGGTCACGGGAGCGTGAAGCCTCCCCTGATTCTAGGCAATCGCCATCAGTAGAGATCTCTGACGATATGGGTTAACATCTCTTGTGATATAACTGACATCTCCTGCGGTGGTTAGATCTGAGAAAGACTGTACCCCGTGGCCATGCGTAGGGATGGACGGGGGCCCTGCTTGTGACCTTATGCAGCTGACTCCACATGTTTTGCTGTGTCTCTCCCTTGACCTGGTGACCCCATATGTAAATCTGCTCCCTTCCCGCCTCCCTTTAACGGTTATGGACTGCCTGCCCGATGTGATCCCTGCTGCTGTCTGCGAATCTGCAGTATGGCACCTTGCCCGTAAACACGGATCCTTCCACATTAGTGACACTATGCCCGTTTGCTACTCCTCCTCTGCACCCGAACTGGTTTTGTTGTTGTTGTTTTGGGGGGTGAAAAGGGTCTAGAGACATTGATTGATCCGCACTATTTGTCATTTGCACTGTGATGCCTATATATTGGTACTGTTGCTTTGTTACCTTACTTCCTTCGATGGTACACTGTATATGTCTTGACCCCAAAAATGTAGGACACACTGATTTACTACGGTTACATATGCTTACTGTTCACGTCTCTATACCAGGTAAACTGATAATGCACTGCACATCGCACTATATAACACCTTGATTGTGCTATGCTTTCTTCTAATAGCGGCCAGCCTCCGGGTTGTTGGTGTGACGCTGTGTAATTCTAACAAGTCATAATAAACGTCTTACAAAAAAAAAAAAAAAAGGTATTCTCATCCCTGAGTCTGGGACTGCGGTCTTCCAACACCGCATGCGTCTTGGGCCACTACACCCACTCTCTGTGGGACACGGTCGCGGACGTGCTGCCAGAATGCCCGTTGGAGGTACGGGCTAAACTTGGCCAGGCAATTGTGGAAGGCCGGGATGCAGCACGGTATTCTATCCGGTGTGGCCTGGATACCACCGACTCACTGGGCAGAGCGATGGCAACGACGGTGGCGATTTGTCGCCACGCCTGGTTGAGGTCCGCCAACTTCTCGGCCGATGTCCAGAATACACTCATGGACATGCCGTTTGATGGCCGTCGCCTTTTTGGCGATAAGGCAGACCATGCGCTTGAGCGCTTTAAGGACTCCAGGGCTACGGCCAGGTCCTTGGGCCTCTCGGCCCCGCACCAGCAAATGGGTGCCTTTCACTCCCTTTTGTGGCCAAGGAAGGGGCGCCCCCACACGTGCTGCCAGCCATGCACCGCAGACTAACATCCAACGCGGTGGCGGCCGTGGAAACCACTGTGGCGGCGGTCGGGGACAACAGCGAGGCCAGTCCACACCCTCCCCTGCAGCATCCGCCTCAAAACCCTCTTAGTCCGTGCTTTCAGGCCCATGTGACGCCATTGGGGGGCAGGGTTTGCCATCACCTCCTCCACTGGCGCACTGTCACATCGGACAGGTGGGTGCTGCAAATCGCCCGAAGGGGCTACTCCCTCCCCTTCGAAGTGACTCCTCCAGCCATGCCACCGCAATACCACCGCGTGTCGGGGGATCATTTGCGACTTCTGCAGGAGGAAGTTACGGCCCTCTTGGCCAAGGGGGCCATCGAGCGAGTTCCTGGGCCAGAAGTAGGGTGTGGTTGCTACTCCCACTACTTTCTGGTACCCAAGAAGGGCAAAGGGGGCCTACGCCCTATCTTGGATCTACGGAACGTCAACGGCTTCCTCCGGAAGGAGAAGTTCAAAATGCTGGCACTGGCTCAGGTCCTAGCTGCCCTGGACCCAGGAGACTGGATGGTAGCGTTGGACTTGCAGGACGCTTATTTCCACGTCCCCGTCCTGCCGGCCCACCGGCGCTACCTGCGGTTCACGGTTGGCCACGGCCACTTTCAGTTTACCGTGCTCCCCTTCGGCCTTACCAGCGCCCCACGGGTGTTCACGAAGGTGATGGCTGTAGCCGCAGCTCATCTGCGCAGGTTAGGGGTTTCAGTCTTCCCCTACCTCGACGACTGGTTGTTGAAGGCGGGCTCGCCCCAAACAGTCGTCAGCCACCTCCAAACGACGGTAGACCTCCTGCACCAGCTGGGGTTTTCCCTCAATGTGCTGAAGTCACACCTGTGCCCCACTCAGAAGCTCCTCTTCATCGGAGCGGTTCTCGACTCGGCGCAGTTTCTGGTTTATCCTCCAGAACAGTGGGTTCGGGATATTCAGGCTCTGATTCCACTCTTTCAGCCTTTATCCCGGGTCTTGGTCAGGTTGGCGCTGCGGCTTCTGGGGCTGATGGCCTCCTGCATCCTTCTGGTGCATCACGCCCGATGGCGGATGCGGGGTCTGCAGTGGGACCTGAAGTTTCAGTGGGCCCAGCATCAGGGCAACCTATTTGACCATGTCCTGATCTCGGAGGGCACTGCGAGACAGCTGCAGTGGTGGCTCATGAACCGCGATTGGGTCAGCGGCAGAACCCTCTCCCTTCCCCAACCGGAGCACATAGTTGTGACGAACGCGTCCCTCCAGGGCTGGGGAGGCCACATGGGAGAGGCGGAGATCAGAGGCCTCTGGTCTCTGGCGGAGTCCCAGCTCCATATCAACATTTTGGAGCTGCGGGCGATTCGTCTAGCACTGAAGGCATTCCTCCCCTCTGTCCGGGGGAGTGTAGTGCACAAACAGGGCGGGGTGGGGTCGTGGACCCTTTGCCAGGAGACTCTGCGCCTCTGGCAGTGGCTGGAACATCAGGGCGTGACCCTGGTGGTTCAACACCTGGCAGGTTCTCTGAACGCCAGGGCGGACGAGCTCAGCCGTCGGTGCATGATGAATCACAAATGGTGTCTGAACTCGGCGCAAGGCCTCTTTCAGCAGTGGGTAGAGCCTTGGTTAGATCTATTCGCCACCGAAGAGAACGCGCAATGTCGTCAGTTCTGCGCGTTGGAATTTCCAAGGCGGCACTCGCTCGGCGACGCTTTTCGTCGCGAGTGGAGTTGCGGTCTGTTGTACGCCTTTCCGCCTATACCACTTCTGCCCAGAGTGCTGAAGAAGATCAAACGCGACCGGGGCCCAAGTCATCCTTGTGGCCCCGGACTGGGCACGAAGGTACTGGTATCCCGAGCTACTCAGTATGCCAGTCGATCCCCCGGTTCGTCTGCCTCTTCAGGAAGACCTTTTGTCACAGCAGCAGGGGACGGTCCTCCACCCGAACTTGTCCAGTCTCCACCTCCATGCTTAGAGATTGAACGGCGACAGTTGAGGCCATTTGACTTGCCTCCTGAAGTCTGTAATGTCATTCTGGCAGCCAGGTGTCCCTCCACAAAGTCGGTATACGCCTGCAGGTGGAACAAATTTGTGGCATGGTGCACAGCAAAGGCTGTGGATCCTCTTTCTGAGGTTCTTCGCTTCCTTCTTTCTCTTGCCCAGCAGGGCTCTGCTCTGGGCACTGTCAAGGGCTACCTTTCTGCCCTTTCAGCCTTTCTAAGGCTGCCTGATCAACCTTCTTTGTTCAAGTCACCTATTGTAACTCGTTTTCTGAAGGGTATCACACACATGTTCCCTCCTGTTCCGTTTGTGATGCCTCAGTGGGACTTGAACCTTGTTCTTACCTTTCTGATGTGCGCTCCCTATGAGCCACTTCGCAACTGTCCTCTCCGCCTTCTTACTCTGAAGACTGCTTTCCTGGTTGCCATCACCTATGCCAGGAGAGTGAGTGAGCTCCAGGCTCTTTCATCCAAACCCCCTTTCCTTTCTGTCCATCAGGACAAGGTTGTGTTGCAGACTAGACCATCTTTCCTGCCCAAGGTTGTCATGGGCTTCCATATCGGGCAGTCTATCACCTTGCCCACATTCTTTCCGCCACCGCATCCCTCTAAAGAGGAAGAGCGGCTCCACCGTCTGGACCCAAAACGTGCGATTTCGTTCTATTTAGATCGCACACGCCAGTTCCGGGTGGATGACCAACTCTTTGTTGGTTACGTGGGCGCTAAGAAGGGACGGGCGGTGCACAAGAGGACCATGTCTCGGTGGGTCGTCTTGTGTATCAAGGCATGTTACTCCTTGGCGAGGAAGGAGCCTCCTGTTGGGCTGAGGGCCCATTCCACTCGGGCCACGGCGGCTAGCACTGCCCTGGGCCGGGGAGTCCCCTTGCAGGACATCTGGCAGGCAGCTACGTGGGCATCGCTGCACACGTTTGCGAGACACTACTGCCTGGACAGCCAAGTCAGGAGGGATGGCTTCTTTGGCCGTTCCGTCCTCCAGGACTTTCTGGTGTGATTATTGGTTTGCAGACCCACCACCGGGGTTGGTATTGCTGGGGTATCTATTCTAAGGTAAGGAATCTAATACTAACCTGTTTCTTTCAGATGAACAAGTTACTTACCTTCGGTAATATATATCTGTAAGAAACAGTAGTAAGTATTAGATTCCATACCGCCCCACCCATCCTCCCCGTTCTGCGAACTGATATCTAGGGTTAAGGTCATCCCCTTTCAGGGCCCTAGTTTCAATGGCACCAGTGTTGGTTTTTAACATGGCTCTGCATTTCTGGCGCGGAAAAGCTGTGTCTAAGAACTGACGTCAGCATGCGGAGGCGGCGTCTAAGTACTCCGACAACGTCATCACGACGCCGACTACGGACGCGGAGCTGCAGACGACGCCTACCGACGCGCAAGGGTACTGCTAGGCAAAAATTTCCGGATCCAGTCTGACGCCTTGGGATATTCTAAGGTAAGGAATCTAATACTAACTACTGTTTCTTACAGATATATCGTTACCAAAGGTAATTAACTTGTTCCTCAGCGACCCTCCGTACGACGCTTTTTCTACGGGACCCGAAAACAGCCGTAAAAGCAGAGTCCAGCTCGAACCGCACCCCGGTACGCAACATATACGCCATGAACCCCATCATCCGTGTCATCCCAGTCCTGTACGCCTACGACCTGGTGCATAGAAACCGACGACGGCGCAGACAGTGAGAACTACGTACCGCAACAATGGAAGTGTACATGTACGGTGCGTCATACACGCTCGCGTATACCACCATTGCAATAGTGATACGAGCCGCACTCACACCGTGAATGTTGGGGTACGGTGCGTCACACGCACTCGCGTATGGCACCATTGCAATAGGGATACGAGCCGCACACATGCCATGAAGGTTGGGGTATGGTGCGTCACATATGAGGGGTGGGTGGCCATTCCAGTTTGAACCCAGCCATATGCAAATCAGTCTTGACCCTGTGCCCCATGGGAACAGTCCAGCCCGAACTGCCAAGCCAGGTCCTCCCTGGACTGGAAACAAGCATCCTAGGACCGGTTTCGGGCTTTCAGCCCTCTTCAGCCAGGATAGCTTGATTCCAGTGGCATGGAGAGCACGGGACTCACATCTGAGCATACCCGTCCCACTCAGGGTGACAAATGCAAAAACAACAGTTGCTGGACAGAATGCAGAACAATGTCATACATTCACCCCAGGACAGAGATCTGGGCCTAAATCCATCGTTTTTTTGCTCACCATGCCATTCCAGTTTGAACCCAGCCAGTTGGCAAGTTGGCAGGGTATGCTCAGACGTGAGTCCCTTGCTCACTTTGCAACTGGATTCAAGCAAGCCTGGCTGAAGACGGGTGAAATGCCAGAAACCGGTCCTAGGAAGCTTGTTTCCGGTCCAGGGGAGGCATGGCTTGGCAGTTCGGGCTGGACTGTTCCCATGAGCACAGGGTCGGACTGATTTGCATATGGCCATGTCTGAACTGGGGTGGCAGAGTGGGCTAAAGAACGGTGATGGATTAAACCCTGATCTGTTAACTGGGTGTGAGTGTTTGATTGGTTCAGATGCTCCGTCCATCACCACCCCCTTTTGTACCGCTTTGTTCGCCATAAGTTGGCAGGGTATGCTTAGACGTGAGTCCCTTGCTCACTTTGCCACTGGATTCAAGCAAGCCGGGCTGAAGACGGCTGCAATGCCAGAAACCGGTCCTCGGAAGCTTGTTTCCGGTCCAGGGAAGGCATGGCTTGGCAGTTCGGGCTGGACTGTTCCCATGAGGCACAGGGTCAGACTGATTTGCATATAGCCATGTGTGAACTGTGGTGGCAGAGTGGGCTAAAGAACGGTGATGGATCAAACCCAGATCTTTTGACTGGGTGTGAGTGTTTGATTGGTTCAGGTGCTCCGTCCATCACCACCCCCTTTTGTACCGCATATAACCTGTCTGACCAGACATCCCAACTGTGGGAGTGTATCCAAGCTTCAGAGCACCTCAAGTAGCAGGTGACACACAATACAACAAACAGCCATGTACCTACCCCCTCCTTGCTGCTGTCTCTCCTGCAACTGTCTATCGAGGTCTGGAAAGACCACTGCCAGGACCCGGAGCATGTGGGGTGTGGTAAATATTTTACCGTATACGAGTTTACCATAGAATTTCGGACAAGTAAAGAAATAGCTCAATCAAATGAGAGGCAGAGTCCGTGGTGTCTGAGTCTTAAGGGCTTTAATCATAAATGATGACTCTAGCCATGGAAATCTATTCCATCAATACAAGGGTTCGGGTATGCAATGATGGCAGGAAAGATGTCAACGATTTCTTAACAGTACATGACATATATAGTAAAATGGAACAATGGCAGTGAATACAGTAGGCGTGACAAGTGAAATGTATATGATAAGAACACATGTGCGTAGCAAAAAGGCGTGTACAAGGGTGTGCACTGGAAACGTCACAGAAAAGTGTCATAAGTGGGTGGATGCTTAGAGTATTCTTGCAGAGTCAGCTGAAACCTGCGACCTGAATGCACGCGCAGCTAACATGACGTGTGATTGACGTACATCTAGAGGAAGCTAAGGGTCTGACATTTAGCACTAGTAGAGGAGACAGAAGTCTGGCATGTCAGATCGACCTGTCCCTATAACATATCTGATATCTAGTATTTCGAGAATGTTTAATCTGGAGTAAAAGGTCTCCTGGGCAGAGGCTACTCTATACTGAATGTTAGTGCGTGCATAGGTGTCTGTGGGTCTACGTGCGGGGCCATGGGCCTACTCTGGCAACAGGAACTGTAAATTACTTGCACGGAGACAGGAAGACTTGCTCTTTGCTCTGCAGCCGGGGATATGTTTACCTAAATCACTAGACAGGAATGTGTTTCCGAGGAGCTGAGCTGGCTACACTGATAACTTGAAGGTAAAATACTGTTTTTGGCAGGCAGACCAGGCCGAGCCGGCACCGCTCGCTTGACAGGAAGTAAGGCAGAGGTCAGGGATGCATCTCCATGCTGCAGCTTTCAGAGGCAGAGACGGATGTGGCTCGAAAACAGAAATCAGGGCCTAGCTCGGCAGAGCCAGGAAAAACGTGAAAGTGCACCATGTAAAGACGGTGGCACGGCATACTTAGGAACTGAATTATCAATCCATTCATGGTGGATCTGACAGAGGACATGTTAACGTTAGACGCAAATGTATTTGCGTCTTCAGATTCGGTTGTGGAGGGAAATTACATGTACTTGAAACTCGTACATGGAGCCGTTGGTGTACACGTTGGGGACACATTTGCCCATAAAAATTTCAATTACCTCATTCCCTCCTTGTCCCCTACGGACCCTTCAAATATGTCGATGTTCATGAGACCATCAATCTGTTCATATAACATCATCTGCTCTTCTTTCTTTCTTCGAGAATGGGAACGTGAACTTGGATGGGGAACACAAGCTGTGGCGCACAAGCCACAAATCGCTGGCCCACATTGCAGACATAGACAACAACTGAATACTATGGCCAATATGATTCCTAGGAATGACAGTAACTTCCATCCCCAGGCTGTGATTACACTCCAGAGCCAACCGGACCAAGTCCAGGAACCTGGATTCTGGTGTATCAGATGGGCAATTTCGTGAAGTCTGGTGATAGCTCTATAGACCGATGGCGCGTTATTTGGAATAAACACGCAGCAACTGGATCCGATGACTCTACAGGCTCCGCCCCTATCGGCCAGGATGACGTCAAGGACAAGGCGGTTCTGAAGAACAACAAGTCTCATAGCAGACTGCTCCTCTGTTAAGTTGCCCAAAGCAGAAGTAGTCTCATTCACTACGGCTTCAAGTATTCTGGTTAATTTGCGTATCAGTTTACTAATGGAGACAGTGCCTAGATAGGGAAAGAATCCTTTATTGAAATCTGTATATTGTTCCCATGTAGTTTCAGTCTGATCAACTATTGGGAGGTCTCTCTTGTGTCTAACAATATTAAGGCGGGAATTCCTGTGATAGTCAGATGGGGCTAGGAATACTGGTGGCAATAGGAATGCAATGAAACAGGTACCATCCCAGTCTGGAGGTAAACGGACATAAGCTGTCTGACCACAAATGAAATAGGAATGTCGGGAAGCTTTGAATGTAGACTTGCCTTTATCACTGAATTCGACCACAGTAGTACAGTCACTGTGACCTAGATGTACTGAACCTTTCTTTCTGACACACAATACACCTTTCGCTGGTAGAACCGATATGGATGGCAAGTCTGGACTGGTTTCTGACTGAACATTTAGAATCATGAGGTTGAGTGTAAAATTGCCTAATCCATACACTTCATTTTCTAAATCTGTCCCTGTCATTTGTGGAAGACCCTCCTTGTCTGGGAAACATGCTTTGTTCATGACTGTGTTCAGATTTCCCCATATCCAATTGCTTTGGGAAACTCTAGATTCTGTGTTTATAGAAGATATTAAACTAAACCATGCACCACAGGAACCATTATGTGTAAACGGGTAAGGAAAGAGGGGCAGAGCTCCCTTGTAGTTCTGATAGGGAGGGAGTCGGCCACATATCCAACAATTTGTAGCATTATTGATCTGGTGAGAATGATGTAACATACGAATAAATGTATTGTTGCGCAGCGCAAGTCGATAAGACAATTCGTGTGGAGGAAGAGCACTAAATGTGTGCTCGACAGTGTCATTAGAAAAAGAATGTGCAAGAGGAAAATACATATATAACATCCAACTCATAGCAATAATCGTAAGACTCAGAAAAAACATAATAAGCAATGTGCAGACGCATCTGCTCCGGAGACTTTTACGATATTTTTGTTTCTTGGTCTCCTGTCTATCTCTCTCTCTATTTGGGTCTAACTTGTACATTGTCAGAAACTGCCTAACCGCTTCACCCAGGAGGGGACTTAAACAATTAAACTGTCTGACTTACTAGACCTCAATTTCTGTCGGTACTCCTCTTGGGGAGTTTTCTCTAGAAGGGGGAGTTTGGTATCAGTCACTGGTACGTGGGAGTTCTGGGATTCAGTCTTTGGCGGAAGTCCATGGAATCTTTTCACGTGACTGGAGTGCACCCAACCCTTCCGCCCCTCCAGTTTAACAGCAGTCCTAGTTGTTAACCAAACGATCTTCGGCTCCTTCCAGTGGGGCTCCAAAGGGCTTGATCTGTCAAAATTCCGGACGACTACAACGTCCCCCGGGACCAGTTCATGTGGCTTCACCTCGGTGTTGTCTGGGAAGGCTGCCGCGACCTGTGAACGACATGATTGTAGTGCAGACATCAAGGAAGCAAGGTAATCTGTCAGCATAGTACTGTCAACATCTGTAATTCTTCGCGGCAGAGGCGTCCCCCACATATTAGGAGGCCTACCGAAGACCACCTCATACGGGGATAGCCCTGTCCTAGAATGGGCTACCATTCTCATATAAAAAAGAGCAACTGGCAAAGCTACTATCCAATCTACTCCCTTTTCTTTACACACTTTGGCAAGACGAGTTTTCAGAGTCTGATTATGCCGCTCCACGAGACCTGCTGCCTCAGGATGTCGGACACAGTGAAACTTCCACTGGTACCCCAATAGAAGTGAGACCTGCTTCATAAGTTCAGATGAAAATGGCTGACCGTTATCTGAATACACGACACGGGGCAAACCGTATCGAGGGAAAAACTCACGAACTAGCTGCTTGGCGGTGGTCGGGGCAGTGTAATCTGGGACGGGATATGCTTCTGTCCATCGGGATAGGGCACATACAACTACGAGGACATACTTAAATCCTCGGCATCTTTCCATCTGGATATAATACATCTGGAGGACTTCAAAAGGGTAATCGGGAGGATGAAATCCACCTTGCTCTACGGGAACACCTTTTCCTGGATTGAACTGACAACAGATCATGCAGGTACGCACTTTCTGTTTTGCTGCTGCTCGTAAATGCTTGTTGAACCAGAGGTTCTGTATACTGTCTAACATGGCTTTTTCTCCTAAATGTGCTGGACTATGTGCTGTGTTGATGATAACTTGAACCATAGAGTCGGGGAGAAACCATGTAGTCTTTCCCTTCGTCATCCATCCTTGGTCTGTCTGGACCCCTCCTTGTTCAGCCCATTTCTTTATTTCATCTGTAGTAGCATGTGTCTGTATGTCGATGACATCTTGTGTGGGGTCCCTGACTGTCATGCAAGGTGTTAGTGAGTTTACGTCAGTCTTTGTCATATCAGTCGTTTGAGTATGAGTCAGTGCTGTATGTTTCGCTATTCGATCTGCAAAGTCGTTGCCCTGAGAAATAGTGTCTGTGACTTTCGTATGTGCCTTGCACTTCATGATAGCTATAGCTGTAGGCAAATGTATTGCGTCTAACAGAGCTTGAATGAGGGGGCCATGCTGGATCTTGGCTCCGTGAGAGGTCAAGAAACCTCTTTCTTGCCAGAGGACACCGAAGTCGTGAACGACTCCGAATGCATAACGGGAATCTGTGTATATGTTTACTTTCAAGTCCTTGGCTCGTATACAGGCTTGAGTCAGAGCAATGAGCTCTGCTGCTTGGGCTGACAGGGTGTCAATGCGATGGGTTTCTATAACTTCAGTTTCAGTGGTTACTGCATATGCGGCCACTAATTCTCCTGTGCTTGTCCTTAAACATGAACCATCCACATAAAGTGTCAGGTCTGGATTGGGTAATGCAACATCTGTCAAGTCTTGTCGGGGTTTCGTAATTGTGTCAACAACATCCACGCAATCATGTGGAGTAGGATCTGTTGTGCTCGATGGTAAAAGTGTAGCAGGATTCAGTGTATTACAACGTCTGATTTCTATGTGTGGTTGGAATAGTGTCAATTCATAACCTGTCAGACGTGCTATAGTCAAGTGTTGGGTCTGTGTTCTGTTTAGGAGAACCTCTACAGAATGTGGAACCTGTACTGTCAATTGATGTCCTAATACAATGGAGTCACTTTGTCTGATTGCTAGAGCTGTTGCTGCAACTGACTTTAAGCACGCAGGCAGGGCCTGGGCTACTGGATCCAATGTACTCGAAAAATAAGCACACGGTTTGTGTTTGTCTGCTTGTAGCTGAGTGAGAACCGACAACGCTGTGCCATCGCGTTCTGTGACAAAAAGCGTAAAAGGTTTGCTGTAACTCGGTGTTGCTAAAACTGGTGCTTGACATAAGGCTTTCTTTAATTCGTCAAAAGCTTGTGTATGTTCCTGAGTCCAAGGGAGGACAGTCGAAGACGCTGCCTCCTGTGTTGTCAACTGTATAAGTGGTTTAGCTAAAAATGCATATTGTGGAATCCATTGTCTGCAGTAGGAAGTGAGTCCAATAAAGGCTCGTACTTCGTTCTGTGTCTTGGGTTGCGGAAGATGTGCAATTAACTGAATTCGTTCAGGTGTCAGCTGCCTACCCCACTTGGACAGCAAGTGCCCAAGGTACACCACTTGCTGGGCACAGAATTATAGCTTCGAAGGTGACACCTTGTGTCCCTTGTCTGCCAAGAAATGCAAAACTGTCAGTGAGGCTTGTTCACATTCTGGTTCACTACGGGCCGTGATCAATAGATCATCGACGTATTGGAGTAGGGCAGTGTTGGCAGGCATGAGAATACTGTCAAGTTGTCGTTTTAATGCTTGGCTGTAGATGCTGGGGCTTTCTGTGAATCCTTGAGGTGCGCGTGCAAATTTGAAGCTTCGGCCATTTAAACAGAATCCGAAAAGGTATTGGCTTTCCGGATCAATGGGGACACTAAAGAAGGCGTTCTAGAGGTCTATTACAGTAAAGAACGTCGCTTCGGAATCAATAGCTGTCAATAGGGATGAAATGTCTGGGACCACAGGATACTGTGGTATAATGCATTTATTTAATTCTCGTAAATCGATCACTAATCGATAAACAGGAGGGGCATTTGGATCTGTACGTTTAAGAATTGGAATGCTAGGGGAATTACAAACATTGGAGTCGGTTTGTACAACCACTCCTTGTGCAATGAGCTCGTCAATGATTTTCAGTAAAGCCACTACAGCATCTGGTGGTAACTTGTATTGTCGAATACGTGGTAGTACTACTCCTGGTTTGAGTATGACACGATACAGAGTAATGTGCATGCAACCGACATCAGTGGGGCCTTGTGCCCATAAATGTGCAGGAACATTCTGTAACCTGGGGTCAAAGTCTCTCAATACATAATGTCCCTTGAAATCACGAAGGAACAACCTTACTCCTTCCGGAGAACAACAAATTACAGCTCCTAGAGCTTTCAGGGTCTTAATACCAAGCAAGTTTTCTGGACATGATTTCGTGAGCAATAAGTCTGTAGTACGAGATAATGGACCAACTGCTAGGGGAACAGGTTTCGATACTTCATTGACTATAGGCTTTCCTGAAAATCCAAGGGAAACATTCTGTGAGCCTGAGAGGGGTGCCCCTGGAACCTCGTCATGACTGATGGTCGTTCTGCTTGCCCCTGTGTCAATCAAAAATTTTCTATCCTTCCCTAATACCTGACTGTGTACATAAGGACCTTCTTGATCTACAGGAACCTCGATAAGGGGCAAGCCAACCTCCCTCTCTAGGCTGTTTCATGTGTATTGCTGATAATCGGGATAGTCAGATTGTGCATACTGGTACATCTGCTGTGTAACATGTTGTGTTGCGGCAATGGGTTGTGGCTGTGGTACTGCTACGGTCTGTTGTGGAATCTGCATAGGCTGGACATTCTGTGGAACGTGTTGTTGGACCTGGTCCTGTCTAGGAGGACGCGGTCTCTCTTTAGTTTTACCTGTGGCTATGTTGTGTTTTAAAACTGCACAATCGTTTACATAGTGACCTGGCTGTTTACAATAGTTGCATATCCCTTTAACAGGAGCTGCTGAATTTGAATTATTGGATTGTGTCGTACCCCTTTTATGACCATCAGCTGGAACTGTCTGAGCAACTAGTACTTTCATTTTCGTGTCTTTCATACGTCTCTGTTCGTGATCATGTTCTTCCCTAATTCTGTTCTGGTGGTACTGTAACATTTGTAACATTTGGGAAGGCGTATTAGCTTGCCATGTGCTCTCGACTTTCAGTACACGGTTCTTAACCTGGGGCAGGGAATTCTCGACTAATTTGGACACAAAAAGGTGTGGGTATGACTCGCTACTTGTTTTCAGGCTACTATTAATAATAAAACATTTCTCGAATCGGGAGTAAAAATCACTAGTGTCTTCGTCGTGTTTCTGTTTGCAGGCTGAGATTGCATCCCAATCCTCCTTTTTAGTTGCCAGCAACCTTGGCAAAACCTGTACTAACAATCCTGGTGATGCTTTAGTTTTCTCCCCAAGACCTAAACCTGGGGTTCGACCAGTTTCTTCGGTTTCTAATTCAGCCCAATTAATCTTTTTGTCTCCCACCTCCCATTCTTTTTCCTTGAGTTTCTCGTAAATACCGGCAGGCAATAACACTTGCAGGGTCTTTATCATGACTGGGCACTATCTTCTTCATTTCTAATAATTCCATTTTAGTTATGGGCGTGTATACAAACACGCGTTCAAGGGTATCATCGGGGTTCCGGATTGGGTGTACTTCTCGTAAAGGATTCTGTTTGTCTAGGTGATATGGTTGCCTGACTGGGGGTGGAACGGAGACGAGATGTGAAGTCAAGAAAGTTCTATATTTATGACGTTGTTCTAAGATTATTTCTATTAAATCGGTACCTAGGCCTCTCCATCTTCTCATGAGTAAGTCTTGCAATAAATTATATAACGGACCTGGGTCAGATGCTTGGTTTTCATACTGTATAATAAGGTGTTGGGTCATGTATATACCAGCTAGTCGCTGTTCTTCTGGAGAGAGACTTAAAAATGTTTGCACTACTGAATCATCTTTATATATGCTGTCATCCCCGGCCCACTGTACTGCGGACCGGGCTAGTTTCTGATCACGTAGGGTATTGAGTTCGTGATAACCTACTCTTTCTTTCAGTACTTTATCAGTAATTTGGAATATATGCTCAAGGGAACATCGTTCTGGTATCGGACAAAGGTAATGTTTCTTGTTTTCTAAACGAATGGGTCTGTCAAAAGGATTACCTAATGGGTATTGTTTAGGAGGTTTCGTTCTACCTACATACGCTACTATATCTTGAGTCGCTGCTGGATTCTCTGGTTCTTCCTCCTCTGAGGAGTCCTTATCGTCTGACTCGAGTTGCCTTTCAGATTCTCGACGGGCATGTATTGCTACTATTTCTTTACGGATCTTTCTAATCATAGCATGTATACTTTTCTCTCTATCATGTTTACCCTCTGCAATATTCTGACTCCATTTTGACAATCCCTCCATCTCTTCTTGTGGGAAGCTGGGCTGATCTTGTTCCCTTATCAAACAATTAATCAAAAATCGCATTATTAAACCTTGTGTCTCCACTTTCTGATGTGCCATGGCTTCACTAATACACTCCGGTCTTTCTCCCGTTCTGATAAAATGATATATATTGTCTAGATGGTCTGGCATTTCCGGTAATAACACCAAATAATCTGTAACACGTCTTAAACGCAGAGAGGCTAACATCATGGGACCTGTTTTTCCAGGCACTGTATCATATCTACAATCTGTAAGCTGTTCTTTAAGCTTTTCGGCTGGGGCTGCTTTAGGTGTACGCTGCATTGCTAATTCTCTCATTGTCATTCGTTGTAAATGTGGCGGGGTGCGATAACCTCCTGTAGCACCTCCCGAGGCGGAGGCATGAGCATAACCTGGCTGTAGGGTCGGTATTTGTAACGGGGTTGGAACTTGAGCAGCGCCAGCCCCAAAGGGATTAAGCGGATGAATACCAGGGAGAACAATAGGGGAAGTGACAACAGGTGCGGGAAACGGTGCGGGAGGGATCTGTTGTTGCGGACCTAGGAGCGGATGATCATCAGGTGGTACAGGTGCAGGTGGTACTGGTACATTGACGGGTACATTGGTGTATGCGGGAGCTACGTCGTCTAAATAGGAAGAAAGGAAAATGTCTGCTGCAGTCTTATGACGTAATCTAGTCGGAACCAATGGAGGTGGCAGATCCTTCGGTATTTCCGGGGTCGCCTTGGGCAGGCCCTCGGCCAGGACTGGATACAGTCCTGTCAGAATTGCGTTGCTCTGTCTTTCGTGTTGTTCCATTCTGACTCGCTGTCCTTCTTCTAGTAGTTCTTTTTCTTTAGCTTTTTCGGAATCCTCTCTACTTTTCTCTACCTTTCTGAGCGCCTTCTCTGTCCAATGGCATCTTTCTGTGATTGTCTGGCTTTCTTTTTCCATAACGCTTCCTCTACTCTCATGATGCACTCGGCATCCCATGTCCCTGTAACGGGCCATCTCTGATTCTCTGCTAAGTCTTTCGTATAATCCACCCACAAGTCTAGGTATAATATGGCATCTAAGCCGTGCTTGTGGTACATAAAATGTCCGGGAGTGTCCCTGGGTGGGATGGGAACTGCTTCTTCGAGTATCGCTTTCCTAGTTCCTATCTGTCGTAATTTCGAGAATAAAGGCATAGCTAACTCGATCTAGACACAATAAACACAGTAAGAAAATGCAAACAATCACTCATATCACGACATTAAAACACATTGAAACATTTCGAAACGAACAACAATAACTGGATAATTGAATAATAGATGCACTGCTAAACAGTACAGATACACTGCCAAAACAGTGCAGACCGGATCTGTGTACCCAAACCCGTCTTGACCGGACACAAATTAATGCACCCGTCTTGATGCGTCCCCAGCAACGGTACTCACCGGGAAGCACGGAACGGAAGGCCTCGGAAACTCGACTGGACTGGACCGCTACGACGTCACTGCTGCTGCTGCGCACTACGCATGCGCCTCGACACTACAGGTGGGCCTCTCGATACCTCGGACACTGCTCTCTCGGCTGGGCTCTGGTCGGGATCCTCCGCACTCCTCACCGCCTCGTCTGGATGTCGACCGCAGTCTCCGTCACCTCCGTAGGCCTGAGGGAGATACAGGAAAATCTGCAGATGCGCATGGGGTCCGTCACAGCTGTAGTCGGGGGCAAAGCCTGCGACGCATCACCGGCGCGTGGGGTGGGGGAGGGGTCCCTGTTCGGGCGCCAAATTATGTGGTAAATATTTTACTGTATACGAGTTTACCATAGAATTTCGGACAAGTAAAGAAATAGCTCAATCAAATGAGAGGCAGAGTCCGTGGTGTCTGAGTCTTAAGGGCTTTAATCATAAATGATGACTCGAGCCATGGAAATCTATTCCATCAATACAAGGGTTCGGGTATGCAATGATGGCAGGAAAGATGTCAACGATTTCTTAACAGTACATGACATATATAGTAAAATGGCACAATGGCAGTGAATACAGTAGGCGTGACAAGTGAAATGTATATGATAAGAACACATGTGCGTAGCAAAAAGGCGTGTACAAGGGTGTGCACTGGAAACGTCACAGAAAAGTGTCATAAGTGGGTGGATGCTTAGAGTATTCTTGCAGAGTCAGCTGAAACCTGTGACCTGAATGCGCGCGCAGCTAACATGACGTGTGATTGACGTACATCTAGAGGAAGCTAAGGGTCTGACATTTAGCACTAGTAAAGGAGACAGAAGTCTGGCATGTCAGATCGACCTGTCCCTATAACATATCTGATATCTAGTATTTGGAGAATGTTTAATCTGGAGTAAAAGGTCTCCTGGGCAGAGGCTACTCTATACTGAATGTTAGTGCGTGCATAGGTGTCTGTGGGTCTACGTGCGGGGCCATGGGCCTACTCTGGCAACGGGAACTGTAAATTACTTGCACCGAGACAGGAAGACTTGCTCTTTGCTCTGCAGCCGGGGATATGTTTACCTAAATCACTAGACAGGAATGTGTTTCCGAGGAGCTGAGCTGGCTACGCTGATAACTTGAAGGTAAAATACTGTTTTTGGCAGGCAGACCAGGCCGAGCCGGGCACCGCTCGCTTGACAGGAAGTAAGGCAGAGGTCAGGGATGTATCTCCATGCTGCAGCTTTCAGAGGCAGAGACGGATGTGGCTCGAAAACAGAAATCAGGGCCTAGCTCGGCAGAGCCAGGAAAAACGTGAAAGTGCACCATGTAAAGACGGTGGCACGGCATACTTAGGAACTGAATTATCAATCCATTCATGGTGGATCTGACAGAGGACATGTTAACGTTAGACGCAAATGTATTTGCGTCTTCAGATTCGGTTGTGGAGGGAAATTACATGTACTTGAAACTCGTACATGGAGCCGTTGGGGTACACGTTGGGGACACATTTGACCATAAAAATTTCAATTACCTCAGGGGTGTGAGTATACGGCTTCCGCCATGCCGGCCGGGAGGCTCCATCTTCAGCTGGACCCAGGAGATACGCTGGGTCCAGCACCGGATGTCTTGCCACCTCTTCTGGATGTTGTGCAGCCGCCGGCGATGTACCCCCACAGACCTGACAGCCCTGACAATCTCCAACCATATCTCCCCCTTCTCGTAGGCAGTTACCTGTCAAGAAGACAAAGTGAAACAACATCACTACACCTGCTCCATGTCCCAGAGACACACACTTGCACAACATTGATAATGTGAACAGGACATAGGATGCTGACAGGACTTTCATCATTGTCCTTGTGAATTAGGCCTGTGGGCAACCCCAATGCACTACATGGCATTGAAAGGCAACAGATGGCGTAACAGATGCAACACACTCACTGATCATGGCACACACTGTACAACACATGCAACTGCAGGGTGTGGGACAGCACGTGGCAAGCAATCACATATACTACTCCACTTAACAACCCTCAGCAGACCAGACAGACACACCCTGGCACAGATCACTCGCCTGTCACTGACAACAGTGGATACAACCCTCACTTTGTACATGTGCCACTTGACAAAGGGTGTCACATGTGTCGTGCTAACTTTGCAAGTCAGGCACACAGCACTGCTTACTTGTCACATTAGATGGCTATAGCTGCTACATACGCCATGCAGCTGTGGTGCAACACATTACATACACACTCACCCAGATGACAAGGAAAATTCACACACTTCTATGTCCATGTGGTTAAACACATCATTTGTACAATATCACCACAGGTCCCCACAAGTCATAAACATCTGTGAGTACAGTCAGCTGTCACTCCGGGGGGAACACTGTTATACCTCAGGACATTTGGGAATAAAGCCACCAAGGTCTTGCACGGCTGAATGTGTCATTCACTATGCAGTGAATTTCACAGTAAGCACAATGCAAGTGAGAAGTGAACACTCATGAATTACATCATGCTCTGCATGAGAGATACCACCATGTACATCCCCTGGGACTCTCTCAAAACCACATTGCATGTCTGTCCCACAAATACACAATGCCTGTTGTGACACTCACACAACAGGTGCACAGTCAAAGCTAGTGGAGTCAGCATTCACCTGCTCCCCTGGTCTCCCATACAGCTTGCTGTACTGTGGTAGGAGGGCATCCAGCAGGGCCTGGTTTTCCTCCTCAGTGAATGCTGGTGCCCTCTCCATTGTACATGACATAAAAGTCCAGGGAATGCAGAGACAGCAGCAGTGTGGTCCACTCCAATGTTGTGCAGGTAAGTGCTCTCTCACAACCACATGCAGCCTTAAATCTGTGCTGCTGAGGGGCTTTCAGTGTCAGGAGTACAGTGTGATAGGCCAGATTACTTTGCATCCTACGTTTCATCCAATCCCTTTAAACATAAGGCCCTGACACACATTTGCATGGTTTAAAATTTGAGCTTGAGCTCCACAATCATTTTGCAACATTGTATATTTTTGCCCAACTGACTTTTGCAGGACACCTCTAGCACACACTCAAATCTCAGTATCCATGACAACCAGGCTGCATTCAGGGCCTACTACTCGTCCCCTATGTATTTTTTGTGATCCACACACATGTACGGTGCGTTTTACATCACGTATGGCAACATTTTAAAAGTGAGACGATGTGCACACACGCTTGTAATGTCGGGGTACGGTTCGCTCGCGTATGGCACCATTACAATAGTGAGACGATGCGCACACACGCACGTAATGTCGGGGTACGGTTCGGTCTCGTATGGCACCATTTTAATAGTGATACGATGCGCACACACGCACATAATGTCGGGGTACGATTCGCTCGCGTATGGCACCATATTAATAGTGAGACGATGCGCACACATGCACGTGATGTCGGGGTACGGTTCGCTCGCATATGCAACCATTACAATAGTGAGACGATGCGCGCACACGAACGTAATGTTGGGGTACGGTTCGCTCGCGTATGGCACGATTACAATAGTGACAGGTTGCGCACACACGCATGTAATGTTGGGGTATGGCTCGCTCGCGTGTGGCACAATTACAATAGTGAGATGATGCGCACGCACGCACGTAATGTTGGGGTACGGTTCAATCGTATGGCACGATTACAATAGTGAGACGATGCGCACACACGCACGTAATGTTGGGGTACGATTCGCTCCCGTATGGCATGATACAATAGTGAGACGATGCGCACACTCGCACCTAATGTTGGGGTACGGTTCGCTCGCGTATGGCATGATTACAATAGTGAGACTATGCGCACACACGCACGTAATGTTGGGGTACGGTTCGCTCCCGTATGGCATGATTACAATAGTGAGACGATGCGCACACACGCACCTAATGTTGGGGTACGGTTCGCTCGCGTATGGCATGATTACAATAGTGAGACTATGCGCACACACGCACGTAATGTTGAGATACGGTGTGTTTCACACAGTGCGTTTCACATGCAGTTGTGAATGCAAGGGTACGGTGCGTTTCACACAGTGCGTTTCACACGCAATTGTGAATGCAGGGGTATGGTGTGTTTCACACAGTGCGTTTCACACGCAGTTGTGAATGAAGGGGTACGGTGCGTTTCACACGCTCATGCATGGCACCATTACAATAGTGATACGAGGCGCACACATGGCAGGGATGTAGGGGTAGGGTTCAAACAAGGATGTTTATCAAGTTCATTTCATTGCATACTTACATGTGCTGCCCTATGTGTGGCAGGCAGTGATATAGCACAGTGCATCTGATCTTGTTGCACAATTGATGTGTGCTGACCTGTTGGCACATGTCATGTGTGATGGGGCACTATGTGACACACATCACCTTGACACTTGTCACATGTGTATCATCATGCAGATGTTGGCATGCACATCAACACTGGGATGGCACAGTCATCACTACTGGCACCTGTCTCATGATGCCAGGAACCGGTGCATTTTTTCACTTGACATTTCACGCTCTGCATGACCCTATGTGACTATGTCTGGTGTGTGTCATGTTAAATCTTGAGCTTGTTGTTTGTGTTATGTAAACAGCATCTGCTGTAGGTGCATCTAACATGAGTCAGTGTTGAGATGGGGAATGGTTTCACATGTACGCACACCATGCCACATGTGCATTCCCACGGCTTTTGGGTCTGATGGCATCAGACATCATTTTTCACAAGGTACACATGTCTGCATACTGACAAGGGCTGAGTCGTTTTGTTGTCACTTGCACACCTTAATCGCAATGTGTTTGATATGTACATTTGCTATTCCATGTGACCTGTGCGTGTGGCGTGCTGCATATCCAGGTCACGGTAGGGGTGGTTTTGTGGCTTTGCTCCTCATTACTCTCTGTTGAGTTTTGGACTAGCAGCTTGTTATGTTAGGCATTTCAAAGCCCAGTTGGACGAGACAATGACTGTCTCTTGTGGGGTTTCCTTGTGCTTACATAATTCCCTCCCTCGTTGGATGAGCTTCTTAATGCTATTGCAGGTGATGTACAATTTCCCTTTATGACCCTCACTGATTGCCAGGGATAACTATGGATTGTTGCCTTTGTGTGAGTAGCACTGCAGCGCATTAGTATTTTTGTAAATTGGAGCATTATTCATGCACTGTGATCACCTTGACTACTGCATGGATCTAATTGCATTGAGCCGCCTGCAGAGCGTTATACACCCTTCATTTTTGCTGCAAAACTCTGCTACATTTCATGTGTCATTGTTCAAACCTCAGATCGAGTATAATTTTCATTACTGTGATGCCAACTATGATACAGTGGCTGTTGTTTTCCTTTACAGGTGTGACGGTTACAGTATAGGTCCTGAGGTATTCTGTGATTCAGTGGCAAGATGTGTTGAATACTTATGCTTGTTTACCTTTGTTTCAGATCTCCCTCCCTGCTGTTCCCTTCCTTTCCTTCCCTCGCCTGATCACCCTTTTGAGTCACTAATTTATACTCAGACCAAGGGGCTATCGGGAGATGGACCACTATGATCATCGCACCTTCATGAGGATTCAAGGAACCAACTTTCCCAGGCAGTCGTGTGCACATTGTCTCACCAGCATTACAGGTAAAGTCATTGCATGACTGTTATTTTCTTCTGAGCAATGGCACTGGACATGGACATTGGCTAAAGCAGCATGGCCTCAACACAAACTTTATCCATTTGTGTCGCAAAAGTGTTCCCCACAGTACAATGTGCATCATTACTGTCACCGCAGATCTCTTGCCAGTTTGCATGCGTCATCTATGGCATAATTGACAAAGATTGTGCATATGGGAGTATGTGTACTGTGGCAACATGCCTGCAGTTTATTATAGATAATGATCCATATTGTGCATGATGTACATGGTTGTGTATGTATTGTTGCAGCTTGCTACCCACAACGGGCAGGCAACACCTGCTGACGCTGTGTGTCCTGTGCGCAGCTTGGCCTTTTGGTGCCTGATCCTGTGCCCGTCATTTATGGTGAATGTTCATCCATTTTCGTTCCGTGACCCATGAGTAACCAGACACTCCTTCCTTTCCATACACCTGTTACATTGTGCCTTTCAAACCTCTTTGTCTTTGTGTGCTAGTTTTTGCACGGTGTCTCACCCCTTCCGCGTCATGTGTTCAGTCATTCCTGCTGCTGCCTCCCCTGCGGTAACACACCAAGGAGTGCCCTGATTCTGCAAAACACACGCCTCCCAGATGCTCCTCCCTCCCTCCCTCCATTCTTAATGCAGGCAGAAACTTGTCAGTGCCACTGTTGCGCCACCTCCGTGCCAGAGGCACGACAGTCAGCGCCTGCAATGTGCACAGTGCAAGACCCTCTGGTCCTTCCATGACGCAGGTAACACAACAGACTCATGCTCCAGCCACCCTCAAAACACTGAACAGCAAACTATCATCCACCTGCTATCAGGCAACCCCTAAGCACACCCATTACAGCTTTGCAGGCTGTGTGTGCAACTCCTACTGCCAACAACGCACTTCCCCGCATAACAGATCATGTCCGTACAACCAGGTCATGTGCCTCCTACTGCACACCCGCTACATCCACCAGCACGCCATTGGACTCTGGCACCTCATCAACACAACAGCCCCACACATCGCCTTCATTACAGTTATCTGGTTGAATGCATCCTCAGCACACTACATCAACATTGCCATCACAGACGGATACGAGATCACCCACAGGGACCACACCAACAATCCAGGACGATGAATTCAAAATCTTTCTGAAGTACCCCCTCAGAGTCACATACAACACCAAGGACACACTCAGCATTGTCAAACATCTGCACTTCAGGTTTCACACCAACCCCCTGCCCACCATCAGTCTAACTATCATCTACAGATCTCAAGGCCTACACCCACAATTCTGCTAAGCCATCTACAATTATGATAATAGTCATGTATTGAGCGCACATCTAAGCCAACGGGGTTGTCCCAGCGCTGTAGTGTGCAGAAAATGAGGCAGCATACGGAGGAGCAACTAATCAAGCAGGCTAAATATCCAGGTCTTAAGGGCTTAGCGAGACTCACATACAGACAGAATCAGACGCAGCGGAAGAGGTAGCTTAGTCCAACATTGAGAGGTTTCACCTCCTGATCTAGGTTTTGCAAAGCAAGGACTAATGAGCAAGTGCTTGTCACTGGAACGTAGAGATCATGATTGACAATAGGGAAGGTGTGTCCTCCTACGGTAGACCGGGCTATGGCCTTGTCCTGCCCTGAAGGCGAGTGTAAGCGCCTTGAATTCTATTTGTGTAGCCATGGGCAGCCAATGGAGTAGTCTAAGATACGGGGAGATATGTTGTCAATGTGAGGCTCCACATACCAGGCGGGCAGCAGCGTTTTGGCCAGTCTGCAGTGTACGGAGCAAGCCTAATGTGAGACCCACGTATGAGCCTTTCGCGTAGTATAAATAGGAGTTGATCAGTGCGTGGACCACCATTTTCCGGGTTAGATTGTGCAGATAGTGAATAATTCTCTTGATGATTTTAATCTTGCCAAAACAAGCGGCACCCGCCTCTTGTACCTGTGTGGCAATGGATAGCTGATTGTCCCATCTGACTCCCAGATTCCTGGCCAAGTCCTTGAGTGCCGGAGCAATAGCCAGTTCCTCTGGCCACCACAGATTGAAAGAGAGGGGAGAAGGTTGGTTAAAAAAATAGATTCTCGGTGTTAACTGTATTAAGTTCTAAGAAATTGTAGAACATCCAGGCCGCAATAATCTAGAGACTATTTTATAGTGGGTAAAAATTAGCGGCACACCCAGCATTTAAGGTGAATAGAAGCTGGAGATCATCAGAATATGTTTATGTTTATGTTTACCATTTATAAAGCGCGGCTTATACCCGAGGGCGTCTTGGCGCTGAGATTTGCAGAATTATTGATCAGTGCAGCCTGTAGTGTCCAAATTGATTCAGAGATAACCATTATTGATTAAACAACCATGTCTTTAGTTTCTTGCGAAACTGCAGGAGTGATGGGCTTAATCTAATATCTTGGGGCAAGGTGTTCCATAGTTTAGGTGCCGCTGTGAAGAAACGACGATCACCCCATGAGACTGTTTTGGACCGAGGGACCATGAGTTGATTAAGATTGGAGGACCGGAGCTGTCTAGGGGGCAGGTATCGAACCAACTGGTCCTTTAAAAATTGGGGACCTCTGTTGTTTAAGGACTTGTAGACTAAACATAAGGATTTAAATTTAATCCTATTGTGAATGGTCAACCAATGTAAATCTTTTATTGTTCCTGATATTGCCGCAAATTTTGGAAGTCCGGAGAGTAGACGGGCAGCAGCATTTTGTATCGACTGCAACTTTTTAAGGACCCTGGCCTGAGTGTTTAAAAATAAACCATTGCAGTAGTCAAGGGCCGATAGAACCAGGGAGCTAACCAGAGTTTTAATGGCAGCTGCTGGTAAAAACGGACTTATTTTCTTGATCATGCGTAGCTTATAGTGTGCCGTTGATGCTACTTTATTCGCATGGTCTATGAAAATGAGAGCATCGTCGAAGGTGACTCCTAAATTTCTGACCTTAGCCACTGGAGTTGGGAGAGCTCCGAGAGTAGATGGCCACCAGGCTGAAGACCAAGGTGGTTCTAGAATATGATATGATTTTGACTTCCGACATGGCAATCGATACAGCCAGCGGGGTTAAGTAAATATTAAAAACCAGAGGGCTCAGAACAGAGCCCTGCGGCACGCCCCACTTCAGTAGTTTGACTGTGGAGATGAATGGATAGGTCTGGACCTGCTGTGTGCAGTCAGATAGTAAGGACTATATCCAGTTCAGCACTGAGCCCCCCACGCCTATGGTCTTAAGGCCTTTCATGAGAATGGGATGGGCAATGGTGTCAAATGCTGTAGACAAGTCTAACAGCACCAACATCGCCTTGGAACCTCAGTCGACCGCACAGCGCATAGAGTCTGCCATTTCAATGAGGGCCGACTCCGTACTATATCCGGGATGGAAGCTGGATTGAGAGTCGTGAAGGAGGCTATTATCTTCAACAAAGGCCATCAGCTGGTGGCATGAAATTTTCACTTAAATCTTGGCCAGGGCTGGTAAAAGAGAGTTAGGTCTATGATTGCAAGGAGATTCAGGATCTGCGTTGGCTTTCCTTAAGATGGGCAGGAGGAACACGTGTTTCCACACATCCGGATTAGAGCCCAATTTTAGGGAAAGGTTCCAGATGGCACTTAAATGGTGATTGGGACTCTTAGCAAGGATGTTGTATAGCATGGCGGACAAGGGGTCAGTAGGGGAACCGGATTTACACATCTGCTATTCAAGCACAGAGGCTTCCTATGAAATTAGGTAAAATTCTGAGACGACAGAGCTGGGAAATGGCTTTACTGATTGGTCCTCAGACCTTGGACAACTACATCAGAACACAGGCCCTCACCTACACAGACTACATGGGTCAGGGAGACAGCAACTCCTGGCTGGAGGACAACCACAGCATTATCCTGCATTGGTACATCAACATTTGCATCCAGTTGCCCAAAAAACAACACACTGCACCACACTCCGCTACAGATCCACCCAAAAAGCTTGACCTAAGTCAACACAAACGAGCTGTGTGGCACCCTCACACAGAACACTCCAACCAACGACACAGCCATACCCTGCAACCGCACACACTGTATCAGCGACTGATCCAACACTCTTGCCACATTGGCGGACTTTCATGTGAAACACAACAACAGTTAATCCACCCGGGACAAGGCAGACCTACTGGGCTCATGCAGGTCTAGCCGGACTCATGTGCAAACATTGCGCAACAAACAAGCATCAGTTACCTTCCGTCCTGAAATCCACAACACACAGACATCCCCATATCATCAGCACGGACAAGAGGACAACCTTCAGGTATGGCCTAGGCACCAACACACATGATATGAATGACCTCATAGGCATTGTGAGTGAACTATCTGACCCCTGCTCTCCATCCAAAAGACATCCTACCCTTGCAAGACCAAGGGGATCCCTTGCAGCTTACTACCACTGCAAGCTCGTGGACATACACGACAGCCTCGCCACACAGAGGCAGACAGCGCTATTTTCCACAGGACATACCCTTCCCTCAGGTCCTGGACTCCCGTAAGCAGCAAAGACACCACCGGGCTCATGTACACCATCCACTCCCGCTCTCCATCACGACCCTTCCCACACAACATCTCAATCACAGCATACCCCATCCTTGAAGCCCACCTCCGGCACGTCATGAATGTCTCCTTTGAGTAGACCACATTCCATGGGAGCTGGAGGCATGCAGGAACCCAGGCCCTTCTTTGACGACAGACGGCAGTACCACATGATCTCCTGGAACATCACCCTGCTTCCCGACCCGGCAAATGTCATCAAGAAGACAGTCAAGAGCAACTAACCATCTCACTCCAAGCAAACATCTCCAGGCAACCCGCCACAGACCATCTTCCACAGTAATCACCCCACTGCAACAGCTCTCATTGCCAACACCAACAACATCTTGGACCCTGCTCAACAATGGTGAGACCACCACCCTCACCCCATCGACCTCTCAACGGCATTGTACACCATGTGCTACCACACTGTCAGATCACACATCTCCAACACTGGGATCCAGAGGAAGGCCCAGGATGCAATCACCAAATACCTCACCAGCAAGGCCCAGGGAGTCTGCCTCCCCCCTTCGGCACGTAGTAAACTGGGGGTCATTGGGCCAAGGCCTCAGCTCTCAATGTGACAATCTACATTGTCTCCATTACCCCCCTCTCCAACATCACATGCGCACACGACCTTATCATCATGTCCTTTGCCATTGACACCCAGCTGCTCCTCACCCTCGACAAAGACCCAGCCACTCCCAGATCCAACCTTCAAGTAGGCATGAGGTACCTTGACATATGGACAAGACTGAGCTCATCATCTGAGGAATGTCCCCTTAGGGCTGGGACAACTCCTTGTGTCACAGTGGCCTGGGCAGCGCACAAGCACACATTGGCCACACACGCAAGCAGGTGCTCATCGTACACTCCTCGCTCACCATAACCATGCAACTCAACACCATCTCTACCTCATGCTGCAAGTCCCTCCGCATGCTGCAACTGTTCATCTTATAGATCCACTCCTAGTCAAGACAGACAGTCACCCAGGTCCACGACACCAGCCGGTTCAACTACAGCAACGCCCTCTATGCAGGAACAACAGCCAGACTCCAGGAGGACTTGTGCACATCCAGGGTGCATCAGCACACCTCATCCTCAACATCCCCTGCCACAGCCACATGACCGTCCACCTGAGATACCTACAATAGGCTCACTCTCAACAGCAGGATCACCTTCATACTCCTCAGCCACACTCAGGAGGCACTCCACAACCCCAGCCCCGAAGACGAACATGGACATCTCCCATCCAAAACCCCATTGCCCCAAATCCGTCCAGCCAACCTTGCCCTGGGCACCATTCATCACATCCACAGTACAACTGCAATTCCACGAGATAGTTCTCCCACATCAACAAACAGACCTGGTACTCCCTCCCTGGGCACCTCCACATGCCCCATGACCTCCACACATTCATGAGACTCTTCCAAAAATGTCTGTCTGAGCAGTATGGCAAGCCCCCTCACCCCCTCAGCAGATAGAAACAATCACAGGTGAGTATAGTGCTCCATGTATGTATTTGATGAAACATTGTGACCTATGTGTGTCCTCGACCGGACTCAGATCCCAGTGTATGGATGGCTAGAGTTTGTTCAGCACTGTGGCATACTTTGACATATCCCCACACGTATGTTGTAGAATAATGGTAAATGACTGCAACATCAATTTCACTTGTGTTGGTTTTGTTTATATATCGTTCTTGTGCGGGAAACTTGAGTAAGTGATGGGTGCTGTACAAAAGGGGGTGGAATCCAAAGTTCACAAAGGGAGATGTGATGCCTTGCAGTTGGAGTCACCAGAGTCCAGACCACAGTGCTTGGCATCATTGTTCAGACTGCAACCAGCAAGTCCATGTGGCAGAGTAGGACAGTCAATGAGGTGATGCTGTTGCACACAAAGTCTGGGTGTCAGACCAGGTGACCTGGGAGATGGGCATGGCCCGCTGCTTCTCACTGTATCTTCCGTGGACGACCCACCTTCCTTGGGGGACCCTCATATGCAGGCCTTGACGATGCATGGGATGCTCCGTTGGACGATTCCTCCTCCTCCTACCTCCCTGTGCCTGGTGGCGGTCTTTGTCTTGAAGTGTCTTAGCCTGGTGACACAGGGAGGGTGCTGCATGTTGTCAGCAATCCGACGGAGTGAATGGCTTATGTCCCTTTGCACCGCCAGGAGGTCAGCCAGTCTTGCCTCCATCCGTCCTTGGTGTTGTTGTTGACTGGCGTATTGCTCGGCCTGCAGGTTTTTTATCTTTGTGAGGACACCCACTACCTGGCTGAACTCCCTGGTGTCCCACCGGTAGGCCTCCATGATGTTGCGGAGCTCAGACATACTGGGCCCTGCAGCTGGCTGGTCAGGTTCTCGCCTCCGCCTGCTGCCACTCCCACCACCCCTGCCCACACGAGCCGGGCCTGCCGTTGTGGGCACATCGGCTCAACGGGACCCCTGAGTGATGGCAGTGGTGGTGTTGTCTGCCCCCTCATGGGTGCCCACCGAACCTTGTCCCTCATTGTCAGGCTGGCTCCCTTCTTGAGTGTGGGCAGGGCTCCGGTCGGGGTCATCCATGGAGTGGTGAGAGGCGTCGCTGTCGGTGGGATGAGGGTCCTGCAGAGCCTGGGACTGTGAATCATCTTCCCCATCGTTGGGGTTCGATTCCGCACGTTGCCCTGTGGGTGTGAGAGACAGACAATGTTAATGCCATTTAATACAACATCAATTTTTCATACAGATTGTAGTTGGCACAGTTCCACCTGGTAGTTGTCCATGCTTTGGATTGTCCTCAATGTTCACTTGTGGATGTGTATGTTGTGGGGTCAGATTGATATGTGCTCCTGAGTCATTGACATGGGGGGCATATTTTCAATAACTGGCACAGCCCTGCATATCAGCAGGGATTCACCAGTCATTGTGCACCACAGCTATGCCAGCACGGTTGCGACGCATTCACATTGTGGATCACCGTGGTGGAAAAATGGCACAGCTGCGTCACACATCTGTGTCGTATGGATAGGCGCATTGCTGGAGTGGCGTCACCAGCGCAAGACAGCTCCAGCAATGGTCTGTGGGGCCCTATCTGCACAATGTTGCTTCAATCCTTACACCTGCATCAGCCATGCACAGGGTTTTGACGCAGCATGTGCTTAAAAGTGACATAGTGAAATCTTGTAGATTTCACATTGCCACTTTTGTGATGTGTGGCTGCGCCGTAACACCCACCACCCCCCTCACCCCGGCGCCAGAACACCTACTTGTGGTGCAGAGCTTTGGAACATGACACATCTCCCAGATGCGTCACCTTGTAAATTCCCCGCAGCATGGCGCCTCATTTGTGCCGCTGCTGTGTCACAAAGGTGACGCAACGGCAGCGTGCAAGTGGCGCAAGGGGCTTGTGAATGTGCACCGTGCATTTGTTGCTTGGATGCTTCATCAGATCTGAATTGGTTTTGTTGTGTTACATGACCATTGTGACAGTGGGGCACTTAATTGCCTGTCCCAGGAGGGTATGTTTGTGTAAGGGGTGTGTGTGACAGGCCGTGCTGGTAGTTGGAGTCTGAGTTGGTACTGGACCCTCCCTCATGGTGTGGCTGTCCACCCATGGAGCATGCTGCCATGACAGTGGTTGTGAGTTCCTGCCCAAGATATCTGACCTTGTTGTCCATGTGTTTGTGTTTGCACTGGTCACAGGAGGGCCTTGTGCTGACTACACCAGGGCCCAGTGTCAGCTATCTTGTCAGTACATTCACACTCCATGTGCATTGAGCATGCTGCATGGGTGTGTACCTGGGCCATATGGGATGAGTGCAATTGGACATGGGCATCCACATAGATGTTTATTGTGGTGGGCACATTTTTAGCTTCATCACCACCCCCCTTGCACCCTTCTCACCCTCCCCCTTGCACCCTTCTCACCCTCCGCCTTGCACACTTCTCACCCTCGGCCTTATACCCGACTCCCCTCTGCCTTGCACAATTCTCGGCAACCCCTTGGCCCCCTTCCCACCCAATGGAGGGTGCTGCCACCTGGGACAATGGGACCATTTGAAAAACATGATGGACTAAGGCTGGCCCTGATTGGGCCCACACCAGAAACACTGGCGATCCAGGGGGGGCAAGAGCCCCCCTTGCCCTCCCCTGCTGAAGCACATGCAATTGGGTCTGATTTGGGGTCCCACAATGCATTTCGTGACACCCACCCTCCCAGAATACAGGACGTCTAATCTTGGGTCTGTGCTTCCTGCAGCATGAAACATGGCATGGCCTTGCTTTGTCAATGGGGCATACACATGTTAGTGGCATTTGCGTTGTTTTTGCCTGTAGCTATGGGCAGCTGGCGCTTGGCGCTTGTTGCAGGTATTTTTTGTACTTGGAGTGTAGATGCCATTACCCCCATGTTACATGAGTTGTCTGTATACTCACCAGGCTCTACGACTCCTTCAATGCCATGTACTCCCACCGGTGGTAGCAGGGCCATGACCTTCTCCTCCCAGGGATGGTACTGTACTGGTCTGCGGGGACCACCACCTCCAATGACTTGGCTCTGGAGGTAGTCCTCGTCCATCTTCCTCTTCACCATCCTCCGCAGATCGTACCACCTGGCCTGACAATCCTTCCAGGTGCTTCTGATGGGTGCAACAGCATTCATCTTATCGACAATCCTCTCCCATAGGCGTGTTTTCTCAGCTATGCTGGTCCGTCTGACCAATGCACCAAACAGCTGTGGCTCGAATCTGATGACTTCATCTACAAATATCCATCTCCTCCTTTGTGAACTTTGGATTCTTCTGTGCAGACATGGTGTGGGGTGAATGTGATTGAGGGGTGAGGGTGTGTATGGATGTGGGTGTGTGGGTATAAATGTGAATGGGGGGTGTGGGTCTGAATGTGATTGGGGGTATGTGTGAAGGTGGATATGTGTAGTTGTTGGTGTGTTGTCAGTCTCTGTAGCTCAATGGGTCTGTTGCAAAGGATCATGGTTTGTGTGTGTGGGCACTTTTTATTGGTCCATTTGTGGGTGGTTCTTAATTTTTGGTGGGTGTGTTATAAGGGGTGGGTCTGAGTTAGGCCCTCTGTTTGCCTGTTTGGATCTGGCCAGGACATTCATTTCCAATGGTTTGTACACGGGAGACATGTTTTGTGGTGTTGTGCGAGTCGTTTTCACCCTCCTTGTGCTGTTTTTATGGCTTTGCGTGCGCTTCGTTCAGGGGGGGGGTTCGAATCGTATTTGCTTTTGTGGCTCGTTCATAAGCGACGTTTATATGGGGTTCGCACGCGCTTTGTTCAGGGGGTTTGAATCGTTTTTGATTATGTGGCTCGCTCATATGTGACGTTTATAAGGGGTTCGCATGTGCTTCGTTCAGGGGGGTTTGAATCTTTTTTGTTTGTGTGGCTCGCTCATACGTGATGTTTATTCGGGGTTCGCATGCGCTTCGTTCAGGGGGGGTTCGAATCGTATTTGATTGTGTGGCTCGCTCATACGCGATGTTTTCCGTACAAATCGCAGTTCATAAGCGACAACGTTTTCCTGTATGAATACCGTTCTCGGTCCCCGGTCTGGATCGTACTTGTCGGGTCGTACAGCATGTTTACGAATTGTACGGTTTATTTCCCGAGTCCGTGTCGTACGGATGTTAGGATGATTTTCGTACGGTTCGCAAGGATTTGGACGTATTTTTACTAAACGGATGGTACTACGCGATTCGGACGGATTTGTACGATTCGTATGGAAACGGCTACGAATAAGGATCGTCGTACGGTTTTATTTCCTGAATCGGAATCGCCCCCTAAATGTAATTAATGACTGAGATAAAATCCCTCTTAATTCCTGCGGGAGCAAGTTCGCTGCTCGTTCTTGTTGACTTTGGAGAGCAAAGTGTATATAAAAAAAATATATATATAAAAATATTTATATATACACACATTTGCCTATCTATATAAAGTGCACTAGTGCCCCAGGCATTAGGTCTCCAGTGATCAGCAGCAGGACTTCCGACAGATTCCACCCAGCCACAGCCCTTTGCACGAGTTGTGCCCTCACTCCCAAGTTGGCTTCCTTCCCCCTGAGTGTTTCTATCTCTCAGACCCCCCTTCCCTCTCCTCCCACCCTCGCCAGTTCCTTTAAACTTGTACTCCATGCTCCTGTCTATTTGTTCCCAAGCTGAGCTGCCATGCCCATGGCTCAGGGGTGCCCCTGCCACAGTGCGGCCGCAGAGTGCCCTGCAGAAGCAGATGGGCCCAGAACCAGACTCTGGAGTTGCTTCGCTCCGCTCAAATCCAACGCTGTCAACGGTCTCGGATTTACGAGCGCTCGTAAAACAAGCATTGAAAATGCAATAGGTCTCGCCTTTGATTAAGTTAAAGCCATTTGCTTTGCTAATGGTATTGTGTAGCAAAGCAAATGGCTTTAAATGAATTAAAGGTGAGACCTATTGCATTTTCAAAGCTTGTTTCTCTAACCGTGTTCCATAGCTGCCAAGGCTTCAGATTGTCATGAGTTACATTTTCATAATTTCAGTGAAATTATGAGTGACATTTCAATGACTATGCGAGCAAAAATCATGCAATGAAGACGAGAGAATCTTCTAAAATATCAGAAATGACAGCCCCTTGTACTCACTACCATTCCTGTGTGATTCTTAGAGTTTATCCATTTGTATCTCTTCCTTGAGTGACTTTACAACTTATACATTTGCAATTTTCTCTGTTTGTATCTCCTCTTTGTGTGACTTTACAACTTGTACATTTGCAATTTTTTTCTGTTTGTATCTTTTATGTAACTCATGTAATCCTAATTCCTTATGTATCGCAACTGGTTCTTTTGTAAAGCGCTCTGACACCTTCGGGTAATGTTTGCGCTATAGCAAATCGCATTAAATAAATAAAAAAATAAAAAAAATGTCCTTGCCTGATGAGAGAATCTACTGCCTCTCTGTTAGTCACACATGCTCTGTTACTCACTGGCTCAGACGGCTGCACTCAGCCGCTCAAGCTGTTTCAGGCTGGGCTGACACACACTATGGGGGAGGGTGGGGGGCTGAAGGCCTTTGAGCCCAATGTGCCTTGCACGCCTGATGAGAGAACTCCAACTGAGGGGCCTCCGGTCCGGATGACGCGAGTCCTGACACCGCCACCACACACACACACACACAGGATGAGAGAGCAGAGTCTAAGAGCCCTGGCTGCGGCAAAAACACGCACCGGCCGCAAGTCTCACTGAAGAGACACCCTCTGTACACAGGGCCGGCTTTAGGGCAGTGCGACTGGTGCGGCCGCACTGGGCGCTGACCTGTGGAGGGGGTGCCGACCGTTCCCACTGACAGCTTCCACCCCGCTGCCCCACTGGCGCGGTCCTCTAAACCCCCCCCGAAAGTTTTTGAGTCCCCAGGCACTGCACAGTGTGCCCAGGCAGGTGGTTGCTGTGGCTGGCGCGCGCGCGCCCACCACAAGCCAGAGGTTCAATGCCAAGTCATGAATTCTATTGTAAAATCTGCTCGTTACCAACTGCGCCTTCTTTGGGGAATCCGACGCTTCTTCCCGGAGCAGGACCTTATAACCCTGGTGCAATCGCTGGTCCTCTCCAGACTAGACTACTGCAATTCTCTTCTTACTGGCCTCCCCAAATCTCACCTGTCCCCACTTAAGTCTGTTTTCCATTCAGCAGCTCGCTTCATTTACGGGGCCAAAAGAAGCGATCACATCACACCGATGCTATCCACCCTCCGCTGGCTTCCCTTCGAGGCTAGAGCTATCTACAAGACCGCTTGTATCACCCACAAAGCGTTGCACTCCTCCTCTCCTCGCTACCTGGCGAATAAACTGAAACTCTCTGGAGGCTCTAGACCTTCACGCAATGCGGAGAATCTACTACTTGAACCTCCCACTTTCAAGAAGGAGAGAACAATGGCCCAATCCTTTTCAGGCAACGCAGTGAGAATCTGGAACTCCTTTCCGCCTCAGCTCCGGACCACCGCCTCCTCCCAGGCCTTCAAAAGGGACCTCAAAGTTCTCCTCCTCCAGAGACACCTCCAAAAGTAATTCACGTCCTCGTGTTATTTGGAGGAAGACATCCCACTACTGATAAGTTCTACTTTCCATGACCATGGAAGTGCCTTCCCAGTGTATTTCTGGGGTTGGAGTGTCTGCCTTTTTGCAGTATTTTCCATGTACTTGTGTTTGGTGCCCTTTTGTAAAAGTGCCACCTTTGCCTACGTAACGCTTGTTCTTGTGCCTGAGTTATTATATACTTATTGCAGTATTATACCTCAAATTATACTTTGTTTTCTCTTGTAACTGCACACTTGTCACTTTTTCCTCTTGTGCACTTTTTACTACCTCATGTTTTTGGTTGCTCACAATTTTTACTACCTCGTGTATTTTGTTTGCTCACAATTGTCACTATTTCCTTATGTACTGTAACGTATGCTTTTGTAATCTGTTCTTTTGTAATGTTTCTCATTATGTTTCCTTTCTGTTCCTTTTGTGAAGCGCTCTGACACCTTCGGGTAAAGTCCGCGCTATATAAAAATGCATAAATAAATAAAAATAAATAAGTGAATGCACGCCCCCTTCCTTCCAGGGTTAACATCAAGGCACGGTGGGTCTGGGAGTGTGGGTTGAGCTGCAGCGCCGCCTCCAGGACCGCCACGCCAGGCCACCTCCAGATCATGAAACCATAATTGTACTTCCGCTGCACGCCAGGGGCGCTTTAAATAGCTGTGGGCGGGCAGTGCCAGCCCCCACGCATCACCCGCTGCCAGCCCCACTGCCCCGCCCACCCATAAAAACACATCCGCGCTGTCTCTGGTGTTCTAACTAGATGATCTCCCCCGTCGGTTTGATCTCCCCCTACATCAGAGGGGAGATTAAACATACAGCTCGAAGCTAACTGTCTCCTCTTCCTCATCGGTTTGATCTCCCCCTGTCAGAGGGGAGATTACAATTACAGCCTTAAGCTAACTAGCTCTGCTCCCGTAGTTTTGGTCTTCCCCTACGGGGCTCACAAATACAGCTATATGCTGCTTTTTTTGCCTGGTCCTATGTCCATGCCTCTTATGGCATGTGTAAAGTTGGCATATATTTATTAATTTATTTATTTTATGCATTGTTTATTTTTTATAGAGCGGACTTTACCCGAAGGTGTCAGAGCGTTTCACAAAAGGAACAGATCTGATACATGAGGAGAACATTAGAGTGAACAAATTACAAAAGCAGACGTTACGTTTCATGAGGCAAAAGTGACAATTGTGAGCAAACAAAATACAAGAGGAAGCAAAAGGTGCATTACATGAGGAAAAAGTGACGTGTGCTGGTTTTCAAAAGCGTACTAAGTACAAGTTTTGGTATAATACTGCAATATATGGCAAACACAAGAACAAACGTTACGTAGGCAATGGTGGCACTTGTGCAAGTATCTAAAGCAAACAAAATGTATGAGGTAGCAAACTGTGTTACAAGAGAAAAGGGACGTATGCTTGTTAAAAAAGAGTACCAAACACAGGTAGAAGGATAATACTGCAATGAATGGCAGACACTCCAACCACAAGAACACACTGGGAAGGCACTTCCAAAGTCATGGAGAAAAGGATTCTCTATAATGGAGGGTCTTCCTTCAGATAATATAGAGGGTGTGAATTACATTTGGAAGTGTCTTTGAAGGAGGAGAACTTTGAGGGCAGTTTTGAAGGCCTGGGGGGAGGTGGTGGTCAGAAGCTGCGGCGGAAGTGAGTTCCAGATTCTCACTGCGTTGCCTGAAAAGGATTGGGCCATCAATCTTTCCTTCTTTGAAAATGGGAGGATCAAGCAGTACATTTTCCGCATTACATGATGGTCTAGAGCCTCCAGAGAGTTTCAGTTTATTCGCCAGCGAGGAGAGGAGGAGTTCAAGGCTTTGTGTGTGATACAGGCAGTCTTGTAGATAGATCATGCCTCAATGGGAAGCCAGCAGAGGGTGGATAAGATGAGAGTGATGTGGTCGCTTCTTTTGGCCCCATAAATGAAGCGAGCTGCTGAATGGAGAACAGATTTAAGGGGGGACAGGTGGGATTTGGGGAGGCCAGTGAGAAGAGAATTGCAGTAGTCCAGTCTAGAGCGGACCAGCGATTGGACCAGGGTTTTGAGGTCTTGCTCCGTGAATAAGCGACAAATTCCCCAAAGAAAGCGCAGTTGGTATCGAGCAGACTTTGCAATGGAGTTGATGTGGGAGATTAGATTGAGTTTTTGTCAAGTATGACACCCAGGGATTTGCGCTGTCGACAATGATGGGTGTATTGTTAAGTAGATTCATCTGATCCATCCATGATTGAACCGGGGGAGGAGAGGAGGGGGAATTCAGTTTTGGGGGTATTCAGAATCAGTTGATGTGTTCACATCCAGTTTTGAATAGAGTCCAGAGTAGAGCATAGGACGGAGAGAACGTGAGTGGAGGCAACCTTGAGGTAGATTTCAGTGTCGTCTGCGTAGAGATGATAGTGGAACCCGGATTTGCTTAGGAGATCTCCCAGTGGTTCTAAATAGAGATTGAACAGTGTGGGTGCAAGTATAGAGCCTTGAGGAACACCTTGACCTACTGCCAAAGGAGATGATAGACTGTTGGCTATTTTGATCATTTGGCATCTATCAGAGAGGAAGGAAGCAAACCATTTAAGCACAGTGCCCTCCAAGCCCATTCTCTGTTGAAGAGTGATGAGGAGAGTGTTGTGATTGACAGTGTCAAAAGCTGCAGAAAGGTCAAGAGAATTAGAAGACAATAAATGTGAATATATTTTCGTATGTAGCATATGCATACGGTAAAAGAACATTTTTGTTTTCACCAATTCTTTGGTTTCTGAAGAATTTTTAGATTTTGACAAAGTAGTATTTTTTGTTAGAATACCAAAATGTTTTAAACATATATTTATACCTACATATATATCACAATACTTATAACAATAAGAAAGATGAATCCAGCAAAGTACAATTATTATGCTATTTGTTGATAAATTGTGTACTTCTACTTTTGCGCTCCACTGCCTTCAACCTATTTGCTCCAAAAACCTAAGGAGGGGGCTTTCAAACTATGCAACTACATGTCTGAATCATGGTTGCATCTTCTTTTTTGTTATCCCGCCCTTGACGCTGCCAGAGACTTATTTTAAAACCCTTATATTTAAAAGGGGGCATCAGTACATCTTGGGAAGCATCTGCTCTCTGCTTTACTTCCCCAGATATTCAAGTGCTTGCATGGTCTGGAAAATATGTGAGATTCCTGGACAGTCTGCTTTCACCCTCTTCTGTCCGCACCCTATCATTTCCCCTCCTCTCCCCAGAAACTCATCACCAACTATATTTGCACTTTGCCATAGCGTCTCTGTACCAAACTATTTTATCCTTGGTTTTGGAAACCAGTTACAAGATTACAATAGTAACCACAATACTGCTTCGTCACTAATATGTGTATCAATTTAAATATTGATGGTTTAATTTGTTTATGCTTATTAACGTTGTAACAGCGCTATGATGACATTTTATTGCATTAGTTTTAATCAACTGTGCTAATTTAATAAACTAGACTGCCATTCATTTGATAATTTGAATTTTTTTTTAAAGCACTTATAAGTCTAGCGTGAAGCACTATGTACAGATTGTAGCATTTGTATTTTAACGCCTTTGCTGCTCGGGCCTTTCCCGCAACCCCTTGCTCAGCTTTATTTTGTTTATTTGTGGTAGTTTGCACTTAGGCCCCTGTAACTTTTTGTCCACATAAGGTTTTTTTGGGATATTCAAGTTTATTGGTGTTTTTGAGAACAAATCACAAAAAATAATGGCAGCACAATCAGACACGATGTAGAGATAAATTACATTGGGAAGAAGGACGACTGATACTCGTACTACACTTTGGGAATGAATAAAGCACTTGCATGTAAACAATCTTATACAAGACGCATTTGCGCCCCTCAGGGCACCAAGTTGAACCACTTGCCCCATATCTTACCAAAAAGCTTGGGACGGCCCCGGGCCTCAAAGTGTGGTTCCTGCTGAGTTCCGCACCAATCCACTCCCTGTCTCCATGTCCGCATAGTAGGTGGCTTGGCCTGAGACCAAAGCGCCGCTATATCGGATTTTGCCACCGCCACTGCCGTTCCGAGGATGCGCTTATCTGTCCGAACACCATTGAGACCCTCTAACAAACTCAGGATGAGGCATAGGGTTCATGGAGAACCTCCCATCCCAAGGTCTGTGTAAGCTCTAGCGCTACCCCTACCGCCCATAATGGTGCAAGAGCGGGGCATTGCCATGTCATGTGGTAGAAGTCCGCAGGAGCGTGGTTGCGCGCAGGATGGGGATGGCCGAGTACGGGCGCTGTATAGGTGCGCTGGGGTGAGGTATGCCATGTGGAGGTAGTAAAGTTGGACTAGACGCAGCTTGGAGGAGGTCTTCAGTGTCTTAAGAGCCATAAGGGCCTCCTTCCAGTCCACTTCCTCTAGGGGGCCCAGCCATCCATCCAAGCGGGCACGCATCAGGTCCAGGGATGCAGGGCCATTCCAGGAGGGAGGTGGGAGATGGAATGCATGTTTGGAGGGCATGCCTTAGCTGTAAATATTTGTAAAATTGGGAGGAGTGGAGGGTGTGGCGGTGTTGTAATTCTGCAAGCAATCTAATGTAGTCCCCTACCCAGACATCTCCCAGCAACAAAATCCCGATGTGGTCCCATCAGCGGAAGTCTCGGAGTGACAAGACCTCCTCCAGCCAAACACCACTCCACAGAGGCGTCTGCCTGATGAGCTTCCGGTCCCATTTCGTGTGGCGTAAGGCCGTCCGCCAGGCCATAAGTACCGTTCGGGTGATGGGGGGGAGGGCTTGTGGCACGGGTGTCCCAAAAGGTAGGCTTGGAGCTGTGGGAAATCCATTGACTGGAGTTCCACCTGGTACGCCGGGTCGGACCAGTTGCCCGCGAACCAGTCATGGATCACAATGAGCTTCGTGGCCAGGTAGTAAATGTGAAGATTGTTTACCCCCATCTTAGGGAGGTATGCAGCACTGCACCAGAGACAATCGTGACCTCCCGCCACCCCACAGAGACCGGGTAAGGGCACTGTGTATTTCTCGGAACCAACTCCCTGGGAGATGGAGGGTGATATTCTGTAGAATGTATAACAAACGGGGTAGGACCATCATTTTAAAAAGGGCGCTCCTGCCAAGGGGAGGGATTGCCACTTCTTCAGGTCCGCCTTGGCTTTAATGACCAGGGGCTTGATGTTCAGGGCCCATTCGAGGTCTGGGAGGAGTATGGCCCACACCCCCAAGTACTTAAACGACTGCCTACGCAGGGGGATGGTCGTTTGCCAGTCGAAGCGCGCCCGGATGGATGTAGGGGAACCAATGTGGACTTCGTCGGTTTGAGCCGGATGCCGGAGACAGGTTCAAAGGCTAGGAGGGCCATGTTGGTCTCTGGTGGGAAGGACCCCTTGTCTACTATGTGTTTGAACAGCTCCACTAAATGTGGGACCAGTGTTTCACAGAAAGTTGCATACTATTCTTGCGGGTAACCGTCGGGCCCGGGCGTTTTGCCGGAGTGCAACAGTGTAATGGCCCCGTGGATCTCTTCTGGGGTGAGGGGGAGATCAAGCTTCTCCGAGACCGTTTGGGAAAGACAGGGCAGGTGAGTCCCAGTCTCAAATAGCAAGTCAGCCAAGGTGGTCCTGGGAGGTCGGGCCGCATAAAGGGCAGCATAATAGACCGCAAAAGTTCAGGCGATAGCTTGGGAGGTGGCGTGGCAAGCCCCGGTTTCGTCACAGATCTCAGGGATAATGCGGTTGGCTTTAGGGTAGGACACTAAAAGACAGATTTACAAGCCCCTTACGCCACTTTTTACATGTTAAAAGTGAAGCAAAAGTGGCGCAAGTGGCTTGTAAATATGCCCCTAATTTGTGAACTAGTTTGCAGTTTTTATCGCCCCACCCATACACGCGTGCCACAGAGGAGCGCCAGAGCATTTTAGTGGACTCCAGTGACATCTGGCAGATCTCTTCCCAGATCAATGTTAGCCGACAATCGGAGTTATCGCTGTCCACGCCCATCAGGGCCCCCTCCAACTGTGCTGCCTGGGCCGCCAGCTGTATGAGTCAGGCGGTCTGCTCCGTGCGCTTCGCGTGGACCAAACCTCTAGCCACCCCTCGCATGGTGGCCTTGTTGGCCTCCCATAACGTCCCCGGCGAAGAGACCGAGCCTGTATTAGTCTTAAAGTAATGCCTCAGTTCCTGACAGAGTGACTCAACGAATTCCGCGTCCTGCAGAAACCAGGCGTTCATCTGCCATGCTGTACGGGTACCATTAGGGGGTTCCAGATCAAAAAGGGAGATGGGGAGTGATCTGAGATGCCTCTCGGCAAAACAGAGGCCCCGGACATCAGTTGACAGTCTGGGGCAGGTAGTAGAAACAGATCGATGCAAGAGTGAGAGTGGTGGGCCCTTGATCTCTGAATATATTGTTTTCTGCGAGGGTTCCACACCCTTCAAGCGTTGCAAAGACCCAAAGAAGAGGACCAGTCATACAAGCGCTTAGCGAAGGCAAGGTGGGATGCCGAAGGGGCACCTGTTGTGTTGTGCGAGGGTTGGAGGGTTGCAGAACAGCATTGAAATCCCCTCCGATGACCGTCAGACCCTGAGTAAAGGAGGAGACCATGAGTGTGAGGCGGCGAAGGGCAGAGGCCATGGTGGTGGGGGAATGCAGGAGATTAACTGGGTTTCCCTCGATCTTGCCCGTCAGGGCCACGTGATGGCCTTGTGAGTCCATCTCGGCCTGCGCCAGGGAAGGCCCTTCTGGAGCAGCATGACAACACCCGGGAACCCCGCGTAAAACCTGAATAATAGACCCTGTCGAACCCATACCGGTCGAGAAAATTGCATTGGGTGCCCAGCAGGTTTGTTTCTTGTAGGAACAAGACATCTGGTGTATGTTGCTGGTCGCTACAAAGGACAGCATTGCCTTTTAAGCTTTCTAGGAGGCCGTTGACGTTCCACGAGAGGATGTGGAGGGGTCTATGTAGGGTGGACGTCATAGGGGTGTAAAGTGCGTGGAAGAGGTAATGCAAGCTCAGAACGGCCCGGTTCCCAAGGGAATAAACGTGTCATGGCTGGGGTCTTTGGGTAAAAGTTGTGCGTTCTGGTAAGGCTCATGTCATCGTCAGTAGCATACATGCGTGGGTAGCTACCAAGGAAAACAAGGAACAGCGGCCTATAGGCGGCTAAAAACAACAAACAATCGAGAGACAACGGTCTACCCACTCTCCCTTGCCCCCCAACTCCACCCACCCTACACTTCTGAAGACAAGGCATCTGTTGCCATGAAAAGGAAAACATTCAAAACAACAACCCACTAGTGAATCTTAAATGCTAAGTTAAAATGGTTAACTGAACATGAACATGGCAGAGATGAACCCCCATCCATATAGCTGGATAAGAGATTCATCAACAGCTGTAATTACTTTTAAACTAATATGCATCGAGAAGTACACATAAGTTCAGGAACTGGAATAGGAAACAGTTCACCGAGCCGTGGTTACGGTGAAGATGGATCGCACCTACTATAGAGGTTGGCAAACAGTCATAAGTGTAGGTGCCATATTGGAAACAAAGCAAGAGTTCCTGTTTAGTCAGCAGTTCAAGCTCTCCCATCATCCCTGGATCCATGAAGCGCAGGGCTCCTAGTCAGGTCTGAGTCAGATAGGGAGGAGCGCAAGGCCTTGGAGGGGTCCAGGACACGGCTCAAGTTAATCACAGAGTTAGTGGGGCTAGGAGTGGTGGACCTCTGAGTTGAAGCGTGTGAGGGAGGGCGCTGAGACGGTGCACCTGGTTAGCGGGATGCCTCCCCCGATGGTCGTTTTTCTTACGTGACCTAGTCCGGCGTCTTTGGGGCTTAGGCAAGGTTGGGTGGGGCTGCGCGGGGGCCAGCCGGGTTGGAGAGGGGGTCGGCCAATTCAGGAGGGGCTGGTCTTCCGTGAGCCGGGTCCATGCCGCCTGGGGGTTGTCAAACAAGAATGCCTTGTCTTGAAAGACCACCCTGAGCCGGGAAGAGAAGACCATATTGATGACCCAGGTTGCGGAGCTTCTGCTTCACCTCGTCATAGGTTTGACGCTGTGCTTGTACCTCAGGATGATGGGTCTGTCAGGAGCCCCCGGTGGAGGCTTAGGGGCCAGGGAGCAATGTGCCCACTGAACGGCGAACCAGGGTGGAGAGGACTCCTTGGGCATCCCTGAACGCACTCATTCTTCCACGAACGTGTCCGTGTGACCATGCTCCGTTCCTTCGGGAAAGCCTATGAGTCTCAGATTGTTCCTTCTCGACCTGTTTTCAGCATCATCCACCCGTCGGTGGAGGTCTGGGTCTGGAGGCGGGCCACCTGTGTTTTAAGTTGGCCAATACGTGGTTAGTGGCACCTAGGGTAAGCGCCAACTCTCTGAGCACAAACTCCGTGAAACAGACGTGTTTCTATATCAAATGTTTCAAATGTCGAAATGATTTAAACCCGAATAGTAACCATTTCCTTCATGTTCTTTATTCACATGAATCTCTCATCAAAATCAATGAAGTTTCATTTCAATATTTCATATGTAAATCCAATTCCACATGTGCCTTATGACATCATATCCCAATGCATTTCGGACACATGGTCCTTCATCAGGGGAATCCTGAAAAAACAATGATACAATCTAAGTTTGATCCACCGAGACAAAATCTAATAACTAAATACATAACAAAATTCCATTGGGGTGTCAAGAGAATTGTAACAAGAAATAAACTTATCGTGAAGGTAAATAGCACCCGAGAACGGGCTCGCCCAAAGATTAAAGGATATGTAATAGGATCAAAAGTAACACGGTCAGTAAAACAACTCTAGTATCTATAAGATGAGGTAAGCCCAGTGTCATGAGAAAAAGAGTGCCAAAGTAGTTGAACAATAAACGTTCATAACCATATCACATGCAAAACGTGACCTCATGTAGTCACTAGAATAGGACTAAGTCATACGCGCTGCGCGGTGCATAAAACTTACGGGATTAGTGGAGCAAGATCACGCGTCCTGCTCGTGCGCCCTTCGCCACAGAATGCAAGATTTGTGTTCCGTATATACGGAAGTGCACTAGGTGAAGAGGTGTGTGTAGAGAGAGGACTATGTAGATGTCGGCCATCTTGGAGTGGTAACAAAATGTAACAAAAAGAAAACCAGTAGTGAAAGAAATAAATAGTGCATCGTATGCGTGTTTCGCATTAGTGATCACAATAATGTTAGCCATGGAGGATGGGATAAATAAAATAAAACATTGCAGTTATATACATGTTAATGCAAAAAACAGTTCACAACAACATCGCTTCTCTACAGATAACATTGGAATTCCATCCGGTCATTAAGACCAGACGGTTTCATGGATTGAAGGTATTTAATCCAGTGGTTTTCACGCTGCAATAAAAAGTTATTGTTGTCTCTGTCGTCTCGCTTAATGACCACTTCTACAGCAGCGAACCTGAGCTGACTTATGTTGTGTCTGCTGTCTTTGAAATGTAGAGCCAAGTTGGATTTAATGTTAGCAGTTCTTATATTGCTCTTGTGCTTGTTGATTCTCAATTTTAATTTTCGTGTGGTTTTTCCAGTGTATATCAATCCACACGGACATTTAATGATGTACACGACATTTTCAGTGTCACATGTGGCATTCAGTTTCAATTTCACATCGGTGCCCTTCATGGGATGTTTGATCACAGGACCTTTAATCATGTTGTTGCAATTCTGGCAATTAAGACAAGGTTGATTCCCTTTGTACATAATTGAAGATGTAGGTTTAGGTTTTTTGATGAGTTCTTTGAGATTGTGACCTCTTTTGTAGGCAAACAACGGTTGTTCGCAAAAGATGCCATTGAAGTAATGTTCACGACTGATGATCGGCCAGTGTCTCAGTATTGAAGTTTTGTATGCCTTTGAGGCCTCAGAGTATTTGGATACGACCACAGGTCTTTTCTTATTGTCCTTTGGTTGTGTAACCAACACATCTTGCCGTTTGATCTTATCACAGCGTTCTTTGGCATGGGCCAAGATGGTTTGAGGATATCCTCTTTTTACAAAACGTTCCAGCATATTGGATGCTTGTTCCTCATACTTAGAAGTGTCCGATACAATCCGTTTGACACGGAGAAGTTGTGAAAACGGCAGGTGATTTTTCAATGATCTCTGGTGATAAGAACTGTAGTGGAGGGTATTGTTTTTGTCAGTTGTTTTCCTGTAGAGATCGGTCTCTAAATGATCATTGATCCTTGTCACTCTCACATCTAAAAATGTGATTGTTTGTTGGTTGGTCTCCGAGGTAAATTGAATCCGGTCATTGATGTGATTGAGACCTGTTAATGCCTTTTCTAGAGAGTCCTGGTCTCCTCTCCATAAAACGAAAATGTCGTCTATGTAACGCAAGAACGTCATGGCATGCGTAATCCAAGGAGTCTGGTTCAAGATTTTGTTTTCCTCAAAATATATCATGAATGCATTAGCATAGACAGGTGCTGCACAATTGCCCATGGAAGTCCCGGACAGCTGTGCGTAAAATTGATCATCCCAAGTGAAATAACTCTGATATAGAGTGAAATGCATCAGCTGCATAATGAAAATCTGAAAATCCTGAGTAAGATCAGAGTGTAGTAGAATGTTTTCAATGGCTTCCATACCAAGATCATGTGGGATGCTTGTGTATAGAGATTTAACGTCTATGGAACATAGCCAGATGGTTTCATCTCCCTCAAATCTGATTCCATTTATTTTCTGTAGAAAGTGTGTGGTATCCCTTATGTAGGTACGAGACTGTTGGATTAGTGGTTGAAGGTACCTATCAATGAGTTTACCACTGTTCTCATGTATACTGCCACGTGTAGATACAATGGGTCTGAATGGAGGCTGGGTTATACTTTTATGAACTTTCGGCAGCATGTACATGCTTGGTATGCTGGGATTGATGGGAGTCAGAAATTTTTTGGTTTTCGAATCTATAGTGCCGTTCTCTTCAGCCATAGACAAAATGTTCATCAAAACTTCTCGATATTGATTAGTAGGATTGAAATGAATGAGGTCATAAGTGTTACTGTCTGACAGATGTTCTTGAACTTGATGCTTGTAAAATGTGGTGTCCATGAGGACTAGAGCACCCCCTTTGTCGGCAGTTTGATATGTAATATCCACTTTCTTGGCCAGGTTGCTGAGTATTGAGTATTCCTTGTTGGTCAAATTCAAGTGCTGTTTCTTCCTAGTATAATTAATGCCACTGATGTCATTTTTAACCAGACTCTCAAAAATGTCAAAAGATTTGTGACTAACTGGTGTCATGAATGTGCTTCTGGCTCGTAATCCTCTCAGTTGGTCTTCATGATCAATATCTTGTGGCGGCAGAACATTTTCAAAAAAGTGTCTCAAACGTAAATTAAATTACGCATGAATGCATTCATGATATATTTTGAGGAAAACAACATCTTGAACCAGACTCCTTGGATTACGCATGCCATGACGTTCTTGCGTTACATAGACGACATTTTCGTTTTATGGAGAGGAGACCAGGACTCTCTAGAAAAGGCATTAACTGATCTCAATCACATCAATGACCGGATTCAATTTACCTCGGAGACCAACCAACAAACAATCACATTTTTAGATGTGAGAGTGACATGGATCAATGATCATTTAGAGACCGATCTCTACAGGAAAACAACTGACAAAAACAATACCCTCCACTACAGTTCTTATCACCAGAGATCATTGAAAAATCACCTGCCGTTTTCACAACTTCTCCGTGTCAAACGGATTGTATCGGACACTTCTAAGTATGAGGAACAAGCATCCAATATGCTGGAACGTTTTGTAAAAAGAGGATATCCTCAAACCATCTTGGCCCATGCCAAAGAACGCTGTGATAAGATCAAACGGCAAGATGTGTTGGTTACACAACCAAAGGACAATAAGAAAAGACCTGTGGTCGTATCCAAATACTCTGAGGCCTCAAAGGCATACAAAACTTCAATACTGAGACACTGGCCGATCATCAGTCGTGAACAGGACTTCAATGCCATCTTTTGCGAACAACCGTTGTTTGCCTACAAAAGAGGTCACAATCTCAAAGAACTCATCAAAAAACCTAAACCTACATCTTCAATTATGTGCAAAGGGAATCAACCTTGTCTTAATTGCCAGAATTGCAACAACATGATTAAAGGTCCTGTGATCAAACATCCCATGAAGGGCACCGATGTGAAATTGAAACTGAATGCCACATGTGACACTGAAAATGTCGTGTACATCATTAAATGTTCGTGTGGATTGATATACACTGGAAAAACCACACGAAAATTAAAATTGAGAATCAACGAGCACAAGAGCAATATAAGAACTGCTAACATTAAATCCAACTTGGCTCTACATATCAAAGACAGCAGACACAACATAAGTCAGCTCAGGTTCGCTGCTGTAGAAGTGGTCATTAAGCGAGACGACAGAGACAACAATAACTTTTTATTGCAGCGTGAAAACCACTGGATTAAATACCTTCAATCCATGAAACCGTCTGGTCTTAATGACCGGATGGAATTCCAATGTTATCTGTAGAGAAGCGATGTTGTTATGAACTGTTTTTTGCATTAACATTTATATAACTGCAATGTTTTATTTTATTTATCCCATCCTCCATGGCTAACATTATTGTGATCACTAATGCGACACACGCATACGATGCACTATTTATTTCTTTCACTACTGGTTTTCTTTTTGTTACATTTTGTCACCACTCCAAGATGGCCGACATCTACATAGTCCTCTCTCTACACACACCTCTTCACCTAGTGCACTTCCGTATATACGGAACACAAATCTAGCATTCTGTGGCGAAGGGCGCACGAGCAGGACGCGTGATCTTGCTCCACTAATCCCGTAAGTTTTATGCACCGCGCAGCGCGTATGACTTAGTCCTATTCTAGTGACTACATGAGGTCACGTTTTGCATGTGATATGGTTATGAACGTTTATTGTTCAACTACTTTGGCACTCTTTTTCTCATGACACTGGGCTTACCTCATCTTATAGATACTAGAGTTGTTTTACTGACCGTGTTACTTTTGATCCTATTACATATCCTTTAATCTTTGGGCGAGCACGTTCTCGGGTGCTATTTACCTTCACGATAAGTGTATTTCTTGTTACAATTCTCTTGACACCCCAATGGAATTTTGTTATGTATTTGGTTATTAGATTTTGTCTCGGTGGATCAAACTTAGATTGTATCATTGTTTTTTCAGGATTCCCCTGATGAAGGACCTTGTGTCCGAAATGCATTGGGATATGATGTCATAAGGCACATGTGGAATTGGATTTACATATGAAATATTGAAATGAAACTTCATTGATTTTGATGAGAGATTCATGTGAATAAAAAACATGAAGGAAATGGTTACCATTCTGGTTTAAATCATTTCGACATTTGAAACATTTGATATAGAAACACGTCTGTTTCACGGAGGTTGTGCTCAGAGAGTTGGCGCTTACCCTAGGTGCCACTAACCACGTGTTTGATTACCACACCTTCTCGTCAGGGGGTGATATCTCTGAGGCACACCACAACCTACTCATCTTACTCACACAGAGGAGTGCATGACCCACACTTGAACATTAAGTTGGCCAATGTCATCCTCCGCCGTGGAAATGCGGGATTCTGCCTCCATGATTCGTGCCGTGGCATTGCGCAGGTCTTGGTGGATAAGAGCCACATCCACCCTCACCTCGCCAATCTTATTCTCGGCGGAGGCCTGCGAGGCGCTTATCACCTAAAGGATGGTGGAGAGATCATCCACATAGGGGGCAGGGGCCTTGAATGCCCCACCTTCAGGATCCCGGTCCGACGTGGTAAATTGATCCATTGTGGTGTGGGCTGGAGGGGCAGTGTTCTGTAAGGTGCGAGTCCTTCCCATTGCCTCCAAGGATGGGATCTGACCTCGGCCTGGGCAGGGGGAGAGAACAGCGGTCCTGCAGATGAGGAGGGGGTCAGGTCCGGGCACCCAGGTCCACCCCCGAGCCCACTATGAGCAGCGAGATGCATTTAGTGCCCCAGGGCCGGGTCCGCACGGAGCACACCAGTGGAAGGCTGCTGGGCCGGGTCAATTTGTATCTACAAAGACAAATCCCACGCTCGGACCCCTGTCCGGCAGAGATGGCCTCTCTCCTGAGAGGGTAGCTTGAAATGAATAGGGGTTAGGGAGGAGCCAAGTTCTGTGGTGGGTCAGCCGGAACAGAAGGGCCCCAGCTGTTCTCAGGGAGGCACTCTCCGATGAGGAGCATGGCGTATGAAGGAGGGAGAGTAGGCAACGAGGGAGCAGTAGAGGTGGCGGAGGCCCCAACTGTAGCCCCCTGCGCCGCCACCCGACTTGGTGGCCGGTTCCCACTCCCCAACCCCACTCACTGGTGGCTCTCACCCGTCCCAGGGCCCAGTCGCCCGACAGCAATAGTGAAGCTGTTGTGTCCTCGTGGGGTTAGGAGGTGTGATGGTTCATGCCCAAAGCAGTCCAAGCATCGGCTACCAGGGGGAGCCCGCCAGAGGCCGCAAAGATTGGGGCCACAGCCCAATGCAACGCCTAACTCCAAGCGGTCCAGTAACTACAGGCCAGTGGCCGACAGGGAAGGGAACCTGGAGGAATAGGCCCAAACCATGGGGGGAGTAAGGAGAATGATGGAGTTTGGTGGGGCAGGGCACCTAGCCACCCCTCCACCCTGCCACCCGACAAGATAGCTGGACACCCATCCCAGGCCCCACTCACCAGTACAGCCACTCTGCTTGAAAGTCTCAAGCTCCCCCAAGTCAGGCTGCCACCGATCCCATATCGGCACAAGCTAGCTGGTAGGGCGGGACCCAGGATGACCAGGCCCAGTGCGGTCCACGCGTCCGGACCAGGAGAGGCGCTGCCAGAGGTCACAGCATTGCGGGGCCCACCGCTCCCCAGGCAGCCCCAAGAAGGCCTATAAGCGGCACCCCTCCCCGGGTCCAGAGGGCGTCCGCCACTGGCTTGCAGAGAGGGGGGGAAACACATGTGGGAAGGCCGCTCGACAACGGCAGCCGAGGTCTGAGGTGCTCCGCAGCAACTCCAGGGGGGCCAGCAGATCAATTTAGCAGACCAGTCTAGCCCCGATCTAGGGAGCCCCACACGTAGGCGGAGGACCGGTCCGCACAGGGATATTGTCAGGCCCGGGATCGGGGCAACTCTGGGTGTGCCATTTCGTGGAGCTGAGTCTGCCGGCTTTCGAAGAGCCTCCCCAGGCTGCCGAAGCACCGAACCTCCCGGGAAAGGGACGGGAGCTGAGCCAGTGAACTCAGAATGCACCCTGGGAAAATAGAAGAGGTGAGTAGCGGCTGTTGGCGGTGGATGCGAGGCAGATGATGGATGGGGTTTCCTGAGCACTCTTAGAGTGCGTTTGCCATCTTGACACCTCAGGCCACGCCCCCTCCATTCTCCACTTAAGGTTTTAATGTTAAATTTGTGCCCTTATTCCCAACACCCTGATGATTTTAAAGGTACACAAGGTTTGTGTATTCCCCTGGAAAAGACCCAGAAATTTTCAAAAATACTTTAAAAATGTTGCCTTTTTCTAAAAACACTTGTTCTAAATTGCTGCAGTAGAAAGTGTCTGGTTTGTTTCTCGTAAATGGCATCAACATGGTGATGAAATTACCATCATCTCAGATTTCTGGGGAAAGTAGACTTTTGACAGTAAACCAACATTTTCTATGCAGTTCTTATTTTTTACTGTGACATAGTCTATTGTTGCCTTTATTTTTTCTTTCAACATCCTTCCAGTTAGTGTTAGGAATTGGTTTCAAAACAATAATGGATCCAAGAAAACTATACATTTTTTAAAACTAGACAAAAATTAGAATTCAGTAATAGGGGCATTTGTCTATCCTTTAACGAGTTCCTATACAAATGTTCATTTGACTATAGTAAATATTGCAGTACAGTATAAAAGAAATAGCAGTTTGTGTTAACGTTTTCACCTGTAATTTTTGTAATTTTGCCTAACAATATAACATTGAATCAGCATGATCCTTCTTTTTTTGGAATATATAGGACTCATAGGTTCACCAAGAACCCGAGCAACCCAGATCCAAAAACTGCGCTGTGTCTTGCACTGGGTTTTCATTGTGTACTGTGTTTCCCGCAATTCTTTTGGTAAATATAAACAGAGTAAAATAGGTACAAAGGAAAGCAATATATTTCTTAAACAAAATATAGAGTTTATAAGCAGTGTGTTTTGCATATCTCCAAAATTGTGGCTACCCATGCAAGCATGTAATTTAGATGCAATTTTTTTAAATTACTTATTATTTCCCATTTTTTACATTAGGAAGGCTTAACTGCAAGGAAAGTTAATTGGTAATAACAGTTCTTCTACTAATCTGTTTTCCCCTAATTCTCCCTATACCTAGTGCCCGCGACAGGAATTGGCCCAAAGCGCAACGTGGACCCACCACATTTCTAAAATGAAAACTGCCCCTTTTTTTTTGCCTCGCTATGGATTTTGAATCCTCGCTCTTCCGGCCCCCAAGCAAAACCTTGCCAACTTATACATTTTTGAAAATTATACACTAAGGGACCCATGAGGATGGTGGGCGGACAACCCTAGCAGTGTTGTTACCATCTGCCAGCTAGGGGAGGTCCCACACTGCCAATTAGTAGCGACCACTACTGTGGCGGTCGTATCCTGCATCTTTGACTTTGCTTTGTGCGCTTTTGTTAGCAGCACCCGCCAAAGCCTAAGAGGCATGTCGTGCATTGCCATGGAACAAGTGGCAGGCACGGCGCGGTGCCTGCCACCTTCTGGATGGCAATGGGTGCAGCCCTCCACTCCTCCAACCCACTTGGGGGCTCGCAACAGGCCACCAAAGCAATTCCTGCCATCATTTACATGGCAGCGAAGCCGCCATGGAAAGGCCTTCACATCACACCTTCCTAATATGGAGGGCGGTGCCTGGCACCGCCACCATACTAGTTATGTCCGGATGGCAATCGGAATGATTGCCGGCTGAAAAGTGGCGAACGCAATTTGCGTCCGCAGTGAAACCCCTCACCATTGTAATATGAAGGGGGGGTTTCAATCATTACGATGTGGTGTGGTGAACGTCACGACATCCTAATGAGCCCCCACGTGAACTCCAGTATGGGGTCACTTGTGTGGCTCTCTTCAGGTTCTGTGTTCCAGAATTCCTTGCAAACCTCAAACTTCAAAAAAAATCTACACATTTTCCTCTAATTTCTGTGATGGAAATCTGCCTGTATCTACAAAATTCTACCCACCCCGTATTACACAAGTCTCCTGATAAAATCGGTAGCTCACTTGTGTGGGTAGGCCAAGTGCCTGCAGCAGGAAAAGTCCCAAAATTTAACGAGGACCCAGCTAATTTTTACAGTGAAAACTGACCCTTGTTTTTAAAAGTACATAGCTTTGTATTTAGAATCCTAGCTCTGCTGGCACCTAGCGTAACCTAGCAAACATATACATTTTTGACAACATGACATCCAGGCAATTCCATGATGGGGTGACTTGTATGTCATTTACCATGTTCTGTTACCCAGAATCCCCTTTTAACCTCAAGCTTAAAAAAACAAAAAACTATTTCCATCACATTCCTGTGATGGAAAGTTCTGCAACCTGCGTTGTTCCACAAACTTCCACCCACCCCTCATTCTCCAAACTCTCATATTAAAAGTGCTACCTCACTCATGTGGGTGTGCCAATTAACCGTGTCATGCAAAGGCCCAAAATTGTATAGAGGAAACATCAAAATGACCTATCACAAAATGGCCTGCTTTTTAAAGAGTGTCACCAGGGTTTTTGGCCCCTTGCTCAGTGGCCATCTATGGAAATCTACCAAACCTACACATTTCTGTAAACTAGACATCTTGGCCAGTACATGGAGGTCTGGCTTGCATCTATCCCCCAAAACCTTTCCTACCCAGAATTCTGTGAAACTTCATTTTTAGTTTTATAAATCACTTTTTCCACATATTTTGTTTGTGATCCTACCACACACCATCCTCCTAAGTCTCCGGAAGAGAATGATCCTTCACTTTGTTTAGTGTCCAATACATATTTGGCTCAAACTTTTTTTTGCCGCCTCGAAGCCAGACGGAATGACCGTTTGAATTCCTTTACGACTGGTATCATGAAAATGAGACACTTGTAATTTAATCTTGCAGGCATATTATGATGCCGCTGTAAATGCTCTGATGAAGGGTCGGAGACTTGTACAGCTGCATCTTAATAATCCCCTTAATAATCTTATATTTTAAAATATTATTATTTAATTTACAACTTCAACCTGAAATCAAGTTTTATACATTATATTTTTTTTATACATTATCTTTTTATATTTTCAATTATTTTTCCTACATTTTTGAACTGTTGTGTATTTCTTTTGTTACAAATAATCCACAACAAATTAACCAAACTAGTTTGAATATATAGTTAGAAATGTGTGTATATTATAATATTAATTACTATTTATTGTATAATTTCGTTAGACTATTTCATAATTTTTTTTAGAATTGAATATATTTTTGACACATATATTTTTAGAATAATATTGTGTTATATTGACTTCAAAGGTACACATTATTTTTTCCAATTTTTATTTGGTGTCCAAGTAGATTTTTTCATCTAGCCCTGTTATTGTTTGGACGCTTTTGGGGAGAGAAGCTTGAATTTGTTAGCTACGGTTATCGGTTAAGGTAAGTTTATTTGAAAAAATTAATTTCAGTTGCTTTAACATTAGAGGGGAGTTAGTTAAGTTTTGTATATCATTTGTATTGTCTTTTTGATGATTTTGATATGTTGTGTAATAGATAGGTACAGCTATATATTTACTACCATGATAACCTTTAAGGCTTAGCAATATGTAGTATATTAGGTGCTCATTAGGATATCCATCATATACAGATTTACCCACCGCCTTATTAGCATGGCAGAGGGTATTGTGGCGGATGCAAAGTTCGTCCTCCACTTTTCCACTGGTGGCAATCGCACCTATTGCCTGGTGGACGGCAAAAGTCCACTAATATGTTGGCGGTGCCTAGCAGGCCGCGTCCGCCATATTAGTTTGTGTCCTGTAAGAAGCCTTTCCATGGTGGCGGTGCCGCCATGGAAAGGCTGTCGGGAATTGAACTTGGTGGCTAGTTGCGGGCCCCTCTTGTGGGGGGGGGGGGGAGCTGTACTGGGGTCGACCCATGGTACCCCCCTGCATTTCCATGCACCGACTGTCAGGCATTTTGTGGTGCCTGCCATGTGGTGCAGGGTAATGCGGTGCAAGCACCTTTAACATTGGGGACGGCGCTTTAGCACCCAGCACTGCCTATGTTAAAGGCCCAGGATGCGCGTGCCAGTTTGGCGGGCGCATCCTGATGGCAGTGGTGGGACCGCTGAATGTCTGGCGGCCGGTACCAATCACTGCTACAGTGGTGGGCGGACAAAGTCCACCCATCATCGTAATCAGCCACCTAAGTTATGTTCACATTAGTATATGTAGAATTATTTCATTTGTTTTAAGTCTAATATATAGGCCTTCATTATGATCTTTTTATGAAAGTCTCCGACCTTAGGTCGGAGGCTTTCTGACTCAAACCGTCATTTTCACTTACGACTGGCTGATCATTATACTGCCGGTCTGAAGTGAAACTGGTCGGTTATTCAAGCTGGCTTCCAACGGGCTCCAGGAAACTGCTGTCCAGTCTCAATTGACATGCAATTTATATGTATGGCAATTTACGCTGTCTGGATTAAGATGCACTATTTATGGTAGTGTTTTTTAATATCCTGCTTTCACACACGGAAAGCATGTTTAAAACATACTTCACCCTGCGGCCTACGGTTGGTGCCTAATGTGATACCGAGCATGCCCACTTGTTGATCCCTGCACAGTGTGGCAAACACCCTGAATTCCCTGGTACACGGTGCATGGATAAACTCCACCTCCTATTTCCCTATGTGAGTTTGAGCTAAGGCCAGTTTACGGCTGTAGAAGATGTTCCTATATTGGAATTTGAGAATGCGACTGCACCACACCATGCGTGGTCTTATTTTAATCAGTTGTTTGGGACCGCCGTTTGGAGGTTGGCCGGTCATGTTTCCGCTATGGTGCCGTACACCATAACAAGCCCTCTAATCTATACTACTATTATAAAGAGAGAACACGAACCTTTGAGCCAGGTAAACTCGGGAACCACAGTGCCAATTCAAACACCCGATACATCATTGTAATTGTCAGGGTGTGCAGATGGACATAGGCTATATAAATTAAAAATATATACGTTGTTTAAGAAATTTAAGTTAAATAAAAAAGTAGTCCCTCCAAAGTAGCGCCGGCCGCGACGTGCGTGCTGACATCAGGAGTGGCGTACACGAGCGCGAGGAGGAGCGGTGACGAGCGGAGGAGCGGGTGCTTGCAGCAGAGAGCGTGGAGGTAAGGCAAAGGCACGTTTGCAGATGACACCGACTGACTCTGAGGATTCTGGCCCACGAGGTCGGAGTCAGAAAACACCCATCTACCTTGTGACGGCTGAGCGATATATCCCTGCCATCGGAGCATGTAAGATTTGAGTAACATGTGCAAAATGCAGGTCCACACAACGAGAGAGGATGTGGCCTGACGGATAGCAGTGCCGACTTTGGTGCTGAAAACCAAGGTTCGAGACTCGTGACACCCAGAAATAAATTGGACACTTACAAGTCATAGTTTTTAATGTGCGTTGGGTGTTTACAAGTGCATACATCGTTTTTCATTCAGTGTAAGCCCTGCACTCTTTATTTCTGCCACTTAATTAGAAGGAACCGTGTGCTTGTCAAAATATATTTTGAAACGATCCATTCACTGGACTGTAACAATACCTTTGGCATAATGGAAGGGTTTACTTGATGACAAAAAAGCTGTTCCAGTCATGGGAAGTATATTGCAATTGCCCGATTCTATTTTATTGCACGATACTTCAGAGAAAACCTGTGTCACCCTCGAAAGGTTTGAAACATATTTTCAGGTGATTACTTTCTTTGACGTTTAAATCAGGATTCTCAATGCCTCTGCTAATGTCTCACATCCTTTGATCTCCTGATTCTGACTGAGAGCTGCTGCCAGTGGGCTCAGCATAAATTATACCAAGCAAACACAAAGGTGATATTGGTTTTGTGATGAGTGAAATTGCGTCTTTTCGGTTAACTTGTTTGTATTTGTGGTTATGTGGATTGTTAATACGTGTTTGTGATAATGGATCAATGATGTAATTAATGAATATATGAGTGATTGTTTCTAGGCATAAATGGGAGAGGAACTTGGTGCATATATGTAAGAAGAATGAGTTCATATATGGATGAATGGCTGAGTGCATTGAAACATTTTTCAGTGAATGGATGGATGAATCTGTTTGTGGGAGTGTATGGATAGATAATTGAAACATTGCATCTACCAATGTGACATCATCTTACTGCTGGACAAATCAAGCAGTCAAATATGAGTGCACCTGCCTGAGCAAAACAGTTGAACTGCTACTCTGATATAATGTACGGCTAGGGTGAATGACAACAATTCCAAATCCCGATTTTGGGTAAGGTGTTAGCAAAAACAGTTTAATCTATACTACTATTATAAAGAGAGAACACAAACCTTTGAGCCAGGTAAGCTCGAAAAGTACACCACCAATCAAAACACCCAAGACATCTGTGAAAACCTCAGGGCAAGCAGATGGACATAGGCTATTAAAAATAAAAAATATATGTAGTTTAAAAAATTTCGAAATAAAAATAAAGTAGTCCCTTGCAAGTAGCGCCGGCCGCGACGTCTGCGTGATGAAATCATTTGCGTTTGCGCTCCCTGGCAACACTTCCGGAAATGGCGCCGAAGATCGCGACCGGCTGGGAGGACTGCCGCGGCCCTGCTTGCTGTTGGGCGAAGTGGCGGCCTGTGCGTGGGGGGGTGCCTGGAGCGGGACCGGCGACTGAGGTAAGGATCAGGGGAGGGGGCTGGGACGGGATGGGGCCGGGGGCAGAAGTGCACGCAAGCCTCAAATGCTGCCCCCAGCCCCTTTCTGCCCCAGGCAACGCTGGGGCGGGCTGCTAGTGTTATTAATATATTTATGTGGGGGAGGTATTTTATTTTCAACTGTAGATGGGAGTTTGTCCTAACATGATTCGCTGAAGTGTGATCATGTATTAACCCTACCTTTGGTGGTTAAATAATTATGTAATATAGACCTTAAGTTTATTGTGTAAAACCTTCACCATGATCTTTATATCTGCATTTATGATCAATATTGGTTCGTATTTTGCTAATTGACGCGGGTCACAGCCAGGTTTGTTAAATTAAGGTGTTTTCAGACAGACATAAGTGTTTTTAAATGTCGCCCCACCGAAATATTTATTTCTAAATATCGTGACTCAGAAATCATGATGTTAAGAATATTGTGTTTAAGAATATCGGTTATAAAACAAGAAATAGCATTTTAAATATTCGTTTTTTTTCTTAAATGAACTTGTTTTAAAAGAATCTTTTTGCCATTTCTATAATAATTTTTTACATTTTCTAACATATGTGTTACATGTTTAGTAGATATGAATTGTTTTTTAAATACATTTTGCAATTTTATTTTCCATAGTGCCTAGTGGGTTTCTAGTTGAGTAGTTTTGGAATTAATTCAATGTTTATAAATTCATGATTATGTATTATTTCGTATTATTACTTAATTTAGATTTTCATAGTGCTTTTTGTAAATGTCTACATTTTTTAGATGCATGATTGTGTGGTTTCTAGGGGGACAGTGTGTGAAGCAATTTATTTTTAATTCATTAATAATAAGTTCTTAATGAATATTCACTAATTAATTTCAAATTACATTTGTAAATTGTGTAAGTTTTTTTAGGCGTTGGTTGTGGTGTTCATATGGGCTCAAGTTTGGTAAGTATGTAAGTTTTTTAACATAATCTTTAGTTTATTTTTATTATTAATTAATTAATATTTATTTTGCGTTATCGTTTATATATTTGTTGTTTGCATATTACTTTTATAGGGGTAAAGGTTTTGAAGTATATGACTTTTACTTACCTCACAATCACTATTTGAATTCTATTCGCTTTAATATTTGCAATTATTTTTAATTCTGTTACTTTTTTTACATTTTAATTTTAGCTTAGATTTTTCGCGTTTATAAGTGTGTAAAGTGTGGGAATTTTCATAATTTTTATAATTCTTTAATAATTTTGTAATTCATAATATTTCTTTAATTGTTAATTACCTATGTCATTTGGTAAGTACATCATTTCTTTAATTTAGATGTAGGTTTTGAATTTCGTGGTGTTGTAGGGTAGGAAATAAAAATAAGTAAATTTACGTCATAATTAATGCATTTTTTTTTAAACAATTGGAAAGCAAAATTAACAAACAACATTTAATATAATTTTTGTAGTTATGGGTCATATGCATTTATCATTAGTATCTTTATTGTTCAATATAGTATATTAAATATATTTTTAATTTAATTTGTATCATATTTTTTACATACCCTCTTTTTAAATTTAGTTTCATGTTGTTAATATTTTGTAATTTTGTATTTTTGTACTGACTGTAGCGAGAATCTTAATTCTAATAATTGATTTAAGTTGGAATAGTATGTTTTACCCCTCTACTATCCAACAGTTTCCCTACTGTTGCACTCACTGTAGTTGGAACAATCATTTTTTCTCCTCTGCTAACAAACACTTTTAGATCTTTTGCATTAATTTGAGTGGGAATATTCATTTTTACCTGTCCACTATCCAACACTTTCCCATCTGTTTCACTCTTTGGATTTGTAATATTAATTTTTAGCCCTCCGCTATACAACACCTTCACTACCGTTACAATTACTGGAGTCGGAATAGTGCATTTTATCCCTAGCCTATACAACATTTAAACTACGGTTGCACTCATTCTAGTGTTAAATTGTAAATTCTACTCCACCACTATCCAACACTTCCACCACTGTTGCACTAACTGTAGTGGGGAAAGTAATTTGTTCAATTCCAATATCCATCACTTTGCCAAATTTTGCACTCATTGAATTGTGAATTGTTTTTTTTTACCTGTAAGCTATCCAATGCTTTCCCTACTGTTACACTTACTGGAGTGGGAACAGTAATTTTTATACCTAGGCTGTAGAACACTTTCACTATTTTTGCATTCACAGGAGTGGGAAAAGTAATTTTAACTCCGTCGCTATTCAACATTTTACCTTCTGTTGCACTGACTGGAGTACGAGATTCAAGTAAAAAAAAATGTAAATCATTTCATTTTTTGATTTTTAATAAAATGTTTCATTTTATTATCTTTTAGGTTATTGCTATATATAAATACATATATATAAATAGATATACACATATATGTGTGTGTTTATATTTTTTAAATAATTTTAAAAGTATAAAAGCAATCTTTTTTTTTAAAGTATAGATCTATATATTTATTTATTATGTATGTTTGTTTTACTTTTTCATTAAGTTAATTTGGTATATTTATTTTAACAATTGATTTTACACACACACACATATATATATTTTATTATATATATTTTGTATAACTCTCTTTTTAACTTTGATTACTTTTATTCTCAATTTTTTTGGTACTGACCAGTTAAAGTAATGGTAATTATAATTTTTGCATTCAACATTTTAATAACTATATTATTTCCATATGTATTTTTTAAATCAATATTTTGACAGTCGTCAAAATAATGAAAATATGCCCCCTACTGAATAACACGAGAGGAGCTGTGATGCTGGATATGCACATATCAGTTAGATTAAATAAAGCCATTATCATGTTAAGTGATTTTGTTGAATTCAATTGGAAAACTGCACAGTTGTCATCTTGTAAATGACATGTGCAATTTATTGAATCACCTGTTTTGTGGAATGATGTTCCGCCATATTTAACCCATTGCCTGCTTATGACGAGCCCAGCTTGTCATGAGGCACAGTGGAGCTGTGCTCACGATGAGCTGGGCTCGTCATAACAGCCGTGGCACTCCCATGGTAATTGATTCCCCGCCTGTGCGGGAGAATCAATTAGTGGGCGGAGTCGTGACGAGCCCAGCTCATCATGAGAGCAGCTCACGAGCACCGCGGTCCCCTCTCCCGCCCCATGCCATGGGGGAATTACCCCAGCCGCCAAGGGGTTAAGCAGGCAAGTGCCTTGTTAAAATGTCCATTATCCTGCAATATGTTGTGTTGGCCAGTGAGTGGCACATCACATGCGGATTTGATTGTCGTTATCATTGCATGTGACTGTGCCTTACGCAACTGCGCATCAAATCAGCACCCAGCCTTTATCTATTCTTTAACTGTCTTTGCTATAAGAAAAAAAACAGTTTCTCTTATTTCTCCTTGTAATAAGGGATTATATTGATCATGGAGAGGAAAAGTAATATATATGTGCGGGGTGTTGGTGAAGTGTTATGTGCATGAGTCAGGCAAATGATCATGCCCTTTAAACACTTGCATTGTTTCACCCAACAGTGCTTAAAGGCTGCTGATTTTCTCAGCAACGTTCCTCTCATGGATTAGTTTCTGTCTGTCCAGAGTACCTGTTCAGAGGAAACTGATAAAGCATTCTCATACAAATTGCATTACAGTTAGTGGCACAACCGATGCTTCTCCTCAGGGACCTTGTACTGTGTTCTGTTCATAAGCCAGGGCTCCTGGTGGTGTTGCAGGAGACAGAGGTCAAGATATAGCAACACGCTGACTTTGTCAGATGTATGCTTCAGGACAAACGGGGCAGTCAGTAGATCTTGTTTTTCAGAAAAAAATTGTTATATTAAATACTGCCATCCATAAATATTATGTATGAAATATTCTCACACAGATATAAAGTGTGCAACATTATCCGAATCAAGAATATCGATTTTGATGTAAGTATTACAGTTGTTAGTATTAATTAATGTATTAATATATTTTACAGAAATATCACAGTTAAGAATATTCTAGTTAAATTGGTTCTTTCTTTTTAAATATGTTATCGTATTTTATTGGGTACAAAGGGGTCGATTTCGATTCGGGAAAATCCACTCCGACTAGCTGTACGGAGCGTTTTTCCCGTACACCTTCAAAATGCCCGTATGTACGATCAAGTACGATTCGTACCAAGAGCCGGACTCCGTACGAAGACCGTACAACACGATCTCCACACAATTCACCATCTGGACCCGCTGTACGCGGCATCCGTATGGTTCAAAGCAGGGATTCCTGACCCAGCAAGTACGATTCGAGTCGGGTACGCACCGTACACCGCTTTTCCTACGGGAGCCAAAAACATCCGGAGATGCAGAGTTCCCCTCGAAACAGGTACGGAACGCCCCCCCTCCGGGTACGGTGCGTTTACCCCATGATCGCAGGGGTATGATACGTACACCCCATGATCGTAGGGGTACGCTCCGTACCCCTGCGATCATATGGTGTACGCACCGTACCCCATGATCGCAGGGTGTACGCACTGTACCGTGTGTGTATGATTGTGTGTTTGTCTGTACGATTCGCCCTTACCTGACGTGGACCGTACGAATTGCGTCCTCCTACCCCGGTCCGGATTTGTACTTGTCGGGTCATACAGCATCTGCACTATTCGTACGGAAGACTGTGGGTGTACGGTTCATACTGATTTTCTCTTGCTTCTCATACGGATCGCACAGATTCATACGTATTTGCTCAGTATGAATCGTACTACGTGAATTGTACAGATTTGTGCGATTCGTACGGAAAGGGCAGTCCATACGAATCGTACGTAAATATTTCCTCCAGGATCGGAATCGGCACCAAGATGTTTGTTTAATTTGGATCTCTTTTATTATCGTTTTTAAAATGTTATTACTTTTTTTTAATAAAATATGTATTTTTAAAAATTTACAATACCCTAAGTGTTTTGCTTTTCATAAGCATTTATGGTGGTAATTAAATACATTATAATTCATCAGCAAACAATTAATATGTAATAATTTATCAATATAACTAATAATTGTTGATTCTATAATTAGATGTCTTTTCAGATGTAAGATTATAGAGCATCATATGTTTTGTTTGTGCATAGACAGTTAAGGAAATGAATGAATTATCATTAATTATTAGGTTTTGGTTATTATTACTTCTTTATTTGTCAAAGATGAAAGTCAATTGTAACTACAATTTTAGCACTATGGGTGTCATTAGGATTGCGGTCGATAATCACCACGATCGGCATGGTAGCGGGGAAAGACCACCCGCAAGGGCCACGACATAACCGCCTGACTAATTAGTATTTTCCACAGTCCAAATCCAACTGCGGTGGTACAATCACAGCCATTAACATTGCGACGGTTGTTGCTGCCAGCAGCACCGTTGCGATGTCAAAAGACCATGTCCTGCATTTCCCTGCACTGTGTGGCAGTGCATAGCCCCTGCCACCTGGTACAGGGACATGTAGAGGGTAGGGGGTTACCATGGGTACCCCCCCAGTGCACCCACACACCCCCAACTTATTGGGGGCCCGCAATGGGCTCCCGGAACCAAAGCCAGCCTTTCAATGGCGTTTCCAACGCAGAGGAAAGGCTGGCTTCTGCCGGCATCATAATTTGGTAGGTGTAGACTGGCTCTGCACCGACTCTTTTTTTGATGTCCAGCTCTGCCCAGCAGGCAAGCGTGAGTACTTCTACAGACGGAAAAGTTGCAGTGGGATTTCTCATCCCTGCGGTCATCACCGCAATGCTAATGCGACCAGCGGTTTTCCTTGGTTCATTCGCAGACGGATGGCTGCCGCCGAGCCGGCGGCTCCCACCGCCAACCTGCGGTGGAAATCCTTCCGCCATCCTAGTAGACCCCTATGTTATAGCTGAGCGGCTTCTTTTGTGCAGTGCTATATGATGTGTAGTAAAATATTTCTAATTAAATAATTGTTTGTTTATTAATATTAATTTGACAATTCATTTTGTTTTTTCTGTAATACAATATGTTATTTCTGGTTTATCAGATTGGTATGTTTAAACCCTGTGAATGGATGTATTTTTAATCGTCTAGGGTCCGATTCCGGGCCAATTCCGATCTCGGTCGGAAGGGCACCGAATCCGGTTCGGCATTAGTGGATCGGATTCGGAGGCTGAATTTCTATCCGGTTCATACACGAGTCCGGACGTCGATGTACGATGCGAACAAACGCAAAATCTCCGTCCGAATCTTTTCCGGGTCTGAACCACCCCTTACGTCTTGGCCGTAAGCTAACTGTGGCGCTCAATGGAGACGTTTCATGACCGAGCTAGTACGATGCTCGATTCGGACAGCCGGTTCGAGTCAGAGCTTCCTGCTCGCAATAGCTCCCAGAGTTGGACTTTTGGGGTCCGCATCAGACCCCCTGTTTCCCGCAGCCTTACACTTGGACACAAGGGGAGACCCATGTGTCTCCCCAACACAGGCATGTACGGTGCGGATGGCAGAGATGTGTACCCTCTGTAGGGGGTGCACTTGTCCGCAACGTACCTATTTAGTCAATGGGAGCCCATGTACGCGTTGTATGACCGGCTCCCATTGACTGCTATCGGAGTCCGACCGAACCGAGTCTGACAGCATACTGCCACATCGTACTCGCTTGGTCAGACTACAGGAGTCCAGATCAGTCGGGAAACAGCACTGATCCCGCTCAGTCGGAATGCTTTCCGACCCTGATCGGAAACGGCCCCTAAATAGAATGTTAATCTGTAATAAGTAATGATAAGTTAAACATTTATGCTTAATATGCACTTGAGATAATGTTTATTTGATATCATTGCTGTGACTTGTGGCATTTGTATGAATAAATGAATTTAAGTACATTTTTATAATTTAATTTATATACTTAAGCATTTATAAATAGTGTTTAACTGACAACTATCAAAAGAACACAAAATATTATCTTAATTATAAATATTAGTTTTGGTCTGAATTGTTATTCTATTCTTTGTTGCTATAATAATACATTTATTAACCCCTTGCGTGTGGGGCGTATTCCTCGCCTGTGCTGACTCCGCCTTGCGCGGGCGGAGTCATGACGGAACGGTTCCGTCATCAGCACTGCTCAACCGATGCTGATGACGGAACCGTTCTGTCATCAGCACGCAAGGGGTTAATAGTCATTTCATTTTTTACAAATTATTTTTTTATGTTAATGTATTTTTTAATTGTGTTCTGCTTTTTGAATGTAACTAACATTTGTTCTGATTAGTTTTGTATTTGGAAGACTGTCCTACCGCCATTGTGGAAGAATGTGACTGACTGACAGGTAGTCAGTAGTCCCACCCACCAAATTTGTGATCTGACTGCCTTTGAGTCATTTGTAAACATGTCTATTTTATAAAGGCTTGTGCAGCTGCCTGGTAAAGGCCCACATCACAAGCTTAAATCCTAAGAGGCATGTTTTTAAACTTTCCTGCTGCCCAGGGAAGGCACAGCATGCAAGTATGTTTAGGTGGTGCACCATGGAAGGATTTCACCATTGCGTAGGTCTATGGGTGGCAGAGCCCCTGATCGTGACCCAAACAAAAATCTTTCTACCAGCTTTTTATAAGTGGTTGGAGGAATGTTGCATCGTAATCCATTGTGGTGGAATGCAATCGGACCGAACATCGTGCTCCTTGAGGATATTGGAAGATGTTGCTCGGTTTATCCTTTTTGCAATTCCAGCAAACCTACTGCAGCCTAATATGCATCTGGCTAACCGCTTGTACAGATCTCAGTACTAAAGACACCAACGCTCCTACCGATATTATAATTCGCCCCATTGATTTTAGAGATGTAAAAAATATGGAATTTATATTTTTTTAAATATTAATACTTATTTTTTTGTATTATTATTTTAATCTTTTATTATGTTTTATTATTTTTTATCTCTTATCAAATCTGCAAGACCTTTAGGGCAATGCAACGTGTGGTGGCTGAAGAGGGGTAAACCTTATTCCTGCAGTTCCCTTACATGTTGTTTCAGAGGGGGATTGCCAGTGAACAAGCCAAGCGGCTCCAGCTGCGGTCTACAACTGTCCTCAGAGCCCCTAGGCGCTCGACATGCTGTTTGGATACAATAGCTGGTGCCCCCAAGAAGAGGCCTTCATGTTTCAAGGTACTCACAAATGCTTTAAACATTTTTTATCGACATGGTTAAGGGTGGCCTGTCTAAATGTCTACTAAGGCTCTTTATAAAATAGTTTGCCAAACAGATGTTGGGAATTACATGCTGGCCCGTGTCCAGGCCACTCTCAGCAGAAGGGTACTTGGTGTGCTTCTTGCCTTGCTCTTGGCTTAGGCGACGGATTGCCTTGCGCCTTCCTTTTAGAATAGATATCCTGAACAAAGAGTCCTAGTATTCCCTTATTAATAGGCATGGGTTGCTTTAGCAATCCAAAGGTTTCTTTTACATGGTAGTGTTGTTGAGTATCCTAATGCTTATGACCAAGGAGTGTTAGACAACTGCAAACACACACACTATTCAATAATTGATTTACAAGGAGATCTATACGAATGTATACAAAGACATGTACCTTTATATATATTTTTGCCCAAGAATCAATAGGATCAGTTAAGTATGGTTTGCAAGATAACCATTTTTACGTTTACAATGTCGAGAATGCGGTTTACATATTCTGCAAAGTTGTCCTATGGGAGGAGAAACAGATATGGCATATAAGGGCTTTGATGTAACTTACAACAGAATCCGCTTTCTTTAAGTTTAATATGGGCTAGTTCCATGGCAGCAACATCAGTTTACTTCCAGTGGCAATAGGCCGCACGGATGCAATTTTTCCAAACAAAATTTGCTTCACGGTGCAAGTCAATGTGAATCAGTCTTTTCATACGAGTTGAGCCTGAAATTGGTATGTTAACAAACTTTACTGAAAAAATATTGTGTGATATATCGCAATGTTCAAATATTGTGGTATAAAATATGAATGTAAAAATAATCAAAATTAAGTGCCTCATTACTATGTAGGTCTGAAAGCCTCTGGCCTAGTCGGGTTCCCATCACCTGAGTCCTAACCCATCTGCCGGAGTCAGTTGTGATCAAATCAACCAGACCAATTACAATGATCGCGGTCTGAAAGGTAACTGTTTGGTCATGTGTAATTAGTCACAAATGGCAATCGAAGACACCAAGTTGGTCGGAGGGGATCTATGCAGTTCTGCAGATACGTTTTCCAACTGACCCATTCCGATTTTGTATTCTGACAGTCTTTCTTACTCTGTCCAACACATAAAAAGGCTGATGGAAACTGACTTACGGGGCTCCTATAAGGTCACTTTGCATGGTGTAAAATTTGTGTAAAGATGAACACACATTTTCATTGAACATTTTTACAAGTATATAGATTTTGTTGAAATAACAGAGTGGGATGTTGTTTCATTATATTGAAGCAGTGATATTTGTTGCGCACAATTAAAATTTGTTGGTACATTTATTCATTTTTTTATTATATTTTTGGGGAAAAAAAATGTTTGAATTGTTGTGCTAAAGATGTTTTTGCTTTTAGTTTTTTATTAAAATGTAATAAAAAAATGTTGTTGCAAAATACTAATATTAAAAAATGTACATAGTTACGTTTTGGATATAGTTGTACATTAATAGGTCTGAATAGTTGACATTCAGATTTTATATATGACAGGTTGTTTAAATATTATATTTAAAAATATTTTTCAAAAAAGAAACCAAGGTACAGTATTTTATGTTTATTATCGTCAATACTTCATTCTTTATTATTACATTTTTCGACTTAAAGTGAAAAAAAATTATATTAAAAAAGACATACTTTTGTGAGGTGATTTTTTTGTAACTTCTTTGTCACTACTAAGTTTAATAACATTATTTTGATTTTGTGATTATAATGTCTTCTATTTACTATTTCAAAAATGGTATGTTTGAATCATTATGTTACCTATATTTAAACAATAGGTGATTACTATTAGTCTTTTTTTCTTACTTAGGTGAATATTACAATGGCGAGTGGACCTGAGCGCAATATGGACTGATCGGCATTTGTTGGTCACGACACTGTTATATGGATGCGAGTGCACATGGTGTGATTGCAAACGACCATTTCCCATATGGGAGCTTGTGCTGCAGTTGGAACCAGACCGCAGCACTACCTCATATATAGGAATAGAAGTTTGTGTAAATCTCGGCACCATGTGAAATGAGGGTGGTCTGGATTTAATTCTGACTGGCGTGAGAATTGTCGTGGAAGCAAAGTGTACTAAATGAAGTTGTGGGAAGTTTATCATCGGTTGGCATGGCAAACTGATTCATGATGTCAGAAAATCGTTTGAGTTGTTCATTTTCATGCAGATTTGAAAATTATTTTCCATTTCTAATTGTGGATCGGAGTAGTCAAGGAGATGTTAGCTTGTGTAGGAGATTTTATATTCTGTACTGTGTAAATGTGGCTCATTGGAATATTGCCAATATTCATTTGGGGTGGTGGCTAAAGCAGACAGGGTTGTAGTGCTGCCACGGGTGATAGCAAGACTACATTGCACAGAATGTATGTAATGTATGTATGTGGTCTTGTAAAGCGCACTGCTGCCCTGAGGCGTCGTGGCGCTGTAGACCGCTGGGGAACCCGTCCTGGCTATCCCTGTGAGATGGTCCCTACTGGGTATCTCCAAGGTGAAACCAGGCATCCCCGGCGAATGTGGGGGGCCGTTGTAGAGATGAGGCAAGCTAATGCCCAGAGTTGCCGAGTGTGATCCCTGGTTAGAGTAGGCACCGAGGCGAGAATTATCGAGTCCGCTGACCCTGGTCCACGACCCTGCCGTGTCTGGAATTGAACCCTGGTCCCGGGCCGTTCTCTGCTTCCGGGTCTGCCGCCTCTAACCAGTGAGCCACACCACTCCACTGAAGGGTGGTGAAGGTAGGTGAGGGAAGTAGTGGTTGTTGTATGGTGATCACAATGGGGCTAGAGCCTTGTAATGGATGGGGGGTGAGTTAAGTTATTGCTAAACTTATCTTGAATGTTGTTGATCACTTTGTCAAAGATCTACATGTTTAAATTATTTTGGATAAGTGACATATTACGATCACACATATTTAGATACTTTAAGATGGTTTATAAAAAAATACAAAAAGAAAAAAATTAAAAATGAATGAAGTATAACTTTATGTGAAAAAATAAACCTTCAAGCATAATAACATTAACATTGAAAAATACAGACAAAAAAAAATTAAGGCAACTAAAATACCAACTAAAACTAATATTATTTAGACAACAACATTTTTAAATATACAAAAATAATTTTTAAACATATCTTAATATTTAGAAAAATGTAGTGACATCTGTGAATATGACAGATACTATAAAAACTAGGCTTTATAGAGTAGGAACAACATTGAATCACTGGAGTATAATGAATAATGTTTGTTTTATTAATATCCCAAATTAATCCAACACAATATTAAGATGAATTTTTAAGCAAAAACATATAAATAAAAAAACATTACTTAATAAATATAACATTAAAAAATGTGATAATTTCTTATTACACAAATAAATACCTTCCCACAAGATTCTCTTACAAATAGAGCAAAACAAACTTAGAGCCCGGATTTCACTGTTGGTCTGAATTGCCTACAACCAAAACCGTGTGAGTTTGTGAATCGGCCTTCCATAGGCCTGTGATTCCACACACTGATTTAGGATGTGACCACACATGCTGCGTTTGCCAACTCCCAATTATGTATGTGAGCTTAAGCTAAGGCATGAAACAGTCTGTCCCACAAACTCCCATAGAGAAATGGAAGTTTGTTTAACAAAATGCACTATGGAGATAGTGGTGATCACAGCACAATTGTGTAGACAAGTATTCAATTCTTGCCTCAACTTGATGATTGCTAGTTGAATGTGTTCTCATCCATATCAGTCTTCGACCGCCCAGGCTACAGCAAACCACCTGCATTTGCTAGGGTACATTTTAAACTTGCATGAAGTCACACCTGGTTTACACTCAACGCTTACTTTCATTGTATCAGTTCTGAACACTGTGCAGTTTAAGGTTTGTCATCCATAACAGCAATTCAATGATATTAAGTCTACGATACTGATGTTTGAACCCCTATACAGGATTTCGGAGATAATGAATCTGAGGCAGTTCGGCCTCCTGCACCCCTCTTGTGGATCATGCCACATGGCAGATTTAGGGTCAGCAATGGGACCTGAAAATCAACATGGATCTGCATCAGGTTAATCACACCAACCTGGCATTTACCAGCCAATTTGCAACACAGATTTAAATTAAATACAAAAAGTAAACCTCCATAATTCACATAATTAGATATCAATCAAACAAATAATAATATTTTTTTTAAAATTGAAAAGAACAAAGTTACTGTACTAACCAAACGTTTCCGCTTTATGACCTAAATACACAAACAAAATAATAATTAAACAATTGACAAAAATATGAAACAACAATTAAATGACGATTTATGAACAAACAATGATTATTTGAAAAGTGAATTACTTTCCCCCATCTACCACAATAAAATATTTTCACAATTTTAAGAAATACTTTTACATTGATGAATTAATATAAATTAGCAACAAATCATTATATAATGTAATACATTTTTCTTCACACTATTTACAACTGTAAGCCACACATCTCACACATCACAAATTTTTAAGCATTGACATCTTCATTTTTAAAATTTATTTTTAACATAAAGGGGCCCATTAGGATCTCAGGTGGATAGCCACCACCCGCATGGCGGTGGCGATCCTCCCGAGATCAGTCCCCGCCTGCTACCCATTTCCCCCTCTGCCATATTACTATAGCAGGGGGGACTGCAGCAGAGGAAAAGACCGTCCGCTGCTTTTCCGCCCAGTCAACAAGTCAACCGGGCAGAGTTTAATATGGTGGCAGTGTCTGTTAGACACCGCCAGCCATATTACCATGGGGCGGAAACATGCCTTTCCATGGCGGCATTGCCACCACGGAAAGGCAAGCAGGAATTGCTTGTAGGGGCCTGTTGCGGGCCCCAAGGGACTCTGGGTGGTGGGGGGTGCACATGGGGGTACCTATGGTACCCCACTGCAGTTCCATGCACAACATGGCAGGCACCGCGCGGTGTCTGCCATGTTGTGCATGGAAGTGCACGACATGCCTTCCTGGCATTGTGGCGGACGGTGCTGAGTGCACCGCCCATCACAATGTCAGGAATGCAGGATGCGCCCACCACTGTAGAGCGGGCGTATCCGAATGGCCCACACCGGACCCCCACCCTTATGGCGTGCGGTCCCATTTCATGATAGGATGATGGGCGGAAAAAGTCCTCCCGCCATTCTAATGGCCCCCTAATTAATAAATATATAAATAATTAAATAATTAAATAATTATTGATTAATAATAAAACTATCACAATATGCCAAAAATAAATTTTACCACCAATTTTGTAAAACATGGAACTATTTGCATAATTAAATAACAATTAGCATTTCAAATATAACTAATTATTAATACATTAATTTATACATTAGAGAAAGTAAAATAAAATGAAATTAATGTTACTTTTTAAATATTAATAATTGGTTTAATAAATACATTATTTTCCACCTTACCCCCCTATCAACACTCAACCCGCTCTTAAAAAAATGACACAAATAAAATAATTGCTAATTAAATAATGATAAGTAAAAACAAAATAACAAAATAACAAAAAAGTTAATAAACAAATTACCACTATTAGCAATCCTAATTCAAAATTGGTATTGAATTATTTAAAATTAAATTAATTAGCACCATATTCCCCTGCAAACACACAACCCGCTCTTATTAAAATTAGACAAAAAACATATTTAACAGTTAAATTAAATAATAAATACAAATTAAACAATTATAGATAAATTAATTATAGCTTAATACCCAAAAAGAACACTATAAATGTAAAAATAAAATGTATTTAAAAAGAATTATTAATGTTAGTATATTTAAATTACCTCCCCCTTATACCTATTTAAACGCACAACCCACAACACATTTAAAATGCAAAATATTCTTTTTTAAATTGTATAAGTTATATTGTTTGATTACAAATAGTAATCGACCAAAGCAATAATTACACACAAAAAAATGAGCACATACAGTTAAATGTGAAAGTAAAATTACAAACAATAATATTAAGCTCGATATTGAAAAAAAAAACATTTCTTACATGAACCTTGATTTTCTTGACCAGCATTTTCCTGCAGTCAATATTTAGGAATGTAAATATTTTACACTTGATATCATTAAAAGTCGACTTTTGCTACTCGATATTCTCACTCTTTACCCTGCTGTATAGTTACGGAAAATTGAACATTGCAAGCTAAAGTTTTCCACATCCCTGAGGAAATTTGACAAAGCTTTGAAAACTTCGAAGTAGCCCTTCATTGAGCAGACTGCTCACATACGCTAGTCAACAGCTACCTCTGTGTATGAGACATTATAATCGCTCCGGTGTTGATCGATCAGTCACTGCCACTGTTGTAGGGATTGCAATCCCTCTGATGACCTCATTGATCCTGTTGGATGCATGGAGGTCAGTGTATCTGGCAGCCCTCTCTCCGCAAGCCATCATAATCATTTTTGCTATCCTGAAGGGTCAGATGGAGTTGGTCCAGGCCCTGATAGGCTGACAGTGGCAGTCAAAAGGGCATACTATTGAGTCCACATTTGCGTTTGCATAATAATCCAGTGCGCGTAACCAGTGAAGGTGTCGTTGTAAGGCAACTATAACCCATATCATAATGATGCTTTATCTGAAGTATTCCATTGCAGAGGGGTAAAATTAACTCTCACACATCCTTTCACTGCAACAATAGTGTTGGATTGGGAGAGGTAAAATATTAACTATAGTTAGTGCCAGAGAAGGATAAACTTTTGACCTGTAAATGAGTTTATACTTTCTATTCACACAAATTTGAGGCCAATATTATATAAATGTTCGTGATGCAGAATGTTAATATGTAACATTCATCCACCATTGAATTCAGATTCATTAAATGAGTAATACACTTATAATTAATAAAAATAATAAAATACATTGTAAAACAAAAAATATATATCTAATTGGTAACTAACCAGATATTGTCATAAAATATAAATATATTGAACATAGCTTAAAATGGTTAAATAACATAATATACTGTTAAAAAATGTTGATCTAATAAATATTAAGCAGGTAAATTCAAAATATTGTTTTATAAATTGAAATATATATAATTAAATAATAAGTATTAAATGATTCAAATATAATATTTTAAAATAACTAGTGAGTGACTATACATTGTAACAAATGTAACATGTAATTTTTCTTATTTTTTAAAAAACTGTATATATAAATACTCCAATAACACATAAACCATTTTAACAAAAACTTTTTTAAAATCCTTAATCTATTTAAACAATCTTTCTAAGTATATTTAACTCTACAGGCAGTGCAACAGTAGGAAAACTGTTGAATAGTGGATGGATACAAAAAAATTATTAGCATTCACAAAAAGTTAAACAATAGGGAAATTGTTGAATATTACAGGGCTAAACATTAGTATTCACACTACAGTCAGTGCAAGAATGGGGAAAGTGTTGCATAGCGGAGGTGTAAAAATTAGCATTCAAACTCCTGTGATTGAAAACGTGGTGAAAGTGTTGGATAGCGGACGGGCAAAAAATATTAATCCAACTCCAATGTGTGCAACAGTAGTAAAGGTTGAATAGCTTAGAGGTAAAATGTACTATTATCACTCCAGTGTGTGTAACTGTAGGGAAAGTGTTGGATATTGGATGTGTAAAAATTATTAATAGAACTGCAATTAGTGCAACAGTAGGGAAAGTGTTTGATATCAGATGGATAAAACATACTGTTCCCACTAAAGTGAGTGCAACAGTAGGAAAAAGTGTTGGATATCGGTCAGGTAAAAATTATTATTCCCAATCCAGGGACTGCAACCATAGGGAAACTGTTGGATAGTGGAGGGATAAAAATTACTATAACTACTCCAGTCAGTGCAACAATATGGATAGTGTTAGATTGCACAGGGGTAAAATCAACTCTTCACACTCCGGTGAGTGCAACAATCGGGAAAGTGTTGAATATCATAGGGTTAAACTCTAATATTGACTCTTCAATAAGTGTAACAGTATTAAAAGTGTTGGCTACCGGAGGAATACAACTAACTATTACCACTCCAGCTTGCGCCACAATAGTGAAACTGTTTGATACAGAGGACTAAAAAGTAATATTCACCCATGGGTGAGTGCAACATTAGTGAACGTTATGGATAGCGGAGGTGTAAAAGTTAGAATTCATACTCCAATCAGTGCAACAGTATTGTGTTGTTGAGGGGTAGCAATAAATATTCTCAATACCATGAGTTCTCAAATAAATATAAGCAAAGTATTAACATCCCAAATATTCATAGAACAAAAAAAGGTAAAAATAATATAAATATGTTAAAAATTAAAGTATAAATATATTTAATCTTTGAAATGTAAATACAAAATATTATAATGTGCAAAGCATATAATGCAAACCTTGTGATATTTTTGTAAATAAAATAAAATTTAAAAGTACATATATTTACTTTGAAATGATTTACAAATAAAAGCTTATTTATTACATAAATTTACTTTTTATATTTCCTAAAGTATAACAACACACAATTAACATAAAAACTGTAAATGAAAAATTCTAACAAAAATCTCTTTTTTAGGGTATATAATTATTTAAAAAAATAGTAAGAAATGAAACTCTTAAAAATCATTAATCTTAAACAACTTTAAGACTACCGAAACCACAAACCACATTTAACTTTAAAGTTTTAAAATAAAAAGAAATACAATTAAAATTAATGTACGCTGGGTGTACGGCGCGTACCCCCCATGATCGCAGGGGTACGTCACGTACCCCGGCGATCATGGGGGGTCCCGGGGGGGCGTTCCGTACTTGTTTTGGCACGAACTATGCGTTTATGGCTGTTTCCAGCTCCCGTAAAAAAAAGGGTCGTACGGTGCGTACCCGACACGAATCGTACTTGCTGGGTCATAATAACCAGCCGCGAACCGTAGCGATGTCACGTACAGCGGGTTCCGAGTGAGACTCGTACGGATATTTTAGTCGTACGGAGTCCTGTACGAATCGTACGGTCTTTGGCTCCTGGTACGAATCGTACTTCGTCGTACGTACGGGGACGTTTACGGGTACGATTCGTACGGGGAAAATTGCTCCGTACGACGATTCGGAGTGCATTTTACCGGATCGGAATCGACGCCTTAATGTCTGACATTGTAATAATGCCCATAATATCATTTAACAGTATGAATAGCATGTGATTGTATTCAAAGTACTACTCACATTTCAACCAGTAAACATCCAACATGCTCATGAAAAAAAAAATGGAAAAAAAAGAAATGATACAATAAACATAAGTTCTGTCAAGTTTGCTTTTAAATTTCAAGATAAACATGAATTAATATTGAATTACTAATTAAAAATAAACCAGAATTTCAACCTTATAGACACGAAAATGCTCAACGATGATAAAAAAAAACATATAATATTGAAATTAAACATGAATACTGCTACCAAATAATATACAAAGATTTTTAATAATACTTTTAATAGACTTAACAGATAGTTTTAAATCATTTTTCTCAAAAATGACATTTAAAAATAAATTGTTCGGAAGTATATTAATATTTAGGATTTTTTTATCATGTATTATTAAATTGAAAAATATGTTAAAATATTAGAATTTCTTTAGATACATGCAATTTAGGGTCCGAATATCATTTTGGTACACAATATTTTTAATAAAGGAGCATTTTTGGAAGTCAATACTTATACAATTAATTATTTTTGATATTTTGGGGCCCATTAGGATGGCGGGCGGATTGCCCCGGCCAGGCTGGCAGTAGCCACCGCCAGCCTGGCGGGGGCAATCCGCCCACCATCCTCACATAAATGACCCCCCACCATATTAATGTGGCGGGGGGAACAGGGCGGACGGAAAGACCGTCCGTGCTTTTCCACCCCGGACGCCTTGCCGCACGGGAGGAAAAGGTTTAATATGGTGGCGGTGTCTATTATACACCCCCAGCCATATTACCATGGCCTTAGTTAAATGCCTTTCCGTGGCGGCGATGCCTCCACGGAAAGGCATGGGGTCTACACTCTGGGGGCCCCCTGCGGGCCCCCAGAGTGAAGGAGAGGTGGGGGTGCACACGGGGGGTACCTGTGGTACCCCCCTGCATTTGTATTAATAAAGCAGCAGGCACTGCTCGTGCATTTCTAGCATTGTGGCAGGCAGTGCTGAGAGCACCGCCCGCCACAATGCAAAAAATGCAGGATGCGCCCGCAACAGTGGTGGGCACATCCTAATATCCCCCACGGGACCCCTGCCCTTATGGCGGGCGATCCCAATACCCGATAGGATGACGGGAGGACTAATTCCGCCCCATCCTAATGACCCCCTTTGTCACTATACCAATCGAAATACTTTTATAAAAATGTAAAGTTCATCCTTATAGTAAATACAAATTTTTCAATAGATTAATTGTAATATTTGTCACCATCAGTACACAAGAGTTCATATACACTAGAGAGTTGTACATATACGTACAATGCATTTTAATGAATAAGGAATTTATACTCACCATTTAACATTTTTCAAGATAATAACACCAAGGGGGTCATTAACATGGCGGGTGGACTTTGTCCGCCCACCATACCCTTGGGAAATGGGACTGCCCAAAATGCCTGCGGCGGTCCCGCACATCCCATTAGGATACGTCCGCCACACTGGCGATCGCATCCGGCATTTCTAACATTGTTGCGGATGGTCTAGCCATCCGCCGGGGTCCCCCCGCCATGGTATTGTGGCGGGGTAATTTACATGCGGGTGGGGGAATATGTTGGGTAGAGCGCCACCACCATGCGGTCGTTGGCGACCGGCCCAATATACTAATGGGCCCCCAATTCTTGAAAGAAGGTGCAGGCACAACGTGGCAGGCACCCCACGCCCCAACATCCTTGGTGCCCGCAACAGGACCCCAACCTCCAAATCCGCATGCCTTTCTGGGGCGGCAACGCCCTCACAGGAAGGCTGTGATATGGATGGCGGTGTCTAGCAGACACCGCCACCATATGAAACCATTTTTCTTGGGTGGAAAAGCGGCGGATGGTCTTCCCGTTGCTACTGTCCACCCACCATTCTAATATGGTGGGGAGAAATGTACTCTTCAGTATTCTGAAGAGACCTAGAAATTGAGCCCTTCTGAAATCTCTTCTCTTTGCTAACAGTTGCACTACCGTAGGGTGAGCAGTCACAATATCGACAATAAAATATCGACCTAAAATAATATCGAGGTGATAATATCGAAGGGACAGAATATCGATGTTAAGAATATCGAGGGACAGAATATCGAGGCTAAGGTAAGAAATATTGATTTTTTAAATATCAATGTAAGTAAAATTGAAGATAGTAATATCGATATCAAATATATCAATGTCACTAATATCGATGTTACTAATATCGATGTTACAAATATTGATATTTATATGATTGGTATTTATTTTATTATACATATATGTATGTGTTATATTTTCTTGGTAAAGTGTTCTACTGGTTTTAAAATATATGTATAGAATTTTTATATGTTAATAATGTTATTTTAAGTTAATTTTGTATTTTAGTACTGTAGCGGGTTGTGGGGTTATAGGGGAATAGGGTGGGAAGTAATGTATTTATACTAAATTAAGTAATAATTTTTAGGAATTATAAATTAATTTTAGTTAATTTTTGTGTGTAATTTCTGTCGTGGGGTGTGGGTTTATAGGGGAATAGGGTGGGAAGTAATTTAAATATAATTAAGTAATCATTTATTTTCATTAATTGGTATTGATAATTATAGTTATTTAATTATTAATGTAAATAATTTTTATTAATTGGTAATTAATTTGTATTAAATGATTAATTTATAATTATGTTAAGTGTATTATTTTATTATTGGAGTGTGTTATGTATTTGTAGGGTAATAATGTGTAAAGTAATTGATATCTAATTAATCATTATAAAATGTATGGTTGGGTAATGATAAATAATTTATTGGACATTAATTGTTTATTGGTAATTATTTAAAAGTATAACTTTTTGGGTTATGAACACTTAATTTATAGGAATTATAAATTAATTTTAGTTAATTTTTGTGTGTAAGTTCTGTAGCGGGTTGTGTGTTTATAGGGGAATAGGGTGGGAAGTAATTTAAATATAATTAAGTAATAATTTATTTTCAGTAATTGGTATTGATAATTATAGTTGTTATTTATTTATTATTGGTAATTCATTTTATTAAGTATTAATTAATTGTTATTATTTGATTAATTGATAATTAGGTTAAGTGTATTATTTTATTATTGGAGTGTGTTATGCGTTTGTAGGGGAATAGTGTGTAATTGATATCTAATTAAATCATTATAAAATGTATGGTTGGGTAATGATAATTTATTGGACATTCATTATTTATTGGTAATTAATTAAAAGTAGAATTTTTGGGTTATGAACATGTATTTATTATTTAGAAATTATTTGGTAATTAAATATTACTAAATATTATTTATTTATATTTTAATTAATATATTAATAAGTCGTTATTAATGGGAAATACATTTTTAATAATTCATGTTTTTGGTATATGAAATTATTTAATTGTTCACTTTTGCTAATTGGTAATGACTTTTTATAAGTAATATGTTTTTGTTATAAACAATATTTTATTGTTCAATATTTATTAATTGGTAATTAATAGTTATTAATTAATATTAATTGGTATTTATTATTCATTTATTGTTAATTATTCATTTTAATAACTGTTTATATTTGTAAATAGTTTAGATTTATTTAATAATTAATTAGTTAATTATTTTAAAACATTAGTTTATTTATAAGTATGTTTTTTTAACTTCTACACTATCCAACACTTTCCCTACTGTTGCACTCTCTGGAGTTGGAATACTATTTTTTACCCCTACGCCATCCAACACTTTCCCTACTGTTGCACCCTCTGTAGTGGGAATAGTAATTTTTACCCCTACGCTATCCAACAATTTTCTTACTGTTTTTTTGGAGTTGGGACAGTAGTTTTATCCCCTCCCAATTTAATATTTTTGGTAATATTTTAGCTAATGTAGTATATAATACATTTTAAAAATATTACAAATAAATAAACAATTTTTAATTTGTTTTACATATTTAATTTAAGTTTTATTTATGTTATTATTTTATGTGCATCAATGTATTTGTAATTTATAATATTTTAAAATGATTTATAAGTTATTAAAATAATTATTAAAACTGATTAAGTATATATATGTATATGTTTATGTTTAGTTAATGTTTTATTAAATTATATATATATTACTTATTAATTGTAAACAGTATATAATATTTTTACTATGTTTATTATATTGATAAGATTTTTTATAACAATATTTTTGACATCAATATTTTTTCCGATAATTTTTGTACTTACCATGTTGTAGATAGGATGTCGATATTCTTGCTCTGATATTTTTGTAGGTCGATTTTTTTGGCCTTTGATATTTTGTCAGTGATTTCTTCCGTAGAACGGAGATACAAGGTGGGGATTCGGCCGCTTTATAAGTTACAAAGTAAAGGAAACGCAAGGTATGCCTTCATGGTACAAACTTGCTCCTTTCCTTCAATAACAAATGTATTGCTTCATTATCAAATTATGTTACTAATTAGCTCTCAGTTGGCGAAAGTTAAAAAAAACGATACATCATTCATGAGGGCATGTTGTGGTTGTCCAGAACAAGAGGGGGACTAGAAAAAGTTATAGTTGTAATGAATTTTACATTGACCGGTTTCTTCTTATGTACATATTCAAGGCCAAATAGATGACTATACAAAAAAGGGAATGGTGAGCAAGTTTGTGAGGGTAAGAACTAAAGATCTTAAATAGTACTGGAGTGTGAATGATTGTGACTAATATTAAACAAGTAAGGCTACAGGGACTGACAGATATTAAAAAACAAACACTGATTATAAAACAGCCGCCTGTTGCAATACATCTATTAAAAAAAAAAATGGAAGACTGCAAGGCAAGCAGTGGAAATCAAAGAACTATGCGCCTATAAAAACAGTACTGCACTAATCAGAAATTATAAAATATAACTTAAAAGCCTGGTGGGTCTACAAAGGTGCAATCAACAAATTATTTTCCGCTTGCATCAGGGAATTCAAGAGATATTGTCAATAAAGTTGTTAAACCATACAAATCGATTTAATTAAAATAGGGAGCAAAAACACATTGTGACATGTCCAGGAGGGCATGTAAAATGTTAATTTGGCAAATGCAGGGAGAATAGAAATCGATATGGGTGCTAAAAAATACATTTAGGGGCCGATTCCGATTCGGTAAAATAGAGTCCGAATCGCTGTACAGGGTGTTTTTTCCGTACAATTCGTACGCAGAACCGTACCCGTACATACGATGTAGTACGATGTGTACTTAATGCAGTTCTCCGTACGAATTGTACAAAAGATCGTACAATTCAAGAAACCGTACGGATCGCACTCAGAACACGCAGTACGTGATCTTCGTATGGATCGAGGCAGCTTTTTACAAACCAGCAAGTAAGATTCGTCAGTACGACAATCCGTGCAACTCTTTCTCTACGGCACTTTTTAAACATCCGTAAAAGCACATTTCGACTCTAACACAGGTAAAATGGACTCCCCGGGGTACGCGAGTGCACCCCATTATCACAGGGTACTGTGCAATCTGGTACGGTGCGTCGGGGTACGGTACAATCGGGGTACGGTACATCGGAGTACATCACATTGGGGTACGGTACATGGGTGTACATAGTGTAGGTGTACGTTGTGTAGGTGTACGGTGCGCAGGGGTGCAGAGCATAGGGGTACGGTGTGAAGCCCCATGATCGCAGGTATACGGTGCGTATGTGTAAGTGTGGTTCTCCGTACGAATTGCTGATTTGTCGCTTTACGTACGAATCGCGTACTCGATGCCCAGTCCGGATCGTATTTGGCGGGTTGTACGGCATGTTTACAATCGTACGTTCACAACCTGAGTCCGTATCGTACAGAGCTTTGCTTGTTTTTCGTACGGTACGTAAACATTCGGACGTATTCTTTGGAAACGGATCGTACTACCCAAATTGGACGGCTTTGTATGATTCGTGCGGAAACGGCTACAAATACGAATCGTAGGACAGTTTTCTTACCCGAATCGGAATTGACCCCTAAATGATCTGTGCCTATAGAAATTCTGGACTCAGGCACAGTAGATCTGTAAAGTGGATATCACTATAATTTAAAAAAAAAGATAAATGCAATGAGACTAGTCTTTCTTGCTAGGTAGTCTAACAAGCAACTAATTTAAAAAAAATCTGTATGCAAAGAAATGAAATTCATTGATTTCATCAGTAAGGAACATGCTTGTTCCTTGTACCTCAAGACTATGGGGCACATTAGGATAGCGGTCGGAAAATCACCCCGACCGCCATGGAGGTGGAAAACAACCGCCCACCAGGACCGCGGATAAACTGGCGAACAAATTAGGATCAACTGCCACTAAAGACCGACCGCGGTGGTAGCGGTGGAAATATACCGCCCGACGCGTGCGGTAATGCCAAAACTCTGACTGCGGCGGCCGGAAAAGCAGCGGGAAAGATAAAAACGTCCACAGGTAAAGCGGAGACACCGCTCAGGAAATTAGGATATCCCGAGTGTCCCGCGGTCGGAGTCGCTGTTTCCGACCGTCGCGGTCGCACACAGGAGTGAATGGGAGAGACAGCGGAAGAGCTGCAGTATAGCCACCACAGCGGAATGAACCTGAAAAAAATGGCGGACGAATCCAATACACCGCAGTGATGACAAACATTGAACAAATCAATGTAGCTAAGCCCCCACCCCCTTAAAGAAATACAAATAGCAATAAACATTGCCAAAAATAAAATACAAGGACAGGGCAACTCCCACAACACACTTGACATCCAAATACCACTTGGCCACACCCACACAGCTGAGTATAAAACCACCAGCTTCACTGACCACAAACCTTTGCTATACTCCAGAAGAGAAGGCCATACACCACATCTCACAGGAGAGGCAAAAGAGCACAGCACACACACAAACACCACCACCATCACCACCACCATCACATCAGCACCAACAATCCCCCAGCACACCTCACACACCAACATCACACCCACCACCAACCCCCCAGCACCAACAAACAATCCAAACACAACACAACATGACTTCACCTAAAATGCCCAAATTTACTGAGAGTGAGTTGACAGTCATGGTCAACGAGATAGTGAGAGTAGAGCCACAACTGTTTGGTAGCCTGGTCCAACAAACACCATTATCCAGAAGGAACCAAATGTGGGAAAGGATAGTCCAAAGGGTGAATGCAGTAGGGACCACCCCAAGATCCAGGAAGGAGATCATGAAGCGGTGGCATGATCTCAAAAGGGTTGTCAAGGAGAGGAGGAGTAAGAACTGGACGCTGGCGAACGTGACTGGCAGTGGCCCTCCCATCCCACCGAAAACATTCACACCATGGGAGGAGAAGGTGCTTTCCATACTGCTTCCTGAGAGTCTCACAGGAGTATCCAGGGGAGCGAAGGCTGGTAAGTACAAACAAATGTCAAACAACACACTGAGAATTACTCCCTTGCACAACCCAAACCCCATCACACTGTCCACTCTCACCCAACAGGTAGCCAGCCATCCTGTAATGGATACCTTCATGGGGGTGGTAGGCCTGTTTCACTACTCCCAGCATGCCCCCTGCCCCACAGCCCAGCAGCATGGAGGCCTCCCCCACCCAGGAGCATGTGGCAGCCATTGCACTGTTCCCCCTCACCTAACAGGAAGGTAGGCATCTTGGAATGGAGGAATGTGTGTGGGTGGTAAAATAAACAACTTGCAATTCAAAAAATCAGATAAGAAATGCTCACAGCTGCTGACCACCACCACTCTAAACATACATCACACTCAGCCAAATGGCAAACAGTGTGATCTTAGGCACACAGCAAGTTTTGTGTTGATGGTATATTTAGTGAACACAAAGGCCCTCATTAGGATGGCGGGCGGACTTTGCCAGCCCTCAATCCTCACGGTGCTTGGGACAGCCCGTAATAACGGATGAGACGAGTGAGAGAGCGATCAAAGGAGCAGGAGAACGAGAGTCGGAGGCGTGTGAGGAGCGGAGTAGGAGAGAGGAGGCGACCATCGGAGGAGGAGGCGAGGCGTGTGAGGAGCGGAGTAGGAGAGAGGAGGCGACCATCAGAGGAGGAGACGAGCCAGGTGAGGAGCGGAGTGCGGAGCAGGAGGTGTGGCAGATCCAATGCAGCGTAACGGCTGGAGAACCCACCGTACACTGTGCACACCCGGTCGGCAGAAGGGGGTGAAAGACGACCCGGCTCCAGAGGCCACGGCCATGATGAGGCGTCGTGGGTCAAGGAAAGTACCGCTTGGGGGATCTTTTTGGTGGAGGTGGTGGGTAGGTCAGTGAAAGTAGGGTGGCTGGGTACACGGGAGTTGAAAATTTGGGGTTTTTTTCATTTTCAGATCCAACACTTTCCTTTTACCTGAACACTCCCCACCTTGGTGACGGTTGCACTGCCTTACAGTTTAAGTTCCTGATACTGACCCCATCATCGCTCTTTGTTTGCTACCCTTACCCGTCAGATGAAAGAACGAGAGATGTCTCAAGAGACCCTGCTAGCAGCAGCAATGCAGGACCGAGAGGGCGGGGATCCCTGACTGCTTAGGTGCTTGGACGCCACACAATCCGGAACGGACCTAGAGACTGGTGTTTTTGAACAATTGTATCTACAATAAAGGAGTCACTAGAACTCATCCATGGTTCTTGTCTTCCCTCTCAACATCGTGACTGCACAGGCGGTCACAAATATTCTTCCCCGGACCTGGTAGACGCACTAGCGCTGAACTATGCGTCCGTTTATCGAAACATTTTATAAAGACCAACTGAAGGCTGAGATTCGTTGAGCAGAAATCTCCAAAGGGGCTAAAGTTCTGGGGGCAAACTTTTCCTAACAGACCATCTGTCGAGTCTTCCAGATAGTGTACTGCCCCCCACAAAAGTCGCACAGACTCATTGAGCTCTTTACAGAACTACTATCTAAATCCAATACTGGTACCAATGTATTTTGGTGATGGGGGATTTCACTTTCCACTAGGATCACGTACACAATGACTGTCAGGCAAAACAGTTGGAGGAGGCACTGATGGATCTATGACTTTCCCAGCTTGTAAATGTTCCCACTCTTGGCAAGTGAAATACACTCAATCTAGTGTGGAGATCTCATACACTTACAAGCCCTATAGTCACCATTCCTTGCTCTTGGTCTGAACACTATGTAATTATTGGTTGTCTCTCGCTAAATAAAAAGAGAGACAACGACTTGGTGACCCCACTAGATAACTCTGCCACATCTACACAGTGTGATATCGATGTTAAAGCATTTCTCTGTTATCTACATTGACGAACGCCATTGATATGGTGGCCCCGAAAATAAGAAAAAGAATAAGGGATAAAGGGAGAGGGTGCTACCTGGGTCAGTGACATTTTAAGAAACATAAATCAAACCCTTCGCCACTGCGAGAGAGCCGGGCAGAACGCGTATGACCCAAAGGCCAGGGCAGATTACGTGTCAAACATTCACAAGCTATAAAAAAGCCAACAGGACAAAAAATAGAGATTTTGATTAAGCAAAAATCGTGGCTGCTGAATCCTGAAAGAGCTGAAACAAGAGAAGAAATTGAAGTATTAATTTTGTAAGGAGAACTGTAATAAGTTTGAGTCCTTCTTCACAACGAAAGTGAAGGATGACCTGCTGGAAATTTAGCGCATGACAAAATTCACGGTAACACTTAACATTAGCTCCCACACTAAGGGCCCCATTAGGATGGCGGGCGGAGATCGGGACCGCCCGACTAAAGGGCGGGGGTCCCGAATTGGCATTAGGATGCGCCTGCTACAGTGGCGGGCGCATTCCTCAAGTTTACATTGTGGCGGGCGGTTCTCACTGCACCGCCCGCCACAATGTGAAATACAAATGCACGCATTTGCATAATCGAAGTGGCAGGCACTGCGCTGTGTCTGCCGCTGCGATTATGCGAATGCAGGGGGGGTACCACAGGTACCCCCCGTTTGCCACCCCCCTATGGCCGTCACTCTGGGGGCCCACAGGGGGCCCACGCAGCAATCACCGCCTGCCTTTCCATGGCGGCATTGCCGCCACGGAAAGGCATTGAAAAATGCCTATTCTAATATGGCTGGCGGTGTCTGATAGACACCGCCACCATGTTATCCCTTTTACGCCCCGGCCGCAAGGCGACCGTGGCGGAAAACAGGCGGGCGGTGTTTCCCACCGCTGCGGTCTCCTCCGCCATCGTAATATGGTGGGGGGAATGCAGGGAAGGATGTCGGGCGGATTGCCTCCGCCAGGGTTGCAGTGGCCACAGCTACCCTCGCGGAGGCAATCCGCCCGACATCCTAATGGGCCTCTAAGTATTTTTAAAACACCACTAAGTGCCTTCCCCAGGATCAACCATGATTCTCTGTCTCTTTTTAATAGAGAGGGTACCGTGAGATGCCTGTCCACCAAGGATCTTTGAGATGGCACTCCCTGGGATAAAAAGCAAAGTTTTTTTTTTTTTAAACCTTTTTATTGGAAGACAAGCAAAAGACAGTAGTGCAGCACATACAAAGCATATTATGATTCAGAGAACAGCGCAGTGCAGTATTGTACATGGAAAGTTCAGGTGCCAAGTCCAGACGGGGAACAGTGTGGGCAGGAGCGATAGCCCAATATCAGCAAATACACGAGGTGGAGCATAGCAGTACAGATCATAGAAGTACATCAATAACGAGGATAACAATCGTACATCTCTACAGAAAGAACAGCACCAGGCGAATGGGTGCATATCCAGAGTTCATTAGTCCCTGCGTTGAGGCATCTCAAGCATCACCACAGAAGAGCAGGCAATGCGGCCCCTCCCCCCACACAATGATCATACAGTGTAAGCCATGCACGGTAAGGGGCATCAGTACACAGAACCCCTCCCGGTCACCGTGTCATATGGAGTGTCGTAGACCGAGGAATGATCATATCAAGCGAGACCCCGTCAGCCCACCCCAACCCGATCCTCACTGTCCGAATCAGAATCCTGCACAGCCCTGGTAAGTAGGTACACCTGTAGTGGGCTCCAAAAGTCCCTAGGCCTACAGCGCACAGGCATCATTTCTGCGTATACATTAAATTGGTCCTGACAATAGATAATATCCTTCAGCCAGTCCCCGAATCGCGGTATCCTGCCCCACCCCCAACAGCAGGCCACTCGCCGTTTCGCTAACAGTAGTGCCACATCCACAAACCTGCGATAGGTCGCCGGCACCTCCTTGGTATAACCTAGCAATAGGACCACAGGGTCGAACAGCACCCCATCCTCAGTCATGACCCGAAGGGCGTCATGGACCTGCACCCAGTACTCTGAGATGGGCCCACACTCCCACGCCAAATGCAGGAAGTCGGCCCCCGCCGTATGACAACGAGCACACCTATCGTCTTCCGCTAATCGGAACCTGAGTTTCCTAGCCGGAGTGTAATAGAATCGGTGTATGAATTTATAGTGTATGATTTTTAAACGGCAGCTAGAGGAGATATTGGCAGTCACACCACAACGATATGCCCACTGGTCATCAGAAATAGCGATTCCGAGCTCAACATTCCACTGCTCTCGTGCCCGACTGGGCAAAGCCACCCTTTGTTTCCTAATGGCTCCGTACAACTTGGACACCAAATGCCGCCCATCCGAGAGCAACAACACATGGAGTGATTACGCCACGCCCGGCTCCCTGGGGTACTCAGGCAGCAGCGACCGCAGGCCCTGCCGCAATCGGACATAATAGAACATTTCCAGCGGGGAGTATTCTCCACCCCCAAAAAATTGCTCAAGGGTACGAAAAGTGCCCCCACGAAAAAGGTCCCCCCACGTAAGAATCGCAAGACGCTTGCACATTCGTTGGAATCCCGTCTCTCGTAACAAGGACAAGTCAGGGTGGTGCACCAAGGGCAGTGCAGGTGAGTAAAGAAATGTAAGAACCAGCGTCTTCGCAACTCGCCTCCAGGCATCCACCGTACATGTCACCGTCGTCTGGTGGGTGTCCACCTCCTCAACACGCCCCAGCACCATGCCCTCCAATGGAAGGGGATGAGCAACCCATTGTTCAGCAGCTACCTGAGGCATAAACGGCGTGGGACGCATCCAGTGATACGCATAGTGCGCCTGAGCGCTAACATAATAAAGTTCAAACTCTGGGACGTCAAAGCCCCCATCGACATACGGCAGTGTCAACGTAGACCATGCCACTCGTGCCTGTTTGCCCCCCAGAACAATCGGATCAGCTCCGAACGGAGACGCTTGAAAAAATGCGCCCCAGGGTAGTACGGAATGTTTTGAAACAAGTAAAGGAAGCGGGGTAACACAACCATTTTTATCAGGGACGCTCTACCCGCCATGGAAAGAGGCAACGACATCCATTTAGTAATGCTATCTGCCAGTTTAGTTATAGCGACGCCATAATTCAGCCTGATCGTTTCTTCCATGTTCAAGGTCACAACAATACCAAGATTTCGTAGCTCCGAATCACACCATTCCAGGGGGTAGTTAAGCGGGAAGCGGTGAACTGCTGCAGTGAGCGGAAAGAGTTGGGATTTCTGCCAGTTGATATGCACCCCAGAGATACCGCCAAAGGCAACAAACTCACGCAGTATCGAGTTAAGGTTCAACTGCGGATCTTTTACATAAAGGGTAACATCGTCCGCATACAGAGATATCCCAATTTGACGCTGGAAACAATTAAACGCACTCCGCTGGTGGAATTGGCGGACCCTACATGCAAGAGGCTCTACTGCGATGGCAAACAGGAGGGGAGAAAGGGGGCAGCCCTGCCGGGTCCCTCTCGTGATAGGAAAAGGGGAGGACAGTACACCATTCACAACTACCCTGGCCACCGGATCGGTATACAGCAACTTGACCCAGGAGATAAAAATCCGAGGAAAGCCCATTCTGCACAGAACATCTACCAAGTAACCCCATTCAACTGAGTCAAACGCCTTAGTGGCATCCAGAAAAACAGCAGCTACCGGGAGCTCAGGCGCTATTGCCGGAATCAAGGAGAACAACGTTCGAAGATTATGAGATGTTGCCCGGCCAGGCACAAAACCCGACTGGTCAGGTAAAACTATAACGGGCATGAGCTCAGAAAGCCGAGTCGCCAACACCTTGGCCAATATTTTGACATTGCAGTTGAGCAATGAAAGAGGCCTATAGGACCCTACATCCAGGGGGTCTTTCCCAGGTTTGAGCAACGAAGTGATGGCAACCTCCCTCATAGACCCTGGCAATCTCCCCACCTCAAGGGAGTCCTCGAAGACCTCCCGAAGCACCGGAGCCATAATATCCACGTAACATTTATAAAATTCGGCGGGTAGCCCATCCAGTCCTGTGGCCTTTCCATTATTAAGGGACATAATGGCACTCCTGATTTCATCCACCTCAAGGGGCCTACCCAGAAACGCCCTATGATCGTCGGATAGCCAACAGAGCGCCAAATCATCCAGAAACCCCCCATACCGCACATCTCCCGATTGCTGCGTGGTGTATAAGCGTGTGTAATGATGTATAAACGCGTCTTGTATGTCTTTCGTGTCACTACAGCGGGTGCCATCAGGTAAAACCAACTCCAACACATCTGAACTATGCCTCTGATGCCTCGTAAGTGCGGCAAGCACTTTCCCTGGTCTCTCACCTTCACAGTATCTCCTCGCCGTCCAATATTTACCCCTATGTTTCGCCTCCTGTGCTGCCTCCTCCTCGTATTCTGAGAGTTTACCCCGAAACTGATGCATGAGGTCAGGAGCAGGGCCATCCAGCATCCCACGCTCCAATTGCCGTAAATCATCCTCTAAGCTCGCAAGTGTACGAACAATAGTCCTGAGTACCCCACAGCTCTTGGAGATCGTGACCCCACGGATTGTAACTTTAAATGCCTCCCATATCACTTCCACACTGTCTACAGACCCCCTGTTCCTCGGGAAGAAGGCCTCCACCTCCTCGCCAAGCTCCGCCTTAAAGATGGGATCCAACAGGGCAGATGGGAAGAGTCTCCAAGGTGGTTGCGGCCTGTGAAGGCCAGGCACCGATAACACAACCCTAACTGGACAGTGGTCTGAGTACGTCCTGGGGAGGTGCGCCACACCCCGTAGCCCCGCCACAAGGCCCCTGGAGAGGAAGATATAGTCCAGTCTCGCCCAGGTATGGGCCTGTGCTGTGAAATGCGTGCCCTCCTTCCCTGTGGGGTGTATATATCGCCAACTATCAATCAAACCTGCCTCCTCAACAATGCCCCGTAAGACATCCCTGGCCTGGATATTGTACTGAGAGCTGCCATCTGACCTGTCCACGACAGCTCGCAGTGCCAAATTAAAATCCCCCCCCCACACAATATGTGAGGCATCCACCTCAAGAATATGGCCCCACAGTGTAAGGAAAAAAGCAGGAGAATCAACATTTGGTGCATAACAATTCACAAAAAGCACAGTAACCTGCCCAATCCTCCCCCACAACATCACATATCTCCCATCTGTGTCCGTTTGTGACCCCAGCTCCTGGAACGTAAGTGATTTCCTGATCAGTATAACAACCCCACGTGCGTAAGAGGAGTACGATGAAAATTTCCTCACTGAGGCCCACCTCCCACCGAACGTATGTGCAGTTGTCTGGCGCAAATGCGTCTCCTGCAGTAATGCTACCTGTATGGAATGCCGATCTAGATATTGCAGCACATTACGACATTTCCTGGCATCATTCAGTCCACGTACAGTCCAAGACAAAATCGATATCTTATCTAACAGCCCGTCTAACATCACACCCAAAGAATGCACGACAATGCCCACTAAGATATTGCACTAGGCGCAGTTCCCACTCCATGCAGCAAGCCTGCACTGCTACATACATCATACACCTCGCGCGCCGCACACCACATCCTTCCACGCCGTCTTCCATCCATTGCAACAAACCCCCCCCCCTCCCCAATACAGAGACAAACAGCCGTGCAACAAGCACGCATCACATCCAAAGAACCGCGCGCACCAAGTACGTACGCCAGGTGCAAGAGAACCTGCCAGGGCATTCCCCCCCTATCCCCTCCACCCACCTGACCAACCCCAACCTGTCAGGACCCCCTGCCACCCCCCCTCCCCATACTCCAGGCATCCATCCAGCCATACAGAAAACAAGTAGTGCAAAAAAACTTAACAGTGGTGGGGTATTCCCGTTGGAGTGCCCACCAGAGGTGCACATAACCACTCTCTCACACCACGCCGACCCCCCAGCCGCAAGCTGAAGATACGACACAGGCACAGTGCGAGAGAGGGTGCCCGGAGCAAAGTATTATCATCAACCATCGTCTCAACAACAGAACCAACACGGGGAATCCCAGATTGTACCGGCGATCCACATATCCGCTCCCAAAAGTTATGCCTGTGAAACCCTAGATCCCAAGGGCAGCCATAGTATGCATGCGTAGCTCTAGAGTACAAGGGCAGCCGCAGAGACAACAGTGCAAAGTATGTAGCCCAGTCAGTGCGCCGCTAGAAACCTGGTCAAGCATCCTCCTCCTCTCCTGCCGAGCGGTGGCCATCCTGTTCCGCCCCGTCTTGCCGGCCAGCAGCAGCACGCTCCCTTTTTTGACGCTTCACAAAGTCTTCCGCCTGTGGATTCGTGAAGAAAGTCTGCTTCGCCTGGTGAGTCACCCTCAGGTTCGCAGGATATAGCAGGGCGTAGTCCACCTGTAGATCCCTAAGCTTTTTCTTGACCGCCAAAAATTTGCGTCGTTGCTCCTGCACCATCGGGGTGAAGTCCGGATACACAGTGAAATTGACCCCCTCAAAGGAAAGTGAGCGATTAGTGCGAGCAGCCCGCAGAGCCGCATCACGATCCCGATAGTTCAGGAGGCGCGCAATGATAGGGCGTGGCGCCGCACCCGTGGCCGGACGTGGCCCAAGGGATCTGTGTGCTCGCTCCACAATGAACTGCGTGGAAAAAGCTTCCAACCGCACCAACCAGCAGTCTTTCCACATACGTCTCCATTTTCCCTACATTTGTCGTCTCCGGCACACCTACAACGCGTATGTTGTTTCGCCGACTGCGCGCCTCCAACTCCTCATTCTTAGCGGCTATTACCCTCAGGATATTGTCCATCCTCGCCAGCTGAGTGGTATGAGTGGCCGCAGTGTCGTCGTGATCCGAGATGCGCTGCTCCGCCGCGGTCAGGAGTTCCTCATGAACATCAAGTTTTTGCACCACCGCGTCCATGCGTGAGGATAGTTTGTCCACTTTATCCACAATGGTAGCAAATCCCTGCCGCATTTCTTGCATCATCTGCTGGAAATCCGGGGCAGTTGGTTGCGGACTAGCTTCAGCGACAGGCGGGGGGGGAACGGGAGCTTCCAGCCTCCTGCATCAGGCGAGCGCCCCTCCTAGAAGCCGCAGAGTCGAATGAAAGTTTTGGCTGCTTATTGTCCGGCTTCCCCATGGTCAAGCACACAGAGCCAGTAGCAGTTCCCACCGTAAGGAGATGTAGGGGGATCCCCGGGTATAAGTCCACGGACTCCAACCAACGTTATGCGTCCAATGTAGCCCCCCAGCAGAGCAAAATCCAGGATTAGGGCGCAGTAGCACTATACACACGTAGTAGCACCAGCACCGACACCCTTCAAGAGTCACAGCATGCCGCCGCCGCCGGGAAAGTAGGGGGCAGTCACAACGACAGCAGGCAAGGGGAGTCCGAAAGGACACAGCAGTGGCCCACCACAGCACAACACAGATCAATGAAGGTAGCGCCACGCACAAAGTGCTATCGAGTCAACACGCAGGTATCAGCTTCTATGTCTTCCCCCAAGGAGCAGAGCAGTACAATCCATAGCAGCGTGGCACACAGAGACACTGTAGGGAGGCACCAGCAGCTATCGCAGCCAGACGGGCCCCGCCAAATCCAGCACGGCGAGCCCCAGTAATCAGCAACCGCTGCGAGGATAATGGCGCCAAACGGGAGAGAAAGCGGCCCCCCAGCAGCGTGAACAGCCAGCGCCTCCACAAGCTGCCCCTCCAGCTACAGTCAATCCCCGCTCGTATCCTGCAGGGGCCAGGCGGTCAGGAGATTATCACAGGCGGGGGCACGAGCAGGCATGCATGCCCCGCCACTCCCTACCGTGTAATGGCTTTGCCTTGAAGCCGGAGGCGGATCGGCGCCCCCGCCGCAGCTCCTCCACTGTAGATCAGGGCGACCTCCACAACGACGCTGCACAGTCCCCGTCACCGGGTCCGAGCCACACACACGGCCGCCAGCCAAGTCTAGGCGGAGAGTCTCGAAGAGTCCCTGAGGGGGGAGGGGATGAGGCCTCCACCCCACGTGTGAGGCAGCGGTCTAAAGTGGACCGAGACGCCGGGCCGCAGAGCGCCAGACTTCCAGGACGCTCAGCGGTGAATCTTCCGGACCCTGTAAAAACGGACAGGAACCTCCGATCAGCTCGGGAATCGGACCGAGTGCAGTCCACAGCCCACCAGACAATAAACCAGGGTTAGAGTGGCGAATGGTGACGTTGAAAAGGATAAATGACCGGATGAAAGCTCCGGGCTGCAGGAGCCTCACGGCAGTGCGGCCATGCTGCTGTGCGCCCTCTAGCGCCCCATAAAAAGCAAAGTTCTCTTGCTTCGCAATCATTCAATGGAAGTTTGGCAAGTCACCACTAATTTCAAAGGGGGCCCGTGTCATCCCACTCCTGAAAAAACCCAGGGAAGACAGGAACATTCAAAAAAACTTCACCCAAATTTCGCAGAGCCCATTCCAGGCAAAGGTGGTGGAACAGCACGTATTAAGCTCTCTGTCACAACATCTAGAGGACAACAGACTCCTACAATTTAATCTGGTGGGATTAAGCCCCACATAGAGCAGAGTTAGACATGCTGTCTGTGCTGGACGAATAAGAGTGAGGGCCGAAAAGAAGAAGAAGCAAAGTGCCCTGATGCTGTTGGAACTATCAGCAGCATTTCACATGGACAATCACATGGGCTCAGTGTGTGTGTGTGTGGCTCTGTGTGATTGTGTCTCTGTGTGTGTGGGGCTCTGTGTGTGTGTGGCTCTGTGTGTGGTTCTATGTGTGTGTGTGGCTCTGCGTGTGTGTGGCTTTATTAATCAACTAGTCACTCTCTACTAACTATTAATCACTGTTAATACTCTCTACTACTCTCTAATGCTTACCTAGTGCCATTGTAAATGACAATACCATATATTTATCGGTTTAAAAAATGGAAAAAATGACATTTGCAATGCCAATAGCTCTAACGTTAACGTTAACAAAGACGAGACCATTGCATTGTAAATGCTTGTTTAGTTTGGACCGTGAGGATTTGCAAGAGAATGGTGGGTTGCTGCGGGGTGACTATTTTTTATTGCACTGTAAGTGGGCAAGGAGGGTTTCATGCAGAGGGTGGTGCAGATGGGTGGCAGGATTCGAGATTGGCGGTGAGAGTTTTTTCAGAGGGTGGTGGGTGGCAAGAGGCCAGGTATTCATTTTTCAATTTTGGTTGGGGATATATGTTGAAGGTGGTAGGAATGGGTGGCACGAAGGCAGGTTTAAAAAAAAATGTATGTTATATGTGGATCCTCCATCATTCACTCCTCTGCCTCTGCGTACATGCTGGAAACCGGAGCAGATGATTTGGATTGCCATATGCAACAATAGGTATTGTTTTGCATTGTAATTGCATGTATGTAGCGTGGGGAACTCGGATTCAGTTGTTCATGAAACTGGCTCTTATGGAGTTTTTGCTTTGGTTCATAAACCCATTGACTTCAGGGCTCTCCTGGATCCCATCGATCGACTTGTGGTAGTTAATGGGTCCATTAATAATCATTCCATTCTGCTGATAAGAATTAGTGGACTTAAAACAGACAGCCCAGGTTTCTACAGCCTGGCTGATGACGGCTGATTAGCCAGAAACAGGTCCCAGGATGCTTCTTTCCGGTCCAGGGAAGACATGGCTTGGCAGTTCGGGCTGGACTGCTCCCAAGAGGCACAGGGTCAGACTGACTTGCATATGGCCATGTCTGAACTGGGGTGGTGGAGTGAGCTGAAGAATGATGATGGATTAAACCCAGATCAGTTGACTGGGGATGAGTGCTTGCTATGTTCAACACTCCATCCATCATCCCTTTGGTTTTGCTTTGTTCGCCCTAAGTTGGCAGGGTATGCCCAGACGTGGGCCCCTTGCTCACTTTGCCAGTGGATTCAAGCTAGCTTGGCTGGTGAAGGCTGATTAGCCAGAAACCAGTCCCAGGATGCTTGTTTCCAGTCCAGGGAAGACATGGCTTGGCAGTTTGGGCTGGACTGTTTCCAAGAGGCACAGGGTCAGACTGATTTTCATATGGCCATGTCTGAACTGGGGTGGTGGAGTAAGCTAAAGAATGATGATGGATTAAACCCAGATCAGTTGACTGGGGGTGAGTCTTTGCTATGTTCAACACTCCGTCCATCATCCCTTTGGTTTTGCTTCGTTCAGGTGTGGAAGACATTTTGTTTTCACACTGTGGCTGATACTTTCAGACATGCTCATTCTAGTGTCCATGAGTACATATATTATTCCACTTTTTGAACATCTGTGTCCTGGAGCAACTATTGTTTGTAGTTGCGTAGTGTGGACAGAATTGTAAAGGTTTGTTTCCTATTTTACAAACTTTCAGACTCTAGACCAATGCTCTCTAAATATGAGCATATATAGGGCTTTAAAAACCTGAAAAGCCTAGAAATTCATGCTAGACCTGATATACTTATTTAAATTACCGGATGAAATTATAAGGCTTTATAAAAATGTACACTGTATCCTTAGACATGTCATTGTGTGGGGAAAATTTAAGGTGTACATTAGAGATCTATCTGTACCCTTGAAAAAGGCATTCTTATGGTGATAGGGAAGGACAGAGTGCAACTTGGATTAGTTTAAGATGCCCCTGGGGACCACACAATTATTGTCAGAACAAGAGATCATGCAACAGAATGTCTTAGCCAGAAGAACAGGATAGATAGATGGGACAAGGCAATAATATGATTCAACAGCAGTTTTAAATATGTGAAGGGCAAATAGCACACCAGAGTAGAATAGCAGATGGGCAATAAATGAGTTGTTATTATATGTCTATTAGGTGTTTTACAGTCAGACACTCTATGTATCTCAGGCGTGTTGAGACACAACCTCATTGAGGCTGATCTTGTAAGTGGATCAGGAGGAAGCTACAGCTTTGACCTTCAAATAGTTCTTCAGGAGGTTGTTGCAGTTAGTGACACTCTTAAACCTGATAAGGCTCCTGGCCCAGATTGCCTGTTTTTTAAAATTATTTATGTAATGGTTTCTTAATGTGCTCAGGCAATAACAGGGTGTGTGACGAAGTGACAGGAGTTTCAAGGAAAGCAGTAGTCTCAGGATGAATATGTGACGTTACATTGCGGTCTTCACACCGCGATACATTTACAACGCAGGCATTACAACGCAAGTCGTTACAACGACTTGCGCTGGATGGCGCTGGACTTAAAAATAGTATGATTTACTATTCAAACTCCAACCCATGTAACAGTAGGGAAGGTGTTGGAATAGTATATCATACTATTGCTCAGTGTATAGCGCTATCCACCGCAAGTCGTTGTAATGCCTGCGTTGTAAACGTATTGTGGTGTGAAGACCGCAATGTAACGGATGTCTCCCCTTAGGATGCTTGATATTAGGGGAAAAATGCTGGGAGGAAGAGGTGGGTTTTTGTATATTTTTGAAAAGATGTGGTTGGTGGGTCGTTGTGTAGACGCAATACCAAGCAGTTTCCGTTTAGACTGGAGCAGTGCAAGATAAAGGAACAAGGCTGATATTTGGCCTCTGGATGGATGACATGGAACGAATACCTTGGGGAGTTAGGCGGGGGTTGTATTGGGTGGCTAATGTTGAAATTGCGTCATGGTTGGACTTGTACACCAGGCCAAGCGCTAAAATTGATTGAGAAAGCAACAGGGTTGCAAGTTCCCATGCCCTTAAGACACAAATCATGGTTGTCCGGCAGCCAAAAAAGACTTCAGATACTGAGACCCATATTTTATTCTTTCACTGCGAAAACCAGAGATTAAAGTACTAGAGTTTGGGATTTTACTTGGGCCAAGCCCTCTCTGATGAAAGACATTCACAGTGGTCAGCCAGGGTTGTCCCATGGAGGTACACTGAAAGGAAAGAAATAATATAATCCTTGCACTCTACTTTGTATTTCTTTTGTAAGAACATGAAGAAAGGGTCATATCAGGTGCGTTATGGAATAGGTTTTATGTGGAATTAGACTTGAAATTATGGCTAGTTCGCCTAGAGGTTTTTCTAGTATAGTTACATAACATCCTGGTGTGGGTACAATTTAGGCATCCATTAGAAAAATACAACATATGTCCATTGTTAGATCCTGTATCATTGACACAGTTTTCCCTGACTTTTTGCCTTCTAACCTCCGTTTTTGACTGTTTCTGCTGTCTTTGTTTTTGCTGGCTTTAGGAACCTGGACACTTTACCACTGCTGACCAGTGCTAAAGTGCATGTGGTCTTTACTTAAAAAATTGTAACATTGATTTAACCACAACTGGCATATTCAATTTACTTATACATTGTTAGTAAAGTGCACTGCATTTGCACAGGGCCTGTAAATCACATGATACTAGTGGGCTTGCAGCACAGATTGTGCCACACACTTAAGTAGCCCTTTACTCAGGCCTGCCAGTGCTTTACAGTGATGTGTTTTAAACTGCCATGTCAACCTTGCAATTAACCTACTTGCCAGGCCCAAACCATTCTTCTTAATACATATAGGTCACCCCTAAGGTAGTCCCTGGACAGCCCATAGGCAGGGTGCAGTATATTTAAATAGTAGGACATGTACTTTTAGGTTTTACATGTCCTTGTAGTGAAATACTCTTACATTTGTGTTTCACTGCTGCAAAGCCTATCTCATCCATTGGGTAACATTGGGATTGCCTTATTACAGCATATAGGAGTCATTTCCAATTGGGAAGAGATGGGACCCCCAAATTGGTTTATCTGAAATGGCAATTTAAAAAAAAACAACCTAAACACATAGTAAGGGCAGGTGTGACTGAGTGGCCATCTGCATGCTGATGGGTTATCCTAAGCAGGGTAGGAGGTAGGAGCTAACACCAACACTTGAAATGACTGTGTCTTGTCCCAACACAAAAGGTTGCATACCCCTCTGTAGTGAGTCTGGAGCCAGGGCAGGAAAGAAAGGGACTCTGTGCACGTCAAACCATCTCTTTAAAGTCTCCCCCACTTTGAAGGCCCATCTTTGTATAAGTACTGGACCTCTGACACCACCAAATCAGAACACTTCTGGCACTGAGGACATTCTACCAGGAAGAAGAACTGCTGAGCTGCTGGAGGCACTGCATCTTGACTGAACTGCTTTGCTGGTTGGCCTGATACTTCTTGCCTGGGAGTAAGAGGGACTGGACCTGCATCTCTACATACCAGAACCAAAGTATCTCCAAAGGCTTGTTGGCTTGTCTCCTGTTTTTGAGGTCTCAGTGATACAAGCAGCACCTGGACTCTCTGCTGTGACTCCTGCTCTGCCAAGTGGTGCCAATGCAGTCCTGGGCCTTTGGAAGTGTGTATCAAATGCTGCCACAAGAAAATCCATGCATTGACAACGTTGCACTGATCGGAATCGGTGCATTTACCTTGCCACTGACGCATCGCCGCTGCTGCACCAACCGCAGGCACTGCATCGCCGATTGTGCAATGCATCGTCCCCTGTTTATGATGGATCTCGAAAAAAGTGTGCGGCTCGCTGTCAACTCATTGCTTTGTGCTACTCACATGGCCTACAGCCCTGCAGTTCGACGGTGATGCATCGCCCCGATGTTCATCACACATTGAGCCTCAACACATCTTCAATTTTGCGCAGCTTGGAAACCGACCATCGCCTACATCTGCAGGCTTGACAGCGACGCATTGCCTCCTTTTCCCACACGCATTGCCCACGACATAGACACATCCAAAGTATTGTTCAGCAGGCCAAGGCTGGTCCCTTTATCCGACCCGCACTCCACCGCAGTCATCCTGAACATTTGGATCTGCCCCGGTCAAGCGCAACCAGATAGCCCCAGTTGGGGCTATCTGTTTCTAAGCACAAAAACACATTTATTCTTTAAAAATTCATATCTTGACTTCTACTTATTGAATCTTTGTTGTTTTGCTCTTGTTGTGTTGATAAAAATAGAAACTATTGTTCTAAACTGGTGTTGAGTCTTTTTGTGTTGTTTTTATTGTGTTACTGTTTAAAGTGTAGTGCAAATATTTTACACATTGCCTCTTAAGTTAAGACTGACTTCTTTGTGCCAAGCTACCAGAAGGTGAGCACGGATTAATTTAAAGTGTTTTACTGACGTTCCCTGACTAGGATTGTGGTTCCTGCTTGGACAGGGTGCATACCTCTGCCAAACAAAAACTAAATTTCTAACATTTATGTTTCCAGTCTGTATCCATCATCACATTTTGGTTCGGTCACTATTGTGTTGAGTCTTTTGAAGTGCACGTGTTTAATGTTTCCAAGGAGTAGTAGTCCCATGCCCGCTTTATGCAAAGTCATGGGTATCTCTTACACACCCTGTCTTTCTGGATGCATGAATGTCCTTCTGGTCAGAAGTGGCCAGCTGGACTGCAAAATCCTCCTTATCAAGTGTGTCCCATCTCACTGAGGTGTTTGCCAGGCAGGTATTAAATCACCTGGGCCTTCCTCTTAGTTTTCACTGTCAGGGATACTGGTCACCTCGCCTGACAGCCTAGCGATGGAAGGCAGTTACCTACTGTAGCATAAGTGCCAATGGCTTTAATTACAAGGGTTGTATGATGCGATATCGTGGACATAGATATCACGCGCATTTACATCGCGGCTTTTAAATAGCAACGGCGATGACATCGGCAATTTAACCCCTTCAGTGCTGCGAACGTCCAACGGTCGTCGCGTGCACTACCTCCCCAGTGCTGCTCCCGTTTCCTGCAAAAGTCATCGAGAAGACCGTCAACAAGCAGCTGGCCGCCTTCCTCGAGACGAACCGATCCCTCGACCTCTCGCAGTCTGGCTTCCGGGCCAACCACAGCCAACCACAGCACCGAGACCGCCCTGATCGCAGCCACCGATGACATCTGAGCACTGTTTGACACCGGGAAACAGCAGCCCTCATCCTCCTAGACCTCTCCGCGGCCTTCGACACTGTCTGCCACCGTACACTAGTGTAGCGACTCAGCAACATCGGAATCCAGGAGAAGGCACTGGAGTGGATCATCTCCTTCCTCGCCGGAAGGACACAGAGAGTCCGCCTCCCCCCGTTCAGATCTGAAGCCACCGAAGTCATCTGCGGCGTTCCTCAAGGCTCCTCGCTCAGTCCAACCCTCTTCAACGTCTACATGGGCCCCTTTGCAGACATCGCACGCCAGCACAACCTCAACATCATCTCCTACGCCGACGACACCCAGCTGATTCTCTCCCTCACCAACGAGCCCGCCACCGCCAGAGCCAACCTTCACGAAGGGATGAAAGAGGTAGCCGAATGGATGAAGAACAGCCGCCTGAAACTGAACTCGGACAAGATGGAAGTCCTCATCCTGGGATCCTCACCCTCCGCCTGGGATGACTCCAGGTGGCCCCGCGCCCTAGGCAGCGCACCCAAACCAACAGACCAAGCACGCAACCTGGGCTTCATCCTGGACTCCTCCCTCTCCATGACCAGACAAGTCAACGCCGTCTCCTCGTCGTGCTTCAACATCCTGCGCATGCTACGTAAGATCTTCCGGTGGATCCCCACCGAGACCAGGAAGACGGTCACCCAGGCCCTCGTCACCAGCCGTCTGGACTACGGCAACTCCCTCTATGCCGGAACCACCGCCAAGCTCCAGAAGAGACTCCAGCGGATCCAGAACGCCTCAGCACAACTCATCCTGGACATCCCCCGTCGCAGCCACATCTCCGGACACCTGAGAGACCTGCACTGGCTCCCGGTCAACAAGAGAATCACCTTTCGACTCCTCACCCACGCACACAAAGCCCTACACAACGAAGGCCCAGGATACCTCAACAGCCGCCTCAACTTCTACACTCCCAAACGCCAGCTTCGATCGACCGGCCACGCCGTCGCCGCCGTCCCCCGCATCCGAAGAGCCACCACAGGGGGACGGTCCTACTCCTACCTCGCCGCCAAGACATGGAACTCCCTCCCGACCCACCTCCGCCTGACCCAGGACCACCTCGCCTTCAGGAAGCAACTCAAGCCCTGGCTGTTCGAGCAGTAGCGGACCCCCCTCCACTAGCGCCTTGAGACCCTCTGGGTGAGTAGTGGGCTATATAAATGCTTTGATTGATTGATTGATTGACATAACAACGCGATGTTCAATGCCTTCCTATTACATTTCAGCCATGATAGCCTGTATGCAGAAAGTACGGGAATCTGCTGGAATTATTTAATAACCAGGTGTTGAGCGGGACAAGTAGATCACGAGGAGTTCTGCATATAACTACTTACAATCAAAGTGTGAGATTTATGACACAGATGTGTTTGATAATATTGTACAAATGAAGAGGATTTTTTGTTGCCAGGATCGAGATCGATTGAATTGAAATATTGGTCAATCATTATAAAGTAAGTTATGTTTTATTTTATTTGGTTCCAAAAGTACAGCTGGGACTATAATTAGAGGCGTGAATTTAGTAAGACATTGTTTGAATTTCACTGAGGTTTTATCGTTTTTAGGTAATCTAATATGTTCAGAATTTAACTAGTTTTGTCTGTCTGGGCCGCCCGACCTCTTAATCCACCGGGCATTTCCCCAGTGTCGTCGGGCTGCATGCTTTGGAGGCTGATTTGAAGGCCCATGGTCGCCCCTGAGACGTTTAGGACTTTCCGCGGCTCTTCGAAGTTAACTTCAAGTGAGAGAGAGAGAGAAAGGGAGGGTGGGTGGAAGGAAGAAGGCTGAAAGAAAGCGATCAGAGTTTGAGGAGTGAGTGAGAGAAGTGAAGGAGAGTGAGAGAGAGTGGATGATAGGATAGAGAGAGATAACACGAAGAGGGGTGTTTAAGGTGAGTATTTTTGGCAGAGGTGCATTTGGTTTCCCCGTCCAGCCTTGTTGGCCGGTTTCTTTGATTAATGAAGTGCTGAGTGCATATGAAACACAGCCAGGCCCTCTAAGTATGAACGGATAAGGTATGAGTTGATTTCCATTCTGGGAGGATGGGTTTGACAACAAAACTACAAAATGGCCCAAGAATGCAGTATAGTTGTTCTCAAGTTTATGCAAATGAGTGAATGTGTGGACTCGTAAGCATGTAGCAGTGGGATAGCTCAAGCCTTATAGAGTGAGCAAGTTGACAGTCATAAAACATGTGTAAGAGATCACCACCCTGCTTTCGTTTTGTCCAACGCAAAAATGTTGCTAAATGCCAAGTTGGTTGCACCTATAGGGCACCTGCTTTGTGGATAATGAAGAAGCTTGTTTGTCCCAGCGACAGGATTCTTTCCTTTTCGTTTTTTTAACGCTCCAATGTATCCCTAAGTTACACCAAACTTAACTAAGTTTCAGAGGGTGTTAAGTCCTATTATCATTGCTGTAGGCATCGTAGCATTCGCAGGTACACTGTTACTATACTACAAAGTGTAGTGTGCAGCATGAACTGACAAACTGCTTCACAATTCCTCCATAGGTCAAAGAGCATGTCAGTCTGCAGTTCATCATACTGCAGTCCAGGTTGGTGTAATCCATGTGGCAACCTATGTAAAGTATTCACTGAAGATGTGTATCTTCCTAAGCGCATGCCTGTTTGTATTTGTGGACATTAAATTCTGTTTCCCAGCTTTGCATCGAAGAGTCAGCTGAGACTTGTGATACCATAAAAGGGCTAGTGCAAAAATACAATACTAGCTCACACCTCTTGAGAATGCTGACTAATAGAAAAATCTATGCGTGGTGACGTGCCTCACACACACTAGCCCTTGAGGCTAGAAACATGGTCCAGTAAGGAAGCGCAGCTAGCAGTAATGGTTCTTGATGCTAGTTATCTTGTATTTCTCACAATGCATGTTGTATGGCCATTGGCACATGCTCACACCCCATTTGCCTGCTCCCCCTCCCTGTCCCCATCTGCGAGGCTGAGCATTCATTCATCATCCATCCATTCATACATCCATCCATTCATCCATCCATCCAGACATCCATCCATCCATCCAGACAGCCATCCATTAATCCATCCGCCATCCATTCATCCATGGATCCACCCACCCACCCACTCACCACACACACTTCCGCCCACCCAGCATCCATGCATGCATCCATCCACCCATACACTGACCAATCATCCGCCATCCATTCATCCACCCAAGCACCCATCCATCCATCCAGCCATCCATCCATCCATCCATCCAGACAGCCATCCATTCATCCATCCGCCATCCATTCATCCACCCACCCACTCACCACACACACATCAGTCCACCCAGCACCCATAAATGCATCCATCCATCCAGATATCCATCCATCCATCCAGACAGCCATCCATTAATCCATCCGCCATCCATTCATCCATGCATCCACCCACCCATTCACCAGACACACATCCGTCCACCCAGCACCCATACATGCATCCATCCACCCATACACCGACCCATCATCCTCCATCCATTCATCCACCCAAGCACCCATCGTTCCATCCATCCAGACAGCCATCCATGAATCCATCTGCCATCCATTCATCCATGCATCCACGCACCCACTCACCACACCCACATCCATCCACCCAACCACCCATAAATATTGACACCTGAGCCATTAGTGATAGGCTTTGAATATTTGCAGTCTTACAAGGAGAAGGGGTTGGAGCCCAAGTCTGGCATGTGACACGTGTCACTCTGTCATGTGGCATATGCCACATCTGATGTGACATATGTCATAGATTTTCTACTTGGTCTTTCATTATTATCAGTTGAGCATTTCCAAAGGACTATGTTTCACTCTGCTAAAATAAATAAATTGTTTAAAAAAATAAAAATAATATTAAAAAATAATTTCCCGAGGTGGGGTTTGAACCCTGTTCAAAACTCACTCAAAGCCCCAGCACTTACACAGTGAGCCACCTACTCTGCGGAAAGTTCCCCAGCCAAAGGTATCTATGTCATAAAATAAGGTTGTCAGTCCTTCCTCTATTTCAATTGTCTTTGGACTGTAGATACCAGAAATCTTCTCTCGATTTACATTCTTTAAATACAAATAGCCCTTCCTTTCATACAGTCTGCCACTAGCCCCATGCATTTCCAATTCTTACACAATCATCCCCAAATTCTCATTCCACTAAATAAGTGATTTCTTTCATAGCAAACCTGTCCCCCCTATCCACGTGCCACACAGCATGCCATTATCAATGCCTGACATGCACTATGAGTAAGGAGGCCATAGTTCTCCCAGATACTGCTAGGGGGTCATTTACAAAGGCACAGCTTTCCTTTGTGGAATTTAGAAATAAAATTAAAAAAAAAAAAAAACGATTTTCCCCACCTGGGGTTTGAACCCTGGTCAAAACTCACTCAAAGCCCCTGCACATACACAGTAAGCCACGTACTCTGCTGAAAGTTCCCCAGCCAAAGGTATCTATGTCATAGAATAGGGTTGTCAGTCCTTCCTCTATTTCTATTGTCTTTGGACTGTAGATACCAGAAATCTTCTCTCGATTTACATTCTTTAAATACAAATAGCCCTTCCTTTCATACAGTCTGCCACTAGCCCCATGCATTTCCAATTCTTACACAATCATCCCCAAATTCTCATTCCACTAAATAAGTGATTTCTTTCATAGCAAACCTGTCCCCCCTATCCACGTGCCACACAGCATGCCATTATCAATGCCTGACATGCACTATGAGTAAGGAGGCCATAGTTCTCCCAGATACTGCTAGGGGGTCATTTACAAAGGCACAGCTTTCATTTGTGGAATTTAGAAATAAAATTAAAAAAAAAAAAAAACGATTTTCCCCACCTGGGGTTTGAACCCTGGTCAAAACTCACTCAAAGCCCCTGCACATACACAGTGAGCCACTTACTCTGCTGAAAGTTCCCCAGCCAAAGGTATCTATGTCATAAAATAAGGTTGTCAGTCTTTCCTCTATTTCTATTGTCTTTGGACTGTAGATACCAGAAATCTTCTCTCGATTTACATTCTTTAAATACAAATAGCCCTTCCTTTCATACAGTCTGCCACTAGCCCCATGCATTTCCAATTCTTACACAATCATCCCCAAATTCTCATTCCACTAAATAAGTGATTTCTTTCATAGCAAACCTGTCCCCCCTATCCACGTGCCACACAGCATGCCATTATCAATGCCTGACATGCACTATGAGTAAGGAGGCCATAGTTCTCCCAGATACTGCTAGGGGGCATTTACAAAGGCACAGCTTTCATTTGTGGAATTTAGAAATAAAATTAAAAAAAAAAAAAAAAAGATTTTCCCCACCTGGGGTTTGAACCCTGGTCAAAACTCACTCAAAGCCCCTGCACATACACAGTGGCCACTTACTCTGCTGAAAGTTCCCCAGCCAAAGGTATCTATGTCATAAAATAAGGTTGTCAGTCCTTCCTCTATTTCAATTGTCTTTGGACTGTTGATACCAGAAATCTTCTCTCGATTTACATTCTTTAAATACAAATAGCCCTTCCTTTCATACAGTCTGCCACTAGCCCCATGCATTTCCAATTCTTACACAATCATCCCCAAATTCTCATTCCACTAAATAAGTGATTTCTTTCATAGCAAACCTGTCCCCCCTATCCACGTGCCACACAGGATGCCATTATCAATGCCTGACATGCACTATGAGTAAGGAGGCCATAGTTCTCCCAGTTCCTGCTAGGGGGTCATTTACAAAGGCACAGCTTTCATTTGTGGAATTTAGAAATAAAATTAAAAAAAAAAAAAAAACGATTTTCCCCACCTGGGGTTTGAACCCTGGTCAAAACTCACTCAAAGCCCCTGCACATACACAATAGGCCACATACTCTGCTGAGAGTTCCCCAGCCAAAGGTATCTATGTCATAGAATAGGGTTGTCAGTCCTTCCTCTATTTCTATTGTCTTTGGACTGTAGATACCAGAAATCTTCTCTCGATTTACATTCTTTAAATACAAATAGCCCTTCCTTTCATACAGTCTGCCACTAGCCCCATGCATTTCCAATTCTTACACAATCATCCCCAAATTCTCATTCCACTAAATAAGTGATTTCTTTCATAGCAAACCTGTCCCCCCTATCCACGTGCCACACAGCATGCCATTATCAATGCCTGACATGCACTATGAGTAAGGAGGCCATAGTTCTCCCAGATACTGCTAGGGGGTCATTTACAAAGGCACAGCTTTCATTTGTGGAATTTAGAAATACAATTTAAAAAAAAAAACGATTTTCCCCACCTGGGGTTTGAACCCTGGTCAAAACTCACTCAAAGCCCCTGCACATACACAGTGAGCCCCTTACTATGCTGAAAGTTACCCAGCCAAAGGTATCTATGTCATAAAATAAGGTTGTCAGTCCTTCCTCTATTTCAATTGTCTTTGGACTGTTGATACCAGAAATCTTCTCTCGATTTACATTCTTTAAATACAAATAGCCCTTCCTTTCATACAGTCTGCCACTAGCCCCATGCATTTCCAATTCTTACACAATCATCCCCAAATTCTCATTCCGCTAAATAAGTGATTTCTTTCATAGCAAACCTGTCCCCCCTATCCACGTGCCACACAGGATGCCATTATCAATGCCTGACATGCACTATGAGTAAGGAGGCCATAGTTCTCCCAGATACTGCTAGGGGGTCATTTACAAAGGCACAGCTTTCATTTGTGGAATTTAGAAATAAAAAAAATAAAAAAAATAAAAACGATTTTCCCCACCTGGAGTTTGAACCCTGGTCAAAACTCATTCAAAGCCCCTGCACATACACAGTAAGCCACGTACTCTGCTGAAAGTTCCCCAGCCAAAGGTATCTATGTCATAGAATAGGGTTGTCAGTCCTTCCTCTATTTCTATTGTCTTTGGACTGTAGATACCAGAAATCTTCTCTCGATTTACATTCTTTAAATACAAATAGCCCTTCCTTTCATACAGTCTGCCACTAGCCCCATGCATTTCCAATTCTTACACAATCATCCCCAAATTCTCATTCCACTAAATAAGTAATTTCTTTCATAGCAAACCTGTCCCCCCTATCCACGTGCCACACAGCATGCCATTATCAATGCCTGACATGCACTATGAGTAAGGAGGCCATAGTTCTCCCAGATACTGCTAGGGGGTCATTTACAAAGGCACAGCTTTCATTTGTGGAATTTAGAAATAAAATGAAAAAAAAAAAAAAAACGAATTTCCCCCCCTGGGGTTTGAACCCTGGTCAAAACTCACTCAAAACCCCTGCACATACACAGTGAGCCACTTACTCTGCTGAAAGTTCCCGAGCCAAAGGTATCTATGTCATAAAATAAGGTTGTCAGTCCTTCCTCTATTTCAATTGTCTTTGGACTGTTGATACCAGAAATCTTCTCTCGATTTACATTCTTTAAATACAAATAGCCCTTCCTTTCGTACAGTCTGCCACTAGCCCCATGCATTTCCAATTCTTACACAATCATCCCCAAATTCTCATTCCACTAAATAAGTGATTTCTTTCATAGCAAACCTGTCCCCCCTATCCACGTGCCACACAGGATGCCATTATCAATGCCTGACATGCACTATGAGTAAGGAGGCCATAGTTCTCCCAGTTCCTGCTAGGGGGTCATTTACAAAGGCACAGCTTTCATTTGTGGAATTTAGAAATAAAATTAAAAAAAAAAGAAAACGATTTTCCCCACCTGGGGTTTGAACCCTGTTCAAAACTCATTCAAAGCCCCTGCACATACACAGTGAGCCACTTACTCTGCTGAAAGTTCCCCAGCCAAAGGTATCTATGTCATAGAATAGGGTTGTCAGTCCTTCCTCTATTTCTATTGTCTTTGGACTGTAGATACCAGAAATCTTCTCTCGATTTACATTCTTTAAATACAAATAGCCCTTCCTTTCATACAGTCTGCCACTAGCCCCATGCATTTCCAATTCTTACACAATCATCCCCAAATTCTCATTCCACTAAATAAGTAATTTCTTTCATAGCAAACCTGTCCCCCCTATCCACGTGCCACACAGCATGCCATTATCAATGCCTGACATGCACTATGAGTAAGGAGGCCATAGTTCTCCCAGATACTGCTAGGGGGTCATTTACAAAGGCACAGCTTTCATTTGTGGAATTTAGAAATAAAATGAAAAAAAAAAAAAAAACGAATTTCCCCCCCTGGGGTTTGAACCCTGGTCAAAACTCACTCAAAACCCCTGCACATACACAGTGAGCCACTTACTCTGCTGAAAGTTCCCGAGCCAAAGGTATCTATGTCATAAAATAAGGTTGTCAGTCCTTCCTCTATTTCAATTGTCTTTGGACTGTTGATACCAGAAATCTTCTCTCGATTTACATTCTTTAAATACAAATAGCCCTTCCTTTCGTACAGTCTGCCACTAGCCCCATGCATTTCCAATTCTTACACAATCATCCCCAAATTCTCATTCCACTAAATAAGTGATTTCTTTCATAGCAAACCTGTCCCCCCTATCCACGTGCCACACAGGATGCCATTATCAATGCCTGACATGCACTATGAGTAAGGAGGCCATAGTTCTCCCAGTTCCTGCTAGGGGGTCATTTACAAAGGCACAGCTTTCATTTGTGGAATTTAGAAATAAAATAAAAAAAAAAAGAAAACGATTTTCCCCACCTGGGGTTTGAACCCTGTTCAAAACTCATTCAAAGCCCCTGCACATACACAGTGAGCCACTTACTCTGCTGAAAGTTCCCCAGCCAAAGGTATCTATGTCATAAAATAAGGTTGTCAGTCCTTCCTCTATTTCAATTGTCTTTGGACTGTAGATACCAGAAATCTTCTCTCGATTTACATTCTTTAAATACAAATAGCCCTTCCTTTCATACAGTCTGCTACTAGCCCCATGCATTTCCAATTCTTACACAATCATCCCCAAATTCTCATTCCACTAAATAAGTGATTTCTTTCATAGCAAACCTGTCCCCCCTATCCACGTGCCACACAGCATGCCATTATCAATGCCTGACATGCACTATGAGTAAGGAGGCCATAGTTCTCCTAGATACTGCTAGGGGGTCATTTACAAAGGCACAGCTTTCATTTGTTGAATTTAGAAATAAAATTAAGAAAAAAAAAACGAATTTTCCCACCTGGGGTTTGAACCCTGGTCAAAACTCACTCAAAGCCCCTGCACATACACAGTGAGCCACTTACTCTGCTGAAAGTTCCCCAGCCAAAGGTATCTATGTCATAAAATAAGGTTGTCAGTCTTTCCTCTATTTCTATTGTCTTTGGACTGTAGATACCAGAAATCTTCTCTCGATTTACATTCTTTAAATACAAATAGCCCTTCCTTTCATACAGTCTGCCACTAGCCCCATGCATTTCCAATTCTTACACAATCATCCCCAAATTCTCATTCCACTAAATAAGTGATTTCTTTCATAGCAAACCTGTCCCCCCTATCCACGTGCCACACAGCATGCCATTATCAATGCCTGACATGCACTATGAGTAAGGAGGCCATAGTTCTCCCAGATACTGCTAGGGGGCATTTACAAAGGCACAGCTTTCATTTGTGGAATTTAGAAATAAAATAAAAAAATAAAAAAAAACGATTTTCCCCACCTGGGGTTTGAACCCTGGTCAAAACTCACTCAAAGCCCCTGCACATACACAGTGGCCACTTACTCTGCTGAAAGTTCCCCAGCCAAAGGTATCTATGTCATAAAATAAGGTTGTCAGTCCTTCCTCTATTTCAATTGTCTTTGGACTGTTGATACCAGAAATCTTCTCTCGATTTACATTCTTTAAATACAAATAGCCCTTCCTTTCATACAGTCTGCCACTAGCCCCATGCATTTCCAATTCTTACACAATCATCCCCAAATTCTCATTCCACTAAATAAGTGATTTCTTTCATAGCAAACCTGTCCCCCCTATCCACGTGCCACACAGCATGCCATTATCAATGCCTGACATGCACTATGAGTAAGGAGGCCATAGTTCTCCCAGATACTGCTAGGGGGTCATTTACAAAGGCACAGCTTTCATTTGTGGAATTTAGAAATAAAATTTAAAAAAAAAAAACGATTTTCCCCACCTGGGGTTTGAACCCTGGTCAAAACTCACTCAAAGCCCCTGCACATACACAGTGAGCCCCTTACTCTGCTGAAAGTTACCCAGCCAAAGGTATCTATGTCATAAAATAAGGTTGTCAGTCCTTCCTCTATTTCAATTGTCTTTGGACTGTTGATACCAGAAATCTTCTCTCGATTTACATTCTTTAAATACAAATAGCCCTTCCTTTCATACAGTCTGCCACTAGCCCCATGCATTTCCAATTCTTACACAATCATCCCCAAATTCTCATTCCGCTAAATAAGTGATTTCTTTCATAGCAAACCTGTCCCCCCTATCCACGTGCCACACAGGATGCCATTATCAATGCCTGACATGCACTATGAGTAAGGAGGCCATAGTTCTCCCAGATACTGCTAGGGGGTCATTTACAAAGGCACAGCTTTCATTTGTGGAATTTAGAAATAAAAAAAATAAAAAAAAATAAAACGATTTTCCCCACCTGGGGTTTGAACCCTGGTCAAAACTCATTCAAAGCCCCTGCACATACACAGTAAGCCAAGTACTCTGCTGAAAGTTCCCCAGCCAAAGGTATCTATGTCATAGAATAGGGTTGTCAGTCCTTCCTCTATTTCTATTGTCTTTGGACTGTAGATACCAGAAATCTTCTCTCGATTTACATTCTTTAAATACAAATAGCCCTTCCTTTCATACAGTCTGCCACTAGCCCCATGCATTTCCAATTCTTACACAATCATCCCCAAATTCTCATTCCACTAAATAAGTGATTTCTTTCATAGCAAACCTGTCCCCCCTATCCACGTGCCACACAGCATGCCATTATCAATGCCTGACATGCACTATGAGTAAGGAGGCCATAGTTCTCCCAGATACTGCTAGGGGGTCATTTACAAAGGCACAGCTTTCATTTGTGGAATTTAGAAATAAAATTTTAAAAAAAAAACGATTTTCCCCACCTGGGGTTTGAACCCTGGTCAAAACTCACTCAAAGCCCCTGCACATACACAGTGAGCCCCTTACTCTGCTGAAAGTTACCCAGCCAAAGGTATCTATGTCATAAAATAAGGTTGTCAGTCCTTCCTCTATTTCAATTGTCTTTGGACTGTTGATACCAGAAATCTTCTCTCGATTTACATTCTTTAAATACAAATAGCCCTTCCTTTCATACAGTCTGCCACTAGCCCCATGCATTTCCAATTCTTACACAATCATCCCCAAATTCTCATTCCGCTAAATAAGTGATTTCTTTCATAGCAAACCTGTCCCCCCTATCCACGTGCCACACAGGATGCCATTATCAATGCCTGACATGCACTATGAGTAAGGAGGCCATAGTTCTCCCAGATACTGCTAGGGGGTCATTTACAAAGGCACAGCTTTCATTTGTGGAATTTAGAAATAAAATGAAAAAAAAAAAAAAAACGATTTTCCCTACCTGGGGTTTGAACCCTGGTCAAAACTCACTCAAAGCCCCTGCACATACACAGTGAGCCACTTACTCTGCTGAAAGTTCCCGAGCCAAAGGTATCTATGTCATAAAATAAGGTTGTCAGTCCTTCCTCTATTTCAATTGTCTTTGGACTGTTGATACCAGAAATCTTCTCTCGATTTACATTCTTTAAATACAAATAGCCCTTCCTTTCGTACAGTCTGCCACTAGCCCCATGCATTTCCAATTCTTACACAATCATCCCCAAATTCTCATTCCACTAAATAAGTGATTTCTTTCATAGCAAACCTGTCCCCCCTATCCACGTGCCACACAGGATGCCATTATCAATGCCTGACATGCACTATGAGTAAGGAGGCCATAGTTCTCCCAGTTCCTGCTAGGGGGTCATTTACAAAGGCACAGCTTTCATTTGTGGAATTTAGAAATAAAATAAAAAAAAAAAGAAAACGATTTTCCCCACCTGGGGTTTGAACCCTGTTCAAAACTCATTCAAAGCCCCTGCACATACACAGTGAGCCACTTACTCTGCTGAAATTTCACCAGCCAAAGGTATCTATGTCATAAAATAAGGTTGTCAGTCCTTCCTCTATTTCAATTGTCTTTGGACTGTAGATACCAGAAATCTTCTCTCGATTTACATTCTTTAAATACAAATAGCCCTTCCTTTCATACAGTCTGCCACTAGCCCCATGCATTTCCAATTCTTACACAATCATCCCCAAATTCTCATTCCACTAAATAAGTGATTTCTTTCATAGCAAACCTGTCCCCCCTATCCACGTGCCACACAGCATGCCATTATCAATGCCTGACATGCACTATGAGTAAGGAGGCCATAGTTCTCCTAGATACTGCTAGGGGGTCATTTACAAAGGCACAGCTTTCATTTGTTGAATTTAGAAATAAAATTAAGAAAAAAAAAACGATTTTTCCCACCTGGGGTTTGAACCCTGGTCAAAACTCACTCAAAGCCCCTGCACATACACAGTGAGCCACTTACTCTGCTGAAAGTTCCCCAGCCAAAGGTATCTATGTCATAAAATAAGGTTGTCAGTCTTTCCTCTATTTCTATTGTCTTTGGACTGTAGATACCAGAAATCTTCTCTCGATTTACATTCTTTAAATACAAATAGCCCTTCCTTTCATACAGTCTGCCACTAGCCCCATGCATTTCCAATTCTTACACAATCATCCCCAAATTCTCATTCCACTAAATAAGTGATTTCTTTCATAGCAAACCTGTCCCCCCTATCCACGTGCCACACAGGATGCCATTATCAATGCCTGACATGCACTATGAGTAAGGAGGCCATAGTTCTCCCAGTTCCTGCTAGGGGGTCATTTACAAAGGCACAGCTTTCATTTGTGGAATTTAGAAATAAAATTAAAAAAAAAAAAAACGATTTTCCCCACCTGGGGTTTGAACCCTGGTCAAAACTCACTCAAAGCCCCTGCACATACACAGTAAGCCACATACTCTGCTGAGAGTTCCCCAGCCAAAGGTATCTATGTCATAGAATAGGGTTGTCAGTCCTTCCTCTATTTCTATTGTCTTTGGACTGTAGATACCAGAAATCTTCTCTCGATTTACATTCTTTAAATACAAATAGCCCTTCCTTTCATACAGTCTGCCACTAGCCCCATGCATTTCCAATTCTTACACAATCATCCCCAAATTCTCATTCCACTAAATAAGTGATTTCTTTCATAGCAAACCTGTCCCCCCTATCCACGTGCCACACAGCATGCCATTATCAATGCCTGACATGCACTATGAGTAAGGAGGCCATAGTTCTCCCAGATACTGCTAGGGGGTCATTTACAAAGGCACAGCTTTCATTTGTGGAATTTAGAAATAAAATTAAAAAAAAAAACGATTTTCCCCACCTGGGGTTTGAACCCTGGTCAAAACTCACTCAAAGCCCCTGCACATACACAGTGAGCCCCTTACTCTGCTGAAAGTTACCCAGCCAAAGGTATCTATGTCATAAAATAAGGTTGTCAGTCCTTCCTCTATTTCAATTGTCTTTGGACTGTTGATACCAGAAATCTTCTCTCGATTTACATTCTTTAAATACAAATAGCCCTTCCTTTCATACAGTCTGCCACTAGCCCCATGCATTTCCAATTCTTACACAATCATCCCCAAATTCTCATTCCGCTAAATAAGTGATTTCTTTCATAGCAAACCTGACCCCCCTATCCACGTGCCACACAGGATGCCATTATCAATGCCTGACATGCACTATGAGTAAGGAGGCCATAGTTCTCCCAGATACTGCTAGGGGGTCATTTACAAAGGCACAGCTTTCATTTGTGGAATTTAGAAATAAAAAAAATAAAAAAAAATAAAACGATTTTCCCCACCTGGGGTTTGAACCCTGGTCAAAACTCATTCAAAGCCCCTGCACATACACAGTAAGCCAAGTACTCTGCTGAAAGTTCCCCAGCCAAAGGTATCTATGTCATAGAATAGGGTTGTCAGTCCTTCCTCTATTTCTATTGTCTTTGGACTGTAGATACCAGAAATCTTCTCTCGATTCACATTCTTTAAATACAAATAGCCCTTCCTTTCATACAGTCTGCCACTAGCCCCATGCATTTCCAATTCTTACACAATCATCCCCAAATTCTCATTCCACTAAATAAGTGATTTCTTTCATAGCAAACCTGTCCCCCCTATCCACGTGCCACACAGCATGCCATTATCAATGCCTGACATGCACTATGAGTAAGGAGGCCATAGTTCTCCCAGATACTGCTAGGGGGTCATTTACAAAGGCACAGCTTTCATTTGTGGAATTTAGAAATAAAATTAAAAAAAAAAAAAAAACGATTTTCTCCACCTGGGGTTTGAACCCTGGTCAAAACTCACTCAAAGCCCCTGCACATACACAGTGAGCCACTTACTCTGCTGAAAGTTCCCGAGCCAAAGGTATCTATGTCATAAAATAAGGTTGTCAGTCCTTCCTCTATTTCAATTGTCTTTGGACTGTTGATACCAGAAATCTTCTCTCGATTTACATTCTTTAAATACAAATAGCCCTTCCTTTCGTACAGTCTGCCACTAGCCCCATGCATTTCCAATTCTTACACAATCATCCCCAAATTCTCATTCCACTAAATAAGTGATTTCTTTCATAGCAAACCTGTCCCCCCTATCCACGTGCCACACAGGATGCCATTATCAATGCCTGACATGCACTATGAGTAAGGAGGCCATAGTTCTCCCAGTTTCTGCTAGGGGGTCATTTACAAAGGCACAGCTTTCATTTGTGGAATTTAGAAATAAAATAAAAATAAAAAGAAAACGATTTTCCCCACCTTGGGTTTGAACCCTGTTCAAAACTCATTCAAAGCCCCTGCACATACACAGTGAGCCACTTACTCTGCTGAAAGTTCCCCAGCCAAAGGTATCTATGTCATAAAATAAGGTTGTCAGTCCTTCCTCTATTTCAATTGTCTTTGGACTGTAGATACCAGAAATCTTCTCTCGATTTACATTCTTTAAATACAAATAGCCCTTCCTTTCATACAGTCTGCCACTAGCCCCATGCATTTCCAATTCTTACACAATCATCCCCAAATTCTCATTCCACTAAATAAGTGATTTCTTTCATAGCAAACCTGTCCCCCCTATCCACGTGCCACACAGCATGCCATTATCAATGCCTGACATGCACTATGAGTAAGGAGGCCATAGTTCTCCTAGATACTGCTAGGGGGTCATTTACAAAGGCACAGCTTTCATTTGTGGAATTTAGAAATAAAATTAAGAAAGAAAAAACGATTTTTCCCAACTGGGGTTTGAACCCTGGTCAAAACTCACTCAAAGCCCCTGCACATACACAGTGAGCCACCTACTCTGCTGAAAGTTCCCCAGCCAAAGGTATCTATGTCATAGAATAAGGTTGTCAGCCCTTCCTCTATTTCTATTGTCTTTGGACTGTAGATACCAGAAATCTTCTCTCGATTTACATTCTTTAAATACAAATAGTCCTTCCTTTCATACAGTCTGCCACTAGCCCCATGCATTTCCAATTCTTACACAATCATCCCCAAATTCTCATTCCACTAAATAAGTGATTTCTTTCATAGCAAACCTGTCCCCCCTATCACCGTGCCACACAGGATGCCATTATCAATGCCTGACATGCACTATGAGTAAGGAGGCCATAGTTCTCCCAGTTACTGCTAGGGGGTCATTTACAAAGGCACAGCTTTCATTTGTGGAATTTAGAAATAAAATAACAAAATAAATAAAAAAACGATTTTCCCCACTTGGGGTTAGAACCCTGTTCAAAACTCACTCAAAGCCCCTGCACATACACAGTGAGCCACTTACTCTGCTGAAAGTTCCCAAGCCAAAGGTATCTATGTCATAAAAGAAGGTTGCCAGTCCTTCCTCTATTTCAATTGTCTTTGGACTGTAGATACCAGAAATCTTCTCTCGATTTACATTCTTTAAATACAAATAGCCCTTCCTTTCATACAGTCTGCCACTAGCCCCATGCATTTCCAATTCTTACACAATCATCCCCAAATTCTCATTCCACTAAATAAGTGATTTCTTTCATAGCAAACCTGTCCCCCCTATCCACGTGCCACACAGCATGCCATCATCAATGCCTGACATGCACTATGAGTAAGGAGGCCATAGTTCTCCTAGATACTGCTAGGGGGTCATTTACAAAGGCACAGCTTTCATTTGTGGAATTTAGAAATAAAATTTAAAAAAACAAAAAAAAACGATTTTCCCCACCTGGGGTTTGAACCCTGGTCAAAACTCACTCAAAGCCCCTGCACATACACAGTAAGCCACATACTCTGCTGAAAGTTCCCCAGCCAAAGGTATCTATGTAATAGAATAAGGTTGTCAGTCCTTCCTCTATTTCTATTGTCTTTGGACTGTAGATACCAGAAATCTTCTCTCGATTTACATTCTTTAAATACAAATAGCCCTTCCTTTCATACAGTCTGCCACTAGCCCCATGCATTTCCAATTCTTACACAATCATCCCTAAATTCTCATTCCACTAAATAAGTGATTTCTTTCATAGCAAACCTGTCCCCCCTATCCACGTGCCACACAGGATGCCATTATCAATGCCTGACATGCACTATGAGTAAGGAGGCCAAAGTTCTCCCAGATACTGCTAGGGGGTCCTTTACAAAGGCACAGCTTTCATTTGTGGAATTTAGAAATAAAATAAAAAAAATAAAAAAAATTATTTTCCCCACCTGGGGTTTGAACCCCGGTCAAAATTCACTCAAAGTACCTGCACAAACACAGTGAGCCACGTACTCTGCTGAAAGTTCCCCAGCCAAAGGTATCTATGTCATAGAATAAGGTTGTCAGTCCTTCCTCTATTTCAATTGTCTTTGGACTGTAGATACCAGAAATCTTCTCTCGATTTACATTCTTTAAATACAAATAACCCTTCCTTTCATACAGTCTGCCACTAGCCCCATGCATTTCCAATTCTTACACAATCATCCCTAAATTCTCATTCCACTAAATATGTGATTTCTTACATAGCAAACCTGTCCCCCCTATCCACTTGCCACACAGCATGGCATCATCAATGCCTCACATGCACTATGACTAAGGAGGCCATAGTTCTCCCAGACACTGCTAGGGGGTGATTTACAAAGATATAAAAGGATGTCGTCAGCTTAGAGCGAAATGCGATCCTCAAATTCCGGGGTCCAGCTGATACCACTCATCGAGGGCTGCCAACGCAGCCAGGCAGCGAGCGGTTCCAAGGCCATAGCAAAGAGAAGAGGGGACAACGGGCATCCCTGTCGCGTGCCTCTCCCCAGTACAAAGGGGCCAGAGACTTTGCCATTCACCACTACCTGGGCCAGCGGATCCTTGTATAACAGTTTTACCCATCTGATAAATCCCAGGCCGAAACTAAACTTTGCCAGCGCGGCCCAAAGGTATGGCCACTCCACCGTATCGAAGGCCATCATTGCATCCAGGGATGCCAAGATGGCCGGCTCACGTATGGACGCCACTCTCGCGAGGACTCCATGGAGACGCCGCAGGTTCAGTGTGGTATTGCGATGTGGAATAAAGCCGGACTCATCAGGATGGACTAAATCACCAATTACTGTTATCAGGTGATTCGCCAGAACCTTAGCCAGAATCTTAGGCTCGGCATTCAAAAGTGAAATGGGCCTATAGGATGTACAATGTTCTCGCGGCTTTCCCTCTTTGTGGATAACTGCAATGGTTGCGAGCCTTTGATCACGGGGGAGGAGGCCCGCATCATGCGATTCAAGAAACATAGCCCGGCGTTATGGCGCTATCTTGTCGGGTCTTAGTTTGTACAGTTCAATAGGGAGCCCGTTTTGTCCCATCACTTTGACTGAACGCACTGAACGGATCGCCAGCGCAATCTCATCAGCAGTCAGTACAGCATCGATCAATTCCCTGTCTTCGTCAGCTAGGCGGGGTAAAGCTATGTCTCGCAACAACAAGTGCGAGTCAGTCAAAAGTAACTTTATTTCGATTGAATTTACAATCATAAAAAGTGCATTTAAAAACGAATATTTACAACAGTATAAAAAATTCCATTTGCTCATTAATTACTAAAGAAAGCGGAGCGCTATTGCTTCAAAACAATAAGAAATCGTTCAAGTTCAACTAAACACTGACACTCTATGCACAAATATATTATCACAGTAGTCATTTGCGCGGAAATAAAGTCTTAAGGAGCAGTGGTTAGTAATTGGGAATGGATTTTCAAGCAGGTTTTGAGGTAGCAGGCTACAGTTTTGGCAACATACGGGGTGTCTAAGTATTGAAGTGCCAAAAGAGCCGGTCTGCATCTTCTCAATCCTAAGTGCCGGAGAAGTGGGACCAGCCAACGTTTCCGCGGGGTCTCATAAAGACTGCAGAAGAAGGTTACATGCAGGGTTGACTGGCGAGTATGACCATCACATGGACAGTTAGCTATTTCACGTGACCAATCAGAGGGCACAGGCAGTGAGACAAGGCGATAAAATACATCAAACCGAAATCTGGTTAAAACATATCTCTCATAATTAGACCAAAAAAAAGACAGATAAGGTTGAATGCCATAGGAGGATTGAATCATCGTTAAATGAACATTTGACTTTTTACCAAGTTCTGAACACAAACGTAAATTGCTTAAATGGGCGACACATAGTTTTTTCAAAGTTTTTCTAGGTATAGCCAATAGAGATTCAGGGTCAGTGAAATATGCAGGGCAATTCAGATCATTCAAAAATTTAATGATACCCATTTTCAACTTATCCACACACAATTTAAATGCTGTGGACACGTCCCTCCTTGCGAAGGGACTGACATTTGTTCCTCATTCCAAATTTGACCTTTTCGAATTGCAGCAGGATATTCTTTCTTTTTTTTAGAAAGATAAGATTAAAAAAGTTTTTTTATGAACAGAGACGAAATTAATCAAGATAATAGAGTAGACAGCATATTAGCCTTGCCTTCCACCTTTACACCCTCACTGGACCAAGTTGGTCCTGAAATGGCTATCTTTGAGAAAGTAGTTATAAATAAATTGGAACAAGCCCTTCGTTTTGTCCCTAAACCCAGGTACAATATCACTAAAGAAGAACACACATCTCTTAATCAGTTGAGAAACAATAAGTCAATCGTTATTAAAAGTAGTGGCAAAGGAGGAGGTATAGTCCTTATGGACTCTGTGAATTATGAGACTAACATGCTTAAAATGCTCAATGACACCGCTTTTTATAAAAAGATTACAATAAATCCCACAGAGAGAGTAATCAAATCTAATCAAAAAAATACAATCAAAGCCTTAGATGCAGGTATCATCAATAAAAAAAGAATATGACTTTCTAAATAAATCAGATAAGAAGGTATCCTGCATCTATGTGTTACCAAAAATCCATAAAAATCAACAAGATCCCCCTTACCGTCCTATTGTTTCTACAAAAGGCACCCCTACTGAAGCCATTTCTAAGTACCTTGACAACATCTTGAGACCTTTTATCCCCCCTGACACCATCCTACATCAAGGATACAGGAGAGATAATAACTAAAGTGGAACATCTGCCTTTCAACCAACAAAGTGACCTCCTAGTTACTTTAGATGTTGAATCATTATATAGTCACATACCCCAATCAGAAGCCATAGATGCGACTAGGTGGTTTATAGATAGTATTGCATACCATGCTCTAAACCATTTATTTATGAGTGCCTCTCACTAGTCCTTAAGGTTCAGATCAGATAATGCTTTATTCGATTTTGTTTCAAATCATGAAAGCGTACAAATAGAAGGACAATCATAAAAAGGCAGCAAACATACAGACAGTAATACAATGCAGTCAAATATCTACAGGATAAAATAACTACAAGTTAAGCAACATGTGCCCAGACTTTTGAAGTACTTTCCAAATTTAAAAAAAAAACAAAAAACGTACTGTGTTAAAAATTGGGATTACCAACTAAGCTGATACACGAGGCAGTTAGCAGTTACAGTTTTTATACCGCGAACCAAGTCTCTTAGATGCAAACAAGTTACTATCACTGAGAGCATAGGGACCCCTTCCCCGCAGATAGGTATGGTCTGCCTTTGATCTTATTCGCGGGATGTATGGGGTACTTGGGTAGAAATCATGTAAGTCCCACACAGATATAAGGCCGTCTCCTTTTTGGGGCGGGTTGGATCGTAGAGAGGGGACAATGTTCCTGTTTCTAAATTTCACTAGAACAAGGTCCCCACTGATGTCTTTGGTTAAAGACCCTAGCCAGCCCACTCTTCTAACACACAGGATTCCACCGTCGTGGTTGGGTGTAAGTGGTCTGTTTTTAGATAGCCAGAATATGACCTTATTTAAAAGTTCCTGGCGACTTTCGGGTTTCCCGTGGGAGGGTGCCAGTATTCCTGAGAGAACAAGGACAAATGGGCGGCTTCTGGGGGTAAGTGTATGGATGCTGCTCTGTTTGGGTCCACTCTAGCAGCAGTATACCCAGATTTAGGGGCGACTTTAGGGGCAGTTGTAGCAGTTTTGTTAGGAAATTGTGGGGAAGTTTTGGCATGTTAATAGGCAGAGGAGCATTTGGGGCAATAAATATGTTAGAATCATTTGGTATTACCTTCTTAGAAGTGGACGGAGAATTGGTTTTAGTGGTTTTCTCCTTTCTTATGGTAGTTAGCGAAGGGGCTCTTCCCCCATTAGATGGATCTTTAGTGGTTGGTGGAAAGTTGGCTTGATTGATTTTCTCTAAACCTGTTAGTCTATCACCCAGGACGTTAATTTTATCTACCAATGATAATACGATAGAATTTAACAATAGCTCTAACTGAGACAGTAGAGGGAAACGGGGAGAAGATACTTGGACGTCGCATTTTTCAGCCTCTACCGTAGTTAAGATGGGGTTAGTGACTGGCGATGTAGGACCAGCGCACAGTTTTGGTATTATCGGATGATTCCCGCTGTCATTAGTCCCGTCATGCTTCCCTTTAGCGTTTGGGCCCTGAGACAAAGCAATACCTTGGGTATTGTCTTTTAGAGATGGTATAGATGAGTCACAAAGTTTCCTAATTGGTGTAATGGTGCTGATGCCGTTTACTGGGGAAGGGAATGCCACTGGGGCATACTTAGTGCCACACAAAGCGTTTATTTCCTCCCAAAAAGACAGGTTCTGCGGACTATCAGGGATCAGTGGGGGAGATTGCTAGTAACTATGGATTGGTGCAGGTCATTCTCAGCTTCGCTAGAAGTGGGCAGTGTTCTACTGGTCACAGTAAAATTTAAGGTCCCTGACTTGGGTCGCGCTGTAAAGGAGATTTCTTATTGGTCCCTTTACGTGACATAATACAGTATGGTACTGTATAAACGATGATGATGGCAATCAGGGGAAAATAAACTGTCCATAGAGTGGCAATGTATAGTTCAAATCGATGTACCTCCTCTTGTCGCGGAACCAAGGGGGGTGGCCCGTCCCGTCCTCCTCAGGCCACAGAGGGCCCGCCCTTTGCCCGGGCTTTGCCCGGCTAGTCCCGCACGCGTCCCGCGACGCGGAGGGAGCGTCTGAACTTTTGTAGCGCCTCCGGGCGCGATCCTTGTGAAAACCGGAAGTCCCCGCAAAGCTCTCTGGGAGCTGTAGTCTTTGGCCACAAGATGGTAGTGGAAAACGGCGTGGAGACTACAGCGTCTGGCACCCAGGAGCTACCCCGCAGGACAAAAATATTTACAACAAGGGGTGGTGAGGGACAGAGTCTCTGAATTAAGCAGAAAGCTCTCACCCAGTCAAGAGATCAGGGCTAGATCCAACACCGTTTTTTAGCTCACTGCACCATCCCAGTTTCAGAACCTGGCTTTATGCAAATGAGTCTGTTCCTGTCCCAGTGCATGATGGGAACAGGGCAAACCAAACTACAAAAGCCAATTCTTACACTGGGAAGGAAACAAGCTCCCGGGGACCGGTTTCTGGCATTACAGCCGTCTACCCCGCAGGACAGCGTCTTTCAGGGCAGCATCAAGTAAGGTTGGGCCACTTCCACTCCAACAATGCCCCCCGCTCCACCGAGGGAGCGCCTGAACTTTTGTAGCGCCTCCGGGCGCGATCCTTGCAAAAACCGAAGTCCCCGCAAAGCTCTCTGGGAGCTGTAGTCTCTGGCCGCAAGATGGTGGTGGAAAACGGCGTGGAGACTACAGCGTCTGGCACCCAGGAGCTACCCCCGCAGGACAGCGTCTTTCAGGGCAGCAGCAGGTGAGGTTGGGCTACTTCCACTCCAACAATGCCCCCCGCTCCACCGAGGGAGCGTCTGAACTTTTGTAGCGCCTCCGGGCGCGATCCTTGCGAAAACCGGAAGTCCCCGCAAAGCTCTCTGGGAGCTATAGTCTCTGGCCGCAAGATGGTGGTGGAAAACGGCGTGGAGACTACAGCGTCCGGCACCCAGGAGCTACCCCCGCAGGACAGCGTCTTTCAGGGCAGCAGCAGGTAAGGTTGGGCCACTTCCACTCCAAAGTGGTTTATAGATGAGTATTGCATACCATGCTCTAAACCATTTATTTATGAGTGCCTCTCACTAGTCCTTAAGGAGAATGTCTTTCAGTTCGGCGATTATATGTTTCAACAAACAAAGGGTGTGAGCATGGGGGCAGCCATGGCTCCATCAATAGCGAATATATATATGGCTCTGTTTGAATCTAAACATGTTTTCAACGAAATGGCCCCCTTCTTTGAGTCTGTTTCCCATTGGTACCGTTATATTGATAATACAAAATGAGACCCAGTCCAATGGCGTATGCATATATCAGTGACTCAAGGGGGGTCAAAAAAGTCCTACTCCCCACTACTCTCTTATCCACATAATAATGAGGTAATGCACTGTACTCCGCCGTGTTTAAAATACCTGTTCTCCTGGGCAACACAACAGAACACCCACTCAGAGTGACCCAAAGTATACTGGTTCACAGTAGTCCACACCAGACATTGGACCTTACTCTAAATAAAGGAAAAAATGTGCGAGAAGCAAATGACCCCTCACGGAAACACCACCATCGGGGTAACTGGTATGCAATTTCCAGACAGGCCCCTGTCTCATCATCGGTGGTCACTTGCTTCTCAAAGAAAAATAAGATGAAAGAAAAGAAGTGTCCAAAACAAACAACATATAAAGTGACAAAGTGAAGTGCAGACAAATCTGCTGGTGACAAACACACATAAAGATAACTGAGTGCCTAAAAACACACACAGTACACCAATCCCTTAGCCAGTTTTATTCCTAGGGTGGTGATCGTGTGCTATTGATTATTAAAAAGGCTGGTAGCTAATCATGCATACCATTACCTACAGTGCCGACATGTTTCACTGCTGTATTGTGTAGAGCAGTTTCATCAGGGCTGCACTCAAGTGCTGCCACTTCACTCTTTTTGGACACTAGTTCTGTGAAGTGCCGGAAGCAGCAAAGCTATGCATACCCGCCGCTCCGGTATCAACAAGGTCACTGGGTACTTCAAAGGTAAGTGTGCCCCTTGTTCCTTGATACAAATATTATATCATGACCAGCCCGGAAGACGCCTTTCCTCAGCCTGTATTGTTAATTGTGAGTGGAGGGCGACCCTTTCCATATTCCCTCTAAGTTCCTATATTGTTTGACCGTTATATTGATGACATTGTTTTTGTCTGGACCGATGGGGAACAGACTTTAAAAGAATTCCTAACCTGGCTCAATCTTGCTGACACCAACCTTCACCTTACTGCCCATATCAACTCATCACAGATTGAGTTCCTAGATATTTTTATCAGACATAACGCCAACATGCTTGAGGTGGACCTATACACAAAGCCTACGGCGAGGAACACCCTCCTCCATTTCTCCAGTTCCCATCCGAGGAGCCAGAAGGATAGTATTCCGTTCTCCCAGTTCCTCAGGGTAAGACGGAACTGTACTAACTTACATGATTATGACACCCAATCAGTTCTAATGACAAAGAAATTCCTTGAACGAGGCTATCCTCACCGCCTTGTAAGAGAGGCATACAAAAGAGCACGGTTTTATGACCAAGATGCTCTACTGAAATCACAAAAAGAAAAGCAAGAACCAAAATTGGTGTGTATAACTAAGCACTCCACATTAGATGCGACGGTCAGACAAGTCATCAATGCCAATTGGCACCTCTTAAATGTGGATTCGACACAGAATAAGTTAGGAAAACCTATGTTTGCACATCGCCGAAACAAAAATCTAAAAGATCTAATAGTTCGATCGCGCTATACTGCACCAACCAATAGTCTCCCGTTTATACAAAAATCAATTGATGGGGTGAATCAGGTGAGAGGCACCTCTCGATGTGGTTCATGTCAGTCGTGTGACGGCATTCTCACAGGAGAATCATTTGTCTTTAATCAATTCAATATTCAAGCTACAGAATTGTGGACATGTAACACACACAATATAGTATACTCAATCTTATGCCCATGCAATTTGGGCTATGTAGGAGAGACCTCGCGTGCAATGAAGACGCGACTAACAGAACATAGGTCGGCTATTAAGACACACAAACACACAGCCCCACTTGTTAGCCATTTCTCAGAATTCAAACACTCTCCCTCAGATATTAAATGGCGTATTTTGGAGAAAATCCACACCCCTAATAATAATGGTGGTGATAAAATCCGGAAGAAAAAAGAAGTTTTCTGGATTTTCTCTTTGGGTACTTTCACCCAGGGACTAAACAATGAATTACCCTGGGAAAACGCCATCATTTGAAGCTTCGGTAAGGTCCCCCCTCTGTGTATAAACATAGCCTCTTATAGGCTTCCCCCGTCATTCTCAGTTATTTCTATTTGATACCTCCCATCATGGCACATATATATGCCGCGGATGTTTGATTAATTAAAGACATGAAAAAACACAGGCCATTTTAAAATGAAATGATCATCCACACCATCGGTCTACAGAGACGTTTTAAGGCATGGGCAAAGTGGGCTCTGGCCCGGGGCCCCAGCCTTTCAGGGGGCCCCTGATAGCCTTCTTTAATGTCTGCTTGAGCCAACTGTGTACTCCAGACAAACCTGTCCTGATGCCCTTGAATGGTTCTTTACCCCTTAGCTGCGGCGGCTATTCCGCTGCAGTGCTAAGGGGGAGGGGGGCCGCGCGGCGCTCTCCGGGCTCGTGATGGAACCGCTCCATCACGAGCCTCGGGTGGGCTGTGCTTATGACGGAACGGTTCCGTCACGGCCCCGCCCGCCTAATAGAACCTTCAGCGCAGGCGTGGAATTCGCGCCGCGCAGGCACGGCGAGCCGGCCGTGACGAAACCGTTCCGTCACCAGCACAGCCCACCCGAGGCTCGTGACGGAACCATTCCGTCACGAGCACGCAAGGGGTTAAAGGTTGATTGTTTAAATCCTATGATTTTTCGTTTATTTTTAGTAAGGGTGATGTGTGGGAGTTCCTTACAGAAGTTTTGTAGAGAAATGTTGTGCCTAGGTTTTTTTAAAAACACGGAACAACCATAAAAAAGTTTTGTTTAGATCAAAACAGTGCCTCCCTTATGAGAAATGGAAGGGGTCACATAGATTATTTTAAGAACATTAGTGAGTTACAGCTGCATCACAGTATTGAAAAAATACAGCACTCTACTGCCTTCTGATGCATGCATTCTGAATGTTAGATGTGAAAGCTGGTATAACTTGCAATTAAACCTGAGTGGCACATATTGATTTGATTCGATTGCATATTACATCAAACCTTCTTAATTTTTAGCACATTTGAACAATATTAAAGCAGGCGTATGGTCTCTACTATCACAAAAGCCGCCTAAAGAAGAGTGATTTCCAAGAGCACCTTTCTCTACATGGCTGCATTTTTCAGTAATTTACTCCTACAAGGAAAGACAAAGACATTCAGCCCTGTGTACACCCACATTCCACGTACAAGCGCAGTGTGCACCTGTTCTGCTGTTTCCTGAGACTCTGACATGTGTGAGAGAATCTTGCTTGGTGTCTGCCCATGTGAGGAGCCGGGAGTGTAAGTGTGAGTGTGAGAGTGTGTGTGTGCTGTTACCCACACCATACTTGTGAAAGTGAGGCCTGCTTCTGCCTGTTCTGTGTTGGGAATGTGGGAACTCTTTGTCCATCTTCATTGTTTCATGGACATGGGCTCGTGCTGCTGCCCCTATTGGTCTGTTTGTTTGTAGATTTATATAGCACATCTTATCACCCATGAGGGTATCTAGGCGCTGTTCGTGGTGGGCACGTGAGACTTTGTAACCTGCCCAGAATCACAGGATACTGTGGCGATGCAGAGACTTGAACCCGGATTTCCCTTTACTCATACGCAGACGATACCCAAATCATTTTCTCACTCTCCCCTGCCAAAACTTGTGCCCCATCTGCTCTCAAACTGGGGCTCAGCAGAGTTGCTGAATGGATGCGGACCAATCTCCTGAAATTGAACGGGGACAAGACGGAGGTAGTCATCTTAGGCAAGCATAAACACCTCTGGGACCCCAACATTGGCCATCAGAAATGGGGCCTCTACCCCTGCCTGTTACACAGGTACGGAACCATGGCTTTGTCCTGGATGACTCACTATCCATGCGACACCAGGTAGACAAAGTGGCAGCCACCTGTTTTTCCATTCTTGGGTGGCTCGGCAAAATCCTCTGGATGCTCCCGGACTCGACAAGGCGTACGGTAGTCCAGGCTTTAGTCATCTCGCGTCTGGACTACGGTAACGTACTTTACCTTGGAGTCACCGCGGAGACACAGAGGAAACTCCAGCTTGTTCCAAACTCTGCTGCCCGCCTACTTTGCAAAGCTCCCTGGAGATCATCCATCTCCCCCTATCTTAAAGATCTACATTGGCTCCGCATTGAAAACAGAATTAAATTTAAGGCCCTCTGCTTTATGCATAAGATCAAGCAGGGGCTAGCCCCTGCGTACCTCCAGTCTATTGTCCAACCATACACTCCCGCCCGCCCTCTTAGATCCTCTTCTCAAGGGAATTTCCTAATTCCTCGTTTTAAACTGGCAAGAATTGGCGGACGATCCTTCGCCTGCCTTGCCCCTAAACTGTGGAATGCGCTTCCGGCTCCACTGAAACTTGAGCCTTCCCTGACAAAATTTTGAAAAAAGCTCAAAACCCTGCTCTTCCCTCAGTCATAACTCTCTGACCTCACGATCACTGCCTTCAGTCTTGCGCCGGGAGACCCCATGTGGGTAGCTGTGCGCACTATAAATTTAAATACAATACAACAATCCCCAGATTCCGAGTTGGCAGCTCTGGCTGCTGCACCACATCCTCTCCCTGGTCTGTTGCTCGTGTGGAGGGACTCCACAAGCGTACTCCTTTATTTGATTGGTCAGTTCTGTCTCTGAGATAAGCTTTCAATGGTGATGACTGTTTGGTGCCTGAAGGAAACTTAGACTGTTGTTGCCTGTTATTTTTGTGAGTGTCTTTTGCACTACTGCTGTCTGGGGTGTCCAAAGGATGTTAGCTCTGATATTGTCTCTACTGTGACTGTTCTGTTTCGCAGGCAGGCCTGCACTGTTCCTGTGTTAGTGTGTCTCTTGCGTAAAGGTTTTGTTTTCAGCATTCCACCTATGCTTAAACGTGCCGGATGTGTATATTCCTTAAAGCTATTTCAAACATGCTAGCCACTTATTTTGTATTTCTTTTGCTTATTTTTGGGATATTGAAATGGATTGATTGTTATGTGAAAATTTGCTACTGCCTTTCGATTTTGACACAGACTTTTTAATGCATGGGCAAAGTGGGCTCTGGCCCTGGGCCCCAGCCTTTCAGGGGGCCCCCTGACAAGAGTCAGCCTCGTTCTCCAGAGTTTTGCCCTAATGACCTTGAATATTTCTTAAACAGATTGTTTTAAATACTGTCTTCGTTTAATTTATTTTTTATGTACCTGATGTGTGAAAATCTAGTGCAGCCATTTTGCAGAGAAATGTTGTGTTTATGTTTCATGCAATATACATAAAAATAGTTTCTTTTAGATCAAAACAAGGCCTAACATATAAGAAATGGGAGGACGTCACAGAGATTATTTGCAGTAATATTTTTGAGCTGCTGCTGTGTAACAATATTGAAAACAGGTCACTATCCCTGAATATTAGATGTAAACACATTTAGGACCTTATTTATGAGAAGTGATGCATCGCTGTGTGAAAACAGGGATGTGTCACTTCTTAGTGCGCCCTCCTTGCAACATGACGCATCATGTCGCAAGGAGTTACAGATATGTCAGTATTTCTGAAGTATCAGTAGGTGCAAAAATGATGCATTGCTGGGGTGTGTCTGAAAATAGACGCAACTCCAGGAATGTGTCCTTTCACATGGGACAAGCCCAATGTGAAAGGGCCTGCATAAGTCTTACGCCTGCTGTGTGGCAGGTGTAAGATATTGACGCAATGGCATCCTAGAAGTGGCGCACTGAGTTCTCATAGATTTCAATGCGCCACTTCTACGAGGCTTTTTGGGAGGGAACACCCACCCTGCATACATTATACATGGTGCAGGTATAATGTGGTGCAGGGGTTTACAAAGTAACACATCTGCCTAGATGCATCACTTTGTAAATAGGGCGCAACATGGCACATTATTTACACTCCTGGCGCATCACAAAAAGTGACGCACAGGCAGCATAAAAGTGAAGCAAGGCCTCATAAACAAGGCTTTTAGAATTTGGACGAGTGTTCCTTTGCACTGTCAGGGACCTAATGAAATGAAATAGTGTATTTAATAAAGCACGCAGCTACTCAGACTAGAGTGTTCTGGCGCATGACAGTGGGAGGAAAACATGAGTAAAAGCCCCATTAGTTATTAAAAAGCCAGATTTTTAAGTTCTTCCTGAAAGAGAATAGGCCTGTGGTTAGGTTCAGAGACTCAGGGAGTCTATTCCACAATTTTGAGCCTAGAAAGATGAGGGATCTGCCTCAAGTGGGCCACAGCATATTTTAGGCAGGATGGCCAGGTTGGCATTGGAGGATCTTAGGGGTCTAGATGTTGTGCAGCAATTAAAGCGCTTATATATGTAGCCAGCTCCTAAGCCCTGGAAAGCTTTAAAGAAGATGGTCATCGCTTTGAAGTCGAGCCGTTCTTTTATGCGGAGCCAATGTAGAGACTTAAGAATAGGGGTCATACTAGATCTGGGTTTAGGTCTCAGGATGGCTCTGGCTGCTGCATTTTGTACCACTTGTAGGCTCTGGATAAGGGATTTGGGAAGACCGAGGTACAAGCTGTTGGCATATTCAAGCTTTGATGTCACCAGAGCATGCACCACGATCTGATCTCAAGCGGTAGCAATGGCAGAATTTGGTTTTGCATGGCAAAGCAAGCGCCAGTTAGATTTTGGTTTGAAAGCGCATGGAGAGTGTCTTGTCTATGACAATTTCTAAGTTTTTGACTTTCTCCTTTTCTGCGGGAGGCATCTTTTGGCCACCATGAGCTCCAGTCAGGCGTTTCTGGATTACCAAAGAAAAGAAGTTCAGTTTTGTTAGGATTACACTTAAGCTGATTGATCTAAAGCCATTTAAAAACCTTTGTGAAGCAAGACCTAATCATTTCCCCGTCAAAGTCGGTTCCTTTTTCACATGTAAAAATCAGCTAAGGAAACAATTTTGGAGCCCTCTTCCTCTACCAGAAATGCAAGGGGGGATAGATATATCTTAATAAAAAGGGTAGGACTAAGAATGGAGCCCTGAGGGACACCTACATTCATGGCTGGAAACGGGGATGGGAAAAGGGAGAGCCAGATGCCCTGAGATCTATTTGCCAAGAAGGATGACATCCATGTTAAGGCATTCTCCCCCCCCCCCAGGCCGATGTTAGCAAGTCTCTCCAGGAGCCTCTCATGTGAGACCGTATCGAAGGCCGCCGACAGTTCGAGCAGTATCAGAACAGCCTTGTCTCCCTGGTCCAGCTTACCCTGGAGAAATGCAGTCAATTCCAGCAGAGCAATACTCCGTACTGTAGTGAGCCCTAAAACCGGATTGGGACACATGAAGAAGCTTTCCATCTTCAATGTGCTTTTGGAGGCATGGGCGTCCGCAGGGGAGGGCAAGGGGGGGCACTTGCCCCCCCCTGGATCACCGGTCCCATTCCTTTTACGGACGCCTTTGGTCCTTAATCTTCTTTGAACTCTAGAGGCTGCAGCAGCCCCTCCCCGACCTCGAGCATATTGTGGACCCATTGTCATTTTGTCTGCTACTGATCACCACATAAAGAATGACAATGGGCTGTCTGCTTTAACGTGCCTCGAAGGCGAGTGATGAACGAAAAATGTTGCCCCCCCCGGAAGGCGAGTGATGAAGTTAAAATATTGTTCCTCCCTGGAAACATTTCTGTGGACGCCCATGTTTGGCGGGCCTTGTATACATGCTTCTCTAATACTTTGTAGAGAGCCGGAAGAAGGGAGATAGGCCTGTAGTTGGCAGGGTCCATCAGTTTAGCGTTAGCCTTTTTTATCAGTGGAAGAATCTTAGCATTCTTCCATAATTTCGGCATGTTTCCTGAAGAAAGGGAAGCATTAAAGAGCTGGTTTACAGTGGGGTTTATGTTGGGAGCTAATAGGTTTAGGATTTTTGCTGGACATGGGTCAGTAGAAGAGTCAGACTTAATGCTTTGGAGAAGGGTCAGTGACTCTTCAAGCTGAACTTCAGGGAAAGTTAGTAAAGATGGAGGATCCAAGAGGTGAAATTTGCTATTAGAACTAATGTTAAATGGTCAGTTCTTTCTCTGAGATGTTAGTGAAGGCTTGTTGGGTCACGGAGATTTGCTTGTGGGAGAATTGCGCTATTTGCTTAGACCTTTCTTCCGTGCATGGCCCTTCCTTTGTGCTGGCTTTTGGGGCGGTAAAGAATTTAACTATGCTATAGATTTATTTACTCCTATTTTGGACATTTTCTAACTTGGTTTGAATGAAGTTTTTCTTGTCTGACTTCACGAGAATGTAATGAGCTTTTAAGGTGTCTTTATGCACCTTCCTGTCCTCAGGTAGATAGGATTCATGTCATTTCCGTTCCATTTTTCTAAAATTTCTTTTGCTAGATCTGAGGGAATTGTTAAACCATGGAGCTTGTGCCGCTGACCTCTTTGAGGAGCGAGAAACAGCTGTCACCGTTGCACCAATGTTGATTCGGAACCATTAATCTCGGGAAAGCCAGACAGCTCCAGTGAGAAATGACTGAGGGCGTCTGCTAACATCGGGATAGATATTTTATGGAACGTCCTGTAATTAGGGTCCCTCTTCCCTGCGTTAGCCCGAGGGGCTGTGGCAGAGTTGGGAAGGACATATTTTAATAGGCGGTGGTCAGACGGGGTAAAGGGAAGAGGAAGGCTTACTGATATGTCAAAGTTGTGAAAGATTTGGTCTAGGGTATGGCCCTTCTAATGGGAGGCCGATGAAATAGATGGAAACATGTTGCAGGGCTGCAGCGTCTTCAACAAGGAAATTGTTTGAGGGTCTCTTCCATTGTCCATATGTATATTGAAATCTTCCAGAATAAGGCAGTTGTTGTAATTTAAGGCCAAGGAGGTGGTGGCTGTATTAATAAAATTTCCAGTTGCACTAGGAGGTCTGTAAATCAGAAAACCAGCTACGCTATGATGGGGGAGATAAGGTACAGTGGAAGCCTAAGGACTCTGTGCCCACGTTGTCTTCCATCAGGATGGGAGAGCAGTCTAGTTTTTGATTGTTAATTATGGCAACACCTCCCCCATTCCCACTCGGTCGGTCCCTCCTGAGGAGTTTTTAACCCATAGGGAAGGCTGAGGTGATAGTAGGGTTGGAGGCTTCAGACAGCCATGTCTCAGTGAGAAATAAAAGATCAGGCTGTTCATCTAAAAGTAGGTCATAAATGTGTGGTTCATGCTTTTGCATAGAGCAACAATTTAAAAGGGTAGCCTTTAAGTCCTCTGTTTACTTATTGTTTTTACACTTATTGTTGCGTGGGAGGTTCTTGGGTGCGAGTTTCCTGGGCTGGAGGAGAGACCAGTTGCACTTATTGCATCGAAAGTCAACCTCCAAGCTCAGATCAGCAGCTGTACTAACATAATGGTAGCCGCCTAGGCTAAGCAGTTTTTCCCTATTGCATATATATAGTGAAACAAATTCACCGGAGGGGAATTGGGCAGCATGGCCTGCGCCGGATGCCTCTGGCCACAGACAGGCTTGCCTTTGGCGCACCAGCGACGCGCCCGCTGCACGCGTCCGTTTGCATCAGGAATATATAGGCTAATGTCTATGATGCAAACTGGATCGCTAACGCAGCTGAGGAAGCAGAAACTGCGTGGGCGGAAGTGAGGAGCCCGATAGTAGCCCCAGCCCTCCGCACAATCGGTGTATCAGCCGCAGCAGACCAGGACTGGAGGAAAAGCGAGATGTGAATCGGGGCAGCTAAAGAGGTGTAGGCAAACAGAATCAACTACAGTTCAAGTGTGGGTAGGTAGAAGAAATTGTTAAAAAGCACAGTGTAATTCAGCCACATATGTACAATTCAAAAAGTATTAAAAACCTAGTAGCAGGGCAGGAAACACTAAATCCTACTTCTGTCAGCTGCACGCGTCCGTTTTCATCGGGAATACAGAGGCTAATGCCTATGATGCAGACTGGATCGCTAAAGCAGCTGAGGAAGCAGAAACGGCGTGGCAAACAGGGGCTCAAATTGGATCATAAATTCAAAGCTGTTCTGAACAGGGGCCCCCAAAATATGTTTAGCCCAGGGCCCCCAAAATCCTTAAGATGTCCCTGTCGGTCTATTACGAATGCAATAAGTGCCTTTAATGTTTGGCTATCTAGGTACATGGGAAAGCATAGGCCAAACTTAAATGAAACAATTATCAAGATCATTGACTTACATGTATACTGTTTGAATACATATTTCAATATAGATCACTCCGGCCATTTACGCTCCTTATTGTGTTGTATTTGGAGCCTTTAAATATCATCAAACTTTTTTTGCTTCCGTTCAGGCAGCTTAAGTATATACCTTTAAAAGGTGGAACCGGTAGATCCTGCCACCTATTCCAACGCGGGATATATAAGAGAATCATGTCACTTGTATCAATCCTGTTTGTCTCCGAGAGGTATTAGACGTGACGCCTCGCCAATTTGGTCAGCCACGCGGTTTTTAATTCAGGTAACGGCCGTTCTTCCCCCTTTTTTGTTCACACTGACCTTTAACATTTTGATGTATGAGCTTGTAGCACTGCTCAACATCATGTCTTGTTTTATTTTCTAGATATCCTGTAATCTGACTTCTTCTTATTGTAACCGGAGAGTCACAGATCCCATTTTGATTAATCATTCCTGGTTCCGTGAAAGGGAGAAGCCTTTTTCGCGTGCGTTTCTAAGTAAACGAGTTCTCCTTCTTTGCACGCCCATGAAAGTGAAGCTCGTAACACTACTCAAAACTACCTCTCGCCATTTTTCCTAGATTACTGGCATTTTAACCCCTTTCTATCCAGTACGGAGAGCCTTGAATTGTCAACCCATTTCTGCTCTACTAAATAGAAACAGCTGTTTAATACGCACCTACAGGTAAAACTATTTATCGCTTTTCTGGTTCATACTAGCGAGGATATGTGCATTATTTTGGTATTTAGAAAGGTAGTTTTCAGTTTGTATCATAGTATTGTAGACAGACTTAGGAAATTAAAGCAAGCTAGTTAGCACTCGTGCAATATGTGCATAAAAATATACGTGTTTTTTAACAGCAGACGCACAACAAGCAGAGTTTCAACCCGGCTGTAGTACATTTCCTGACCCTTTATATCGGATATGCGCACAACGATGACAATTGGCTTTTTCAGCTATTTCTGATTCAGGTATATGACAACTGACCGTGTTTTAAAGTAGTTTGCATACCTGCCATATATTATAGGGCAACTAATTATACAATATATCTACTGCAGGATTCTTTCAGAACTTGATGACGCTTTTATACTTCATTGATCTACCGCGTGATACTTTGACCCAGATTTTATCAGCATAAGAAATTATAACGTGGACGAGCTATACCTCAGGTATTTAAATTGAAATAGTTGATTTTTACATCATAATTGTTGTAAAGGGAAACTTTATTTATCCCGTTTTTGAACGGAACTTAAAATGCCGAATATCGAAATTATTTTTTACATATAAGCTCAATAAACATTATATGTCTGCATATGATAACTTCATCATTTAGTTTCTAATTTATAAAAACCCTTTGAATTTACAGATAAAGAAGACTTTTTTGTAGACCTTGACCGGATTCAAATCAATAACCTCTTTTCCGGTTTTTGAAAATATAATAATGGTAAGCACTGCAATTTTACATCTCTGGTTAGCTAAATAACAACTCTCATAACCACAGCATCTCCTATACATAGGTAAATAAAAACCTTGTTATTTGCCCTTTAGCTTTCTTAGGGTAGATATTTAGAGTACAATCAAATAGGTAAAAATATATATTTCTTGATCAACTAAATAAATACGTAAGTAAATTAGTACTTGGAGACACACCAGCTTTTTCAGTCCCCCTGTTTTCTGTTTAGTACCTATGCACTATTTTCATTCTTTCCTTTGGCCTTTGATAATCTTCTGTTTTTCTCATCAAGTTTTTGTATGGAAATATGGTAACTGTCTGTTTGAATTGTATCTTGTTCTGTCAATAGTTTACTATGATAATGAATATAGAATGAACGGACTGTTATAATTGTTTCTTGACCTGTTAATAGCTTCTCTATGATAACGGACATAGAATGAACTGATGTTATGCGGTATATCATGTTATTGTATCAAATCACTGTCCTTTATGTTCAAGCATAATGCATTGACTATTGTGCACTGCCAAGCACAGAGGAATTTCAAACATTGTTTATTTATTTTTTAGCAACAAGATGGTAGTTTCCTGAAGAAGACACTTTCAACGTGTCGAAACGCGTAGACAGAAACTCCCTACTGTACTGTATAACTATATAAACAAATAACGTGCATCCATTGTATATCTACAGAAACAAAAAAATTTTATGGTTTTTTTAATCAATAATTATGTCAATGATTTCAGGACACCTTTTATTAAATTGTACTTTCTGTGCTAACTTAGTGAGTGCTTTATCATTTATTATTTATTCTGTCACTTGAATTTTGCCAGTGTTTGTGTGTTGCCTGGGTGTATTACTTTCCACAAATTCCTTTAGCGTAAAAACATCAACGTTTCCCCAAAGTAACTTTTGTGTCCAGAAGAGGTCACTCAGTCACTTTCCACTCTCGCCTAGAAAGTACCAGCCGAGGACGTTTCCGGTTCATCGGGTCAAATCACTCATTCTGTCAAGCATACATTAAAATGCACAAGACACATTTTCCACAATAATAACGCACAGGGATGTTCCGGGTGAGACAGAAGTCTGACAGGTTCAGAGGTTATGTCCGCCATGGGAGGTTGTGGGGCAAGTGGGAGACAACCTTTACATCACAGTCATTAGACCGAGATGCCATTACAACGTGATTGTTACAACAACCGTGTTGTTACCACGCAATGCCATTACTACGAACGTCATTACATCGACTTGCAGCAGATGGCGCGCTAACATAAGGAATAGTATAGTTTACTATTCCAACACCTTCCCTACTGTTGCGTAGGCTGGAGTTGGAATAGTAAATTATACATTCCTAATGTTAGAGTGCCACCTACTGCAAGTCGATGTAATGGCATTGCGGGTTAACACCGCGATCGTTGTAATGACCGCGTTGTGAAGGCACACAATGTAATGACTCGCGAAGTAACAAGTCATATTTGAAATCGGATAGTCAAATAGGGCAGTGTCTTTATAAAGAAAAAAAACTTTTGGCTATTTTGGGTATATCAAGCGCAAGGAGGAAGGCTGAGGAGCGGTGTGCAGCTTTAGATGCAGATGGTACTCATCTTGTACAAACTGGAGTCCAGGAAAGGAAGTTGTGATGTGCTATTGCCCACCGGGAGGAGTACAGTTTCGTGTATGAGAAAGGACTTTCCCTGAGGTAGGAGACAAAGGACTATTGGTCAAACATAGCACTGGGACGGAGTCAAAGGGGTCCAAAATAGACATATATTAGTACGCGGAGAGGGTATTTTCAATTTGTTAACTTAGAGAGTCTCCAAGTAATCTATAGCCAATGACTGCCTTCAGACACAAGATCTACCCCAATTCAAAGCATGTGAATCTATCAAAGATCCAAAGATGAATCTACAACAGTGGAGGGGACTCCCTCTTTCAGGAAGTAGGACACATACTCAAACATAAGATCTTCTCTTGGCTAAGGAGCCATACCACTGGGAAAGAGAAACTCTCACAACTGAACAGACAACAGGCTCATCTCAGACTGGCAATACACTAACAATGGACCAGGCAGAGACTGGGGCAGGCATTGCAGCAGAAAGACACTGGGGCCTGAGGCAGGAAACAATTAGCGTGATACCTGAAAGAGGGAAAGATTAGCATGGAGAAGGACAGCTAGACCCTGGTACCAGACACACTGGGGCAGAGAGTGACTTGCTGGGACGCCATGATAGGGAGACACAAGCACACAGCGGGACAGAGAGATATGAACATGTTCACCTGGTCAAAGAGAGTGAAGGATGCTGTGAGAGGTGGATGAGGCAACAGGGTCAACGGAGAGCTAGACCACAGCCGAGCTAGACCAGAGCCGAACTGGACCAGAGCCGAACTGGACCAGAGCCGAGCAGGACCAGAGCCGAGCTGGACCAGAGCCGAGCTGGACCAGAACCGAGCCGGACCAGAGCCGAGCCAGACCAGAGCCGAGCCAGACCAGAGCAGAGCTGAGCCGGACCAGAGCCGAGCCGGACCACAGCCGAGCCAGACCAGAGCCGAGCCAGACCAGAGCATAGCCAGACCAGAGCCGAGCCTGACCAGAGCCGAGCCGGACCCGAGCCAGACCAGACCAGAGCCGAGCCAGACCGGAGCCAAACCGAGCCAGACCAGACTAGAACCGAGCCGGACCAGGCCAGAGCCGAGCCAGACTACAGCCGAGCCATGTTTCTGGCTTGGACCGAAGAGACAAACCATGCGTCCTGACGACATTTGGCATGTTAATTGTGCAATAAATGTCATTTAGAAATGCTAATTTCTTGAACATTTATGTTTCAATGTAATACATTGTATTACACCAGTGCATTAAGTCACATACGTTTGTTTTGTGCACTGTATATACAGGCAATGTAGGTGTTATTTGTGAAACATTACTGCCTGTTAAGCCACAGAGAAGAAAGATACTTTTATACAGAGCACATCCTGATCTGAGTTACTTCAGGCTGTTCTTAACTGCTCAAGAAAAACAAGCATTTGCAATGCAATAGGTCTCGCATTAGGAAAGTTTGAGCTATTGGTATTGTAAATGACACACTTTTTATTTAAGTGTTGGTTTTGAAAATAGCGAAATTAATAGCTTTGTCATTTACAATGCCAAATAGCAAATATGACACCTATAGCATTTGTAATGCAATATGTGTTGTATTAACGTGAGTTAGATGTATTGATATTACAAATAATGGCTTAATTTTTTAAAAATAATTAATACTTAAATAAAAGTTATTGGAATTTATAATGACAATAGCTTAAACTTTTGTAAATAACGTTTGTGAAGATTATGTTCAGTGTATTTTATTGTGACGAAAATCCAAGAACAGAAGTGAAATATTAACATCTTTTTGTGATATTTGTAATAAAGCTTGAAACATTGAGAGATCATATTTGAACCAGTTGTTGTTGAATGGTTGCACAGATTGATGCTGTGGTGGCGCTGAGTGATGTGGTGGCAACAAGTGATGCTGTGGCGTTCATTGATGCTGTGGTAGCTCATAGTGATGTTGTGGTGCCCCTGAGTGATGCTATGGTGTTGCTGAGTGATGCTGTGGTGATGCGATACATATATAGAGTGAGTGCGATAGATAGATAGAGTGAGGGTGATAGATAGATAGAGTGAGGGTGATAGATAGAGGGAGGGCGCTACACAGATAGAGTGCGGGAGATAGATAGAGTGATGACTATAGCTAGAGTGAGTGCGATAGATAGATCCGCTCCCTGCACTGGCTCCCGGTCAGGAAGCGTATTCTCTTCAAGGTCCTGTGTCTGACCTTCAAAATCCTTAGAGGCATAGGCCCTGAGATCTTGGCCAACTCTATCTCCTTCTATGTCCCTACCCGCAACCTTCGATCGCAAGGTCAGGCCCTTGCTGTTGTCCCCAGATTTAGGCTCAGCAGGATGGGTGGCCGTTCCTTCAGGGTGAGAGCTGCATTAATCTGGAACACCCTCCCTGTTGAAATCCGGCAGATAGAGGACTTGCTGTCGTTTCGTAGAGCCATAAAAACTTTTTTATTTTAGCCCCCTTGGTTCAGCACTTTTTTGTTGCTTTTCGCCTTGTTGTGTTATGTCTGCTCCGTGTCTCTGCGCCAGGATGCTCCTTCGCTGGAGTCGCTGCGCGCATAATAAATTGTTATAACATAACATAACATAGATAGACAGATAGATAGAGTGAGGGCGATAGATAGAGTGATGACGATAGCTAGAGTGAGGGCGATAGATAGGTTGCGCTTTGTATGGATGTTCAACGTGTTACACTCTTTATGTCCCTGATCGAAGGGCAGGGCACCTTTGAAAGAGATAAGCATGTTGGTACAACCAGAGCAGAGCACTGTGAATGCAGATCTACCACCTGCAAAACAAGCAGGAAGTGGGATAAGGGAGGGGGTGGCAAATGGGGAGCACTTTTACGGCCGCTTTGATGTTCTCAGTGGCCACGTGGCTCACTGAGAACATCAAAGCGGCCACAAAAGTGCTCCCAAAGGCTGCAGGCGGACAAATGATGCAAGTGCCCAGCGCACAAGCACTGTACCTGATCCGTCTGCAGACTTTGGGAGCACTTTTGAAAGCCCCACTAAATATCTCGCCAATGCATCGCTAACGCGATGGCTTAGGCGAGACCTAACAAAGAGCCTTTTGGGTTAAACATGACCTACTGCTTAGTGTCTGTGATCCAATCAGATGCTTTTTTTCTGCCAACGTCACATTTTGCCACCAATCGGCCTGAGGATGGTTGGGTATTGTCTGCCCTTCATACAGATGTGAGGAACGATATACTGTATATGAGCCACGGACTGGGTGATATTCCCCTTAAATCCCTCTGAATTATCCTGGTGTTTCCAACTAGTCCTGATGAAAGCTTCCCCTAAATAACTGATAGGGGTTGAAACATCAACACGTTTGTCATGTAGACAGCTAATCGTTGATATTCGTCCGAATGGTGCTCTAATTCTGAGACAAAAATGAAAATTGCATTGCAAATGTGTCTACAATATTTCTGCTTTGCTCTCATTTATAGCACACATTTATTTACAAATGTCACTCACAGAACCGATAACTGGAGCATCTATAGATTATATATTTGTCTGAATTTGTTTAATCCCCCAAAGGACAGTCAATACTGTCAATTTACGAACTATGTGCATGCTGTTTTTTACGACAGGGAAACTAAGACGTGAGGCTATTCGCGGAGACAACCACTGTTGTCTTAAATATTATTGATTACCCGGGTTTCCAGGGTTACAGGGTTACCCCATATTTGAAGCTAGAGTGACTAGATAAATCCAGACACACTGGTTACAACATGGTAACTTTCTATCCTCCTCTTCTCCATTCATGTTACAAATATAAATATCCTGGGCCCGCAGCATGCAAATCCATTGAAATTTCAGGGCCACTAGAGGTGACATAAGCTCTGGCACAGACGGATCCTAGTTTTCACAAACAGTTAAAGTGAAGAGTGAGTGTTCACCAATGCGGCTCACAAAAACTTGAGTACGTGTAGACTCAGTGCTGACTAATGAGGTTAGTAAACTGTTGACTGGGTGCAGGCTTAGTGTTGAATAATGAAGTTTAAAAAAACAGCTGAGTAAGTACAGGCTGAGTGTAGGCCAATAAGGTTTGCAAACAGCCGAGTGAATGCAGGCTGAGTACTGATTAATGAGGTTTTCAGACAGCTGAGTGAGTGCAGGCTGAGTACTGAATGATTAGGTTTTCAGACAGCTGAGTGAATGCAGGCTGAGTACTGATTAATGAGTTATGCAAGCAGCTCTGTGGGTGCTAACAGTGCAGACTAATGAGCTTTGCAAATAGTTGAGTGAAGGCAGGCAGAGTACTGATCTATGAGGTTTGCAAATAGCGGAGTGAGTACACGCTGAGTGTAGGCCAATGAGGTTTGCAAACAGCTGAGTGAATGCAGACTGAGTGGTGATTAAGGAGGTTTGTAAACAGCTGTGTAAGGGCAGGCAGAGAGTAGGACAATGAGGTTTGTAAACAGCCGAGTGAATGCAGATTGAGTACTGATTAATGAGGTTTACAATCAGCTGCGTGAGTGTAGGGGCAGAGTGCTGACTAATGAGGTTTGCTAATAGCTAAGTGAGTGCAGGCTGAGTATTAACTAATACCTATGTATTTGACAAATGCTTGTGTGATGGAGTTAGGTACTGACCACCTGGACGTACTGGACACAGAGTAGGCGCCCTCCTGCCAAAGCCAGCAGATGAAACACCCTCAAGAAGATCAAATAAGGGTCCCAAAAGAGTTCATCCGAGATGCCAGCATACTACATGTGACAAAAAAAGCACACCTGTCTCTCATACGTCCTCATACAATGATACAACCCGCTCCCAAGCGCTGCGCTGCGTCCATTAACACGATAACAGCGCCTCGGTGCTCACCAGGCGCTACACAGAAACACTTTCCATCATGGGGGCGCTGCAAAGATCACACACTTCTGAGCAGGCACCCACGCGGCTGACTGCGATACTCAAGCGGACCAGCGCCTCTCCGGTGCGCCCCTTAAAGGAGTAGTAAGCGATATACAATAGTATATATAATACACTATCCCGTGACAGACCCCTGCCCCAAACACAGCTGTCTGGAGTCCCGCGCCTCCTCCACGCTGTGCCCTCTGCAGATCTCATGGGCCACAGAGCTGCCGACGGTCACAGGAGCGGAGGAGGCGCTGTGATTGTAAGTGAAGCTGTCGGGTGAGTAATGCTCCCCGTGCCACCCGATACCCTTTTTTAAGGAGTCATTCGATAAGTGAAGGCAGCCGGGGATGAATTATTGATGGAGAGAGCTGCGGCCTCCTTCGGGTCAGGTCACCGAGGCAGAGGGGGCCCGAGGGGCCCAGGACCCCCACCCCGGGGCCAAGAGGAGCCTCAACATTACAGAAGTGGAAGTGAAGCACGTACACAGCATTAAAGTGCATAGAGGCCCTGTGTGCTTTTAATAGCACAGAGGTGCTTGCAACCAGGGCACAAGTCGTAAAACATGGCTGTTTATCTCCCCCAAATAACTAATTTACAGCCCTGCCCGCCCCAATTCCTAAACAGATGAAGGTATTCACGCAGATACGGTCTTGCCGCTTAACACCGCTGCTGAATAGATGGTGTTGAGAGTCACAGCAGCTGCTCTACTCAAAGGCTTACCGATCCTGCAACAAGTCCCCGCTTCTGCAGCTCACCCTCGTGGATCAAGACAACAGACAGTGGGAGGGGGCGGAACAAAACGGGCCACGGACAACAGACAGCGGGAGGGGGGCGGGAACAAAACGGGCCATCGACAACAGACAGCGGGAGGGGGCGGAAACAAAGGGAACTCGGAGAACAGGAAACTAACAAGCCGTGAGCTTGCACGCTCCCGAACTTCCGGTTTTGGGATGTGCCAGAGGAGCGGTGGCGGCAGAAGTCAGGAGTGGCGGCTGAGGCCACTGATGCGGTAAGTGGGGCTTTTGGGGTGAGGGCGGTGTGTATGTCTGTGTGTGTGTGTGTCTGTCTGTGCGCGTCTGTCTGATTGTGTTATTCTCGTGTGTGCGTGCCTTTGGCCGGCCTGCGTAAGCTCGTCCACAGACCCAGGTAGGCTCGTGCACCGCTCTGTCTCCCTTGAGTAGCAAGAGGGCGACAATAGGTCGCGAGAGCGAGACCTAAAAAGGGAAGACATTTGGAGTCTTGTGAGACTCCAAACACTTCTGTCGCCCAAGTCAACACAGTAACCAAGAACATCAATTTATAGCACTGGAAACTTCCCTAAATGCTACACACAGACTGCTAAGTTGAGCAGAATACAACCGTAGTGATAGCATGTCTTGACTGATGTAATATAATTTATACTGGTGTCCCACAAAGCTCCCCAATAGGCTGCAAAGGCTCAGCATCCAAACTGCCAGAATGAGTTTGAAAACTGCAGAGGCACTCATTTAAAACTCGCTCTGAAGGAGATTCACTAGATACCAGTGGAGGCAAGGATCTTCGATGCTGTGCAGAGAGCCTAATGGGACAAGGTCCCAGCTTACACACAATGCTACATCCAACTACAACCCATAAAGGTGTCAACGATCATCCATGGCACATCTGAATTCTCAAATATCCTACAAACAGCTGAAACGTGGAGGAAGACCCTGGAGCCATGCACTACACACCAGAATACACTCAGACCAATTTGTAAGTTGGTATGAAAAACTAAGAGTGCTTCGGGAGAACCTGAAAATAGAATTTTCCCCATAACCTATAACTGGACTTAATTATTATGAGAGTTGCATCAAAGAGCCTGGGGTCTCCCCTCACTGGTTGAATTACAAATTCCATTTAAACCATTGGCTCATCTCTCCATATTTAAGTAATCCTCTGATGTAATCCTAAAACCATACGCAATGTTCTACAAAAACCCTCTAGAAATAGATGGCTTTCATCCTTACAAGTGTATCTTTTTTAGAAGGATTTGATGTGGCATTCAGTGAATGGTGGAGCACAATATGTGACTGATGTAGTTTTTTTAATTTAAATCGTGTTTAATACATTAAAGCCTGATTCGCATATGCAATTAGCCAAAATTATGCTGGTAAGTGTGTACTAGGTCTAAGAGCCAAATACCACGTTTCATGCGCTTTGGCCACTCTCCATAAGCTGTCTAGTAAGGAACATATTATCTTTAAACCGTTATGTCCGTTTTACAAGGTAGTTTGTCCTACAAGTGGTTCTATTTCGTCACCGCACTAAGTTGCACAATCCTTCTTGATCTCTGAGATCGGATGATCAACCTTTACTTGAACCTTTTCCATTGTCGAGACTTGAAGATGGAACAAATTATTGGAAAATGTATGAAAAAAATACTATCTGCTCAGGTTTAGGGAAGCCCTAAAAACTTCAGTAACTCTACAAATGTTTTGTGGAAGCTGGGTCTGCCTTTTGAGATCATTAGTTTTATGCACCTGCTTTTATATTTACTGACTTAAAAACAGGATACCCCAATTAGAGACAACAATTTTCACTTTAACAATCTCACAAACATAAGTATTCTGTGGGAAAGTGGGTGGGAGATTATTCAAAGAATCAGCCAAATTTCCCATATGCCTAGTCAACCACACATATGCATCAGAGGTTACAATGAAAAGCTGATTACCAAGTGTCCCAGAAAAATACCTGTAGGCACAAAATGTAGTAGCTAACGCAGACACCTAGCAGCACAGAGTGGCATGCTGAAAACAGCTTCTCTAATGCAAGCAAACCATCCCTAGAAACATAGTCTGAAATAGTGTCTGTCTACATTAGAGTCAGACACCCTCTTTATATGGAGGAAACAAAGTGTGAGGAGATTGGGGGATCAGAGAAGACTGTGATCCTGGGCACACGCACATAAACTGTGGGGAGTTAGAGAGCAAACCTTCGTACTTGAGCAACACTTATTACAGCTTTAAAGAAATGTTAATTGAGAAATATCTGAGCAGAATCTAATGCTACTAATGAACACTCAATTTACTGGCGAACAAACTGTTGTACAATTTTTTTCCCTCTAGAATAGCTTAAATATTGGAATAATAGAAAAGAAACTCTTAATAAATGTTCATAAAGTCTAATGCTTTTATGGGAGCTCTTTTGGTATAAGTGATAAAATATGCGGTTTGGCATGCAATATTTTCTTGAGAGGAGAACCCGTTATGTTTCCAGGAAAAAAAAGAAAAGCTCCTCCAATTGACAACTGTGCTCCTTTGCCGCACTCGCTTGCTCCACAAAATTGTTTTGGAGACGTATATCCCATCAGTTTTTAAGATCAGCAGTCGCCACTATGCATTTTTCTGAGGGGATCTGTGTTCCTCACCAACCTGCTGCAGCAAGCCAAATTTAACACCTTTTGCCATTCACAATGGGGACATAGCAGAGAAACGCTCACTAGTAGAATGTGATGTGCTGAAAAGCCGGGCCAGGTGTTCCCCTCTTGTCTTTAAGCCCTACATGGTGATTACATGAAAATGTAAAAGGTGGCTTTGGCTGACCATTGTAACCCAGGAAGGGAAGCTGAAGCACAGAAGTTGCCATGCACAATCAACACATCAAAAACTTCTCACAAGAAAGAGCATACCCATACCTAGCCAAAGATTTTTACACCAACAGAGCATATAGTGGCCCACAGAGTCAGAACCAAAGACCGTGGGGCCGCTACAACAGACGCCAGACATTGGTCGGTTTCTCAGACTCCTCGGCTGAGTCCTCTGATAGCTCCGATCAAGGTGGAGCATCTGGCCCTTCCAACAGACCTCCTTTTTTATCCAGAGGCCAAGCCGATCCCCCCAAGAGGGGAAAACTCAAGTCAGCCCAACGAGGTCCATACCCGTCAGGCGAACAGAGTACCAGACGCCAACACTATCAATGGTAGACCAGCAACTTGCTACTTTCACCAGTACAATGTCTACCCTAGCAGACTCAGCTAACCCTATGCCATTGCCCATTTTTAACCTTACACATCACTCCCTTTCCAACACTGAATTGTCGTTATTAAACAAAGGCCTTTAATTTGTTCCGACGGTACGTCCCAATTATTTGGATGTGCAGACAGAGATATTAAGGTTCTTTAGAAAACTGAGACTACATGCTTTTTTTCTACTTCATCCTAAACCAGCACTTATGCCAAATACTCCATTCAGACCTCCTTCTACTTTCTCACCAGTGGGCAACATGGTTCCTCCTGAGATACTGACATTTGAGAAATTGGTCCTACAGGACCTCTCCAATTTAGAGAAGCAGCATACCTTCATTCCCTACAATATAACCCTGGAGGAGAAAAAAGCATTGTTCAGCCTCAAATCTAACTCTGACTTAATTATTAAGTCTGCAGATAAAGGCGGTGGAATTGTGTTGCAAAATCTGGACACATATAAAGCAGAAGTTCTTCGTCAATTGAACAATCCCTCACACTATGTCAAACTTCCAAGGAACCCGATAGTTGAGATACAAAATTTGATACAGTTGGTCACTAAGGAAGGCCTAGATTCAGGCTTTCTAAGCAAAAAAGAATATTTTTTCCTTAATGCCAAATCTCCACGTACCCGGTTATTTACACGCTACCGAAGGTGCATAAAAATGTAGAACAACCCCCCGGTAGGCCCATCGTGTCCTGCTGCGGGTCAGCCTTAGAGCCTTTGGGCCTTTTTGTGGACCATTTTATTAAAGATTTTGTGCCGGCCACTCAATGCTACATACGCGACAGCACACATATGACCAATATGATAGAGGAACATCCATTTGACTCTACGTCCAATGTACTTTGTACTCTGGACGTGGAGTCGCTATACACAAACATACCTCAAAATGACTCTATGCTAGTCATTGAAAGAGTTCTCAACAGCCGCCCAAGACCCCATTTTATACCTACATTATTCATTCTTCAGCTTTTAGAAATTTGTCTTTCCAAGAACTATTTTTTATTTGACGGCCAATATTACGGCCAGATCAAAGGCACATCCATGGGGGCTGTTTTTGCTCCGAACCTGGCAGTATTATACATGGATAACCTAGAATGTGGGCGTATCTTGACCCCGTCTAACCATTTCCATAGTGGCATTGCCCTATGGAAAAGGTATATTGATGACATCTTTATGATCTGGAATGAATGTGAAGACCGACTACCCCCATTCTTACACTGGCTTAATTCCAACTGCAGTGGTTTGAATTACACCCTAACCACCAGCCACACAAACATTCCCTTCTTAGATCTAAACATACAGGAGAGGGAAGGTGTTCTCATTACTAGCCTCTATAGAAAACCTACTGAGCGCAATACCTTATTGTGTTACAAGAGTAATCACCCAAGAGCACTCCGTGATTCTCTACCCTATTCACAATTCTTAAGGCTTAGGAGAAATTGTTATCTAAAAGAAGATTACTTCAGAGAAGCTCATCTACTCAGTGCTAAACTTAGCGCCCGTGGCTACCCCCGCAGATTGATAAAAACTTCGTTAAAAAGAGCGTGGTTTTGTCCAAGGGAAGCATTATTGGAATCCAAACCTAAAAAGACACAGAACCGGCTGGTCTGGGTTACCACCTTTTCTCCAATATCTAATTCCCTCACTAAGAGCATTAAAAAACACTGGCCCGTGTTGAATGCTGACCAACTACAACTAGAAAAACCTATGTTTGCCTTTAAAAAGTCCAAGAACTTAAAAGACCATCTGGTGCGGGCAGCATTACCCACTTCTACAGAAATGACCACAATTGATACACTCTGGGGACTGCCAAGACTCACTGGGCATGTCAGATGTGGTAATTGTTCCATGTGTGATAGCACTATAGAAGGCAAAGAGTTTGTGTACAAAGATATCAAATATGAACGTAGAGAATTTTCTAACTGTAACAGCTCAAATGCCATCTATGCAATTTTCTGCCCTTGCTCTATGATTTATATAGGACAAACAACTCAAAAGACACGAACAAGGATGTGCCAACATCGGAGCAGGATACGTTGCAGAACTGCGAATGCTCCCCTTGTACAGCATTTCACTGAACAGGCCCACACAGAAATGGACTTCAAATGGACTATCATCTGCTTGGTCAAACTCCCTAGCCGTGGTGGCAACCTACAACAACTTCTGAATAAAGAGGAACTACGTTGGATTTTGAAGACAAAAAGTCTTCATGCTGGCCTTAATCGGACTGAGGATTGGACCTCTTTGATCTAACTGCCTTGAACTGACTTTATGGTCTGAAATTGATTTTTCCTTTCGATACTCTGACTGGCGCCTACAAACACAATTGTCCTTCCCCTTTTTTCATATGTAAATAATTTAAACTATTTATTGCTAGAAATTGTGAACATATGATATAAATTTATTAATTTTGTTTGCACCTTGGTACTGCATGTCTAAATTGATTTGAATGTACCGGCATGCAATTTCCCGTCCTTCACTCGGTTAAATATTAATGCACTCCCTTTTCGCACTGCTTTTCCAAATATCACAGCCCTCCCTATGGTTCCTTTTCGCAATAAAAAATGGCCGACAACTTTTGCTGTATGCCGATTGGCTCACAGCACCCACGTGACAACCTATGTTCACTACATCGCGTTCTGCCTTTGAAGTGGACGCCGCGCAGATTCCCCGTGCCAGCAAGAACCCCCATTGTGGACTTGCGTGCTGTATTGCCAGGTGAGACCGAGCACTGCTCTCTGTTTGCTCCCGCTCTATTTTGGCTAAGAGACACCGGCACTCACGCCGCCGGCTTGTTTGTTTATTTATTTTTTCAGACCCGGATATCGAAAGCAACGTATTTCGGGTAAGCTGCCTTCCCTTATAAGCGTTATTGTTAACGCTACCTCCTTGCCATCACCCTAATTTTAATTCGTCCTCTTCACTCACATATCCTATCCTACCCTGGACATTCTTCAAAGGTAGGATTCGTTCTCATAGACCTGCAACGACTGCATTAGTTTGAGTCATTTCATAGTTCCCTTTTCCCCCATATTAGATCAATTACGGTTTTTGCCCTGGAGCAAAACACCCGTTTTCTCAAATTGAGTGCTACATAATTGGTAAGCAGCTCTCTTTTGAGACCTCACCCCTCCCCTTCACATCCCAGTGTTTGCACTTATCGGCACTCCTACACTGACGCCGATTCACTACCCGAACGATTATTTATCACTATTGCACCCCGGTTTGTACCAGCTAGAGTTTTCCACAATCACTGTCGAGACGCTGCGCCACTAGCCTTTCTCCTTCCGTTGTTTACACTGCCTGCACCTAGCATGTACTACACTCCGCTGCCGTCAGCACTTTGGCATGGTATGAGTCATGCAACCTATGCACACAGTTTTAACAATGCTTTATTGATATGTCTTTATCTTTTTTATGTCTCCCTTCTCTTTCTATGGTATGGCATACTTATTTTTACATCAGTGACATTCTTACAAATGTGTATTTTTAAGGCAATTACCCTCTGTCCTGAGGATGAACCTTTATTGTCTATGGTTCGAAACGTCGTCGACACCATTACACTAATTGCATAAGTTGATTTACACTTTTTATTGCATATGTGTATGTTACAGATTGTCTGGTATATGATTTATTCTAATCAGATGTCCTGCTATTTTCTTCATGTTGTATGTTTTCTTAGTGTGTTAGTCGGACACCGGCTGGTGTCCCGCTTCTATCACACTCTGTGTTTTATTGTTTCATGATTATTCTTGTATCAGGGTAATAAATTGTCCGGCTGGACATTTCCCCCCCTAAAAAAATATAGTTCCATTTGGTCTATATTTATTTCTCCTTACACTTTCTTCTTCTAAGGACCCCTGTTCTTGATAATAAAGTACCTACCTATGGTCCTTAGTATATTGCGCCTTGGGTTCCCTTGTCCTGGTCTAATAATGCACAATCAACACAGCAGGAACACATTAACATTTAGAGATGCTGATAATGACTATTCTAAACCAACATACTGAACCGGCTCTGCACAACCAAGGGATTATTATTAAAGAGCTGCCTATTGTCCTGCATTTATCAGATAGTGTTAACGAACAATCCTCACTGGAGACAATAACCTGAGCCCAGAGTTAAGTAGGGGAATGAGTCTGTAAACTAGTTTTCACTAATGGGATGTCTTGGACGTTCAATGTTTTCGCACATGTAATCCTAACGGAAGAGCAAGTAAGTCTCAAGTTTAAGAACTTGGCACTATATGCTGCTTGTTTCTGGTTCAGGGAAGACCTGGCTTGGCAGTTCAGGCTGGACTGTTCCCATGAGGCACAGGGTCAGACTGATTTGCATATAGCTGGGTCTGAACTGAGGTGGCAAAGTGAGTTAAAGAAAGAGGATGGATTCAACCCAGATCTGTGACTGGGGGTGAGTGTCTGAAAAGTTTCAGTACTCAGTCCATCATCTCCTTGTGTTTATTATATACAGCTTCACCAATCAGCTTAGGGTTGGGGGAGGTCACGTGGGCACTGTTTGTCAACTACAGATACGTGGCTATTTAAATGTGATAAAAGTATAATGATAGGTGAAAGAAATCCTGTCTTGGGCCAGTCCTTTCAGTACGCCTTTGGTGCGCATTTCTTTTATTGAGGAAGTGTTGAAGCTTTAAAAATTGGCAGATACAGTGACAGGGGAATAGCAAAAGTATGATTACTAAGATTGCAGGCAGTAATGATTCCTCCAAGTACTGCAACTTTCTTAGTATTGCAACTAGATTGTTAGACTGAACACTGCCTCCCCAAAGGAAATATCCACATTTGTGTTACAGTCCGACTTTTTAAACACACAATTACTAGCAATGTGTTGTCCTGATTACAAGTAGTAACAACCTTGACAAAAAATGGGAGCAGATGAAAAAGACAAGACTACAAAGCTTGACTGCTTGGAAGGGCTGGGATTAAATCTCAGGTCTTCGGATTCTAGTTTCCAGCTAGACCGCAAAAAGGCTGGGGTGGTAATGACAAAGCCGTGATATATTACCCCTTTTAGGGAAACATCACTCTGTGGAAGGGGGGAGTGGGGTCTAAACATACTCTTAATAAAATGTTTACTACAAGGAAGTTGTGTAAAAGAAGGACTGGCAAGCTTAGAAGCAGGGACATCTTAAGGATTTTGGGGGCCCTGGGCTAAACATATTTTGGGGGCCCCTGTTCAGAACAGCTTTGAATTTATGATCCAATTTGAGCCCCTGTTTGCCACGCCGTTTCTGCTTCCTCAGCTGCTTTAGCGATCCAGTCTGCATCATAGGCATTAGCCTCTGTATTCCCGATGAAAACGGACGCGTGCAGCTGACAGAAGTAGGATTTAGTGTTTCCTGCCCTGTTACTAGGTTTTTAATACTTTTTGAATTGTACATATGTGGCTGAATTACACTGTGCTTTTTAACAATTTCTTCTACCTACCCACACTTGAACTGTAGTTGATTCTGTTTGCCTACACCTCTTTAGCTGCCCCGATTCACATCTCGCTTTTCCTCCAGTCCTGGTCTGCTGCGGCTGATACACCGATTGTGCGGAGGGCTGGGGCTACTATCGGGCTCCTCACTTCCGCCCACGCAGTTTCTGCTTCCTCAGCTGCGTTAGCGATCCAGTTTGCATCATAGACATTAGCCTATATATTCCTGATGCAAACGGACGCGTGCAGCGGGCGCGTCGCTGGTGCGCCAAAGGCAAGCCTGTCTGTGGCCAGAGGCATCCGGCGCTGGCCATGCTGCCCAATTCCCCTCCGGTGAATTTGTTTCACTATATATATGCAATAGGGAAAAACTGCTTAGCCTAGGCGGCTACCATTATGTTAGTACAGCTGCTGATCTGAGCTTGGAGGTTGACTTTCGATGCAATAAGTGCAACTGGTCTCTCCTCCAGCCCAGGAAACTCGCACCCAAGAACCTCCCACGCAACAATAAGTGTAAAAACAATAAGTAAACAGAGGACTTAAAGGCTACCCTTTTAAATTGTTGCTCTATGCAAAAGCATGAACCACACATTTATGACCTACTTTTAGATGAACAGCCTGATCTTTTATTTCTCACTGAGACATGGCTGTCTGAAGCCTCCAACCCTACTATCACCTCAGCCTTCCCTATGGGTTAAAAACTCCTCAGGAGGGACCGACCGAGTGGGAATGGGGGAGGTGTTGCCATAATTAATAATCAAAAACTAGACTGCTCTCCCATCCTGATGGAAGACAACGTGGGCACAGAGTCCTTAGGCTTCCACTGTACCTTATCTCCCCCATCATAGCGTAGCTGGTTTTCTGATTTACAGACCTCCTAGTGCAACTGGAAATTTTATTAATACAGCCACCACCTCCTTGGCCTTAAATTACAACAACTGCCTTATTCTGGAAGATTTCAATATACATATGGACAATGGAAGAGACCCTCAAACAATTTCCTTGTTGAAGACGCTGCAGCCCTGCAACATGTTTCCATCTATTTCATCGGCCTCCCATTAGAAGGGCCATACCCTAGACCAAATCTTTCACAACTTTGACATATCAGTAAGCCTTCCTCTTCCCTTTACCCCGTCTGACCACCGCCTATTAAAATATGTCCTTCCCAACTCTGCCACAGCCCCTCGGGCTAACGCAGGGAAGAGGGACCCTAATTACAGGACGTTCCATAAAATATCTATCCCGATGTTAGCAGACGCCCTCAGTCATTTCTCACTGGAGCTGTCTGGCTTTCCCGAGATTAATGGTTCCGAATCAACATTGGTGCAACGGTGACAGCTGTTTCTCGCTCCTCAAAGAGGTCAGCGGCACAAGCTCCATGGTTTAACAATTCCCTCAGATCTAGCAAAAGAAATTTTAGAAAAATGGAACGGAAATGACATGAATCCTATCTACCTGAGGACAGGAAGGTGCATAAAGACACCTTAAAAGCTCATTACATTCTCGTGAAGTCAGACAAGAAAAACTTCATTCAAACCAAGTTAGAAAATGTCCAAAATAGGAGTAAATAAATCTATAGCATAGTTAAATTCTTTACCGCCCCAAAAGCCAGCACAAAGGAAGGGCCATGCACGGAAGAAAGGTCTAAGCAAATAGCGCAATTCTCCCACAAGCAAATCTCCGTGACCCAACAAGCCTTCACTAACATCTCAGAGAAAGAACTGACCATTTAACATTAGTTCTAATAGCAAATTTCACCTCTTGGATCCTCCATCTTTACTAACTTTCCCTGAAGTTCAGCTTGAAGAGTCACTGACCCTTCTCCAAAGCATTAAGTCTGACTCTTCTACTGACCCATGTCCAGCAAAAATCCTAAACCTATTAGCTCCCAACATAAACCCCACTGTAAACCAGCTCTTTAATGCTTCCCTTTCTTCAGGAAACATGCCGAAATTATGGAAGAATGCTAAGATTCTTCCACTGATAAAAAAGGCTAACGCTAAACTGATGGACCCTGCCAACTACAGGCCTATCTCCCTTCTTCCGGCCCTCTACAAAGTATTAGAGAAGCATGTATACAAGGCCCGCCAAACATGGGCGTCCACAGAAATGTTTCCAGGGAGGAACAATATTTTAACTTCATCACTCGCCTTCCGGGGGGGGGCAACATTTTTCGTTCATCACTCGCCTTCGAGGCACGTTAAAGCAGACAGCCCATTGTCATTCTTTATGTGGTGATCAGTAGCAGACAAAATGACAATGGGTCCACAATATGCTCGAGGTCGGGGAGGGGCTGCTGCAGCCTCTAGAGTTCAAAGAAGATTAAGGACCAAAGGCGTCCGTAAAAGGAATGGGACCGGTGATCCAGGGGGGGGGGCAAGTGCCCCCCCTTGCCCTCCCCTGCGGACGCCCATGCCTCCAAAAGCACATTGAAGATGGAAAGCTTCTTCATGTGTCCCAATCCGGTTTTAGGGCTCACTACAGTACGGAGTATTGCTCTGCTGGAATTGACTGCATTTCTCCAGGGTAAGCTGGACCAGGGAGACAAGGCTGTTCTGATACTGCTCGAACTGTTGGCGGCCTTCGATACGGTCTCACATGAGAGGCTCCTGGAGAGACTTGCTAACATCGGCCTGGGGGGGGGGGAGAATGCCTTAACATGGATGTCATCCTTCTTGGCAAATAGATCTCAGGGCATCTGGCTCTCCCTTTTCCCATCCCCGTTTCCAGCCATGAATGTAGGTGTCCCTCAGGGCTCCATTCTTAGTCCTACCCTTTTTATTAAGATATATCTATCCCCCCTTGCATTTCTGGTAGAGGAAGAGGGCTCCAAAATTGTTTCCTTAGCTGATTTTTACATGTGAAAAAGGAACCGACTTTGACGGGGAAATGATTAGGTCTTGCTTCACAAAGGTTTTTAAATGGCTTTAGATCAATCAGCTTAAGTGTAATCCTAACAAAACTGAACTTCTTTTCTTTGGTAATCCAGAAACGCCTGACTGGAGCTCATGGTGGCCAAAAGATGCCTCCCGCAGAAAAGGAGAAAGTCAAAAACTTAGAAATTGTCATAGACAAGACACTCTCCATGCGCTTTCAAACCAAAATCTAACTGGCGCTTGCTTTGCCATGCAAAACCAAATTCTGCCATTGCTACCGCTTGAGATCAGATCGTGGTGCATGCTCTGGTGACATCAAAGCTTGAATATGCCAACAGCTTGTACCTCGGTCTTCCCAAATCCCTTATCCAGAGCCTACAAGTGGTACAAAATGCAGCAGCCAGAGCCATCCTGAGACCTAAACCCAGATCTAGTATGACCCCTATTCTTAAGTCTCTACATTGGCTCCGCATAAAAGAACGGCTCGACTTCAAAGCGATGACCATCTTCTTTAAAGCTTTCCAGGGCTTAGGAGCTGGCTACATATATAAGCGCTTTAATTGCTGCACAACATCTAGACCCCTAAGATCCTCCAATGCCAACCTGGCCATCCTGCCTAAAATATGCTGTGGCCCACTTGAGGCAGATCCCTCATCTTTCTAGGCTCAAAATTGTGGAATAGACTCCCTGAGTCTCTGAACCTAACCACAGGCCTATTCTCTTTCAGGAAGAACTTAAAAATCTGGCTTTTTAATAACTAATGGGGCTTTTACTCATGTTTTCCTCCCACTGTCATGCGCCAGAACACTCTAGTCTGAGTAGCTGCGTGCTTTATTAAATACACTATTTCATTTCATTAGGTCCCTGACAGTGCAAAGGAACACTCGTCCAAATTCTAAAAGCATTGTTTATGAGGCCTTGCTTCACTTTTATGCTGCCTGTGCGTCACTTTTTGTGATGCGCCAGGAGTGTAAATAATGTGCCATGTTGCGCCCTATTTACAAAGTGATGCATCTAGGCAGATGTGTTACTTTGTAAACCCCTGCACCACATTATACCTGCACCATGTATAATGTATGCAGGGTGGCTGTTCCCTCCCAAAAAGCCTCGTAGAAGTGGCGCATTGAAATCTATGAGAACTCAGTGCGCCACTTCTAGGATGCCATTGCGTCAATATCTTACACCTGCCACACAGCAGGCGTAAGACTTATGCAGGCCCTTTCACATTGGGCTTGTCCCATGTGAAAGGACACATTCCTGGAGTTGCGTCTATTTTCAGACACACCCCAGCAATGCATCATTTTTGCACCTACTGATACTTCAGAAATACTGACATATCTGTAACTCCTTGCGACATGATGCGTCATGTTGCAAGGAGGGCGCACTAAGAAGTGACACATCCCTGTTGTCACACAGCGATGCATCACTTCTCATAAATAAGGTCCTAAATGTGTTTACATCTAATATTCAGGGATAGTAACCTGTTTTCAATATTGTTACACAGCAGCAGCTCAAAAATATTACTGCAAATAATCTCTGTGACGTCCTCCCATTTCTTATATGTTAGGCCTTGTTTTGATCTAAAAGAAACTATTTTTATGTATATTGCATGAAACATAAACACAACATTTCTCTGCAAAATGGCTGCACTAGATTTTCACACATCAGGTACATAAAAAATAAATTAAACGAAGACAGTATTTAAAACAATCTGTTTAAGAAATATTCAAGGTCATTAGGGCAAAACTCTGGAGAACGAGGCTGACTCTTGTCAGGGGGCCCCCTGAAAGGCTGGGGCCCAGGGCCAGAGCCCACTTTGCCCATGCATTAAAAAGTCTGTGTCAAAATCGAAAGGCAGTAGCAAATTTTCACATAACAATCAATCCATTTCAATATCCCAAAAATAAGCAAAAGAAATACAAAATAAGTGGCTAGCATGTTTGAAATAGCTTTAAGGAATATACACATCCGGCACGTTTAAGCATAGGTGGAATGCTGAAAACAAAACCTTTACGCAAGAGACACACTAACACAGGAACAGTGCAGGCCTGCCTGCGAAACAGAACAGTCACAGTAGAGACAATATCAGAGCTAACATCCTTTGGACACCCCAGACAGCAGTAGTGCAAAAGACACTCACAAAAATAACAGGCAACAACAGTCTAAGTTTCCTTCAGGCACCAAACAGGCATCACCATTGAAAGCTTATCTCAGAGACAGAACTGACCAATCAAATAAAGGAGTACGCTTGTGGAGTCCCTCCACACGAGCAACAGACCAGGGAGAGGATGTGGTGCAGCAGCCAGAGCTGCCAACTCGGAATCTGGGGATTGTTGTATTGTATTTAAATTTATAGTGCGCACAGCTACCCACATGGGGTCTCCCGGCGCAAGACTGAAGGCAGTGATCGTGAGGTCAGAGAGTTATGACTGAGGGAAGAGCAGGGTTTTGAGCTTTTTTCAAAATTTTGTCAGGGAAGGCTCAAGTTTCAGTGGAGCCGGAAGCGCATTCCACAGTTTAGGGGCAAGGCAGGCGAAGGATCGTCCGCCAATTCTTGCCAGTTTAAAACGAGGAATTAGGAAATTCCCTTGAGAAGAGGATCTAAGAGGGCGGGCGGGAGTGTATGGTTGGACAATAGACTGGAGGTACGCAGGGGCTAGCCCCTGCTTGATCTTATGCATAAAGCAGAGGGCCTTAAATTTAATTCTGTTTTCAATGCGGAGCCAATGTAGATCTTTAAGATAGGGGGAGATGGATGATCTCCAGGGAGCTTTGCAAAGTAGGCGGGCAGCAGAGTTTGGAACAAGCTGGAGTTTCCTCTGTGTCTCCGCGGTGACTCCAAGGTAAAGTACGTTACCGTAGTCCAGACGCGAGATGACTAAAGCCTGGACTACCGTACGCCTTGTCGAGTCCGGGAGCATCCAGAGGATTTTGCCGAGCCACCCAAGAATGGAAAAACAGGTGGCTGCCACTTTGTCTACCTGGTGTCGCATGGATAGTGAGTCATCTAGGACAAAGCCATGGTTCCGTACCTGTGTAACAGGCAGGGGTAGAGGCCCCATTTCTGATGGCCAATGTTGGGGTCCCAGAGGTGTTTATGCTTGCCTAAGATGACTACCTCCGTCTTGTCCCCGTTCAATTTCAGGAGATTGGTCCGCATCCATTCAGCAACTCTGCTGAGCCCCAGTTTGAGAGCAGATGGGGCACAAGTTTTGGCAGGGGAGAGTGAGAAAATGATTTGGGTATCGTCTGCGTATGAGTAAAGGGAAATCCGGGTTCAAGTCTCTGCATCGCCACAGTATCCTGTGATTCTGGGCAGGTTACAAAGTCTCACGTGCCCACCACGAACAGCGCCTAGATACCCTCATGGGTGATAAGATGTGCTATATAAATCTACAAACAAACAGACCAATAGGGGCAGCAGCACGAGCCCATGTCCATGAAACAATGAAGATGGACAAAGAGTTCCCACATTCCCAACACAGAACAGGCAGAAGCAGGCCTCACTTTCACAAGTATGGTGTGGGTAACAGCACACACACACTCTCACACTCACACTTACACTCCCGGCTCCTCACATGGGCAGACACCAAGCAAGATTCTCTCACACATGTCAGAGTCTCAGGAAACAGCAGAACAGGTGCACACTGCGCTTGTACGTGGAATGTGGGTGTACACAGGGCTGAATGTCTTTGTCTTTCCTTGTAGGAGTAAATTACTGAAAAATGCAGCCATGTAGAGAAAGGTGCTCTTGGAAATCACTCTTCTTTAGGCGGCTTTTGTGATAGTAGAGACCATACGCCTGCTTTAATATTGTTCAAATGTGCTAAAAATTAAGAAGGTTTGATGTAATATGCAATCGAATCAAATCAATATGTGCCACTCAGGTTTAATTGCAAGTTATACCAGCTTTCACATCTAACATTCAGAATGCGAGCATCAGAAGGCAGTAGAGTGCTGTATTTTTTCAATACTGTGATGCAGCTGTAACTCACTAATGTTCTTAAAATAATCTATGTGACCCCTTCCATTTCTCATAAGGGAGGCACTGTTTTGATCTAAACAAAACTTTTTTATGGTTGTTCCGTGTTTTTAAAAAAACCTAGGCACAACATTTCTCTACAAAACTTCTGTAAGGAACTCCCACACATCACCCTTACTAAAAATAAACGAAAAATCATAGGATTTAAACAATCAACCTTTAACCCCTTGCGTGCTCGTGACGGAATGGTTCCGTCACGAGCCTCGGGTGGGCTGTGCTGGTGACGGAACGGTTCCGTCACGGCCGGCTCGCCGTGCCTGCGCGGCGCGAATTCCACGCCTGCGCTGAAGGTTCTATTAGGCGGGCGGGGCCGTGACGGAACCGTTCCGTCATAAGCACAGCCCACCCGAGGCTCGTGATGGAGCGGTTCCATCACGAGCCCGGAGAGCGCCGCGCGGCCCCCCTCCCCCTTAGCACTGCAGCGGAATAGCCGCCGCAGCTAAGGGGTAAAGAACCATTCAAGGGCATCAGGACAGGTTTGTCTGGAGTACACAGTTGGCTCAAGCAGACATTAAAGAAGGCTATCAGGGGCCCCCTGAAAGGCTGGGGCCCCGGGCCAGAGCCCACTTTGCCCATGCCTTAAAACGTCTCTGCTTAGAAGTCATGCTTCCGAGCTTCATAGCGAACATACCCATTATACCAGACACACTAACGGAGGCAATGAAGTGTCTACGTTGTTTTATTTATTTATTTATTTATTTTTGACATTTCTAGAGCGCACCAAATACCCTCAGGCGTCTCGGCGCTGAAAAAACTGTTACTTGTGAAAAGGAAGATGAGAGATTGACAGGAAATCATTGATTAAACAGCCATGTTTTTAGAAGTTTCCGGAAGTGAAAGAGGGAAGGATTCAACCTAATGTCTTGGGGAAGAGTGTTCCACAGTTCCGGGCTGCCACTAAAAAGCGACGATCACCCCAAGACACTGTTTTCGTGCGTGGGATAGCTAGTTGGTTGAGGGTGGCTGATCGTAGCAATCTACTTGGTTTGTACAGTTGCAGCTGCTTTTTCAGAAAATGTGGTCCTTGATTTTTAAGCGCCTTGTAGACTATGCATAATGACTTAAAGTGTATTCTGTTACGAATAGTGAGCCAGTGGTATTCCTTTATAGTATTTGGTATAGGCTCATGTTTTGTTTTTCCAGAGAGCAGACGTGCTGCCGCGTTCTGAATAGACTGTAGTTTGCTTATGACTCTGGATTGTGCTTTAAGGAAAAGGCCATTGCAGTAATCCAGAGTTGACATTACTAAAGAGCTGACCAAAATTTTGATGGCTGACTCCGGGAGAAAGGGGCGGATCTTCCTGATCCTCTTCAGTTTAAGGTGGGCAGTAGATACTGTTTTTTTGGCGTGATCCATGAAGTTTAGTCCTTCATCGACAATTATTCCCAAATTCCTGACTTTAGCTGTCGGGCTTGGGGGGGTGCCAAAAGCTTCTGGCCACCAGCATGATGGCCAGACTGGGAGAAGAGGTCCAAAGATGACTACCTCAGTTTTTTCTGAGTTTAATTTCAGACAATTAGTAGCCATCCATTCTCCTATATCTAGCAATCCCTTTTTGAATTTTTGTGCCACTTGATCTCCATCGCCTTTAATGGCTAACACCAGCTGGGTATCGTCGGCATAGGAGGTTAGGCTCATCCCGTGTGCTTTGATGGTGTTAGCAAGGTCCGACACATAGATGTTAAATAGTGTCGGACTGAGGGATGAGCCTTGGGGAACTCCACATGGTGATGAAAGTGGTGCCGATTGAAAAGGTCCTAAAGTGACCGCCTGCGTTCTTCTGGCCAGGAAAGAGGCAAGTAGATCTCTGGCAGAGTGACAGATACCCAGCTCCTCGACACGGTCGACCAGAATGGTATGGTCGACCGTGTCGAAGGCCGCGGATAGATCCAGCATTACCAGGATCGCTGTCCCCCCCCAGATCCCTGATTGCCCTGATATCATCAGCAGCCTTGATCAAGGCTGTTTCCGAAACCCAAATTGCGTGTCATCCAAAAGGTGATGTTTTTCGATATATTCGGATATCTGAATATTCATAGCTTTTTCGATTACTTTAGCTACGAATGGGAGACTCGCAATGGGCCTGTAATTTTTCAGTTCGTTTTTGTCGAGGGAAGGTTTTTTTAACAAGGGCTTTAATAGGGTTTTTTTTAACGGGTCTGGATATGTGCCTGAGAGTAGGATGGAGTTACAGACTTGAGTGATTACTGGAATAATCGACTCCATTACAGGGGGAAGGACTGAAAAAGGACAAGGGTCCAGGGCCGATCCTGATTTGATTGTTGACACAATCTTTCTTATGTGGTCGGTTGAGACTGGTTGAAAGCTGAAAAACGTGTTAGCTGGAAGTGAGGTGGGGGAATTAGATTTCCTTAGGGGTGTTTTGGCCGAGAAAGCTTGATAAATGTCATCAACTTTGGTGAAGAAAAAGGAAGCTAGAGAGTCACATAGTGCTTGTGAAGGGGGGGGGGGGGGGGGGGGGGGGGAGTGAGATCCTGAATATTGCCTGACAGTGATTTAGTAATTTGGTACAGTCGCCTGCTTGAATTTTTAGCTTTTTGGATTTGGTCGGAATAAAATGCTTTTTTCGCGTTAGTAATCATGGTTTTATAGAGTGCCAATGATTCCTTGTAGTTCGTTTTACTAGCTGTATCATAGGTTTTCCTCCAGTGCCTTTCCTTGTTACGGGTAGTTTGTTTTTGAAGCCTTAATTCCTCGGAGTACCATGGGGCAGTGGGTTTAGCTCTGTTTCTAGATAACGTTTTAGTAGGAGCTAATTCATTCGTAGCCTGGCCCAACCAGGTCTGAAATTGACGTAATGCGGAGTTGGGTTCGGTAGACAACATTGGGCGGGTACGATCCAGATTTAATCGGAGGTCGTCCTGATTGACATTTTTCCAGTCTTTAAAATGTTTTTGAGATGTTGAGGTAGATTTTTTATTAGGGAGGGTATTAATGGTAATTCATTACGCACTTACAATCTGAAATGCGCTGTTTCTAAGCACTCCAAATGCCTGCAGATAAAGAATAACAACGCAAATGTACATGACATTTTCTCGAGTCCTGGGCTGTAGGTGGATACTCTGCAGTGGCTACGGTGGATATTATTTACTAGGTCCCAAGATGCAATGTCATTCCAACGGAATAACAGTTATTCATTGCGTACACTTGTCTCTTGGGTGGAGGGTGCCCCATTCTTTTTTCTTTTAATTCATACTTATTTATAATCGACAGCAATGGCTAGTCGCGAGCAGTCAAATGTTAAAGGGACTTTACTCAAAGACAGTAGGAACAGTTAATCAGAGCTGATAAACTCAATATCAGAGCAGTACTTCTTAAAAAGAACACATGACAGATTTAAATAAGTGCATAGCGTAATTAAACTCTGAAATTGCGTTCCTGGCAATTCGCTTCTAAAAAAAGCGTTTTTGATGTCTCTGTATGAACAAAGTGTTTCCCGGGTGATCAGCGCCCTGCAAAGTCGCAACCGAAAGCGGGCCACTCTTGCCACTGTGCATAAGTGTCCTACTACTGCTTATCGCTATTCATGCTCCGGCTCCTTATGTCAATGCCAAGACTACTTGTCCACATGTGGTAGCCATGATTAGCATCAGAATAGACCTGGTACTTGTGCTTTTCCCCCGCCTCCTAATTCTCATACCACCGATGCTTCTTTTGGTCTTTTTACCTTAACGAGCCACATCCCTGTATTCTGCTTGGCTCCAGTAAAGTCCACTTCTCAGCCTTTCTCAGCCATGCTCCTAGTGTTATGGGGTGGGTGTTTTGTTGTTCCGTGAAAGCGCGCGTTCAGACACACTTCTATTATCCCGGCTGGAGTTACGATGTTGTCTAACAAAGTGAGCTGTTCAAGCCCGGTACATGAGAACAGGTTCTCTGGACATAGACATTGAAGAAGGACGAGTTTGACGCTACTCGAACATATTTTAAGTGTCTTATTAGAATTGGAATCAAACCAATTGACTTTCTATTACGCTCCTCAAAATTAATCACGAAGAAAGCTCGTGTATCAATATATTTCAATATGAATTGGAAATAATGCAATGACTTAAATTATGACGTTTGTGAATTATTCGTATCATAAGTGTTCCTATTGCTATGCCTAAACCGGGAAATACTGCAAACATTTTTAAAACATTTGCACAACTTCAATTATTGCAAAACATTGAAATATGTATGTGTGTTTTGGTTTTACTCGAACATTTGGTAAACAAATCCAATCAGTTGCCATCCCAAGATGGCCGCTCATTTTACATGCTGTGAACCACATTACGAAGAGCATTTTAAGCTTTAAAGAGGTTGCGTGGTTGTACGGTGGTCCTAAGAACACCAGTCTTCTTTACCTAAAGGATTGCCATACGTTCTGAAAACATATACTTTGTGATTGTATGACGATTTCTTACCTCTTGCGAGGTCCAAAGTGCTGCTAAGTTTTTATAGTGCACAATTCATTTGCAGCAATACGTGTAACGTTTTAGCTGAAAAATTCATATTGATGTGCTGTTGCTTTTTAAATTGGAACGGGAGGACTTTATGAAATGGTTAAAAAATGACTTTCACTTCTGTGTTGCTAACTTTTGGATTCACTTGTACGACCGCTATAAGAACAAGCACCGCCTCTCCCCTACCTGCTTCACCGCCGAGGAAACAGGATACTGAATCCCGCCCCTCCAGGACTCCCTACCCTGCCTGATGGTTGCCAAGGCAATATTTCTGAAAATATTGTCGTGCTACCGTAAGGTAGGTCATGGAGTCCTCGAGAGGTGGGATCCAGAGCAGACAAATCTGCTAAACAGGAGCTTTTTCCAATGGCAGGCCTCCGTTTCCAGAGGCCTGCCAATGGAAAAAGGGGGCGTGGTTTCACGCAGTACTGAAATCCCCCTGTTCAAAATAGGTCTTTGCCTGCAGCAGGGCCATGCCCTGCAATGCAGGCTTCGACCTAATGAGGCACTGTGAAGGAAAGGACTTGCCGAGGATCATTCTGGCCAAGTGAAGACGCTGGGATTTGAGCGCAGTCTCCCTGTGAACCTCTGTATAATTCATGCTCAGCTTCTGTGTACACACCTCCTACAGTATCCCATATAACAGCACACGTTGTTCAGATCTTTCATTGGTTAACCCCTTCGAGGCTAATGACGAGCTGGGCTCGTCATGGCGCTTACCTGTCGTGCGCGGATGACAAGGCCAGCTCGTCATCAGCCCCACCCTCGGGGGAAGCGCTGGCGCTCCCCCCGAGGGTCTGCGATCTTTGTTGTGTTGCTGGGGGCGGCAGCGGAAGAGTTTCCGCTGCCCCCCCCCGCCCCCCGTGGGAATCCCTGGTGACGTCAGCGCGCACAGCGCGCGCTGACATCATCAGGGATTCCCTGCGCTCGGGAAGCCATTTGCTTCCTGAGCGCCGTGCAGCAAGGTAGGTTTTTGAACTCCGGCGGAGGTTTGGGGCAGCGAAGAGGCATCAGGGGAGAGGAAAGAGATTTTCCTTTCCCCTGATGTCTCTTTGCAGGGCATTTCTGCCTCACGATCGCGCACAGCGTCGCGATTGTGCGGCGGAAATGCCCCCACTAGCACCAGGGATTGTTTATTTAGCTTTTCGGAAGCGACCCCTTGGGCAAGGGTCGCTTCCAGGTGGGCAGCCAAATAATTTTCAATTTTCTGCCCCCCCGGGGGCAAATCGGCCCGTTTTTTCGGCCGTTTTGCCCCCAGGGGGGGCAGAAATTTCCCACTAGCACCAGGGTTCTTTTGTGAAGCCAAGAAGGCGGCGATGGCTTTTGTTTACGTTTTTCTGTCCCCCCCTGGGGGCAAATCGGCCCGATTTTTTTGCCGTTTTGCCCCCAGGGGGGACAGAAAATGCCCACTAGCACCAGGGATTTTGTTTTTAGCTTTTAGGAAGCGACCCCTTGGGCAAGGGTCACTTCCAGGTGGCCTCATATTTAACTTTTTGTTTTTCTGCCCCCCCTGGGGGCAAATCGGCCTGTTTTTCGGCCGTTTTGCCCCCAGGGGGGGCAGAAATTTCCCACTAGCACCAGGGTTTTTTCTTGGGGCAATGTGTTTGTTTTGGGAAGCGACCCCTTGGGTAAGGGTCGCTTCCAGGTGGCCATGATGGTTTTTTTGTTTTTCTGTCCACCCTGGGGGCAAATCGGCCCATTTTTTTTGCCGTTTTGCACCCAGGGGGGGGGGGGGGGGCAGAAAATGCCCACTAGCACCAGGGAATTAAAATTTTGTTTTTAGGTAGCGACCCCTTGGGCAAGGAGTAGTACTTGGCTGGCGGTGTGTGCGGAGTGGCGCTTGGCTTGCAGTGTGCGTGGAGTGGTGTTTGGCTGGCGGTGCGTGTGGAGTGGCGCTTGGCTGGATGTGCGTGCAGTGGTACTTGGCTGTCTGTGCACGGAGTGGTGTTTGGCTGGTGGTGTGTGTGGAGTGGTGTTTGGCTGGCGGTGTGTGTGGAGTGGTACTTGGCTGGATGTGTGCGTGGAGCGGTGTTTGGCTGGTGGTGAGTGGCGCTTGGCTTGCGGTGTGCGTGGAGTGGTGCTTGGCTGGCGGTGTGTGTGGAGTGGTACTTGGCTGTCGGTGTGCGCTGAGTGGTTTTTGGCTGGCGGTGTGCGTGGAGGGGTACTTGGCTATCTATGCACAGAGTGGTGCTTGGCTGGCAGTGTGTGTGGAGTGGAACTTGGCCGTCTGTGCACGGAGTGGTGTTTGGCTGGTGGTGTGTGGCGCTTGGCTTGCGGTGTGCGTGGAGTGGTGCTTGGCTGGCGGTGTGCGTGCAGTGGTACTTGGCTGTCTGTGCACGGAGTGGTGTTTGGCTGGTGGTGTGTGTGGAGTGGTGTTTGGCTGGCGGTGTGTGTGGAGTGGTACTTGGCTGGATGTGTGCGTGGAGCGGTGTTTGGCTGGTGGTGAGTGGCGCTTGGCTTGCGGTGTGCGTGGAGTGGTGCTTGGCTGGCGGTGTGTGTGGAGTGGTACTTGGCTGTCGGTGTGCGCTGATTGGTTTTTGGCTGGCGGTGAGCGTGGAGGGGTACTTGGGCTATCTATGCACGGAGTGGTGCTTGGCTGGCGGTGTGTGTGGAGTGGCGCTTGGCTGGTGGTGTGTGTGGAGTGGTCATTTGCTGTCTGTGCATGGAGTGCTGCTTGGCTGGCGGTGTGTGTGGAGTGGCGCTTGGCTGGTGGTATGCGTGGAGTGATACTTTGCTGTCTGTGCACGGAGTGGTGCTTGGCTGACGGTGTGTGTGGAGTGGCGCAAGGCTGGTGGTGTGCGAGGAGTGCTACTTTGCTGTCTGTGCACGGAGTGCTGCTTGGCTGGCGGTGTGTGTGGAGTGGCGCTTGGCTGGTGGTGTGTGTGGAGTGGTACTTGGTTGTCTGTGCACGGAGTGGTGTTTGGCTGGTGGTGTGTGTGGAGTGGTGTTTGGCTGGCGGTGTGTGTGGAGTGGTACTTGGCTGTCGGTGTGCGCTGAGTGGTGTTTGGCTGGCAGTGTGCGTGGAGGGGTACTTGGCTATCTATGCACGCAGTGGTGCTTGGCTGGCGGTGTGTGTGGAGTGGTGCTTGGCTGGTGGTGTGCGTGGAGTGCTACTTTGCTGTCTGTGCACTGAGTGGTGCTTGGCTGGCGGTATGCGTGGAGTGGCGCTTGGCTGGTGGTGTGTGAGTAGTTACTTTCTGTTGGTCACTACACACATTGCTAGTTGAGTGACACTCTACGCAGTCCATCTTTTTCTGTAGTTGCTGTGTCAGATATGTGGGCGTGTGAAAGTGATGGGCCCTTGAATGGCGCTGGCGGGGTAAATGTTTTGTATGTGTCACACGTACAAAAGGTATATGAATGTCCTTACTGCCCCTGTGTGATGGGGGTACTGTTAGGAGCAAAAGACTGACTGGCACCAAAGGGGTCTGGCAGTAAAAAAAATTCAAAAAATTAACCAGTGTCTTGATGTTAAACCTCATCTAATCCCAATTGGTCTAAGCCCTATTTGGTGGCCCATCTTGCCGAATTTAAATTTGGGGGGCAAGTTTGTGTGTTGTTTTTTGAATTGTTATATTGTTTGTGAAATGTGGTAGTTATTTTTTTTTCTTCTCTATTTTTGTCTTGTTTCAGGCTTTTGCTGTTTGGATTGTTGTAGGTTGCGTGTCTGTTTGCAGCTTGTGTAGTTGCTTGTGCTTGGTAAGTGAATGTATTTTGTACTACTTTCCCTTGATGTTTGTCTTATTGAAAAAGGTTGTACTTCTACCAGTTTGTGTGGCTCTGTTTTTTTTTGTTTTCAGTATTAGTGCTTGATGTGCACTTTGTTTTCTAATCTGTCATTTCTTTTTTTCTTTCTAGTGGGATATCATTTCTTTTTGCTGTGCCTCAACAGAGTAGGTGCTGGTGAGTGTAGCTATATTTGGTTAGAGTGAAATTGTTTTGGATTGTATTTATCTGTTTGTGAAAGCCTTACCTTGTTTACTTCTTACTTTGCACAGTGTAGGTTGTTGTTCACTTGTGTGTGCAGTCTTCTTGCTTTTGAAGGATAATGGCTAGTCGCAGGATTACTGCTCAGCAGGTTCTTGGTTTGCTTTTTGAGTCTTCCTCTGACCATGGTTCAGAGTCTGACTCCGATTTGGACTCCCAGGTGGGGGCAGAAGATTCAGGCAGTGAGTTTTCTCTTCGCATGGTATCATCATCGGAAGATGAATCTTCTTCTAGTGCTGATGAAGGGCCTATGTTAGAGGAGGACATTGTGATGCCGGTAGGGGGCCAAGAGGCATCTGTGCTGCTGCCTAGGGCCGCAAGGTTTCTTTTCTTTTTACGTCGGCAAGAGGTAAGTGGGCTGGAGCCTGCGCCCAAAAGGCTTCACATTGCTGTGGTGCGCAAAGAGGCATCTGGTGCTTTTCGTCTTCCTGCTGGTGTAGTGCAGCAAAAGGCATCTGTGGCTGTTAGGCTTCCCGGTGGTGTAGTGCAGCAAGTAGCATCTCAGGCTGCTGGGCTTCCCGTTGGTGTAGTGCATGATGCGCCCTCTGGGGATGCTATGTCTTCTGTTGGTGTTGTGCAGCCTGAAGTATCTGTGGCAGTTAGGCTTCCCATTGGTGTAGAGGGGCAAGAGGCATCTGGGTCTGCTTGGTTTCCCGGTGGTGTAGTGCAGCAAGAAGCATCTCAGGCTGCTGGGCTTCCCGTTGTTGTAGTGCAGGAAGAGCCCTCTGGGGATGCTATGTCTTCTGTTGATGTTGTGCAGCCAGAAGTATCTGTGGCTGTTAGGCCTCCCGTTGGTGAACAGCAGCAAGATGTTTCGGTGCTGCAGGCTGGGGCGGCTGCTCCCCCCGTTGATATGGATGGCCTCTGGGTTCCCCCTGGCATGGTGCAGCCGGCATTGCCAGAGTTCACTGGTGTTCCTGGGTGTAGAGTGAATACTGAGAATTTTCTGCCAATAAATTTTTTTGAGTTGTTTTTTGACAATGTGTTTTTGCAAGAGATTGTTGATCAAACCAATTTGTATGCCGAACAATATTTGAGGGCCAACAGTGCCAGCCTTAAGCCCCATTCTAGAGCAATCCGGTGGACTCCCACAAATGTTGAAGAGTTGAAAAAGTTTTTGGGATTAACTTTTTTGATGGGCTTGCTAAGGAAGCCATCAATTACTTCATATTGGTCCACTAGTCCCTTGATGGCAACAGCTATATTTCCAGCAATCATAAGTCGTGATCGGTATACGCTTCTTCTTCGGATGTTGCATTTTGTTGATAATAGTTTAGCGTTGTCACGCGATCACCCTGATTGTGACCGTTTGTTTAAAATTCGACCTGTCCTGGATCACTTTGTTGATCGTTTTTCTGAGATCTTTGTCCCTGGTAAAGAAGTTGCAGTGGATGAGTCTTTGCTGTTGTTCAAGGGCCGCTTGGTTTTTAGGCAATACATTCCTAGTAAGAGGGCACGCTATGGAATCAAACTGTATATGCTGTGTGACAGTGAGACTGGATATGTCTACAATTTCAGGGTGTACACTGGTAAGGAGTCCAGCATCAACCCTCCAGGTTGTCCTTCTACTTTTGGAGTGACTGAGAAAATTGTGTGGGAACTAGGTAGAGGATTATTTTACAAAGGCCATCATTTATATGTAGATAACTTCTACACTGGTGTGCGGTTGTTCAAGGAGTTGGGCAAAGTGGGCACTGTTGCTTGTGGCACAATGCGCAGTAACCGTAAAGGTTTCCCAAAGGAACTTGTTTGCAAAAGGCTTGTGCGGGGACAGTCTACGGCTTTGCGATGTGGGGAGCTTCTAGCTGTGAAGTTTTCAGACAAGAGAGATGTGTACATGCTGACTACTATCCACAATGAAAGAACAGAACCTGTGCCTGTTTGGGGTCAGGGTGCTGAAGTGCGCAAACCTGTGTGCATTTTAGATTACAATAAGTTCATGGGAGGTGTTGACAGAGTAGATCAGAGGTTGGAACCTTATGCTGTTCTTCGAAAGGCTTACGTTTGGTACAAGAAGTTGGCTATCCATCTGTTCCACTTGGCAATTTTTAATGCTTTTGTTGTGTATCAGAAGTCTTGTCCTCAGAATAAGATGCCTTTTGTTAAGTTTCAGGAGTCTATAATAGGCAGGCTTGTACTTTTGGAGCAGGCAAGTGTTCCTAGATTTGGAGTGGTGGAGGAAGTGGCTAGATTGAAAGATCGCCACTTTCCTGAATCTATTCCTTCCACTCCCGCAAGAGACTTTCCGACTAGAAGATGCAGAGTCTGTTGGCGAAGAGGCGTGCGGAAGGAGTCTCGTTTATACTGTCCTGACTGTCCTTCTAAGCCTGCATTGTGTCTGTCAGCTTGTTTTAAATTGTACCACACGCAAAAGAAGTTTTGGGAGTTTTAATGAACTCTAAATTGAATTGCCTGGTCTGCATTCTGTAAGAAATTTTTAGTTTGTTTCAAGGATTGGCATTAGTGCAAAGTGTTTAGTTTAAGAATTTGTGTTAGCTGTTTTGTAGGTATTTCCATTTGTTTAGTGTTTTTTTCAAAAAAAGAATTCTCAATGTGTTTGTGGTGTGTGCCGGCTGGTGCTTGGCTGGCGGTGTGTGTGGAGTTGCGCTTTGCTGGTGGTATGCATGGAGTGGTACTTGGCTGTTGGTGCACGGAGTGGTGCTTGGCTGGCGGTGTGTGTGGAGTGGCTCTTGGTTGGTGGTGTTCGTGGAGTGGTACTTGGCTGTCTGTGCATGGAGTGGTGTTTGGCTGGTGGTGTGTGTGGAGTGGTGCTTGGCTGGTGGTGTGCGTGGAGTGGTGCTTGGCTGTCTGTGCATGGAGTTGGGTTTGGCTGGTGGAGTGTGTGGTTTGGTGTATGGCTGGTGGTGTGTGTGGAGTGGTACTTGGCTGGTGGTGTGTGTGGAGTGGTTCTTGGCTGTCTGTGCACGGAGTTGTGCTTGGCTGTCGTTGTGTGCTGAGTGGGGTTTGGCTGGCGGTGTGCATGGTCTGGTGCTTGGATGGTGGTGTGGGTGGACTGGCGCTTGGCTGGCAGTGTGTGAGTAGTTACTTTCTGTTGGTCACTACACACACTGCTAGTTGAGTGACACTCCACGCAGTCCATCATTTTGTGTAGTTGCAGTGTCAGAAATGTGGGCGTGTGAAAGTGATGGGCCCTTGAATGGCGCTGTCTGCTGGTGTGAGTGTTGAAATGTGATGGGTCCGCGGCTGGCGGTGTGAATGTTTTGTATGTGTCACACGTACGAAAGGTGTATGAATGGCCTGTAAAGAGGTTGGTGCCTTGACGTGGCTTTACAGCTCACGAGCTGTGAGTCAGTGGTTCAGTTTATCATACTTTCAATTATACGCAGTGTATTTCATTTTTTTGAAATTACTTGCGAATACAATTGTATGTACTGAATCATCACTCACCCTCGTGCCAAATCCAACCAGAATGTGTGTGTGCTTGCGGATTAGATGGCTGTGCAGTAATGTTTGTCTTTTATCTCTTTCTGAAGTAGGGTGTACCTTGTCTCTTATTGTGATTGTTGTAGTGTGTTGCTGTTCTTTCTGGATGGTGTCAATGGTCTGGTTTGTATCAGGTATGAAAGGCGCGTGAATGGCCTGTAAAATGGTTGGTGCCTTGTCGTGGCTTTACAGCTCACGAGTTGCGAGTCACTGGTTCGGTTTTTATGCATTTATTTATTGACAGTGCATTTCATTTTTTGAAATATCTTGTTAATAAAATTTTATGTACTGAACCATCACTCGCCCTCGTGCCAAATCCAACCTGTATGTGTGTGTCTTTCAGGAATAGTTAGCCGTGCCTTGAATGTTTGACTTTTGAGTAACTCTGTTACGGTGAACATTATAGCTATAAATAACTTACTAAATTTAGTTATTATTGTTAAACCATGGAAGTATATGGTCATATCTTTCTGGTGAATTCTATTGTGGATTTTTATCCAGAATCTCCTGCAAACTTGAAATTGTCTGTCACAATTTCCTTGAATCACACGCTCTCAAATTGAAAACTTAATTCTCCACTGTACGATTTGGACCGTTTCCTGTTGCTGCCACTATGCCTACCCACGCAAGTGAGGTACCATTTTTATCGGGAGACCTGGGGGAACGCTGGGTGGGAGGAAATTTGTGTGAGCCCAGTGATGCCACGCTTTCCCATGCAAAAAAGTGTGAAAAAAACCATTTTTTTTAGCTAAAATTGAGGTTTGCAAGGGATCCTGGGTAAAGGAACGTTGGAGGATCCACGCAAGCCATACCTCCTTGGAAGCCCCCGGGTGTCTACTTTTCATAAATGTGTGGGTTTGGTAGGTTTTGCTACATGGCCGTCTCGCACGGGGCCAAAAACCCAGGTAACCCCTCTTTCAAAAGCTGGTGGGATTGACATTCAATACCACCAGCTTTTGCAAGAGGGGTTACCTGGGTTTTTGGCCCCGTGCGAGACGGCCATTTAGGGAAACCTACCAAACCCACACATTTCTGAAAAGTAGACACCCGGGGGCTTCCAAGGAGGTATGGCTTGCGTGGATCCTCCAACGTTCCTTTACCCAGAATCCCTTGCAAACCTCAATTTTTGATGGAAAAATCAGTTTTGACACACTTTTTTTGTGTGGGAAAGCGTGGCGTCACTGGGCTCACACAAATTTCCTCCCACCCAGCGTTCCCCCAGGTCTCCCGATAAAAATGGTACCTCACTTGCGTGGGTAGGCATAGTGGCTGCAACAGGAAAAGGTCCAAATCGTACGTTGGAGACATTACAATAACCAATAGCAAGATTACCTTCTTTTTTTGGGGGGGGGACTGAGTTTTTGGACCGGGGCTCGGCGGGCATCTTTGGAAACTACCAAACCCAAACAGTTCTGAAAAGTAGACCCCCGGGGGAGTCCAGGGAGGTATGGCATGCGTGGGTCCCCCAATGTTTTCCTACCCAGAAATCCCTGCAAACCACAAATTTAGGTTAAAAAAACAGTTTTCCATACATTTTTGCGTGCGATCGCCGTGTCGGCACAAATGTCCTACCACCCTGCGTTCCCCTTGTTCTCCCGAGTAAAATGATACCTCACTTGTGTGGGTGGGCCAAAGGCCTGTGACTAAGGCAGGGGGGCTTAATTTGAAACACTGAAATACTACTTTTTTCAACATTCGTTTTTGGCCTGTTCTGCTTTGGGGCACCCACACAAGTGAGGTATCCTTTTACTCGGGAGAACAAGGGCAGCGCTGGGTGGTAGGACATTTTTGCCGGCACGGTGATCCCACGCAAAAAAATTTGGAAAAGTGATTATTTTACCTAATTTTAAGGTTTGCAAGGTGTTCTGGGTAGGAAAACGTTCGGGGACCCACGCATGCCATACCTCCCTGGACTCCCCCGGGGGTCTACTTTTCAGAACTGTTTGGGTTTTGTACTTTCCAAAGAAAACCACCGAGCCCCGGGCCAAAAACGCAGGTGCCCCCCCCCCCCAAAATCAAGGTTGTTTTGCAATTTGGTATTGTAAATTCACCACCGTACAATTTGAACCATTTCCTTTCGCAGCCACTATGCCTACCCACGCAAGTGAGGTACCATTTTTCTCGGGAGACCTGGGGGAACGCTGGGTGGGTGGAAATTTGTTGATCCACACAGATTCCGGAACTTTCCACCACAGAAATGTGAGGAAAATGCGTTTTTTTTTTCCAATTTCTTAGCTTTGCAAGGGATTCTGGGTAAGAGAACCTGGGGGTAGGCAGTCGAGTCACCCCATCCTGTATTCCCCTGGGTGTCTACTTTTCAAAAATATATAGGTTTGCTAGGTTTCCCTAGGTGCCGGCAGAGCTAGGGTTCAAAAACAAAAGGTAGTCTCTTTGCCCAAAAAGGGCACAATTTCACTGAAAAATTGAGTTGTGACCACGTTGTGTTTTGCGCTGTTTCCTGTCACAGCCACTATGCCTACCCACGCAAGTGAGATACCATTTTTCTCGGGAGACCTGGGGGAACGCTGGGTGGGTGGAAATTTGTTGATCCACGCATATTCCGGAACTTTCCACCACAGAAATGTGAGGAAAATGCGTTTTTTTCCAATTTCTTAGCTTTGCAAGGGATTCTGGGTAGGAAAACCTGGGGGTAGGCAGTCGAGTCACCCCATCCTGTATTCCCCTGGGTGTCTACTTTTCAAAAATATATAGGTTTGCTAGGTTTCCCTAGGTGCCGGCAGAGCTAGGGTTCAAAAACAAAAGGTAGTCTCTTTGCCCAAAAAGGGCACAATTTCACTGAAAAATTGAGTTGTGACCACGTTGTGTTTTGCGCTGTTTCCTGTCGCAGCCAGTATGCCTACCCACGCAAGTGAGATACCATTTTTCTCGGGAGACCTGGGGGAACGCTGGGTGGGTAGAAATTTGTTGATCCACGCAGATTCCGGAACTTTCCACCACAGAAATGTGAGGAAAATGCGTTTTTTTTCCAATTTCTTAGCTTTGCAAGGGATTCTGGGTAAGAGAACCTGGGGGTAGGCAGTCGAGTCACCCCATCCTGAATTCCCCTGGATGTCTAGTTTTCAAAAATGTATAGGTTTGCTAGGTTTCCCTAGATGCCGGCAGAGCTAGGGTTCAAAAACAAAAGGTAGTCTCTTGGCCCAAAAAGGGCACAATTTCACTGAAAAATTGAGTTGTGACCACGTTGCGCTTTGCACTGTTTCCTGTCGCAGCCACTATGCCTACCCACGCAAGTGAGATACCATTTTTCTCGGGAGACCTGGGGGAACGCTGGGTGGGTGGAAATTTGTTGATCCACGCAGATTCCAAAACTTTCCACCACAGAAATGTGAGGAAAATGTGTTTTTTTTGTTAAATTCTTAGTTTTGCAAGGGATTCTGGGTAACAAAACCTGAGGGTAGGCAGACGAGTCACCCCATCCTGTATTCCCCTGGGTGTCTACTTTTCAAAAATATATAGGTTTGCTAGGTTTCCCTAGGTGCTGGCAGAGCTAGGGCTCAAAAACAAAAGGTAGTCTTTTCCTCCAAAATGGGCAAGATTTCACTGGGAAATTGAGGTGCGTCCACGTTGCGTTTTGCGCTGTTTCGTGTCGCAGCCACTATGCCTACCCACGCAAATGAGGTACCATTTTTCTCGGGAGACCTGGGGGAACGCTGGGTGAGTAGAAATTTGTTGATCCACGCAGATTCCAAAACTTTCCACCACAGAAATGTGAGGAAAATGTGTTTTTTTTGTCAAATTCCTAGCTTTGCAAGGGATTCTGGGTAACAAAACCTGAAGGTAGGCAGAGGAGTCACCCCATCCTGAATTTCCCAGGGTGTCTACTTTTCAAAAATGTATAGGTTTGCTAGGTTTCCTTAGGTGCTGGCAGAGCTAGGGCGCAAAAACAAAAGGTAGTCTTTTTGTCCAAAAACTGCAAAATTTTACTGGGAAATTGAGGTGCGACCATGTTGTTTATTGCGCGGTTTCATGTCGCAGCCACTATGCCTACCCACGCAAGTGAGGTACCATTTTTTTCAGGAGACCTGGGGGAACGCTGGGTGGGTGGAAATTTCTAGATCCACGCAGATTCCAGAACTTTCCACCACAGAAATGTGAGGAAAATGTGTTTTTTTTTCAAATTTCTCAACTTTACAAGGGATTCTGGGAAACAGAACCTGGGGGTAGGCAGTCGAGTCACCCCATCCTGAATTCCCCTGGATGTCTAGTTTTCAAAAATGTATAGGTTTGCTAGGTTTCCCTAGATGCCGGCAGAGCTAGGGTTCAAAAACAAAAGGTAGTCTCTTGGCCCAAAAAGGGCACAATTTCACTGAAAAATTGAGTTGTGACCACGTTGCGTTTTGCACTGTTTCCTGTCGCAGCCACTATGCCTACCCACGCAAGTGAGATACCATTTTTCTCGGGAGACCTGGGGGAACGCTGGGTGGGTGGAAATTTGTTGATCCACGCAGATTCCAAAACTTTCCACCACAGAAATGTGAGGAAAATGTGTTTTTTTTGTCAAATTCTTAGCTTTGCAAGGGATTCTGGGTAACAAAACCTGAGGGTAGGCAGACGAGTCACCCCATCCTGTATTCCCCTGGGTGTCTACTTTTCAAAAATATATAGTTTTGCTAGGTTTCCCTAGGTGCTGGCAGAGCTAGGGCTCAAAAACAAAAGGTAGTCTTTTCCTCCAAAATGGGCAAGATTTCACTGGGAAATTGAGGTGCGTCCACGTTGCGTTTTGCGCTGTTTCGTATCGCAGCCACTATGCCTACCCACGCAAATGAGGTACCATTTTTCTCGGGAGACCTGGGGGAACGCTGGGAGAGTAGAAATTTGTTGATCCACGCAGATTCCAAAACTTTCCACCACAGAAATGTGAGGAAAATGTGTTTTTTTTTGTCAAATTCTTAGCTTTGCAAGGGATTCTGGGTAACAAAACCTGAGGGTAGGCAGAGGAGTCACCCCATCCTGAATTTCCCAGGGTGTCTACTTTTCAAAAATGTATAGGTTTGCTAGGTTTCCTTAGGTGCTGGCAGAGCTAGGGCGCAAAAACAAAAGGTAGTCTTTTTGTCCAAAAACTGCAAAATTTTACTGGGAAATTGAGGTGCGACCATGTTGTTTATTGCGCGGTTTCATGTCGCAGCCACTATGCCTACCCACGCAAGTGAGGTACCATTTTTTTCAGGAGACCTGGGGGAACGCTGGGTGGGTGGAAATTTCTAGATCCACGCAGATTCCAGAACTTTCCACCACAGAAATGTGAGGAAAATGTGTTTATTTTGTCAAAATCCTAGCTTTGCAAGGTATTCTGGGTAACAAAACCTGGGGGTAGGCAGACGAGTCACCCCATCCTGAATTCCCCTGGGTGTCTACTTTTCAAAAATGTATAGGTTTGCTAGGTTTCCCTAGGTGCTGGCAGAGCTAGGGCTCAAAAACAAAAGGTAGTCTCTTTGTCCAAAGAGCGCAAGATTTCACTGGGAAATTGAGGTGCAACCACGTTGCGTTTTGCGCTGTTTCGTGTCGCAGCCACTATGCCTACCCACGCAAGTGAGATACCATTGTTTACGGGAGACCTGGGGGAACACTGGGTGGGTGGAAATTTGTTGATCCAAGCAGATTCCAGAACTTTCCTCCACAGAAATGTGAGGAAAATTTGTTTTTTTTGTTAAATTCTTAGGTTTGCAAGGGATTCTGGGTAACAAGACCTGGTGGTAGGCAGTCGAGTCACCCCATCCTGAATTCCCCTGGGTGTCTACTTTTCAAAAATGTATAGGTTTGCTAGGTTTTCCTAGGTGCCGGCAGAGCTAGGGTGCAAAAACTACAGGTAGGCACTTTGCTAAAAAAGGGTCAATTTGTAACTGCAAAATTTAGGTGTCACCACGTTGCATTTTGCGCCGTTTACTGTTGCAGGCACAAGGCCGACCCACACAAGTGAGGTACCGTTTTTATCGGGAGACTTGGGGTAATTCAGATTTGTAAATCAACTGTTATTACCAATTGAGCTTTTGCGCATTTCTCCCTTTCAATGAAAGACATTGTGTAAAAAAAATTTTTGGGAAAAATGACCAATAATTCTCATGCTAGTATGAGTATTCCCAATTTTGAAAATTAGCAATTATATACTGTTTCTGAACTCTATATTTTGTACCCAATTCAGAAATACATAGGTGTCTTTCATACAGATTTTTCCATGTATACATTTTCCAAGACAAAGTCCTCTACAACCAGACCACGATTGTGACTATCACAACCTAGACCCTTCGGACTGGATAGGTCCGGTGAGCTGCCATAAATGCCATGTCGCATTATCATGGTCTCAGGTATCTGCCCCTACAACACATACCCCCCCCCACCCATACCTTAAAAGCGGGCTTAATAAACGCTAGATCTTTACCAAGACACGCCCAGCACATATATGACCTCCTCATAGACGACAACCTAGATTGTCTTTTTATTACAGAGACTTGGCTCAAACCCTGGTGCACTCCTGATCTGGTACATGCCCTACCTTTAGGGTATGGTATCCAGAGGGTTGACAGAGGCAACGAGCAACGGGGAGGGGGAGTGGCTATCATACACAGAGATATCTTTGGGTGTGTCATGACGGAACTCCATGATTTAAAAGGGGCGGAAGGGATGGCCTTTAGTATTAAAATTCATGACAACTTCTCTTTCTCTGGGGCATTAATTTACCGCCCTCGCGGTACTAGCACTGACTTTTTAGGAAGTGTGGGAGAAGCGCTAAGCCCACTGATACTCAGATACTCAAACTTCACCTTGTTGGGGGATGTGAATATTCATCTTGAGTCTATAATAGAGGCACCTACTGCCTCCTTCAGAGAAACCATGGAAGTATTGGGTCTTAAAATACGTGATACTCCAGCCACTCACGAGGCGGGACACACGATTGATTGTATTGCTACCAACTTAGACACCTTAACAATAGACCAGCTGAAACCCCAAATATGGACCGATCATGTATTAATGCCTTTTTCGATTACACCAGAGTGAAGTAGTGTGGCTCACTGGTTAGAGGCGGCAGACCCGAGAGCAGAGGACGGCCCGGGACCAGGGTTCGATTCCCGGCGCGGCAGGTTTCTGGACCAGGGTCAGCGGACTCGATAATTCTCTCGCCTCGGTGCCCACTCTGATCAGCGGTCACACTCGGCAACTCTGGGCATTAGCTTGCCTCATCTTCACTAACGGCCCCCCAGACCGCCGGGGATGCCTGGTCGCACCCTGGAGATACCCATTAAGGGACCATCTCTCAGGGAAGCCAGGAAGGGTTTCGCAGCGGTCGAAGCGCCAGGACGCCTACGGGTAGCAGTGCGCTATATAAATGCCAACACATTACTAATGCCAACAAAAAGAATACTTGCAAAAGCAACCAGGCCAGACACGAGGATTGGAAGGCCACCATGAAGCATCCAGAATTAATACCAATAGCCAGAGAGTGTAGAACTAAGTTATCCGGACCTCCAAACCTAAACACCTTTAGTGAATGGATGACAGAACTAAAAAATATGACCGGACAGGGAAGACGCAAGCTCAAACCCGGGAATAAGAAGAGATCTGCCCCTTGGTTTGACCTAGAGCTCAAAAATAAACAGGGGGAACTAAGACGGGCTGAACGTAGATGGCGTAAGAACTACCTCAGCACAGAACGCAGCAAATACAAAAAGACCAAGAAAGCGTATCATGCCTTAATCAAACAGGCTAAAACAAAGTATTTCACGTCAGCCATAGCAACAGCCAATTGTAAACAGAAGGCGATTTTTAATATTGTAAAAGATTTTAGTAAACCCAAATGTCTAACACAGGACATCCCCCCCTCTCAAATGCTTTGCAACTCCATCGCAGACTTTTTTGAGGAAAAGGTTAAGGGTCTGACGAAAGACTTTGAGGCTCCCAGCTTTGATCAAATATGTGAGGACGAAACTACTAGGCAGGAAGTCACCCAGCTTACAGCTTTCCGCACAATCAGCCTGGAAGAGACAAAAAAGGCCATCCTGGCAACCAAATCAGGATCACCATTTGATCCATGTCCTATAGCACTCTTACATCTTATTGCGGGTATTGTCAACCCGGACATAAATGTTATCGTTAACAACTCTCTGTCCACCGCCTATGTCCCCCCCCGAGTGGAAACTGGCAGCTGTAAAACCCCTACAAAAAAAACAACTTCCCGACCCCTCCACACTATCCAATCTACGTCCGATTTCATTACTTCCAGCTTTGTGTAAAATCACTGAGTCCACAGTGAACAAACAGCTGACACTTTTCTTGGAAAATAATGAAGTATGGCACCCCAATCAGGCTGGCTTCAGAACTCAGCATTCCACCGAATCGGCTCTCCTGTTCACTACGGAAACTATCCGCTCAGCTCTAGACCAAGGCAAGAAGGCCGTCCTGATACTATTAGATCTGTCGGCGGCCTTCGACACGGTCTCACATGCCATCTTAATAGACCGGCTAATAACATCTGGCATTAAAGGTATTGCCTTAGAGTGGATAAAAAACTTTCTTAGTGACAGGAGACAAGTGGTGACTCTGGGGGAATTCCGTTCCAGCGAGAAGCCACTGTCAACGGGAGTACCTCAGGGCTCCAGTCTGAGTCCGACATTGTTTAATGTTTACACCGCACCCCTGATTCAGCTGATATCGTCCTACGGCATAGATGTAATAGCATATGCCGACGATACCCAACTGATCCTGGTCATGGACAAAGACAACCAGGCCTGGGAGGAAAAGCTTAAGTGCTGCTTAACGGCCACCTTTGAGTGGATGCGGAAAAACCACCTAAAATGTAACACAGGAAAGACCGAGATCATGCCCATAGGCTCAAATAATGATTTCATCCCCAGACTGTGGTGGCCTGAGAAGGCAGAAATTCCACCCCACACTACCTCCTCGGCTCGCAATCTTGGGGTACAGTTTGACGCCGATCTATCCTTCAAACATCAAGCGTCAAAAGTGGCAGGCACTTGTTTCGGGGTAATAAAAATGCTTAGAAAGTTCTTCGACTTGCTGCCCCTCGAAGCAAGGAAAACTGTTACGATTGCATTAGTCACCTCCCGCATTGACTACTGCAATAGCCTGTACGCTGGCACCAATAAGATGGTTACTCATAAACTCCAGATGGTGCAGCATGCAGCTGCAAGGCTGGTTCTGAAATGGCCAAGAAGATCCTCAGCAACCAAAGCCCTCAATGCACTACACTGGCTGCCTATAACTAAAAGGGTCCTCCACAAAGTTTTAACTATCACTTTTCGCGCTGTGCAAAATTCAGGCCCAACTTACCTAAGAAATAAATTTGTAAAATACTGTCCAAATCGCGCACTAAGATCCTCCAATGCCAATCTTTTGACCATCCCTAGATTCAGACTCAAAACCCGCGGGGGCAAATCCCTAGCGGTGTTGGGTGCCAAAGCATGGAATGCCCTACCCCCTCTATTAAGAGCACTGGACAAGGAGTCTGAGTTCCGCAAGCAATTGAAAACCTGGATTTACAATCTTCCAGACCCAATGGCCAGAGCGCTAGTGTGATCCCGGTTATGGTCTCCTTAGCAGTAAGGCAACCTTGTCATCTGGTTGTCCTCATATTGGCGCCGAGATGCTCCTTGGAGCGATTGCTAGCGCGTTATAAATGGACTCTACATCTCTACATCTATACCCAGTAAATGAAAAAATACCATTGCAAGTTGCTGCTCAGTTTTTGGATCTGGGTTCGTCGGGTTCTTGGTGAAACTACAAGTCCTATATATCCCCACAACCAGGACGGTCTAACGGATGTAACGGTATATTGCTTTCTAAGAGCTGTCAAAATTAGAAAAAGTTATAGGTGAAAACGTTGAGACAAAAGGCTGTTTTTTTCAACAATTTTTCAATTATTCCAATATTTAACTGTTAGTTTCTATAAAGAAACCTTCATGGATTTAGACAAATGACCCCTTTCTGAATTCAGAATTTTGTCTACGTTTTGAAAATGTACAGCTTTCTAGGATCCATTATTGCTTTCAAACTCATTTCTAACATTAACTGGAAGGAGGTGGAAAGCTCTAAAAATAGCAAAAATAGGCTATGTCCCAGAAAAATGCCAAAACTGTGTGAAAAATGTCGGTTCTCTGACAAAAGACTGTCATTTCCTAAAAGCTGAGAAAATGGAGATTTCAGCCCCACAAACCCTTTTCTGATAACATTTTCAGGGAAAAACCCAGAGGCTTTCATTTGCAGCCCGTTTTTCCCATTTTTCTGAAAAAAACAAAAAAATCACTATATTTTGGTTAATTTCTGGGACCCCTCCAAGGTAATCCACAAACCCTGGGCGCCTTTAGAATCCACATGATGTTGGAAGAAAAGGACGCAAATTTGGCGTGGATACCTTATGTGGTCAAAAAGTTACAAGGGCCTAAGCGCGCACTACCCCAAATCGCCAAAAAAGGGCTTAGCACAGGAGGGGAAAAGGCCTAGCAGCGAAGGGGTTAAATACACTCTAGACAATAAATACAACTATCACTTTAGATCTATCTAAGACTATTTATGTATGAAGAAAAGTATTTGTAGACAAGCATTTGCAATGCAATAGGTCTCGCATTAGGAAAGTTTGAGCTATTGGTCTTGTAAATGACAATTGTTTTATTTATGTGTTGGTTTTGAAAATAGCTAAATTAATAGCTTTATCATTTGCAATGCCAATAGTTATAACTTTCGCAAATGTGACACCTATAGCATTTGTAATGCAACATGTTTTGTATTTACGTGACTTGGATGTATTGATATTACAAATTACAATGGCTTTTAATTTTTTTAAATAATTAATACTTAAATACAAGTGATTGTAATTTATAATGGCAATAGCTTAAACTTTTGTAAATAACTTTTGTGAAGACTATGTTCAGTGTATTTTATTGTGACGAAAATCCAAGAACAGAAGTGAAATATTAACATCTTTTTGTGACATTTGTAATAAAGCTTGAAACATTGAGAGAACATATTTTAACCAGTTGTTGAATGGTTGCGCAGATTGATGCTGGGGTGGCGCTGAGTGATGCTGTGGTGGTGCTGAGTGATGCTGTGGTGGTTCTGAGTGATGCTGTGGTGGTGCTGAGTGGTGCTGTGGTGGTGCTGACTGAGTGTAGCTGGGGTGGTGCTGAGTGGTGCTGCCGAGTGGTGGTGCTGAGTGGTGCTGTGGTGGTGCTAAGTGATGCTGTGGTGGTGCTAAGTGATGCTGGGGTGGTGCTAAGTGATGCTGGGTTGGTGCTGAGTGATGCTGGGGTGGTGCTGAGTGATGCTATGGTGGTGCTGAGTGATGCTGTGTGGTGCTGAGTGATGCTGTGGTGGTGCTGAGTGATGCTGAGTGATGCCGTGGTGGTGCTGAGTGGTGCCGTGGTGGCGTGGAGTGATGCTGTGGTGGCGCTGAGTGATGCTGTGGTGGCGCTGAGTGATGCTGTGGTGGCGCTGAGTGATGCTGTGGTGGCGCTGAGTGATGGTGTGGTGGCGCTGTGGTGGCGCTGTGGTGGTGCTGTGGTGGTGCAGAGTGATAATGTGGTGGTGCCGAGTGATAATGTGGTGGTGCTGAGTGATGCTGCTGTGGTGGCGCTGAGTGATAATGTGGTGGTGCTGAGTGATAATGTAGTGGTGCTGAGTGATAATGTGGTGGTGCTGAGTGATAATGTGGTGGTGCTGAGTGATATTGTGGTGGTGCTGAGTGATAATGTGGTGGTGCTGAGTGATGCCGTGGTGGTGCTGAGTGATAATGTGGTGGTGCTGAGTGGTGCCGTGGTGGCGCTGTGGTGGGTACCTTAGGCACAGTATTGCATCGCTTATAGGAGCAAGATGCTGGAATTCATTCATCTGCGGACTTTGATGAAAAAATAGATTTCAGTCCCCAGGATTTACTTTGTTTACGTGACCGAACAGTCAGAACCGGAGAAACCTCCCATTCAGAACGGAAAGCAGCTTCCACGGTCACCAGCTCACAGGGAAACACCTGAAATCCCCGTGACCAAATCCATCACCGCTTCATTCACCATGTCAAACAGTACACCAAACAGATGGATCTCAAAGTATTGTCGATAAAGCAGACAAAAAAACTGTTTTATCCACATTAAAAATAAAACAATGCAATGGTTCCCCTCATGTTCAAGCTAAAATAGCACATAACATCTGATCAACTTCCTCTCCACAACACTCACAAGATTGCTTTCTGGAAACGTGAACATGATTTAATCTGGTAAAATATGCAGTAGCTGCCCTTGGTCGGGTCAGAGCTGACAGTGAACAATGGCCTTCCGCACTCTCCTTAGCGCCATAATCAAATATACATTTCTCCCATCCCCCAGAGGAAGGGGGTTACTAGCAAAAATAATTTAACATTTCGGACTTTAGAAATAAAAGGAAGCCGAACGTGCAGGCAGCCTCATTGAAGCTAAGAAATCTGGATGGAATCCGCAAAAGAAATCCAAAGAATGGCAGAGGGGCAGAATGCTGGCCCTCGGTCAGGGTGCAAGCAGGCGCCATTAGCAGACAAGGCAGATAAAGGTCACTAGGCCAGGTCAGCATTCACTTCATCTTCAAAGCACATGCTGCAATAGTAGTCACTAGCCCTGAAGTGAGTTAACTTTGAGCAGATGTGCATCTTGAGAAAGTAGAATGTCATCACACACAGTGGAGTTAGGCAGCGGGTGCATGAGGAGACCCACTACCCCATATCATAGGCAGTAATGGGCAGAAGAAAATGTGAATGATAGAGCAATATACCAAAGGGGGGGTATAAATAGCTTTAATAATATCAAAAGGCGCTGGATAACGCCAGGACCTTTTGATTTTACTAATATTAATTTCCTAACACCAGACCTAAAATGGAAACACGAAGCTATCCGGGGAAACTGGTCCAATCTTGGAGGGGGGGGTGGGGGCTGTCACGGAATTCTAATGCTTAGGAAACAGCTTACAGTTAAAAATAGACCCGCACATAAAGCTGGCGACCACCCGCCAGGCAATTATTGAGAAGTCGGGTCTTTTCTGACCGCAGATCAGCTGCATCGCAGCATTAAATGGTTGTCTTGGCGTGCTTGGGCAGTTGAAAGTCTTGTCCAGAGACGATAAATAGGTCAAGCAGATCGGCTCTCACGGGCTGCTGGCATTAGCATGAGAAGATAGCCAGTGCCCACAATCCGACAGGCCTGGTGAACAGAGCACTCCTACGTGCAGTATGGCACCGGCAACAGAGTCATGTTTACAGTCTACACCATAAGCACACAGAGCTGCAGCCCTACACTCGTGTTATCCACACGAATGAGCCGAAGCCAAGCACACCCTCTCCCCTAACAGCTCTGAAACCGGTAATACACCGAACTACGGGGGAAAGGAAAATCAACAAACGCAGAGTGCAGCCTGCGGCCTTCATAGTTAGACACCACATTCAAATACCTGCCACCAAAACACGAACGAAGTACGACCACGTAAAAAAAACGAATGCAATGACAGGCTTTCCACTCCAAAGGCAAAGGGGAATTTTTAAACTGGAAGCCTGAAAGTCTGGTGGGTTTTCCCCATTTCATTAAAAAAGGATGACACAACGGAATGTATCTGTGAGGTTGTGCTAAAGGTGTATTTGTCTACTGAAAATACCAGCAATGTGCCGTCTGTTGCGATTTCGGGAAAATATTTACTGATCGGGGCAGAGCTGCCTGTAGCAAGAGGCAGCAGGTCTGCGGTTGCCTCCGTGCCTGGGAGACAGTTCGGTGCCTGCACCCCTTCCCCGGCAGCGGCTGTCCGACTACAAGAAAGTGAGGAGTTTAACATTGACAAACCCTCAGTAGCACGACCAGCAAACTTTTAGTTTAATGTCATTACATTTGTGTTCATCGACAAACTTTTTTTTAAATGTAGATTACGTTATTTGAAGAGTAAATGTATCAGAAATAGACACGAAATGTAGTTGTGAATGCAGCATTATCAAACGTTCATCAAGGTTAAAAGTGTAATGTGTGTGGCAAGAAAATGCAAATGATGCAGTACTGTATTATGCGGGCACATTGTTTAAAGGCACAGACAGGGAGGGGGTTGGCAAGCTGATTAGCTGCGGAGCGGATCTCTTTGAAGTAGCTCACGGCCTTGAGGCCGTGAAAATTAAAGCAATTAGGGGGGAGGTGGGAGGGAGGCTGATAGGCAGAAGGCTCGGGGCAGATGTCAGATTAGAGGGAGGGGGTGGGCTGCCTGCAACTCGAGCAACCATATGGAGAGGGAGGGAGTGGGTTGCCTGCTGGGAGAAGCTTGTGTGAGGGAGACTGGGCTGCCTTTGATGATCGAATGCAAGCTCGTGCACGAGGAGCTTGTGGTCACGTGATTCACGTGAACTGTTGGAAATCCTCATCGTAAAAAGTCAGTTTTGTGGTTTGGTTGCAATAGGTCTCTCTGCGAGACCTAAAAAAGGACCAAGTTAAGGAAAGGGCTGACAGCCTGCTTATTTTATGCTAAAATGTGGCTTCCCAGATTGAACAAAAAGATCCTGATATGGCTGAACACCTGGGACATTAAACAAATGATCAAAACAAAGCGGCCTCGGAGATCCCACGGAGGTGAGGGGTGGGGGGGCTCTGGGGCTCAGGTCTTCAAGAGACACCTGGAGGGGAGAGGATGGTGGAAAATTGTATTTGCGTGGTCAGCTTTGAGTTCCAGCAGAAAAGCAGACTGTGGGGCATATTATCAACAACTAGCGACATTTATCGCTAAATAAGCTTAGCGACATTTTTTTTTATCGCCGCGCATCGCCGGATTTTATCGCAGAGATAACGTGCTATTAGCAACGTTTATCTCCAATGCGATAAAATATTTGCCGATAGCGGCTTAATATGTGAATGTCGCTGGGAATCCAGCGATATTCAGGCATTAACGCCAATAGGGTCTTAACCTGAATATCCAACTCCCATTGGATATATAGGCTAAGAAGTGGTCTGAGCAGGCGTTAGTTTTCAGTGATATTCGCGCTTAGTGCGAATTTTTTCATCGCTCCGCCTGCGTTGATAATAGGCGATAGTGATATTAGCGACTGCTTTCAGTCCCTAACAGGTTGGGTACGCCCACTTTGCATGTCATTAGTGATAAATATCGCTGACATTCATAGCGGGCCCCAAACCGCTCGCTATAACCTAAAAGCTGTCGCTAACTGATGTTAGCGACAGCTAGCTAATAAGGCAATGAAATTATTGCCGCTTTGTGGCTGAAAACAGCCGCAAAAGCGGCGATAATTTCTTATCGCCCGCCTTGCTAATATGCCCCTGATTTACTTCACATACAAGTTTTCCTAAAAGATTAATGAATGGGGGTCCCGAGGAGGGTGTTGGTGGGTGGGGGTGTTGGAAGAATCCTCGCATTCAGTATTTGATAGAATACCACACATATATTCATGACACATAAATAAAAAACATAATTTATTATATAAATATTGCATAAATATATCAGCCCAAAAATATATTATGGTAAAAAATAAAATGGTATATATATATATAATCAAACAACATTTCCTAAAAAGTCAAGGTGCTCCCCTGTGCCTTCCTTGTTCACCCCCTGGGTAGGCGGGACTTCCTGGTCCAGACATGGCGCTTTAAGGTCATCCCCTGTGCCTTCCTTGTTCACCCCCTGGATGGGCGGGGCTTCCAGCTTCAGACATGGAGCATTAAAGTCCTGTGTGTCCTTCAAGTTCACTCCCTGAGCAGGCTTCAGACAGGGCTCTTTAAAATACTTTGAATTCGTTTTCAAGTCAATGCTCCTAGGCATGCTTATAAAAGCAATACAGCGCTTATCTGTAAAACAGAAAATATGTCCATAAATATATGATAATTTTCACTTCATATAACAGAAGTTGGGTGATAAATTAAAGTACTGTACATATTACGTTCATGATACCGCGTCCGACGGGATAACTTCTGGAGTCACTTTTGTCAGCTTTAAGTTGCTTCTCATTCATTCTCAGCGGCACTGCGTCTTCCACAGACACATAGGGCCATATTTACCAAGTCACCTGGCTGCTCTGAGTGACAAGGAAAAGGTAGGAATGTGCCGTATTTCGAAGGATACAATGCATTCCTGTCCTTTTACCCTGCGCTGGCACCCATTTGGCTGCCTCGCGCCAACACAGGCACCTTTGCACCATGGTGCAAGAGTGCCGCGTTGTAAGGAGGATTGTTTTTGCAGAAAGGTCCTTCCAGCACAAAAGGCTTTTTCCTCTTTCCATGTCACATGGAAACAGGAAAAAACGAGGTGAAAAAGATATTTCTTCTCGTTACGCCTCACTTGGAGAGATGTAGGTTTTTAGTGCATTCCTGGGCAGTGGCGTAGCTAGACATTTTACCACCCGTTGTGGCCCCTGCATTTGCCGCTTGCGGCAGCTGAACATAAAAGTGTGGGGGGGGGGGGGGTCAGGGGGAGTACTGGCAATTCCTGCGTGTGCCGCCCCGGGACAGCTGCTGGTTAAAGAGGGTGGGGGGGCAGCCACCCCCAAAACTCATGCCACACGGGGGGCCACTCCCCCTGCTACGCCACTGTTCCCGGGTCTACCACTTCTTATAAATCTGAAAGTGCGTTAAAATTCATAGATGTTGTGTGGGAACACCCACACAACGCCCATGGAGATCAGGCCCGGACTGGCCGTTGAGGGCACCGGGCAATTCCCCGGTAGGCCGCATGGTTGGGGGCCGGTTTTGGGCCCCTGGGGCCGTTTTTGTTACAGGGCCGTTATGCTGCAAAAACGGCCCTGTAACAAAAACGGCCGAAAACCTGCCCTGTCACAGAGCGCGGTGCATCTCTCCCCCCTCCCCTCTCCTCCCGGATGGGGGGAGGGGGGCCGGCCGAGCACTTTGCCAGGGCCGGTTCTGGTCCCCAGTCCGGCCCTGATGGAGATGCCTTCCTGGCACAGAGGAATGCAATCCACTGGTTTGCTATGAGTAGCATCAGGGCCGGCGCTAGGCATGGGCAGCATGGGTGGCTGCCCAGGGCCCCGAGCTCAGCCCATCAACAGGGGGCCTCGCAAAAGTGTTTCCCCACCAGCCTCGCGCCTGTGGTGAGCACTGCGTGGCCCAGGGAAGGGCTGCCTCTCCTCTGGGCTTCGCAACCATGTGTAAGAATAGGAGAAGAGGCCCCCCTCCCCTGTGCCTCACAGCACTGGTTAATGGGTGTTAACCCCCAGGGAGGGGGCCCCCTTTCCCCAGGGCCGTGCAGCCCACATGTAGTGCGAGGCCCGTCTGCATTTGCAGCTTTGACCTGTAATTGGGGACAGGGTCGGATTGCGAAGGCAAGCAGTAGAGCATTGGCCGATGGGCCAGTGCTGAAAGGTGTGACATGTGGGCTGGTTGTTAAAGGGCCTCAGCTTCATTCCTGCCTCCCAGGCCATCACACTTCTGGCTATGGTGTGCGGGGCGAAGGTGTTAAGTGTGGCAATCAGCCTTAATTCTGGCCAGGTGTTGCTCTAAGTGTTGTGTCATTCTCCCCTCAGCCCCCCATTGGGGCCGCAAAGAAGTGTCTTGCCCTAGACCGCTCCCCTGCCAGGCAATGGTGGGTGGGGGCAGGTGGGAGTATGCCGGATTTTGGCTATGGGCAATTGACACCTTAGCCTCCATGGTAGCAGCAGTAGCTGTGTCCTTTTTCTTGACCCCCCTCCCCTGCAAGGTCATTGACCTGAAGAAATGGACGGCTGGGGAAGGAGTGAACTATGATAGGCCTTCCTGGAGGGTGTGGCTGTATTTACATGGGCCTCGCAGTGAGATAACCTTTGTTAGGCTTTTATTAAACTAGAGAGGATGTGGCGTTGTGTCCTAAGCTGCCTACAGCGGCAGTCTGAGACCAGGTTCTAGTCCCAGCATCAGCTCAACATCCTGTCATTCTGGGCAAATCACTTAATCTCACCAAAGATTAAAGTAAAAATACATTTGATCTTGTGCAGTGTAACTGTTGCCCATGTAAATCACCCCAATGCCTTAGCAACGAGTAGTTTAATCCCCAAGCCATAGTTTCCACTTGCCTTGAGTTTGCTTGAGTTTGTTTTGTGCTCAATGTGTCGATGTATGCATATAGCACCGTATGTAGAGTTGCATATACACCTGGCACATAGCACTCCATGCATTATCCTCACTGGCCTTTGCTGTTCTCCAACTATGTATTTTAACAAAAATAAAACGTGAACAAAAAGTCGGAATGCTTGTTCTTTACTTTGCATGTTTGTTGCCTATGAGTAAAATAAACGGTTGTTTTTGCGTGAGACAGTGTAGGAACAGAAACTGTCTATGAAGAGAATGCTGCAAAGCGTTCAAAGCAAAGAGAAAATAAAACGGCAACTTATTTATGTTATAAGATTCTGCAACGGCCAGAGCATGATAATTAGAGAGCACTATTTATATATAAATATCCATATTATTTCTAACATGTCCTATCTGTCTTTCTTTAGTTTAACTATTAGTCATAGTTATGTAAAGCAGCTTAGGAACATATTTTAAAGTGCGTTCAACTTACGTTGACTGTTTACATACTGATCAGAGAAAAAAATAGAGACCTCCGCATTTTTCTTAATTTTCACACCGGCCAGGATATTAAAATACAGGTCATGTCAGTAAAAAAATCAGCCAGGTGGCAACCCTAGCCAAATCAGGTATTGTGGCCCTTGTGCCATTTTATTTTACCTAGCCAGCCAATACCGCCCCTCATTACCTTACAGGATTGCCCCCCCTTTATGAGGCAGAACTGGAAATTGCATCATGCACTCATCTGGAAACAATCAGTTAACAAGGAGTAAATAATATACATCTTTGTGAGACCTGCACCTAGCTTTTCCATCCAATGTGACAAATGTAATCCATTTAATACAGTTTTAAAATATATGGACTTATTTCATTTGTATATTTATTTTTTTGTCCATGTTACTGCTATCCATGTTAGGTCTCTTCAGAGATGCCAAATAAGATCAATAGTCCTGCGGTGTAACTTTCTGTTATGCCACTTCTTGTGATGTTACCAAGGGCGGCTCCTCCACTAGGGCGGAGGAACGTCACCCCCCTGCTTTCTCGCAGAGCGAGAAGTAGAAATATAAAATGCAAAAACTACCATTTTATGTTTTTGCTACTCACACTGCGAGAAAGCCGAAGTGTTTGGTTGGGGGCAGGCGGGTCTCCTTTAGGGCAGGGGAGGAGTGCCTTGCCCCGTGCTAAGGGCCCTGACTGTTTGGTCGGCCCTCCGGGACCGACCTAACCAGTCATGCACACTCTGGCCTTTCTCCATGTAGGCACCAATGCACCCTACATGGAGAAAACGGCCTCCCCATAGGCGCCTGGCTGGTCGGCGTCCCAACCAATCACAATGCTGCCATTGGGGAGGGAGGCTGCCTGCTTTCTGTTCCTGCCAGAAGCAGGAAAGAAAGAGAGCAGGTCAGGAGCAGAGATGACGTGAGACCTGGGAAGGTAAGTTTATTTTATTTTTTGAATAACCCCTGCAAAACCTCCCATCCGCGAGTCATGCTGGATTTTATATGCAAATTAGAGGGGCCTCACATCTTTCCTTTCGCCCGGGGCCCCAGAAGTTCTAGGACCGGCCCTGAGTAGCATTACTCGAGATTTATGAAACCTCTCAGGGTCACCCACAACGGCCTTGTGTGACTTCATAAATCTCATTTTTGAGTTGGGTCTCTCTTGCACCACGCTGCAGAGAGACACAGAGGGGCTTGTAATTAGGTCTCCCAGTGACCACTTCAAAGCAGCTCTACTCTGAAAATGGCGTTATGCAAAAACCGGAGAAACGTCTAGGGCCTTATTACCCATAGGGCGCACTGACCCGGTGTCCTCTGGGCTCAGACTGGAACAGTGCACTCAATTGCAACAAATGCACGGTTCAGACGCAAACTTCTGCTTGAGCGGGTATCGGCGCGTGAGTGAAAGACAGAGTGGCTGTTTGAAGCTGCCAGACTGCGTTTTACAGGCCGTGGTGGACCCAGCCTCCCTTCGAAGGGAAGGACAGGTTTCCACTCCGCTGGCTGGGGCAGAATATTACTCTTCACCCCACTCTAGGCGCACTCTGGAGCGCTCGGGCAATGACTTGCACTACTTCATATATGGCACACACACAGTATGCCTCCCAAACAGGATCATTGACTCTGCTTAACCGTCTGCAACATGGCAAAGGTGTAGATGTTGTCCTCATTTGCATGGACCAACCAACTCATGCAAATGAGGGAAGGCCTCTTATCGCAGCAGGAAACTCTGCGCGCCTGCACAATCTGTACTACAGATGGCGTCCGTGGCAAAGGAGGCCAAACGTGCCTTGACTGGCACCATGCTCAATCATCGCTTTTGAACGAAAAACTAGGGTGCGTAAAGAGAGTGCTGGCAGCAGACGTCTAACAGTGGTGTGTGAAACGTCAGTTGCATACAAAGAGCAAATGTAAAATGTAAATGCCAAGTATTTGTAAAGCGCACAGATATCTCCGGAGAGGTGTCCAGGCGCTGGGGGCCGTCAGGAAGATTCAGCGAGCTATTGCCCAGAGTCACATGGTGCTGGACTAACCAGCCGCCGGCACCGGGGATCGAACCGTGAGCCCCAGGCTCCCGTGGCAGTCGCCCTGGCCGCTGCGCCACACCTCTTTCAAAGGTGAGGGTGACAGTGAGGGAGGGAGAGGAATGGGGAGTGAGAGGGAGGGACAGGGTAAGAGGGACTGAGAGGGTGAGGGATGAGAAGGGTGAGACGGAGGGATAGGATGGGGAAAGTGACAGGGAGGATAAAAGGGGAGGCAAGATGAGAGGGTCGGGGAAGGTGAGAGTGAGGGGTAGGGTGAGAGGGACGGGCAGGGTGAGAAGGAGGGTGGGACAGGGAAGGGTGTGGGATGTGGAGATTGAGAGGATGAGAGATGATAGAAAGAGTAAATGCGACCGTTAGAGTGACAAGTACCTCTTCGAAAACCGAGAAAGCATCCTCTGTCCCCTCTGACAACCTCCCGACTCCCCTGGCATGACCACTTCTTGTTTAGTCTGCCTCTATCCAGAAACTGTTCATTTCTTACCCGCCAAACTTTACTTGTCTCTTGGCGGGTCGATCTTTCCTCGGTTCTTTACCCGCTTGCCTGCAGTTGGTGGAGTCTCAAGAGTTTCCCGGGCAGCTCTGGTATGGGGCAGGTCTTGGATACCAGGAGTATTCTAGCCTGAGCCCGGCTCTGCTTTAGCAGGGATATACTCTTTTCTTCCTCTGCACTCATATCCAAAGTCTCTGATCGAGTCAATCAAGCAGCATTTGTAAAGCGCAGCACGGTCACCCCTAGGGGTATCTGGGCGCTGTGGATGTGACGGGTCAGTTGAAGAGCCGGGCCAGTGATGAAGCGAGCTTCAGAAAATATTTTATTCTGACTTGTGGATTCAATTCCCTATAACATGAACTAATCAATTAATGAATTTTTGCATGATTTGTTTGATTAACTCAACCTAGATTAAGTTTGCACCACATATAAACACGCGGGAACTAATTACATGTGCTCTTGTTGCATTTGCAAGTCTGTTTTGTAACACATGATTAATATTGTTTTGTCTGTTATGTCTGTCCTTTTGCCTTTGTCACTACTAATATGCAGCTGATCATTCATGGCATGTGCTTTTATTATATGTGCTTACATGTTAGTCCTATGTTGTGATTGTCTGTCTGTGAATCACTTAATCATCTTTTTATTCTTTCAGATTCATAAAGCTGGACTATATGAAGAATGGTAAAAATTTTATATGTTGCTTTATTTGTTTGTTTCTGCTAGTTGTCATTTATTAAAGTGTTAATTACTAGCAGGGAAGGGTGGGTAACAGAAGGGTTTGCTTTACCTGAATTAATCACTCTTTTTGTGTTTGTTTAAATATTAGCTCAAGAGTGGTTTGAGGCCTAGCCTCTGTTTCTGAAGAAGAGTTGGTCAGCCTGAACTGAGCAGAGTTGGAGCCAAGTGTACACGTCTTGGAAATCTTCCATGCGGAATTTTGTTTTACCTTCTTCTTGAAAAGACTGTGGCTCTGACATTTGAAAAAAACTGTGGCTCTGACAATGGAGCTTGTTTTCACGGACTGCTCTGGATGTTCTTTTCTCAAGGCCGAGGAAATGACAAGGCTGACTTTTGCCGAGCTTGGGTGGAAGTTAGAGATGTAACTTTTTAAACTGTTTCCAAAGACGCTCGGAAGTTAATGTCACTCTATATCAATGAACAATGGCATGGTGACGCTCATTCCCTGGACGTGGTAGTTGTGGTGGTCTGACAGCCATCAACCAATCACAGTGCTGAACTTTTAACTTTTAAATATTACATTTAGTTAAATTTGAGAGCAAAAATGATATAAAAATGGCTCTCTTGAAGGGTTTGGGTCGGTCTGTTCCTGAGGGCGAAGTGCTGTCCGATTTCCTTTGGATTGTAAGCATTCTACTGTTTATTATTTGTTTCCCTTTCAGGTCAGAAAGCTAACTTAGAGAATAAGATTTATGTTTTTCTTAATTCATTATTTTGAACAATGCTGAATTGACAGTTAACTTTGTGCCAATGTTTAATGCATTTAACTGAATTAATAAAACTAAATGTTTGATTTAATAAAGAGAGTTAATAAAGATTATTCAATTATGAATTTTAAAATAAACTTTTAAAATGACAAGCTGGTCTTGTTTATTGTAGATAGTTTATAGCTCAAAAACAAATACATATTAGATTCATTCACCTCATGATTCAGCTGCTCTATTGTTTCTTATGGGCCTGGTATTGATTGGTAAGTGTGATAGTGGATTGTGACATCATTTATAAAGTATTTTAGTTGCAGCGCTGGATCACCAGGAACGAGCAGTAAGAGGAAAAATAAAGGTCAGAAACGAGTAGGAAAAGGAAAAATAATGGGCAGAATAGAGCAGATAAAGGCAAAATAAAGGTAAACAACGAGCAGAAAGAGGAAAGAGGACGGGCAGAAATGAGCAGAAAGAGGAAAGAGGACGGGCAGAAATGAGCAGAAAGAGGAAAGCTAACAGGTAGAATGAGCAAAGAGAGGCAGGACTATGGGGCAGGAGTGAGCAGAAAAGAAGGCGGAAAACGAGTAGAAAATCGAACAGAGGCACAAACCAAAGGCAGAAGAGGGCAGCAGACTGCAGACATGCTGGACAGGAGAACTGTCACAGGGGGAGCTGGCACAAGGACCTGATATGTGGTGGTGGAACTTACAGGAGTGAGGCTGGTTGAAAGGTAAAGCTGGGACAGCTATGACCCTGCTGCCGCTGCTTCCAAACATAACCCAAGGAATGGTATGACAGCACCTCCAGGAGGTGAACGGAAGTTTCACACCCATGCACTGCAAGGGAGGCACTCTTTTGGTGCCTAAGACCAGGGCTTAAAGTGGGCCGGGTCTCACCGGGTCTGAGCAGCCGAAGTTTTTTAAAGGGTGCCTCAAAACAGGTCTCTATCAGGATCTCTTTTGTGCCCTGGCACAGGTGGTCCGTTTTTTTTCCTGACTGCAGTGACATCCATGTGTGCGTGGTGAGTGTTGTAGAGGAAGGGAAATCCTTTAAAGAGAGTAATTTACTCTCTGGATTTCTCTTCTCTTTTTGAAACTCAGCAGCAGCAACATTGTTGTGGTGTCACCGGGGCTCTAAGTGGACGCTTTTTCAATATTATATACACGCCATAGTTGCTGCCTATTTATCTTATGCAAATAACAACCATTGACAAAGCCAATGGGCCTGACTTCTTATAGGTATGATGTGACTTGTTGTATCATATATCTGGACGCAATGACAGAAACAGCAAATACAAGTCGGGCGGCACCCTGTGCTAAACACAGATTTTAGCTTATGTGTTTTAGGCCATGCCCTTAATTACATTAGCTACGCCCCTTTGAGAGATGCCCCAGTTTTTTCATCCCTCTTAAAGCCCTGCCTAAGACAACAGTTGGCCAATCAAATGCAGCTGAGCTGTAAAGAGGATGATTCACATCTGAAACCTCTTAATGCGGTTTTCGTAATTCTCCGTTTTTTTTGCTAGGACATGATTTCTGTCAGACAGTTAAAGTGGTCTCAAACAAAAATAGGGCCTTCACAGCTACGCCTTCCCGCCTAGACGTAACCGGACTGGGAGACTGGGGGGGATAGGAGGACTCCTGTGGTACACAATAAAATCTAATCCCCTCCTTGCCCTTCCAATTGTATTGGCCTACCTACTTTCAGAAGAATGCGCATGCGTGCTGGGGTTGGGTTTCTTCGCTGCCTCTCCTGGTGTATCAGCCAAGGAGGAGTTTATTAAAAATCTGACGGCGGTGCAGCTGAGAGCTGCCCTGCTGTCATGTGACCCCCTGCTTTGTCTAAAGGAGGATGGGGGGAGGCGGTGTCTCTTGCCCCTCCTTGCATTAGGGAAAGGGTTGCGTTGGAAAAACAGCGCTCCCTGCCTTGGCAATGACAGGAAGTACTTATTAGCCACCGTGACCTTTCCCAGGCTCTGCCTAAGTGGGTTTAATTGATAAAAATAAGAATCCCAGGGGAAATGGAGGCTGCAGCAGTGCCATCTTTACAACTGAGACAATAAGCACCAGAGTCGATGGCATAATGGTACGTGCCACAGAAGACCGTACAAAAGTTGTGGACAGGTGGCCAGAGTTACATTTAAAGGGCACACCACTTTCCTACAAGCAGCCAATCAGGGTCCCAGGAACACATGAGCCGTTAGCACCCAATTCTGCACATATGGGCCATCGAGTGTGACGCGCTGCCGCTGTTTGCGCAGCCCCTTTCTAGAATACCGTAATATCTCACCCGTGAAATGGAAGGGGAGGCAGTCTGTGCCACCACAAAAACTCCCGCCGGACTTCAAGGGCACTTTAAAAATAGGGGAACTTGTGTTCAACATGGGGCAATGACTGAGCCACTGTTCAGTTCTTTCTTTGGGGCTCCCTCATGTGCACGTTGCAAACCAGGTGTAATAAATAGAGACCATGCATTTAGTGGCATATTTATGACGTCACCCTGTTGCGCTGCATCACTGGGAAAGGGCAGGAATGTGCTTTATTTATCCAACACAGTGCACTCTTATCCTTTCCCCATGCGTCGTTTTGGCGGCCTAGCACCAATGCAGGGACCCTTGCACCATGGTCTAACGGTGCCTCCGTTGCTAGCAGCATTGTTTTCGTCAAGAAAGGGGCACCATCCTGCAGAAAAACAATCCAGAGAGGTTTTTCCTCTTCCTACGTGTGCCGCAGAACATGGAAAGAGGAAAAATGAGGAGAAATAAAGATTTTTCCTCGTTACGCATCACCTGGGGAGGCGTAAGATTTTGAAAAAATTCCCAGGCTTATAAGTCCTTGTAAATCTAGGAATGTGTAATAAAAAAGGGGGTCTGAACACCCACCGCAACGCCCTTGGAACACCTGCCTTGCGCAGAGTAAGACAGCGCAGCGATTTGTGCTGCGTTGTTTAACCCCAGATTTATGAGGCCGCTCAAAGCCGCGCAAAGTAGCTTTGTGTGGCTGCACATATCCCAGCTAAGGGTTTTCATTTAGCAATAATACGCTAAATTGGAAATAAATATCTACAAAAAAGTCAATTTGTTGAGAGTTGCAAGTTATTTTACTTACTCAAAATGGCACCGACCAGCAGCACCATGAAGGATACAACGACAATGGGAACCGCGTATCCCCAGGACATGGCGTTCACGTGCATGCATCGCAAGTTGAAGCCTAAGAGAAAGTCAAATATGTATTAAGAAGTTAGCATGAAGTTCATATCAACTGTAGAACACAATAAGCTAGGGACATTTTTCTGCCAACACTTCAACAGTACTAGGAACACTTGCATCACTATCAGAGGGGTAATACAGGCCCCATTAGAGCCCCCTAACCCAACAGGGGCCCCATACAGCCCAAGGCCAATGAACATCTGTGAGATACAGGAGACATGCAGGCCCCTCTTCAGGTATGCAGACTTTGGTCTGCATGAATTGTGGCGACAGACATATTGCCGCCTGCCCTGCAGTTGTAGGTGACAAAATGGCTGTGGGCACAGCGGGGAGAGCAGGGGAACCCTAAAAAGAAAACAAACACCTCATCAATCGCCGTGGGTAAACACTGGCATCGATAGTGTCCCATTGTTTGTTCGCAGTGATATTACCTCTTCACATCCTGTAGTGGGGCCTTTATATTGCGTTACGACACTGATCACCGCTTACCTCATCAGAGCCATTACATATGGGGGGCCAACCTCCTGCAAATCACTGCAACCTTCCTGAAGTGGAGCCGTGCAACTTAATCTGCCAGAAGGTGTTCTACCACTTTGTTTTATATGTCCTATCCAGAATAAGGACTACCAACATATCATGGAGGCCAGCAGACCTGGAGTTAAGAATAATAAATCTCTCCTGCTATAGATATGCTTCCCTTGACGATATGTAGGGCGTCTACCTTCTGGAGTGGATGTAAGGGCAGATCAATAATAACAGATGACCTGCTGGTGCCTCTTTACCCCTCGCTCATCAGGTAACGAACCCCAGAGATGGGCTGGCTATGCCTGTCCTCTCACTGAGGTGAGGCTGGAATTATAGCCATACTGGACAAAGGGTCCAGAACAGCGCATGAGCAGTCCATATAGTGAGAGGGGCTCAACGTGAACATAAATGTGACATGCAAGGATTGAGCCGACACTTTAGCCTACACCAGACACTGCTGTGAAGAGCTACATCCACCTGAGTGCTACTGCTGTGTAATAAACCCAGAGCACAAACTTAGGTACTTCAGCCAAAGGAGCCGATACATACTGGTCCCTTGTCCAGGTATTGGGATGATGTATGCATTAAGAGTGCTCTGGCTTCAACAGAAACGAGACACTAGAATTTCAGATAGAACTGTATGTATGTTTGAGGGACTTGTGTAGCACAAACCTAGACAGGAGGTAGAAGATCACAGTGCAGGCTCACAGGCAAGGATGCAGTCACCAAGTGTTTGGAGAGGTTGCTGGTTTGTAAACTTACTGCATTCTAATACTGTCTTCTTTAACCCCTTGACCGCAGCGCAAATTCCACCACGGTGCTGGGGAATTAATGAGTGGGCGTGTTTCGGACGGCCCCCAGCCGTCCTCCGCGCACGCCCACTGACGTCGGGCGGCCGAGGCCCGTCCAACGCACTCAACGGGTTAAAGAGATGTGTTATCATTATTATTATTATTATTTAGCGACTTGTAAAGCGCCTGGTGACCCAAGGGCATCCCTGCGCTGTAAGAATTGTTATCCAGATGAGGGGGGAAAAGGGGGAGGACATTATTTAGGGAATAGGAGTGTCTTCAATTTTTTCCGAAAAACCAAGTAACTGGGTTCCCGTCTGAGGGTACGTGGGAGGGAGTTCCATCCAGTAGACGCTTTTACAGAGAAGCGTCGGCCTCCAGTGCATGTCCTCTTGAATTTGGGGATGTTGGCTAGGTGCTCATTCTCGGACCGCAGGGATCTGGATGCTTTGTAGGGAGTGACCAGGCTGCTGAGGATCGCAGGGCCAGATCCGTTGATTAGTTTGTATGCCGTGCACATGGCTTTGAATTCCACCCTTCGGCGTACAGGGAGCCAGTGCAGGGCCTTGATGGCCGGTTTAGCTGACACTCTGGAGGGAAGGTTCATGAGCAGACGGGCTGTGTTTTAACTCTCTCCAGGATCTGATGGATATGGCCGTTGTTCCTGAAGCTTAGATGGAAAAGTCCTGAAACCTTGATACACCCAGCTAGTAACCCACGCACATGCAGTCACATACAAATGAGAGAAACATCAGTCTTTCATGCACAGCAAACCTTACTAAGCACACAAGCCGACAGAGCGAAACAAATCAGGGACATCCCACTCAGAGCCACTGTTCATAACTATGAGTAAAAGCTGGTCTTATTATAAGGTAGGTAGCGACAGCTGCAGCTCAAGTCCATCTGAAACAGAAACTTACAGTGAGTGAGACTCCACTGTTGAGGCTCATTCAGAGCAGCAGAGCAAACAAAAGGCAGTCCAAGAACAAAAACAAGCAGGGGTTTTACCAGCCAGAAACACTCTCACAGAGGGGCAGGTGTCATGGATGTATTAGATTAGTAGAAGAGTGGCTTGGACCTGTAAATAAAGCAATAGAGCTCAAGGCTGATGTCTAGTTCATTGGTGGGTTATATAGGGGACACAATCTACTCAATTAAACACCATACAAAACTTTAAAATAAATACATAAGAATAGAGGAAATAGCTCATTCGTCTCTCTCTCTCCGATTTATGCAGTCATTATTACATGCCTCTACCACTGTTAATCTTCCCTCATTCCTCCCAGCCCTCTCGTCAAGTAACCTGTAGGCGGCAAAGGGACAAAGAAAAGAGGGACAAAATATGGCTAGAACTGCAGGGGATGTCTTTGAAGTATTATCAAGACAATTGACTACCCCCGGCGGGAACCAGAGTGGGATTCACCCAAGCATCAAGAGTGCATACAAAATACTACTGCAGTGTTCTTTATCTGGGTGTGTCGCAGTCCCATCTGAACAGGCTTCAGGGGGTCCCGAACGCTGCAGCTTGGGCACCGCTCATGCTTCAGACCGCTACGAGACCGCTATGAGACCGCTACACTGGCAGCCGGTGAGGTAAAGAGTCCCCTTCCAAAGGCCCTGTTACCGCTACACTTTCAGCCGGTGAGGTAAAGAGTCCCCTTCCAAAGGCCCTGTTATTGCTACAAGGCTCTTTCCCCTCACGCCCCTCATTATCTTCAGTCGATGGTGAAACCTTATGTTCCATCTAGGAGCCTATGATGAGCTGTAGCAAAAGGGGATATTATTCCAAAATTCAAAAAGGCCAGAATAGGAGGCTGCTCCATCGGCCTTCTTGCACCCAAAACATGGAACTCTGCCTGTGGAAATTCGGCAAACCCCATCCGAAATGTTTTTCAGGAAAAAACTAAAAACCTGGCTTTTTGGATCAGACAGAGTTTCTTCCCTTGCGCTGGGGAATGTTCTCTTCACCTGAGTCAGTATCCTAGAGCTGGGACACTTCGTAAGGAGTAGCTATGCGCTCTATAAATCGCATTATTATTATACAAAGTCCAACATGTCTCTAAAGTGTTGGCTTAAATACTTACAATCTGTCAGAGAGTAGGCTGCTCCAAGAATTACAAATATCAGCTGCAGCAGAGTGTGAATCCAAGGGATCACTGTAAAGAACAAGGAAAGAAGAAATGCATATTCAAATGGTTCATATCTCAGTAAGTACAACGCATGATACAAAAACGACAAAACACCAATATATATTGAACATTCTTCACTCTACATTTCTCTGGCTACACACTTGAACACCAAACTCCCAATCCTGAGACTAATGGTAACCCACAGAGACCCAGGGTGACAAAACAAAACTTAGCATACTGAGGTGATCTGTATATTCAAGGTACTTAGATGTGGAGTCTAGAATTACAACCCTCCACTTACCTTCACTATATTGTGGTAGACTATATTGCACTAGCGAACGTCCTATCGGTTAGGTTACATCCAAGAACTAAAAGACATCCTAAAAATAGGAATGAAAATTATCTTCAATAGAATAAAAATGCTTGGATAGCAGTAGGCCAAATGGGAATGGATTTATTTTAAGCAAGCAGGCCGATTGTTCAATAATTGAGAAGGCGCAATTAGGCCAAATCCAGGCGATACGGAGCAAGAACATCAGACTCCGAGTGGCCCTGGATAAGGAGCTAAACCTGGATTCCACTGATCCCGTCATTCCCTGTTCTTTGAGCCTCATTGTGAAGATGGTATGGTGCACCATATCAAAAGCGGAGGGAGAGGCGACACGATTACTGTTGCAGAAGAACCTTCTTCCAGATGGTTCTCAGTTTCTGCAGAATGCTATGGATGTTTCATGATCTGGTTGGTCGCCCAAAGGCCAAGACAAGCCATTTTTCTACCAAGACTCGCAAGGGTAAGGTCTTGTCTTGGCAATAATGGATTACACTGTTGTAAAGAGCGTGAGAGCATACTGGAGCAAAGAGTGAAGAAAGGAACCCCGGCAGGTGTTACTAGCAGACCCTAAAAGTTACTTATGCTGGTCTTTTGGTAGGAGGCCGAGCACACGACTTCCCGTCAGAAGCGAGAGGGGATCAGATACAGATCTGTAATGTGTTACATGATATGTGTTAAAAGAGTTATGCAATGTATATTTCTTAAGAGCACTACCACGGATGAAGTATCCTGGCACAGGCCAGGAGTGTGTGCCCATAGGGTATGTTGGCTAATTGAAAACCCAGGTCTTCACCTTCTTGCTTGAGGTGAAAGCCTCCTTCCACAGCTGCTGCACAGCCACTATAAAGAATATCCTACGTGCCACACTACCCAGCACCCACAGCCTCCTGGCTGTTGTAGGTCACCTATGTGTCAGCAGAGTCAAGCACCAGTCTACATTAGTCCCTTGGTGACCCGCCAGTGTTTCCCAGCAGGACCATTTTCCTTACGGTTCCTCAGGGGCATAATGTGGCTAGCGCCACTGGCGCTCGAGGGACACCCGCAAGTCCTGGGTACCAGATGGGATAAAAATAAGTCCTTCAGACAACTAGTGGGGTCAGTTGGCTTCTTCTTCTAGCTGTGCATCCAGTTGGACTCTCAGATCAAGTGTCTTCTCAAGGTGTCTCTTTTGTGCAGGGATTTTTTTGTGGGGGGTGAAAAGTGATGGGGCCATAGGGTGGTAAATGTGCATTTTCATGGTTTGCGCAAACAGTAAAAATATGCCCTTTTACCACTAATGTGCTGCTCCTAGGGCAGCTGGAAACTCATGCTGCCCTGAGGGGCAACACATTCCTGTGAAAAAAGGAGCTGCCACTTTTCAGCCGCTCCGTGTTTGCAGAGTGCTGGCAGCAACCTGCCTTCACTTTTGAAGGGGATTAGAGATCCCCTTGCAAGTGTGCACTCAGTGCCTGCACCTGCCTTCAAGGGGATATCTGGGAGGCCCCTGGGACTGTCAGATTCTGAGAAAACTCCGTCAAAACCTGACTGCACAGGAACAGAGATGCCTTTTCCCAAATTCACCCTGATCAACAACCCAGAGCTCGATTAACACGAGACTCTTGATTATTATCCTGAGGGGAAGGGGGATGTTGGATAAAATAACAAACAGAGAGAAGAGACTGTTTCTGGTTGGTTCCTGTTCCCTTGTCCAACCTGCAGACCTTCTTACAATTGGAACCTGAAGAGGAAAAGAATTATTAATTTCCGTCCTATTCAGCCCTACTCTCCTTTTTACTCTTATTACTTAAGACTAACCTACCTATTGACCTCCAGGAACTAGCCTCTCTTCTGCGTAGCTGACTAATGGCTCGAATATTATCCTACGCCTTCGCTCACTCTTCTTGGCCTATTCCTGTTCAATTAAACAAAGATGGTTAGTGTTTATATTATTCTTAGCCTAGAACCACTAATGTATATTTATTAAGGTACTTACTATTGCTCTATTGACTGGAATCGTTTTATATATATATACTAGGATTTGCTTTTCATAGATATGTTCTTTCCGTTGCTCTCTGTAACTATGTTGTGTCTCTCTTCCTTAATTAGGTCTGGCGTTATCACAAGTGACCTTCAGGTAAGTTCAACAGTTTAGAAATTCCCATTACATTACATTGATGTCCTTTCTGTTGCTCTCTGTAACTAACCAATATCTCTCTTCTTTTGTTAGGACTGGCGCTATCACTCGTGTCCTTCGGGTACGTTCTATTCTTTAGATAAATTCATGTTTACATTGCATTGTCTCCAGTCAAATATAATGTCTTAGTAAATTTCACTTATCAACTACAGTTATCGGCTCTCTTCAGCAACGGCTGAGTCGGAGTGGAGTTCTCACCTTTCTCCTCAGCTTCGATACTTTCTACACGGAACTCACGTCTGTTGCGGCGAACCGCCTGGGGAATATCGAATTGGCAAGATTTTCCAAAAATATTGTCTCAGGCACGTCAGGATTCTGCTCACAAGATTAACGCTACCGCTCTGGCCAAATTCCTCGGTGAAGTGCGTAGCTCGTTGACAGAGCGCGCCTCATCTGAGCTGCGGTGGCGAAGAGGCGAAACACTAGACTGCTAACACCGGCCATCTTAGAGTGCCGCAATCGCGTTAATGAAGGACCAGGAAGCTCCTTTTACCTTTCTGCTTCTTTTTCCTGACTCGTAGTGCGTTATTGTGGACAATCGGGGAGTGAGGGTTCTGACAGGGACCTCCTTTCCCCCCTCCAGAGGAATGCCATCAGGGGGCGCACTGACAGTGCCCTACCTTTTAGATGGCTCACTCTCATTGCGCTTCCTGAGGCTTCTTTGCTTGTAGCTGTAATGGGGTAGGTGAGGCCTACCACGTGCTGGTATACTGGGGATAATAATGGCACACAGACACTGGGTGATAGTTAGCCGGAAAGACCACGAGCGGTCTTCCGCTTGTTTATTTATACCCCGGCGCGAGCCCGCCCCGGGGTTGTGCGTGCGTGCGTGGGGGAAAAGCAACATTGTAGTGGAGAGCCCGAGTGGCTCTCTACATCCCTCCTTTGTTTTAGTTCTTTCTGCCCTCGGACATTCGAATGACAGTTCACGGAGATGTCCATGCAAAGTCCCTCAGCCGTTGGCTGGGCACCGGATTGGGCCTCAGGCTGTAGCGACGACTCCGGATCCCTGATGGTTTGGCAGCCCCGGCCGGGGTTGCTCTCGGATCTTCACTCGACTCAGAGGCCCTTGGCTGACTCCGCTCGGTGCCGAGGCCGGGTGGCATTGGCCTCGGTTGACTCTCTCCGCGTGCCGGTCCTGGCAGAGGACTCGGGGACCTAGGGCCGCTTGGCTCTTCCAGCATCAGCTCTTCCTCTGCCACTTCCTCCGCTCGCTGGTGTCCCACGGCTGCTTCGGTTGCCTTTCTGAAGCAGGATACGTTTCGTGTGACGGTTTGCCCATTTCTCCTGGCCGTGATCATTGTCCCGTGCACCTTTTCGACTCTCCACACCTCTGGTTCAAACGGTGTTCGAAACTTCCATCCTGGGTAGCGATCCTTGACGACCACTGCGTCACCTTCTCGGATGCCCGGCTCTCTGGCGTGGCGGTGCAGGCTTGCTTTGGCATTGGTGACCAGTCTCCTGGCTTGCGTGGCCTCTGTATCTCTCTCTGCCGGCATCCACTCGCTCACCGTGGGTATGCCGTCTCTGGGGGCCCGCTTGAACAGTATGTGAGCTGGGGCGCACTTTGTCGTCGAGTGCGGCGTTTGCCGATAGGCTCCTAGAAACTGATCCAGTGCTGCCTCCGGATCTTCCCCGTTGTCTACGGCTATCCGAAGGGCTCTGTTTATGGTCCGCATCAGTCTCTCCACTTCTCCGTTGGCTTGAGGCCACAGCGGAGTGATCTTTCTATGGTTGATTCGGAGAGATTCTAGGTATGATTGGAACTCTCGCCCTTGAAAGGGAGGGCCGTTGTCTGACTTAATTTCCTCAGGAAGTCCCATGGTTGCGAACACTTTGTTTAGCACCTTTCTGACGTGTGGGAAAGCGGTGGACGCAATGACTTCCACGATGGGGAACTTCGAGAAGGAGTCTACCAGCACCAACATCTGCCTTCCGTCCGGGAAGCTGCCAAAGTCAATACTGAGTTGGGTCCAGGGAGCCCGGGGCGCATCTTCCGTGATCACTGGTGCTGGAAGGGGTTCGCCCCCGGTGATCGTGCATGCATGGCAGGACCGTACCATTGCCTCCACTTGGCTGTCCATCGCTGGGAACCACACCTTGCTGCGTAGGCGCGCCTTCGTCTTTGCCATGCCTTGGTGTCCCACATGTGCTAGGCCTAATGCGCGTTGTTGAAGGCTTTCCGGCATGACGAGGAGGTGTCCTCGCAGGATCACTCCTTCTTCTCCCACACTGAGTTCACTGCGAATGTGCCAGAGCTGCTGTCTCGCATGGCTGACTTCGGGACGGAGGCTCGAGGCGCCATCGAGGAAACGGGCCCACTGATTTTCCTCGAGGGCTCGGCAGACTTTCGTGAGGGTTTCATCTCCCGCTGTGGCTTCCCCAATTTCCTTAAGGGTCATGTTGTCGGGACACGTGGCTTGCGTGACCATGTGCACGATCTCCTCCACTTCCTCTCCGTCCTCGCTGGACGGCAGTTGTGAGGCGACGTCCGGATGCCGTGACAGGTAGTCGGCGGGATTATGAGCGCCAGGCCGGAACACCACTTTGAAGCGATAGCCCTGTAGCTGGACGGCCCACCGCTCGATCCGTGGAGGAGCTAGCCTTGAGGTTCCAGCGAAGAGGGGTAGGAGAGGCTTGTGGTCCGTGACCACGGTGAATTCCTGTCCACAGAGGTAGAGATGAAAATGCTGGCAGGCCCATTTGATGGCCAGGGCCTCCCTCTCTATCTGTGCGTATCTGGTTTCCGTGTCTGTCAGCGCCTTGCTGGCATAGGCGACTGGTCTCCATTCTTCAGGACCATACTCTTGCAAAAGAACGGCTCCTAGTCCCACGGGACTGGCATCCACAATCAGTTCGGTTTTCCTTCTTGGCTGAAAGTAGGCCATGGTGGTATTGTCCAGAAGACCGGCTTTGACGCTTTGGAACACTTTGTTTGCGGCCGTGGTCCAGTCCCACTTCTGATCCGTGCGGGTGAGAGCTCGGAGGGGTTCTGCGATGGCAGCCAGGTTCGGGATGAACCGGCCGCAGTACGTGGCCATGCCCAAGAAACTGCGCACTTCCGTTGGGTTCCTCGGTGTGCTGGCCGCTTTGATCGCCTCCGCTTTCTTTGGGTCCACTTTGAGGCCTTCCCTGGTGAATGTGTACCCGAAGAAGTCCACTGCTTCCTGGTAGAAGGCACATTTGGCTCGATGCAAGGTCAGCCCGCTGTCGGCAAGCCTCTGCAGGGTCGCTCTCAGGTTGGTGTGATGCTCTTCTAGGGTCGATGAATAGACAAGGATGTCATCGCTCTGGTTGATGACACCCGTCAGTCCTGACAGCACCTCACGGATGGCGTTTTGAAAAACCTCGGCTGCCGAAGATACGCCGAAGCTGAGCCGGGTGTAGCGACGCAGCCCAACGTACGTCGAAAAGGTGGTAATGTATCGGCTGGCTGGCTCTAACTCTAGCTGGTGGTATCCGGAGTTGAGGTCCAGCTTCGAAAACCACTTCGCCCCGTTGAGGTCCGCTATGATGTCCTCCATGGTGGGGGTGATGTGCCTCTCGCGCTTGACTGCTGTGTTCGGGAGTCTCATATCCACACATAGGCGAATGGCTCCTGGCTGCTTTGGTTTGGGGGCGACGACCAACGGGGAGACCCAGGGTGTCGGTCCCGACACTTTTTCAATCACCCCCAGCTCTTCAAGCTTCCGCAGCTCCTCCTCTACTTGTGGCCGGAGATTGAAGGGCACCCGCCTATGCCTGAGTGCGACGGGCCTCACGGTGGGGTCTATGTGAAGTTTGAACTTCCGCCCTTTGAGTTTGGCGAGGCCTTTGAACAGCTCGGGGAAGTCTTTTAGCATGAAATCCGCGTGTGCCTGGTGCACCTGGTTGGCGAAGAATACCAGGCCTAGATCTTCCGCGGTGTGACAACTCAGGAGGGTGCCTTTCTTGCCTTCTGTGATATGGAATTTGGTCTCGGTGGAGTATTCCCCATTGACGACTGTGGTTTGTATTACCCCTCGGAGAGGGAGCGGTTCCGTACTTCCATAAGTGTATATTCTTGCCGTGGACGGTGTCAGCGTCGGCTTCGGGGACATGCTGTCATATTGCTCTGAGTCCATGACGTTGACGGACGCTCCGGTGTCTATCACCGCGTTGACATTCGTCCCGTCCACGGTAATGGAGCACATGGGCGGCGGCCTTCGTTTCGTAGATGCTCGGCTGACGTAGGAGACGATATATACCTCGTCATCTTCATCGTCCTCGTACCTGGGCCGACGGTCTTGTGCTTCGGTGTCCGGCGGGGGGTGCTCTTGATCGAGTGATAGCTGATGGATCCGCTGCGTCACCGCACGAGCACGTGGCCCTGCTGATTTGAATTTGCCTCCCCGGAAGACGGCGGCAAAATGGTTGAGGCGCCCACACTTGAGGCATGTCTTGCCTCTGGCGCTGCACGTGGCGGCGGTCGGGTGATCTTCTCCGCAGTACCCACAGCGGTTGGTCCGTGGAGGGCCTTGTCGCTGCCTTACCGGTGGGAATCGCCGGTGAATGGCGTCCACTCGCTCTTCCTTGATGGTCGGGGTTCGCGCCATCGTTGGAGCGATGACTGGAGTGCGCAACGCCACCTCCATCTCTTCAGCCCTCGCATCCGACAGTTCATGTGATCTGGCCAGGACGAGGATCTCGTCGAGCGAAATCCCTGGCTGCCTGAGGATTAACTTTCTTAGTAGCTTTGACTTACATCCGACAATTATCTGATCCCTGATTTCTTCCCTGGGGTCTGTGAACGGGCACGTGCTCGCAAGGCGACGGAGCCGAGCATAATACATGTCAACGGATTCAGATTCGGTTTGCCAGGCGCGCTTGAACTTGAATTTCTCGAAGTCGTTGTTTAGCTGTGGGTCGAAGTGGGCGTTTAGGGCCGCGACCGCGGCGTCATAGTCGTCTTCGGATCCGGTGTTTGGGAGCGATTCGAATAGGTCGTAGATTTCTTGTCCCCCATAGAGGATGAGTAGTGATCTCTTCACCGTTCCATCGGTTTCTCTAGTTCCCTTGAAGTAAAGATTGAGGCGTCCGACCCACGCCCTCCATCGGAGAGCGGCCGTTGCTGGATCCGACGTTTCGCTGAATGGCGGGATGGGCGCTGCGCCGGCATGCAGGTGGGCAGGCTGAGCAGGAGTAGTGGGCCCGGCAGGGGCCTGGTTTCCCGCCTGGGCGTTGGCCTGTGGGATGATTGCAGGTGGCGGCGGCTGGACAACGCCGTCTTGTGCTGCGCCGGCGTCCTGACTCATGGTGACGCTGTGTGTGAGGAGGTATGGTGCTTTCCGGGGTCGTGGCGTGGGTCTGCTGCTATCTAGTGCCCTTGGATGCAGTGACTGAATCTAGTGTCTTCTCCTTGCCTTGATATGTTTTGACTACAGGGTTGCAGGCTTTCTAAATATCCCTCAATACAGGCAGGAGCGAGGCCCGAATTGCCTTAGCCAATGCTTGTTTGGCTCCAAAGTGTCCCTTATTCCAGGTTGTAGCAGGCCGGAATTGCCGTTGCCAATGCTTGTTCGGGCCGAGGGCCAAAGTGACGAGGCAGAGAGAGAGCAGCGCGGAGCCCTGCGCGCACACGCAGCAGAGGCGTCTTCCTGGAGCTGCCTGAGGAGAGGGAGGGGCGGGCCTGCTCCGGGCCGCGAACACGTGGTCCTGCCGGTGTCTTGACTCTCGCCGGCCGGCGAGATGAGGGGGGCGCGGTGAGCGCGCGCAGGCGGGGCAGAAGGATCACTCACCCGCAGGAGGCGAAGGCTGCGCACCAGCACCGCGAGTCCCGCCAGCTGAAGGCGCACCCTCACGTGTGACGCGTGGGCGGGTCTCGGTCTCAGGGCACAGCGAGCAGGAGCGGCTGGGCACCGCAGCCAGGGCACACACAGCAGGACGTGCAGGAGGCGGTGGGCACGCGTGGCATACGACCGCCTCGTCGCCAATGTAATGGGGTAGGTGAGGCCTACCACGTGCTGGTATACTGGGGATAATAATGGCACACAGACACTGGGTGATAGTTAGCCGGAAAGACCACGAGCGGTCTTCCGCTTGTTTATTTATACCCCGGCGCGAGCCCGCCCCGGGGTTGTGCGTGCGTGCGTGGGGGAAAAGCAACATTGTAGTGGAGAGCCCGAGTGGCTCTCTACAGTAGCGATGCCAGCCTATTTCACTCAAGGTAGACCCTCCCTATGCACCCCTGAGTATGGGGGGATAAGCAGTGAAGGAAAAGTGTGTCATATAGTGCAGAACGTTGTTTCACTCAGAGATATATCCTTGATATTGTAACTATGAACAATGAGATTATAGAGAAAAATTATTTCCCGGGTCGCCACCCGGCCCGCCCCTCCCCTCCCCTCCCCTCCAGTTATATAGCCAGAAGTGCTTCGTACAAAGCAAAACGCTGATTTGCTTAAAAGCTAGTGTGGAAAGTGTAACGACAGAAGAGAGGCGGGGTGCAAGATTTAGCCCCCCCACCAAAGAAAAAGTGGTCCCAGGTATTTTACACTGTTAAATGTTGAAATGTTAAGTATTGTGTTGTGCTGCTGATAACCCCTCTCCAGCATCCATTCCCACAGTTAGACCGAGGACCCCTTACAGCACCTTTATCTCATTTCAGGATTTCTGCGTGCAGTTGTCAGTTATCAGTTTTTGGGTAAAGGTAATAATGGGCGGGGCTCGGTGGTTCAGAATCTAAGTTGAACTCTGGCTTCCTTGATGTAGTCAAGTAGATTGGTTTCAATGAGGACCTCCTGATGACAGAGTGTGGGACAACAGGAAAGGAGCTGAAACCAAGATTCACACTTTACATTGCATCACCTGGTAGTGATATGGGGGGCAGGATCCTAAGGAGAGTGAGTGACTGGAAATCTGGCTCTTACATGCACACACCCAAGGCGAAATAGCTTAAATGATAGTCCTGAATGGTATTGTGAGGTAAACTAACACTTCTGTGGATCTCGAGAGATGTGTGGACCCAAGCATTACTATTCCATCCTTAATGGGGATTACATTTTGTTGTACGCTGTGATGTTAATGTTTTAACCCATTTACCGCGGTGAACATTCTGCTGCGGTGTGGGAGGGGCTGCGTTGGCCAACGGTCGTGTGCAGCACCAGGGAGCACAGAACGGGTTAATGTCATGTAAAAATAAAAAATAAAGGTCTTAAAATTATTTTTTTAAATTGCATCACCTGCATGCCCTTTACTTTACCGGTTTTAAAACCGCCCAATGGTAAATCTAGCAGACACATGTACACGCTATCCCTGCACGTCCACCTATTGACGGCCTCCGATAGATATGGTTGTGGCTTCCCTACCAAAAAGAGTTGAAAATGAGTCTAGTGCCAGTAATTATATATGCTTTCCATAAAGCATTCTTAAAGATTCCTGAAGACCCGCACTGCGGGAGTCAATTCCCCAACTGCATGGAGCGAGCAGACGAAAGGGATCCATTGGGCCCATGACTTTGTAAGGAATGTGGTTAACGAGTTGTGTTGAAACTTTAAAACATATATATATTTCTGCACTCACAGCCACATTATCAGTCTCTATGGGGTTTCCTGTCTGACTCGGGGGCCAGTGCGAACAGGAAAGCGTCCCAGTTTGTATTGGGCATTTCCTTTCCAACACCACATCGGGTCACGCGGTCTTCAACTTGAGCCCACTTTCCACGTTCTGCTAACCAGGGTTGCACCGATGGCGCCAGGCTTGACTTCTTATCCTCCATATGTAGAAGAATAAGATATCTCTTAGAAAATCAGGAAAACCATGCGCCTGTGGCTAAATTATTAGTTGGAAATCTTACAAGCCATCCATGTTACTGCAAGGATTGGAGCTTTAAAGGTACATTTTGCTTGTACTACAGGCCCAATCTTTCCTAGTTCATTTCAAAGTGGTCACTCAATGAGATAGACTAGAGAATACAAGTTTAAGCGAATATATTGATTTCCATTATAGCTCAAAACAGTACTTGGCGTCACTTCTAGTTACCTGAAATCTTTGGCATATGGAGAAAGGTGATTTGCTCTGGACAACACGACCTAGTGAAGTGGAGAAGTCTTTTGGATGCAATGTCTTAAGTTTTACCACTAGACCCCATATTCTTCTTTTTCCGAGGCGAAATTGGCAGTTATCAAAATAGAATTGATAATACAACTCTAATTCAACAGACACATGATGTTAGAGTTATAGCATCCCATTGTACTTACAAGCATTTTTATATTTCTGAAGATCCCAGTAATTGAATCCCAGCCACAGCGAAACCAACACCTAATGTGCTATGGCATTTATTGTTCTCAGAAGTGCATGCATGTGCTTTAAGTAAGAACAAATCATCATTTTCAGGCAAGGTAGACAAAAATGAAATGCAAAAAATACAACATATACAAAGTAAGAAGTGAATCGTGCAGAATTGTGTCTCTTACATACTCACCACTGCAAACATATCTCAGTTTCTTATGTCGTCTCACTAGAAGATGAAACAAAATAGAACAATTATAAGTTACTGAAGTGCTTGCATGTGCAATGGCTCATACGTATTTCACCTCCTCCTCAGTCGGAGTAATGTAAAACCTCACCAACAATGGACTCAAATATGTGATATCCTTGACTCAGGATGAAGTATACCTTTACAGCATAGCTCAAAACAAATATTAACAGTGCTTCAACCTCTTTTCCAAAACCAAGTGAAATACATCATGAAAAAATAAAAGAAGCTTGAGCTGCAGAACATGGAGGACCATGTATGAGCTGCTGTGGTCCTCCGAGCGCCCCAACACGATGTCAGCCTCGGCAGAGCATAAAGACTGCATTAGTCTAGGCTCCCTAACCTCCTGCTGACCATGGTAGATTGTGGAGGCTCATAGATGGCCCAGTCCTCCACGCTAACTAACATGCTTCTGGCCAAAGTAGATCGCGGAGGCTCGTAGATTCCACAGTCCTCAATGCTCCCCAACATGCTGCTGGCTACAGTAGATCGTGAAGGCTGGCAGATGGCGAAGTGGCACGGAACAAATTCATATTTATTAGAAGTGCCTCTGGAAATCAAGGCAGTGAGAACTCCTGCACCCAGTTATCTCAATGCCAATGGGTGCAGTAATGTCTAGGACTGGTATTACTGCATCCTTATTATTTTTCCCTTAGGAAATGGGGTATAACCTCAAAGGAAAAGTTACTTACTTTCAATAAAAAATACCTATGGTGGATAATCTACTTTCATATTCCAGACACCCACTAGGCACGCTGACATCTGTTCTGACCTCAACATTTCTATGGAATCCAACAAAAAACCGTTCATCCAACCATTTTTTTCCCCGGAGGTTTGCCTTTTACACATAGGCCTTCATTCCTGGTTTATTCCTATCCCCAAAATACTTATAAACTGCTAAAGCCGGTTTTCATTTCAAATCTCTCTACCCTAGATCAGTTTCTTCAATGTTCTATCTGGCATAATGTACATATCAAAATTAATAATAAGCCCATCTTTTGGAAATCTTGGCGGAAGAAAGGTTTGTTATGGGTTCATCAATTAATACTTAATTGTTCCCACATTGATTTCCCACAGGCCCAATCGTCGTTTAATTTTCCTAATTCATATAAATTAAAATATTAACCATTAAGCTTAGCAATCTCCGAAGCCCATTCTTGCTATGCACTACTTTCTCCTCCATATCCAATACTTCCCCTTTACATGCCTTGATACTATCATCTCCTTCTACCTCTAATATGTGCTCTCAGCTTATTTCCTTACCTGAACCCAGACAAACGACACCACTGGAGTTACTCTGTGAAGCAGACTTTCAAACATACTTTTCAATCTCTTTATAGAATAAAATATGGCTAAAAATCTGCAAAATCTCGTGCTGCCAACGCTACTCAAACATTGTATTTTCATCTGTAATTGATTAGCGATTGCACCGAATGCTCTGCATAAATGTAATACTAGCATTTCATCAACTCGTTGGTCACGTCACCTCTTCAACTCCACTTTAAGAAATATGCGCTTTGCGTGCCCACACACATACCAATTCTGGCTTCAAGGTTGGCCATAAATGAATCTTATTTTTCATACATATTTCTTTTTCTGTATCACATCTCTTTTTAGGTAACCTTGCAGACGCCTGGAATAATTGTGATTTTAATGTCAAGATTTTAGATATATTAACTGCTGTTATGTTTCAAAAAACACTAAGAATTGCAAAAAATGCTATTTATTTATTTATTTATTTTTGTGATTTTTAAAGCGCAGCAATTACCCGTGGGTATCTCGGCGCTGGGAGCTAAGTCTATTACCAGTGTTTCAGAGAACAGATGCAGAGCTCTATATCTGAAGTTGCTAGTTAGTTTATTGAGAAAACAACCATGTTTTAAGTAGCTTTCTAAAAATAAGCAGTGTGGGGCTAGATTTAATGTTAAGAGGAAGAGAATTCCACAATCTTGCTGCTGCAATGCCAAAACGTCTGTCACCCCAGTTGACTTTCCTTGCTCTAGAGATTTGAAGCAGGTGGGCGGTGTTGGAACGAAGCGTTCTGGGGGTTGGTAGAGACTTGAGGGAATTTCTAAGAAATTTGGGTCCCATGTTGTTTATTGCCTTGTAAACAATACACAAGGACTTAAACTTAATGCGGCTCCTCACCGGGAGCCAATGCAATTGAGCTAATTGTGATGAGACAGAGGTAAATTTTGGGATACCAAGTAGAACTCTGGCGGAGGCGTTCTGAATCATTTGCAGTTTTGAGATTACTTTTTCCTGAGCGTTGAGGAAAAGGGCATTGCAATAATCAGTGCGAGAAAACACTAGGGTTAAAATGAGAGTTTTGCCAGCGGTAGTAGGTAGGTATGGCAAAAGCTTCTTAATTTTTCGCAAGATGTTGAATGACGAAGAAACTACAGAATTCACATGGTGATGGAAATGGAGTTTCTCATCGAATATAACACCTAGGTTTCTCACTTTGCTGACTGGTTCAGGTGGGGTGCCCATTTCCTCCGGCCACCATAAGGGAGACCAGGCCGGCTGAACCTTACCAAACAGCATAACTTCGGTCTTAGAAGAGTTCAGTTTAAGACAGTTAGAGGCCATCCAGCAGCTGATGGCCCGCATGCCGTCTTTGAAGTTAGCCGCTATAGTGGGTCCATTTTTGTGAATAGATAATACCAGCTGGGTATCATCGGCGTAAGTGGTCAAATTAATATTGTACGCTTTTATTACCCTCGCCAAGTCCGACACGTAAATGTTAAAAAGGGTCGGACTCATGCTATGAATCTCTCCTATCAAGCATGGTGGTATGGCATTTGCTACAATCATAGAGTGGATAGAAACTAGCAGCCTGATTCATGAAAGATAATTGCACTCGCAAAGGGCCAGATTCTGAGAATCTGGCCCTTTGCGAGTGCAATTTTTGCATTTGGGATTCATCATCCCAAATGCAAAATCCGCTATTTCAGAACTCGCATATTTGCGAGGAATAGCATTTAAGGAATCTCTTTTAGAGATTCCTTAAATGCTATTCTTGAAACATTTTAAACTTGCTATTTCGCAATTTTGGGCCGCTATTTACCGCGAGGTCAAACCTCATGGTAAATAGCGAAAACTTAGAAAAATGCTTTTAAAAGCATTTTTCTAAGTTGCATGTTACACACACACATGTCTTTTGGGCATGTGTGTGTGTGTAACATCTGTGTAATTTGACATGTCAGGGGTCTTACAGGGTGTCCTTTGGACACCCCTGCACCCTTGAAATCGCAATCTCGTTTGCGATTAGCAAATTGCTAATCGCAAATAAGGAATTACTCCCCATTCATTCCTATGGGCCTTTAGGCCCATAGGAATGAATGGGGAGTTATTCCTTATTTGCGATTAGCAATTAGCTAATCGCAAATAAGGAATCTGTAGGAATTGCAAAAAATATTGCTATTCCTACATGAATCCCGTTTTGCGAGTCTGGAATAGCGATTCCTTATGAATCGCTATTTCAGACTCGCAAAACTTCCCAATGATGAATCAGGCTGTATGTCACCCCAATTTCCCTAGCAGTTTGGAACTCCTTTGGTCACCGGTAACAACAGTTTTGGTCTCCTCCGACTCACTGGTTAGTTTGCATCATCCTCTTACTGAAGAGGTTTGTTTCAAAACATCCTTACCCTTTCCACTTTTATTTCACTAGGTACAATTTGTCATTGTAATCATATGTTTTCATATACTTATTTATGCTACAATACTACATTTTGCGCTACCTTTATTTCATTTTTATTATATTGTTATTCATCCTGATAAATCTTTATTCTTTATTTTCCCCCTTTCCCTCCCCTTTGTTTGATTTCTTTCTATACTTTTCATAGACAGTTATATCATTTTGTGGGATATTTTTTGTATATATAACTATATAACTGTAAAAAAGTACTGTAAAAATGTTTTTTTTATAAACTTTAAAAAAAATGATCATCGCTTGTATAGTAGTTTCAGGAAAATGAAAGTCTAATAAAGGAGATATAAAAAGAACGCACATGAAGTTCAGAATTATAAAGACAATTTATTTATTACAGCCTTGTGTTTTTCTTTCTTCGTGGAAAACTGCCGATTTGTAATTTTTGTGTTGAATTTACAAATTGAGTGGGCGGATTAAAAAATGGAGGCAGAGAGGCTGGCAAGCGAGTGGACATGGCAGGGTAGAAGGGATGCAGGGTGGAAGTGGAACAAGGCTCGCGTGAGAATGAACAGGGCGAAGAGAGAACGGACCATGGGCTGAGAGTTTGGGGGTGAGTGAGGATACGCTGAGAGTGTGGATGGGGGGCAGATTCTATATAGGGCGATAGATGGGCTGGCACAAGAGAGTTGATCAGTGGGGCCAGGGAGAGGCACCATGAAGGTCTAAGAGCAAGTTGAGTTTGGTAAATATCATACAGGGCCCAGAATTCCTCTGAGCAGACTTCATAGCAATTCCATGAAAGGTAATACAAACTTGTTGTAGTTTTTTGTAGTACGTACATTGATTTTGCTATTGTCCATGCTCGTATTCTTTAATTTACACTCATCTGAAAATCATGGCTTCCAAAACATTTCAAGCCGTACAGTTTTTAACCTGAAACGCACATGGTCAGCCTGGCTCGCTGCAAGGCCCCGCGGTATACGGGAACAATAATAAACAAACACCTAAAATAAAAATCCTACCTTTCTTCTTGAAGAAGGGCATTCTTTCTATGATGCACAGCACAATTTCGACAGGCAGACTTAGGGCCAACACAGTGCCAACAGGAGTCAAATCAATGCTCTTCCAGTCTGTAAAAGAAAGTCCAGAGTTAAAGACCGATCTTGTTAAACTAAGTTAACCAGCATAAAACACTTACGTTAGTTGCACTGGTTTTGGCTCGTATACAGAGTAACCACCATACCCCACTAACAACTATATTGTGGCTGTCATCAGAGAAGTTGCATGTAACACACAGTAGAGGCGGCTTTGGGACCAGAGAACAAGCAGGAGACCGAGTACGGTTGTATGACGATCCATCGTGTACTTTGATTTCGCGCGTGGTTACAGCGCGGCATTTACATCGCAACGGCGCTTACATCGCCATTGTTTGCATCGTACGTTGTTGCGACGCTAATGCGGCCATATCATTGGATAGCGCGTCACATCGCAGAGGTTACATCGCGCGACATGATAACGCGATGTTTGTGCCAGGTTTAAAATCTTTATAGCCAATGAGTGATTGGTGGGGGGGGGTATATACCGTATTGCCCACCCTCTCTGCAGCCATTTGTGTTTCTGTTGTGGATGTGAGCAGCCCTGACCCTGTGTACAGACTTTTAAATCGGTAAGTGACGAAATACTTTTTCTTCGTTACAACCTCTTGTCCTGCTACCCACCTCCCTAGAGCTACATCCGTCCACTTAGGCATTCCTTTTGTTTGCCCAGTCCTTGCCGCATTTTTTATTTATTGTTTTTAGTCTCCCACGGCCTCCGCTATAGGGGTCAGATCAGGAAATCGAGGCCATTGCGTCCCCTCTCCTGCCACTCCACGACAGTCTTAGTGGGGTACTAGGGAGTATTTGGGACTTTATTCTAAATCAGAGTTTCAGTTGTAGCACCCGGATACCTCAACGAACCGAGGGTGTCCCTCCATGCAGCTCTTCAGGGGGGGGGGGGCTCCAGGGATGCAGAAATCACAGCCTTTTGATGCATGCTTCCAAAAGTTAAATTACAAAAACATTTTTAAAGAATTATTTTGAAAAACAATCTGGAAGAATGTTGGGGTCTATTGTAAATGAATGTATTATTGTATGCATGAAGAAAAAGATACCTAGGCAATCGAACTCGCCAAAAGTTGCGAAGTGAGCGCGTAGGTGCAGTATGGTCAACTTTCTCTCGATTTAGGCGAGTGCACTCAAATCCAGCCACCACATGGTCTAGCAACAGCAAAGGAGGAGGTTGCGAGGTATTTACAGGAAAAGCACAGGCGTCGGAAGTGTGCTTGAATATGTAGTCAATGGCGACATGTGATGCTCAGCCCCCATGAGGGGTGAATGTAGTCCTGTGTTTGAGACCCCTCACTGTACTTGTGGCAGGCACCTGGGGTCCTTCTCCATTAGGCCTGCTGGCGGTCCTCTCGCACCGCACCTCGGCCTGCCGGTAGTCTGCCGGGGCCCCTCATTGCAGGATTACCAGTGAATCTGTTGCAATATTCTCGGTTTCTCTGCTCTGCAGACCTGTCACTGGCGTCGTGCCTGAGGTGCATTATCAGAGCTGTGTGAATAATAACTGCGTCAGCCCCGTGCCTGAGGTGCATTATCAGAGCTGTGTGAATAATAACTGCGTCAGCCCCGTGCCTGAGGTGCATTATCAGAGCTGTGTGAATAATAACTGCATCAGCCCCGTGCCTCAGGTGCATCATCACAGCTGTTTGAATAATAACTGCGTCAGCCCCGTGCCTGAGGTGCATCATCAGAGCTGTGTGAATAATAACTGCGTCAGCCCCGTGCCTGAGGTGCATCATCACAGCTGTTTGAATAATAACTGCGTCAGCCCCGTGCCTGAGGTGCATCATCAGAGCTGTGTGAATAATAACTGCGTCAGCCCCGTGCCTGAGGTGCATCACCAGAGCTGTGTGGATGGATGCGTGATGGATGGGTGGATGGATGCGTGATGGATGGGTTGGTGGATGGATGGGTTGGACGATGGGTGGGTGCATGGATGGGTTCGTAAGTGGATGGGTTGGTGGATGGGTTGGTGCATGGGTTGGTGGATTGAATACATTGTTGATGGATTCACTGGGTATACCCTAAGTTTGACCAATATCTATTTTGTCTCTTAAAATAGGCCGTCACCATCATGAAGCTTTGTGTGGATATCCAAACACAAACAACAAAGTCATTCAAAGTTTAAAACAACGATACAGGTACATTAATGGGATTTCCAAATGACTGTTACAACACAAAAATTGTTGATGGGTGCGTGATGGATGGGTGGATGGATGCGTGATGGATGGGTTGGTGGATGGATGGGTTGGTGGATGGATGGGTTGGTCGATGGGTGGGTGCATGGATGGGTTGGTGGGTGGATGGGTTGGTGGATGGATGGGTTGGCGGATGGGTGGGTGCATGGATGGGATTTCTGAATGACTATTACGACACAAAAAATGTGGATGGAAGCAATGTGTTAAAATGTGTCGTTGGAACACCTAAGTAAGAATGCCACCGCAAACCTAATATTTTTACTTGCTGTTACAGAGTTGGAAAGGTAACGGAGGTGCAAGGCAGGCAAAGATTTTGGGTTTCTATGCTAAGTGCAGCAGAATAGCACAAAAGGTAAACAAGCATTTGCAATGCAATAGGTCTCGCATTAGGAAAGTTTGATTTATTTGTCCTGTACATGACAAATTTGTTCTTTATGTGTTTTGTTTGAAAATTGTGAAATTAATAGCTTTTTCATGAACAATGGTAATACTTGTATTTTTGGACAATGTGACACCTATAGCATTTTTAATGCAACATGTTTTGGATTGACGTGACTTAGAAGCATTGATGTTGCAAAATCAAGGTTTTTATAATAAAATAATACTTTTTAAAATAAAAGTTATTGTAATTTATAATGGCAATAGCTTAAACTTTAGTAACTAATTTTGGGGAGATTATGTTCATTTTATCGAGACAATATCAGAACAGAAGTGAAATATCAACTTTTTTTGCTGACATTTGTAATAAAGCTTGAAACATTGAGGGAACATATTTGAACCAGTTGTTGTTGAATGTTTGCACAGGAGCAGAGGTTTAGGGAGGGGACTGTTGCGTGAGTTGGAGGTGCGTCAAGCACAGGCCTTTCATCCTTCTGGGGCCGATTGGGATGGAGGTTTACTGCCGCGGGCGCTGGGGTGATTGCAGTACTTACTGTATGCATTTAGCGACGGGCATTAGGAAAAATGTGTCTCTTATGATTTGTAAAATTCATGTTTTTGTTTTGTTCCTACCGCAAATGTATTTATCATTTTTAAAATGCATTTTTTGTTGTCTTCCTACAGCAAATGTCTGATCCAAAGATGGCGCAATATTTCACGTCAAGCAGAGGAAACCGCCTGCTCAAACACAGCGGTTATATATATTGCAAGGAGAGAAATTCTGAGCCACGGGGTCATTGGAAGTGTGTGCAATACTACTCAAGCCATTGCAGAGGACGAGCGGTTACTCTGGGTGAGTCTGTTTAAGAAGCACAGACCATAACCACTCGGCCTCTGCAACTGCTATTGAAGTTAGAGAATCGATTAATGAAATTAAAGTGATTGCAGGCAACTCCAATGACCCTTGTGGTGCCATTTTAAGGGAGGTATCCCAACACATTACAGAACATGTGGTTAGTAGTATGCCTGCCATCCCCAACCTACGCAGAATGATCCAACGTAAGAAACGCGCGAATCACCCAAAACGCGTAGCACCACAAACTTTTGGGGATATTACAATTCCTGCTGAACTCTGTGTTACCGTTTCAAATGAACAGTTTATTCTGTATGACAATGACAATTGTCATAAGTGCATTATAATATTTAGCACCCCCGAAATCTTAACCGCTTGGAGAACAGTGACGTGTGGATGATGGATGGGAACTTTAAAAGCACGCCCACCCCTTTCACCCAAATCTACACCATTCACGGGTACGTTATCGACATTGTAGTTCCTTTAGTTTACAGTTTACTACCAGACAAACAATCCTCAACGTATACTGAGTTTTTGTCAGTCCGAAAATCCAAAATCCCAAACAAAATTCCGAGAAAAATAATCATGGACCTTGAATTACCCATGATAAATACTGTAAAGAAATTGTACATGGATACTGAAATACAAGGATATTTTTTCCACTTTTCTCAGGCTATTTGGCGCAAAATTCACAAAACATCCCTTATTGAGGATTATGTGTCTGATAGTAAACTACAGTTTGAGCTTAAAAAACTAGCTGGACTTTGCTTTGTTCCTCCTAATAGTGTAGATGAATACTACACATTGATTACAGAGTCTGATTACTTTATGGTAAACGAAGAAAAATAGGCACCAATATTAAATTATTTTGAAGACACATGGATTGGGCATCTAAGCAGGTCGGGTTGCCGGAGGAAACCATGTTTTCTTGTGGACTGGTGGAACTGCTACTCCACCTGCTTAGAGGAAGGAGCAAAGACAATCAATGCCCTAGGGTTGGCACAACTCTTTAAACAAAAGTATTGGCAAACCGCACCCAAATTTCTACAGTTTTCTTGAGATTTTGCAAGTCAAGTCAAGTCAGAGAATTTGTATAGCGCACTACATACCCAGAGGGTTTCAAGGCGCTTAGGAAGGGGGGAGGATTACTTGTCAAATATCCAAGTTTTAAGTTGCTTTCTGAATGCTAGGTGGTTCTGGGTAAGGCGAAGGTAAGCGGGGAGTGAGTTCCATGTTCTAGCAGCCAGGTATGAAAAGGATCTGCCTCCCATGGTGGTCTTGTTGATGCGGGGTACAGTGGCAACGTTACCAGGAAATGCGAATGTCACAGTGTTTAGCAGGTAATCTACATCCACGTGTTTCCCACCGTTCAAAGGAAATGTCTGCCCGACTTTTAGCAGTATTAAAACTTTTCACCTTGTCTGTGCCTTCTGACTACCTATCTTCCATCGCACATGTACTTAATTCCTTTGATTAAAAAAGTTGGCACTTGTCTATGTTGGATTTCCTCATCTGAACTCTTACTGTTGTGTACCATAATCCTATCTGTAAATTGTACACCCTATCTTGTTTAAATATTTTTAGGGATATGTACCACCCTTAAATTGTTAATGCATTGTGTCATTGTTTTTTGTTGTTATTTTTGTTTGATATAAATACCTAGTAAGTTTTTTAGTATTTGGTATCAATGCAATGTTAAGAAAATAAAAATGTCCAAAGAAAATAAAAATGTCCAAACGTGTTTATTGTGTTTTTTTGTATGGCATTACATATCACCTTCATTTATATTTTAGCACCCATCCATGCATCCATCCAGACACCCATCCATTCATCCATCCACCATCCATCCACCCCCCACCCACCCACTCACCACACACACATATCATCATACACCCATCCATCTAGACACCCATCCATTCATCCATCCGCCATCCATCCACCCCCCACCTAGCCCCATCCGCTATCCATCCATCCACCCCCCACCCAGCCCCCATCCATGCATCCATCCATGCATCCATCCACCCATCCACCCATCCATGCATCCATCCACCCATCCACCCATCCATGCATGCATCCATCCAGACACCCATTCATTCATTCATCCGCCATCCATTCATCCATCCATCCACCCAGCCACTCACCACACTAGTGATAGGCATCGTCTTTTGAAAATTGTTATGACTGTGAATACATAAAAAGTTAATGTAGCGGTGCACTTGAGGCGTTGATAGGAGGCTCGAACCCTGGTTGACAGCACCAAAGTCGGCAGAGCTATCCGTCAGACCACATCCTCTCACGGTCACCGCTGGTTCTTAAATCTTGGCTACATTAATTGCTGGCACCTGTTTCTTAATTGACAGTCTGCAAGGAAAAAGGGTGCAAGGAAAAGGCCATTTCTGTAGCCAGCCAGGCCACATCCTCCCAATATTTCTTTATTCCGTCAGACCACATCCTCCCAATATTAATTGGGGGCACCTGTTACCAACATCGGGTAACGTCGATTGCATTGTAATTAAGGCGTGCAAGGACAAGGCCATTTCTGTAGCCAGCATGCTTTCTTAATTCCGTCAGACCACATCCTCCCACTATTTCTTTATTCCGTCAGACCACATCCTCCCAATATTAATTGATGGGCACCTGTTACCAACATCGGGTAACTTCGCAGTTGTATATTAAAAATAAGTATTCTTTATATAGACTCAACACAAGACCACAAAGACAAAAATCCACAATACTATACTTAAAAATTGTAGTTTTAGCTTAGTTCAGTTCAGTTTTTAAGATGTTCTCCATAAGTGTGGCAGGGTAAGCTCAGACGTGAGTCCCTTGCTCACTTTGCCACTGGATTGCAAGCCGGGCTGAAGACGGCTGCAATGCCAGAAACCGGTCCTGGGAAGCTTGTTTCCGGTCCAGGGAAGGCATGGCCTGGCAGTTCGGCCTGGACTGTTCCCATGAGGCACAGGGTCAGACGGATTTGCATATGGCCATGTCTGAACTGGGGTGCCAGAGTGGGCTAAAGAATGGTGATGGATTAAACCCAGATCAGTTGACTGGGGGTGAGTGCTTGTATTGTCAAAGCTCTGTCCATCATTTCCTTTGGTTTTGCTGTTATTTTACAACATACCAAATTGTGCCCATGTGAAACTGTACTACGTGAAGCTGTCATTTACTTTTTTAGGATGTGTTTAATTAGGTGTATTTCTGATTGCACTCCTGTATGTCATGCTGGTATGCATTTTAATTGCAGGCTAGAGTTATATTTGTAAACCAATTTAGGCTATATGTCATGATTGTATATCTTTCTAGATTGCTTTCAGCACTCTTCTATGTTGTGTTTATATAGACATTTGGCTTTTAAATGACTAATTTTAACTCTGATTTTATTCCAATTCACTCTCTATCACGCTCTCTCTCTCTCTATATATATATATATATCTATATCTATATACACACACACACACACATATATAAAATATATATTTCTCTATCAATTTCTCTATCAATATGTCTCTATCAATGTATCTATTTCGCTCTCTATCTACCTATCTGTTTGTCCGCCTAGCTACCTGTCCGCCTAGCTACCTTTCCGTCCGCCTAGCTACCTGTCTTGGCTGTCTATCTACCTGTCTGTATGCCTAACTCTCCTTCCGTCTTATGCATCTATCTGTCTGTCGGTCTAACTCTCAGACTCTGTCGGCTCTAACTCAGTCTGCTCGGTCTGTCTGTCTACCTCCCTGGCTGGGTGTCTCTATGTACCCATCTATCCAGACAACTATCTCGATCTATACAACCTTTTCTACGTAACTCTTTCCATCTAGCTATCTACCCATCCTCTTTGTAAGCCTTCCTTTATCTATCTTTTCAATGTTTCTAACCTATTTGTAATAAAGATTTACAAAAACAAAAAACATTAGCAAAGAGGCTGGCAGCCAATGGCTGATGATGAATTGGCTTTTTAGGTCTGGTGGTATACAAGACCTTTTGATTTTACTAGAATTATGTGTGTAACAGTTAGTCACAGGGCTTTTCAGCCAGATTTCACCTATTAGTCTTGCTAACATTAATAGTATTGTGCTGCTCGGACGTTTAAGTTACCATATTAGGGACCACTAGTTCTCCCTGTTCCATAATGAGTAAGCGGAGACGGGCAGCTGGAACTCTGGATGATTTTATTGTAAGGCAGAGTCAGTACTCATGCATGAGATCCAGGCAACAGAAAGAAGACTGTCCCTGGACCCTGTCTCACTTCAATCGCGCCTGTCACTGGGGGGGGGGGGTCAAGCTGATCCAAATACATTGGACACTTCAAAAACATCACCAGCGATAGCAGGCCCAAGCACTCAGAACCCATTTTTGCCATCTTCGTCACCCCTGGCCACCCCAAATTTAAGCGCACCCTCTACGAACTCCCGAGGGAATGCCAGCAAATCTGCCAGAGGCCGTACATTAGTTGCCTCATCAACCAAAGGAAAGAAAAATTCTGTTAAAACAGCATACACTAAGTCCAAGCAGAAAGCAAAAAATGCCAGTAAAGGAGCCCTCAGTAGCAGTTTGGAAGTGGTTGAGGTTGTAAACACAAATGTTGCTACACAGACTGATGACAGCATAGAAAATGGTCGCCACGCAATAGACATGGGTACTGCAATCCTGGAGGCTATAAAGGAAGGGCTTGAATCAAGATTGGACTGTATAAGGGAGAATCTGGTTAGAAAATTGGATTTGCTTTGGGAGAGATTGTCGAACCTTAATCCATCCTTGGACAATTTAATCGGGGGAAGGGAAATAATGTTGTCACTACTGCAACCAAATTAACATCAAATGGACTAGCCAACTGCAATAGTGAGATGAAACTACTGAGTACCTTTGCCCCCATGGCTACTTTACCAATTAACTTATGTGTATCTTGTGGGAACCAAGGGGTGCGTTCTTCGCCCAATACTGATCTCACGGAGAGAGCTATTCGGGTGACATCAAGATTGGATATCACAGGCAACCCGAATATGGTAATAGGAAGAACCCAAGATAGGCAGCCCCAGCTGGGCACAACCGTAGCTGATCCTATCAAAGATATCAGGGCATGCCCTTGTAATTTAATTTCAAACCCCAATCCTGATGCTTTGAATTTGCCACCTGCCTCTAGCCCTTACCTGCTTGTCCTAACTGGTGTTCCAACTCTTGCTGAGGGCCAGAGAGAGTCATGGTCAGATCTTCGTAACAAATCTGTAGACTGGCTCCACAAACATAAAAACTTTGACCCCCGCCTGATGAATGAAATAATAGTAGTAGGGTGGGTGGGCCAATCAAATAAGTGCATAGACGGCGACTGTATTGTTCTCAATGTTTGTAGACCGCAAGTGGTCCGCCATTTATTATCTATTAGAGAACAGTCATTTGCCGTCACAACAGATATTAGTGCACTTCCACTCGGCTATTTCTATAAACCTTTAGCAATACCAATAGGAGGTTCTAAAGAATATGTGCCACTAACTAATAGGTTCCATGCACTTTCCAACTTGGATAATCAGGACTGACCATCAACCGTGGCATTTAACACACAAGTCCTTGAAAGGCCAGGGTCAGGTATGTCCTCTATATTTAATAGAAGTATAGATAGGACAACCATACCCAGAGGCAGCAGTGGGGCTAATGTGAGTATCCTAAATTGGAATGTGGCCGGATTACGACGCAGGCTCGATAACCAAGATTGGCTAAGTATGATAAGGGAACATGACATTGTCATGTTCCAGGAAACCTGGGCCACAGAAGATCTGTACATTGAAGGGTTTCATTGTTTTAGTGTGACAGCCTTAACACCTAAGATGGGCAGAGTCGGGAGGCCTATTTATAGGGATTAATGTGGCTGCTGGCGGGAGTTTTAAGGTAATTCTAACCCGCAGCCTAAACTATCAAGTTGTACTCTTCAAAAGACGAGTCTGTTTCCATTTGGTGAATTTTTACAATAATGACTTTCATTCCATCCCAAACGAAAATTCTATTAGGCTTTTTGATTTTATTTCAAATTTGGACACACAGTCTAATAAGGGGGATCCAATAGGTGTTCTGTTGGGGGGCGATTTTAACGCTAAAATTCTTAGCAAGGGGTTTGACGGAGGGTCGGGCTACTCCGGGCTTCCTGCGCGTAGAGTTGCAGAACTTGCCCTGTTTTTAAGATCCTACAATCTGGTCAACGTTATGGATCTGGTGGGCGGGCCAAATGCAAATGACCATATGCAACCAACATTTAGGGGTAGGGGCTGTTGCTCCACAATAGATTTGTTTTTTATATCCCCCTTACTCGAATATCAATTTAGGGCAGCAGAAGTCATTGCATCAGACTATGGAGACCATAATCCCATCAAAATACAGTTGAATTCCGCCCCAGACCGGTTTTCCAGATCGAAAGTGGGGCTACAAGCCTGACGCCATTGGCTGATAACCTAAAATTGCACTGGAACGGGGTTGATAGTTGCAACGTGCTCAGGGAACTGGTTAAGGATAATATGCATCTTATTGATTCTTGCCTGTCACTGCAACCTTTACATACAGTGATAATCCAGGATTTTACCAATTTATGCCAAGTGATTAAAACCCTTCTATCAAAACCTATACCCCAGGAAGAAAGCACTCCTAGATGGTTTAACTATGAATGTACGTTGGCAAACAGGAACCTACGTAGGGCCCTATCAGCCACTCCGAGGTGTGCCAGAAAGGAGTATAATGGGGTGGTTGCAAGTAGAAAGAAGGACCTCCTGACTGAACGTTGGAAATCCCTCTCCGAGGCGGGCAGTCTAAAAAAAGACAATATTTGTTGGGCAGCAGCAAGGGACCGTCCATCGATGGGCCAGTTATTAACCCCGATCAGTTGTAATATCTCTAGTGACACCTGGGTCAAACACACAGTATGTTCCCGGTAGCTTAATCCCTATAGAGATAAGTATCTCAGAAGTAGAAGAAGCCATCCAGCAGAGTCTTGGGAACAAAGCCCCGGGGCCAGATGGGTTTCCAATTGATATAATCAAGTGGGTCCCCGATTTCTGGGTCCCATTGCTACTGAATGTCTTTTATAGTCTGACCCTCGCTAACCTACCAGCAACATGGGCTAAGAGTATTATAGTACCGATCTTTAAGAAAGGAGACAGGTCCCAGCCGTGTAATTACAGACCCATATCCCTAATAGATAATACCCTAAAAATCTTAAGGAGAGTGCTGTATAATACAATTTTAACCTGGATAGAAGAAAATGATATTTTAGAACCATGTCAGTTGGGCTTCCGGAGCAAGGTGGGAACAGTTGAACAATGCCTAAACCTTAATTTGGTTATTGGGAAATACACCATTGCACGGAGGTCCCCGATTTACATGGCATTTATGGATTTGTCCACAGATTTTGACCTTGTTAATAGGGCAAAGCGTTGGACAATCCTCCTGGCAGGCGGGCTGGATGAGCTGTTGGTACACTTTTTAGCGTATCTCCATAAAGATCTCCAGGCTCAAGTGAGGATCGGTATGGGAGGCAAGGTTTCAGAGAAAATTGATGTAGGTAGGGGGGTCAGACAGGGTTGTGTTCTGGCCTCCCTACTTTTTATTATTTATATCAATGGGTTGAACAGCTTTCTGAAAACAGCCACCAAGGATGTCCCCAAAATTAATGGGAAACCCATCTCTGTGCTCTTATACGCAGATGATGCGGTCCTTGTAGGCCACACTCCAAATTCCCTGCGTATTCTGGTCCAACATTTTAATAAGTACATGTATGGGTTAGACCTAAGGGTCAATTTTAAGAAATCATTTTTAATGTGCAGTGGACCAGGGAAGCGATAAATAAGCACTATTACAGTAGACAGTCAAAAATTGACTTGTACACGATCATTGGTCTATTTGGGGTTAGCCTTTGCTGCAAACGTCTCCTGGAGTGAGCATTTAGCTCACTCCAGGAGCATGATCTCAAAGGCCATCAATTTGCTCCTGAGTCTCCCTCGTCCTAAGACCACTGGGGCTATTTTAGCAGTTCAGAAAATCTATAAACTTCAGTGCATCCCAGTGGCTACATCTGGTGCCGAGATTTGGGGCATAGCAAAAAATGTAGGTATCCAACAGGTTCTGTAGGAAACTGTTGGGTATCCCAATCTCGACCCCACAATATATATATGCCACAAGGAACTTAACATCAATTTTATCCGTGCCCGACCTGCACTTTTTTGGCTCTTAGTGTGGAAGACCCAAGCCACTTCTCTGACCCAACAGATTATCACGGATTGTCTAAAGTGTGACAAAGGGTTGGAAATCCCATGGTTAAGAGGCGTGCAACAAAGCTTGTGCAGTATTAATAGAGAGCACATTTTTTTTAGATCCCAGCTCAGCTGAAGCAGTTCCAAAAAAGGAATTGCGGGACGCCTTTTACTCTCTATACAATAAAGAGCGGAATGGCCTAGAATCTGGGAAAATACTTGTGCGCAATTACGTGTCTATTGAGCAGCATTGTTACCCGCTGCATATATATCTCACTTTACCAATGAGCTGATGGGAGACGAGGTTATTATGTCGATTAAGAGCTGGAACTATCAGATTTGCACTCTGTTTCTCTCTTGGTTACCACCCAAATCTTAACCAAACGCCATGCCCTTGTGATGGGAGGAGTGGTCAATCAATTATACACTTTTTATTTTTCTGTAAGTACTATTTTAAATACTCCAAGTGGCTTTTAAATCCTTATTTTAAAAAGAGATGACTGATTAGTTTGGATGAGGCCCATCAGTGTATAATAACCCTAGATGATGTAGATTTGATTTTTCGCACTTTCACTTTTCTTAGATTTGCCATTAGAGCACGTAGGTCTATGTTAGATCCTTGAGCCTTTTTGATACAATTGAAAAATGTTTTAATGGTCTTATGCAAAACTGTTCTCTATTTTATTCTCAAATATGACGGATGATTATGTAAATCTTTGGCATTTGAATTTTATTCATGTATGGATTGACTGTGTTTTATTATGAATTTGTGTTTTTATGGGTACTAAGGTATCCGAATAAAGTTAATGAACTGAACTGAACTGAACCGGAACAAATGCCCGAATGCATCCCGGTCTCAAGTATACAGCAGCGCCGACCAATCACAGCAGGCTGCATGGGCCAAAGGTCAGAATTCGAAGTATAAGAAAAATACATTTATTGAAAAACAGATCAGCGTGAACTTACCTCGCCGAAATTCTGGCATCAAAAAACACAAACTACTGACGAAAACGATAACCCAATGGCAGAGTTTCAGAGCAATTTTCACTACAAAGAAGCAAACACATTATATCAAAATGGGCACTTGCTAGAAACAAACAACAACCGCTTCTAGATCAACTTGAGTCTCTTTGTTTCATTTTTCCTTTTATATTTCTTTGTACTTCAACTTCATACGTCACCATACAACACGATTCGGGCAGGCTTGTTTGAGGATGACGTACGTGACAGGTACACATTTCACTTTATTTTACTATGATATGTAACAAAAAAACTTTCCAATGTGGAGATCAGAACAGAGTACAATGCAAGGTACACACAATAACTGACTATTGTATTTTGCCGCATTTTCTAAGTCAAATTGTATCAAACAAAATTAAAAATACATCATAAAAAACAAAACAGTTGAACTTGATAAATAAGTAAAACACCATGAAATCAATAAATAGACAATAGTACAATAAAAAGAATAACATTTGCTAAATACCTTGAAAAACAATCTCCCGACATAACAATTCGCTAACATTGAGCAAACCGTTTTTCCCAAAAGAATTTGCCTCTTAAAGCAATTTCGATACAATCGTA